>NC_139538.1:64753977-65376282 GCF_965153285.1 Podarcis tiliguerta
AGTTCAGTTCACTGTTCCTTCTTTTACACTCATGGCTGTTTACCAGAAAAATAAATGTAACTGTGAAGATTTTCTGGAACACTTTGTGAGTTTGTGGAATGGATGTTGTACTGCCAAGTTCTGGTATAACCTTCATAGTTTAAATAGCAGCAGAACCAGGGAATATGATATCAAGAAACATGTATTATTGTGTGGTTCACTTAGCACCCTCGCAGAAAAGGGCCTTGATTTCTTTTAAATTCAGCTCTTGGGGAACTTCTTAAAAGCACACATTTAGGAGTTTTAAACATTTGCATCAAAATGGTTAGACATGTCAATGGGAGGCTAGTATTTAAATGGTAAACTACGCAAGTGGTATATTCTTGACAAGTATGACAAAAGTGAAATCATAATTCAGGCTTGCATAACATCATGTATCTGCAGATAAACACAGCCATCTTTGATATTTTTATTTAAAGCAACTTGTTCTCTCTTCCATCAACTTTTCCTCTTGGCTACGTATCAGATGGTTTTCCTTTTCCTCGGGCCATGAATTGAATAGCAGTGTAATTGTAATTAAGAGTTCTTTGACATAATGTCAAAGAAACAAAGATATTTCTGTCACTGTTGCCTTGCAGAACAGAAAAGCCTTTGCAAAGTGGTCAAATTTGATTGAAATGCTTAATGCTTACAAATAACACTCAACAGAAGTTGTAGAAGGGGGAAAAAATCTTATTTCCCAATGCATTAAAAACCTGTGCACCCTTACTTGGGAAGAAGCCATGTTGGGGCTTACTCTTCAGCAAACATGCATAGTAAATGTATGCTATTAAATCAGTATACAGAGAGAAAGAAAGTACAATTTTAAGATTATTAGCTGAGTGCAAGTGTCTAAATTGATCGACAACCACATAGGAATGTGTGTGTTTCACAGAAATTGCTAATTTAGCTCAAGAAGTAATTCTAAAGGAAAAATTGTTTACTTTTCAAAGAGATCTACACTTCATAGTGGCAACCTAGGCCAAACCTAGGTCTTACTTTACATAGTAAGTGCATGGTATTTGGTAAGCAATACCAAATACCATGAAGTGTGCAGGAAATGGCTGCTCACTAGGTTCCAGAGTGAGTGGCTGTTTCCATTTCTTCTACTCCCTTAGTTGGCCAGGCTCCTGAGGGTGGGGCTCTGCATCTAGGTACACAAGACAGACATATATCTCCAAATACTTGGGCACATGTGGTGGACCATAAGAACCATGGTTGGTACTGGGCTTGCTGGTAAAAATCCACTGTGTGTCCCTGTTGGCAGACTTACATTCCTTACGTTTTATGGAGTTGGAAATAGGAAGTCATCTTATATAGATACAGAACACTGGTCTGTATAGCCCAGTACTTTTAGTCTGGTTTGTACGGGTTTTCCAGACTCTCAGGGTCATTCCAAGATCTTTTAACTAGAGATGCTAAGAGCCCAACATGGGATCTTCTGTAGATTGCAAGCAAATTATGTATCAGCAAGCCTTTAGCTCTGCAAACATTGGTGTCCACATAGCTGGCGTAAAATCACTCAAATAGGACAATCCCAAGATGAAGATAAAGTTCCACTTCCAAGATTAAGATCTTCACAAGTGGTTTTATTAGGTACTTTGACGCATTATGCTGTGAATGATGTATTTGCACTGAATGCCACTGACTTCATTTTTAATTCTAATAGAGTGCCATTTATTTCATTCCGGTGTTGTAATGTTGCGTGAGGCCATTTCTGTAGGATACCTGCCTTTCAGCTAGACAAAGAGCCACATCCTGTGAGCTAAAGGTTTCACTCGTCTCCAAGAAATAAATTAACAGCTTGACATTTTTGCAGAAGAAGGTCCTATGTAAGAGACTTGGCAATACTTTGAACACAAAATTCTTTTGTTCCTGTTGGTGTATTGCCCTGCTGCTGCAAAATAATTACAAAAAGGTTTAAGTTTCATCCTTAATGCCATTGTGCGCTTGTGAAAGATTTGACATTTTTCAAATATGTTTCCAAGCACGAAATCACAGAGGAATACAGACTAATTTAGAAAAGCATGTTATAGTTTAACACAGTTCTTCTTGTTATGTCTAAAAAAAATGTTTGTTTAACCTTCCGCAGAATTATGCTCTCAATTTACAAGCAAAGGAATGAAACACAGTTTCCTTTTGTGTGCTGAACTGGAGATATCAAAATGAAAGGCAAAGTGCTGTTCCATTTCCTCTGACTAGTATATTAGTGATCACTTTGTCCCTTCACTGGGGCAAGAAGCTGACGCCAGATGACCTCTGCCTGTGTTTATTCCTCTTAAAGCACAAGTGGGCCACCTGTGAGTGGGGGCCACATGGACCCCCCAGGCCCTAACACCTCCAGACACACCCCAATTCTCTCATCCCTTGAAAGCTCCTTCATTCCTGTATGTTCTATTATTATTATTCCTGGCTTTTTAAGGTGTCCCCTATAGTTTTAGAACAATTGGGAGGTATTTTATTTGATCAAACCAATTTCATTTCATTTCATTTTTGTTGTATAGATTGGGGAAAAGAATCCCACCCCACCTAGGTATCTGAGAACAAACTGGCAGGCTTTGTGATGTGTGCATGTGTGGCACACTAAAGACAGGCAATAATTACTTTCTGTTGCTTTCCAGAACAGCTTTATCTTTTATTGCAGAAAAACCAGGTCTCTGTACTCTTATTGAGAAACCCCATAAAACACAATTGAGGCTTACGTCCGCATACACCTGCATAGGACTGGGAATTCTAATTTGAGACAGCCATACTCAAGATGGAAACTGAAGAAGGGTGATCTTTAGCTTCTGGCTCTGAAAGGTCGCCAATGCCAAGCAATTGGGGGAGGACGTGAAATAAATTGCAGGCCTTGTGGAGTGGACAAGTGATTCTCTTAATGCAGAATTACTACTTAGCCCCTGAGTGTGGTGCGGCCTTTTCAAAATCTTAGTTCCTTGTTTTCTATAATTTGTTTTATCAATTCAGAGATTAGATTGAGTTGTGTAACAGCAGTCAATCTGCTACTCTTTTGTAGGCTCCAGGTTTCAAAAACTACCTTGATCATATTAAATAATGATCAAAATTGTATTCTGTGAACTCTTTTGAAACAACTCATTCATAGCCCTGAAAGTCATTTGGGAGCCTACCATGATATTGGCTTCATCACTTTATTTACAAGTAGAGCAAGTAGCAAGCAAACACTCAAGAAGGCAGTATTATTCCTAAACCAACATCGGCCTAACACCTCAAAATTGCTTATTAACTAGAAACCCTGAGCACCTGGGGTTAGCTCCAAACCCAAAGATAACCTGTTCTCCTTCAGCTCACTTGGTGCACATTGTTTTTCTCCAAGACTACAAATTAGCTTTCAATTCCCACTCGGACCACTCTAATTACCTCAAAATATTTGGGATAGTTAATAGATTCCCCCCCCCCCCCGATGTCATGCCAAACTCAATGAAGGAGCCACATTCCACAATAGAAAAACATGCCTATAACAATGGGTGATATTAATTTCAGTGGGTCTACTTTGAGTAAAATTCTGTTGAATGCCAGCCATTGTTTGTATTGCCAGAGAAATATTAATACAAGGAAAACCTCCACCCACCATTTCTTCCTTATTTCCCCCTCCTTTGTAAAATTTAAACGTGTGAGAATGCCCTTAAATTAGGACATGAAGAAAAGGGAGGGAATCCATATTCTTGACTGATTCTCTTCAAGTTAATCCAGAGAGCATCTGTTTTTCTTAGCTAGACTTTGATCCTAGACTTTCCTCCTATTTAATTACACAAAATTCAGCTCATTAACATGATTTGAAAAGTCATTGATTCCCCAATAATAGGGCTTTGTTTCCTTCCAGCCAGTGCTTCTGATCTTTTAACCAGATTTAGTTATAACTGTATCCCAGGCTAGGTTATACTTCAAGAAGAATGGATTCCCATATGCTTTCTTTGTACAGACTGAT
This sequence comes from Podarcis tiliguerta, assembly GCF_965153285.1. Taxonomy (NCBI): domain Eukaryota; kingdom Metazoa; phylum Chordata; class Lepidosauria; order Squamata; family Lacertidae; genus Podarcis; species Podarcis tiliguerta. The sequence goes on from NC_139538.1 coordinate 64,757,942, forward strand.
CCTAATGACATTATTAAATATATTTGGGGCAGAGGTCTCTACATAAGCACATTTCTCAAATGCCAGCCTGTTTTATTTCTCAAATGCCACTTTTCTGCACTCAGGAGTCTAGAAGCATCTTTAGAAAACATTGTCACACAGATCTGTAAATGGCATTTAAAGATCGTTATGCATTTCTGCTATTCGTCCTTCTATAGAGTAGTCAGTATGATGTTGCTTTTCAGGGAATTCAGAGTGGGGGGAAGGCAGCAACTGAGCTAACGTAGAACAGGCCAAATAAAAGATGAATATACATAGTTTAGGTCCAAAGAAATGGAAGATGGACAAATCTACAGACCGAGATGGTTTGATTCCGACCTAGACATGACCTATCACAGAGAAAAGGTTTAACAGAAACTCCATTCAGTACAATGCACATGGGAGTTATCCATTGACAGGAGCTCTGGAGATTAATTTCACTGGGGTTCCTTGCACCTAGGATATGCAGTTGCTATATTCCAGTCTCTGGAAGAGAGACAGAGAACATGACAATGGGAGGCAGAGACCGCCAGAGAGGGAAAGGGAAAGGGAAGGAGAGAGAGAGAGAGAGAGAAAGGCAGTGGCAGGCCTTAATCATGCGCCTGTCTTGATCTCTAAGGAGGCTTTCTTCTAGTACCCTGTTTACTTAATTCATGCAACAGAAATTGAGGTGAGCCAAGAGAGTGTTGGCCACTAATGGGGGAAAAACTGTGCATAATGAGGAAGAGGAGGAAGACCACTGATTGAAGGTAAGCCCTGCTGGAAACATACAAGCTGTTTCCTCAAAAATCTCTCTACTTTGCAGACCACCCAGACACATTAACCTGTGAATTGAAGGATTTCATGAGGAAGGAGAAAAAGCAACAAATATTTTTCCATGTTATGAAAGAGGCTCACATTCCTTAGAAACAAACAAGCCGAAGGGCACCTGCACATACCTTTCTGAATCCAAGAAAGCTTTGGACTGCAACCAATGCATTTGCCATCTTCAAAGGTTGCCTCAGAAATGTATTCCCTGAGTCTTCAAGTAGCTTCTCAGTGGGAAAGTGTTTACATGGGGAAGAAGTTGACATCAAATTCCACAAATGGGATTTTGAAATGCAGCCAGAGGCTGTGAAAGAAGCATGTGCAATTATTGTTATCTCCCCCCCCCCGCCCCGCATCTGATTTGAAAGAATAGGTAAAAGACACCTGTACTTTCTACTTATCTTTATATGCCAACTTTTCCATTTACTAAGTTCGTATTCAGGTAGGTAAATTGCTTTGTAACTTTAATGAGAAATACGTCTACATGGGATATTAATTTTTTAACAACATTTTCCAAAGCCATAATTTCAAAGGACTTAATTAAATGGCATAAATATGACATTATCTTTCATGGTATAAATTTGGGACATCCAGTTTTTTCTTCATGCTGCAAAGAAATATTTGGCTCAGTGTTTATACACTGGGAAATCTTTTTCACAGAAAACTCCTTCAAGCTATAACATAGAAAATGGTAAAAGAAATAATATTTATTCAAGAAATCTCAGTGCATTGTAAACAAACTGAACTCTTCTGGGGGAATAATTTGGGGGAACAAGCATTGTTCTCTAAGCACATGGATTCCATTAAGAGTACTCTACTTGATCCCCCTACTTGATTTTAGGTAGCAAGCTTTTTGCTAATTTTACCAGTGAACCAATAATTTGTTGTACTGAAAGAGTAATTTGTTAAAACAGCTAACAGAATTTGTGAATAATTTGCATTAATATCTTAGTATCTGTTTTATTTCATTTGGCCTTTAAAATGGATTTCAAAACCTAAAATAAAAGTGCATGTTCATATGAAGATTCTCTTCATATTCCCTTATTAATTCCTATTTTTTCCTCTACTACCTATTATAGTACATGTTTGCAGGAGAAAGTCCAAGGACCAAACTACAGGTTATAATGGCTTTCCATAAATAGAACTCCTAACTTAACATTCTTTTTCAAAAATCAGCCAAAGATGTTTATTTGTTTAAATTATTTATAGCCTGGCCTTTACACACTGGTCCCAGAGCACTGAAACAATGCTGAAGTCAGCGCCAGCCAGACCTCAGAGAAGGGGCGAGTTTCCACAGGCAGGGTGCCGCCATGGAGAAGGTCCTCCTTTGTGTCCCCTTAGCTCCTGAAAGTGAGATGCAGAGAAAGGCCTTCTCAGAAGATTTTAATGCTAGAACAAGCCAATACAGGGAGAGGTGCTCAGGTTCAGCTATCTAGGTCTAGATGTCTGCCTCTTACATAGACTCCATGGATCAATTTTTGATCAAAAACTTTTATACAGTCATCATCCAATTTACATTAAGCAGAGTACCCTTCCTTTAGATTACTGCATGCATTAAATAAAATACACTAAAAGCTTGCAGCTGTAAATGGCAGGTAAAATAACAGAGAATTTCTGAAGCTGCTTTGCAAGACAACAATTACCGCTACTTCATTATCAGTCTTACTATCTATGCAATCAGGCTAGTAGGCCTCTTCCTGTAGAATGTGTTGTGTAAAAAGCTAATAACAGAAGTGCCTTCTTACACTGTTTACAAAGTGTGACCCATAACTGATCAATAAACCATGAGCATCAGAGGAATTCGCCTCATTTGTTGGATTTTTCTTTAATTATCTAGCATTTTCCACAAACTGCTCATGACCTATGTGACTATGACACCAATTAAATAATTCAGTGGGAGTTAGAAAAAATTGTTGCAAGAAGGTAAAGAAAATCTCTGAATGGGGCTGCTAATAACATGAAAACCTGTAAACAGAATATTTCTGAATTTCTTTTGTTTTAATGTCAACTTGATAAACTAGAAGGAGCAAAATGTAAATGCTTAGATTTATTCCATGAGTCCCTGAGGTGAAAGTGCATTGCAGTATTTGTACAAATACATTTTATATATATAATACATCAAGGGATAAAATAAAAGGGATAAAATAAAAAAATTCCTTCCAGTAGCACCTTAGAAACCAACTAAGTTTGTTATTGGTATGAGCTTTTGTGCGCATGCACACTTTTTATAGTACAAAATAGAATTCATATTAAAGGACCCCCACTTATCAGTGCTCTTGGATATAAAGGAGTATATATAATATTCCAACAGAGATCTTCCTGCCTCAGGAATTGAATTCATTTCAACACATTTTTGTCTAAATTGCTTTGAAAGTTATCCAGCAATTAAGATTTCACCATATCCCCTGTGCAGCTAGGATATTTTGCTTTTGTTATGTGGAACATCCAACCCTGGTTTGTTTGAACCGATTTCCTGTGCATAGTAACCAACTGAACCTTATTTACACTTTCGTCATATCCAAACCATACATTTTAATTACATTTAAAGAATGTGGCTTCCCCATTGAATCCTGGGAACTATGGTTTGTTATGGGCTCTAGAAATTGTAGCTCTGGAGGAAACCATGTGCTTTAAATGTATATTGTGGATGTAAACAATGACAACCTTATATCTTCCCTATCTTCTCTTTTTCTAAGCTAGACAGATGCATCTCTTTCTCTCTCTCTTTCCATCTCATTAACCTTTCTTGCCCCTTCCTCTAATACAGGGATGTCCAACCAGTAGATCACAATCTACCGGTAGATCCCTGGCTGATCCTGGTAGATTGTGGGATCCTTATTGTGTACAAAAAGTTACGGGGGGGAAAGCTTGAAAACTCTGTGCAATCCTCCCCTCAAAAAGCTCAACAACTCTGGGCACTTCCCTCCTAAAAAAAGAAAGCTCAATAACTCTGGGCAATCCACCCCCCCCCCACTCCTCCTCCTCTCTCCAATGACAATGGGTAGATCACTGCCAGTTTTTTATACTGGGAGTAGATCGCAGTATTTTGGGAGTTGGACATGTTAGGTTGTGGGTGAACATATCAGACTACACAGCGATTCTTCAAACAGCTCTTATTTACTCACAGGCCAGGACAGAACTGAACTGAAGGGTTCAGTCAGCCTGCTTATATAGAGCTCCAGTACAACGTAACTGTAGCAACTTTCTAAAACTATCCAATCACTGAACGTCACTTTCAATCTCTTATTTGCATAACTATCTACAGTGTCCCCCTGCTGGCCAAGGGTGAGAACTTCAGTACATAACAGGACATGCCTGCTCTAATAGCAAACTCGAGTAGTGATTACCAGTAGAACCGGAATCAAAACATGGGAAACAAGAGGGGAGGTATCAGCTTGCTCAGTGGAAACCCAAGGTTTGAGGAATTACAGTGAATTACTAAAACAAAAACCCTAAAGCAGTCATGGCCAAACTTGGCCCACCAGATGTTTTGGGACTACAACTCCCATGATCCCTAGCTAACAGGACCAGTGGTCAGGGATTATGGGAACTGTAGCCCCAAAACATCTGGAAGGCCATGTTTGGCCATGCCTGCCCTAAAGAGACAAAGCAACCCCAATCAAGATTGATCATTCTGTCTGGAATAATTTTGTATAGATCTCACTTGTAGTACAATTATTGCAACCCTGCATGCAGGGCCGGATTTAGGTTTGATGAGGCCCTAAGCTACTGAAGGTAATGAGGCCCTTTATATGTCCAGCTGTCCTTTGTCAACAACAAATTGTTGCTGTTTTTTGTGTTGAATATATGCTATACGGTAATAGGCATCTAAAGCCATTTGCACATAAAAAATATGTATTTTATCAAAGTAATTGTTGAACTGAAATACAGTTAAGAAGAATTAAAAAAAAAATGGGAGGGCAAGGGAGTGGGGCCCTAAGCTATAGCTTGTTTAGCTTATATGTAAATCCAGCACTGCCTGCATGTCAGGGATGAGGAACCTCTACCCCTCCAGATGTTGTTAGACTCAAATTTCCATCATCCCCAGCCAATATGACCAATTATCAGGAATAATGAGGCATAATCCAAAAACATATGGAGGGCCACATATTCCCTATTCCTCCTGTGTGGTGTTTGCTGTCTTGTTCTATTAAATTAAATGTATCCTACTTCTCCGGCACTTCTTAATTTTGTCAACTTATTTTAATCTAGATTTCTGATTTATCACTTCTCCCAAATACTAATAATGGAATTAAGTAGCTAGCAAATGATCTCTCTCTCTCTCTCTCTCTATATATGGGGATATATATATATGGACTATGAAACATATTCCCTGAAAAACTGTTCAACTAAGAAATCAGTCTGCTTAAAAATGCAACCGAGTTGTTTGCTGCCTACAAACAGTGAGATCGTGAATTAAACAAAAACTAGAGTAGTGAAGTGAAATGTTGCTATTCTCTGTTCCTTGGAGCTGTACTTGATTTACAGAGCAGGTGTCATGGGAATCTATTGAAGAATCCTCACTGAGAAGCAAGAGAATAGAACTGTCAAAACTTTGCAATTATAATGCTTTAAAACAGATAACATGCTAGGCACAAGTAGTAACAAAGAAGAGCATACATTTCTATATATTTTCAGCACTGTTAAAATTTTATTTATTCATTCTACATGAATGCTTTCCCTCCAACCTGAATCCTTCCTATGTTACTATGATAGCTGTCTGTCAAACCTTTTACTGTCGTGGAAACCAAACAGAAAACTTTTCTGAGTGCCTCATAAAAAGTGATCTGATCCAATGTTGCTCTACAGACCATTCAGGGCTTCGCAGGCCTTTTATTAACAACCTTAAGAAGCTGTTTGTTAGAGGAAGAGGGGCAGGAGGGACTGAGTTCAATCCCCTAGTGCTTCTCACATCATTATTTAGCTTTTTTTTTAAAAAAAAAAACAAAACCAACACACCAAAGTACCCTGGATGGGCTGCCCTGGCTGAGCTGAGGTGGAACTGCACACGAGGCCATAAGTTTCCACACATGATTTCCTGTTCAAATGGGTCATGTGTGCAGAAGGCGGCCACTTTGTGTCATCACATGGATTAAGTGGGTTAGAACTGTTTGCTGTTGACAATATGTACTGTACGTGGCTTTACTACTACTGTATTATGTTGCCTTCAGTTGCCTCTCATCGCCATTTTTCTCCTCTTTTGCCTTCATTGGCCTTGTTTGTCTTCCCTACTGTTTGATTTGATTGGCTGTGGAGACCTTTATTTTTATTGATGATGTCATAACACTATGCCTGGCGTGATGATATCACTGATATCCCTAAGCAAATCCCATTAACTTCCAACCAATCAAATCAGGTGGCAGTAATAAGCTGAGTGCCATGAGGGCAAAAAAGAAGTTAAATGGTATTGAGAAGCAGCAGCGAAGGGAAGCAAAAGGGCATCGGACAGTGAAATAAAAACATCCTATGTTTAGAAAGGTCTGCTTAAATCAAGCTATCCTACTCTACAGTCTGGGATTATAACCTTGTGGGTCACAGGCCTGAGTTGTTCAACCAAATAATATGTCACTTTAGGAGTTCTTAGCAGTCGGCCCTTTTTCATATTTGATCTTGATCTCTGTGTTACCAATGTTAGTAATTTTAAAGATTTGTGTCAAAATTGTAAAAAAAATCATACATCATTTAGTTGAAAATAGATCCTTGGATTTTAAATACAACCAAGCGAATTGCAAAATAAACGAGTGAAATTCAGAGCACGTGGCTATCTGACAGTTGCTGTATATCATTCTAATAAAATCTGACATTTGTGGAGGTAGTCTCATTTTCCTCTGTGCTTGCTTTCCCTGTTTGGTAGTTACATGATGTTAATGACCTAAAGAATCCCATTGCCTTATGTAAATATGGTTAATCACATATTGCACTTAGGAAATTTGTGTGAAATGAGAAGGGAATAAGAAGACTGTAATCTTGTTTATTTCTTTAAGTGTGGAACTTTGCTAAATTAATCTGCAGTTTATGGTAAATTAATGCATCTAATTAATCAATTATTCAGACCTTACTTCTTATTGGGAATAAAATTAATTGTACCTACTGCTATATTCTTAGACACACAATAATTTTTGCGATAGGAAGGGCACTTTCAGTGTTCAATATAAATGCCATGTTCTATTATTGCTCTGAAAACTTACTGGGAAATCTAAGGATTTCTAGAATGATTTGAAATGCAAGGAGACACATTTTGAATATAGTAGTATAAAACACTTGGCTTACTTTCTAAGTGTTGTTGCATTGTGTGGGACTTCCTTGTATGTGATGGGGAAAATATAAATGGATGGAGTGTCTATAGTATATTAATAATACCAATTGAAAACAATCTATTTCTCTAATAACGTCCAAAGCAAAAATTTTCAAAATTGATTAGTATGGCTCATGAACTTCCATAAAAAAATAAACACGAATTAAAACAAACCGAACAAATAAAGATAACAGCCTTAAGCATAACCAAGCACGTTTCAACCAACATGGTCAGAACTAAATAACTAGTTTCGCAAATAATAAGTCAAATACTGTATGTGTAAACCTCACCTGTATGTAAACGTGCTTTGTGGCTCTAAGAAGCTATATGAAACAGATATGATCATATTGCCGTTTGAATACAACTTTTTGCAAGACAAGGCCAAAAGGAACACACACACATTGTGCATTAAATAGGCCATAAACATCTATCAGGTTTTCTGCAAATTGACATTTGTTCCAATTCAGCAGTAAACGGTGGGTTTTCATGGGGAAAACAGCAGGCCAAACACAAAACTTCTCAGGCCTGTGACTTGAAATCATGGGACAAACAAAAGTGTGGCTGGGCCCTAAGTGTGTTTGTCTAAACATGTGTAGAAACCTTCTTGTGATTTAGAACACTGATAATACAGATCCCAGTTATGGGGAGCCTTCAAAATGTTCTTAGCTTAACCTGCGTTGAAACTCTGCGCAGACATTAGTGTTAAGCACACAAAAGTTGGGAGTGGAGAGGGTAGCATATGGTGTGCATCCACCCCCATTCCCCTACACTTTGTCCTCCCTAAAGTAGGTCTTTCTTTGGGGCTTTTACAGAAAGTAAGTGCAAGCTAGCTCATAAAATAGTCATAACAGATATTCAACCAACAAATTCTTCCCAGTTTCTTGGATGAAGTAACTGGCATCTTATAACTGGTTCTGAGATTCCCTTACCATCTCAACACATTACATATGGAGGTGATCTTTTTTAGAATTTGCCATCATCTAACAGAATACCTGTGTTGCTCTGTTGTGAAACAGAATTATAAATATCAATACGCTTTCCAAGAAAAAGAATGGATGGCTCCATCCTTCATCTTGAAGTTTTGAAATCCTTCAGGAGAATGGTCCAACATGCTTATTCAAGTGTTTCAGAAGTCAAATTTATACCCTGTCTTTCATCTTTTCCCATCCCTCACTGTATGCAGGCTAAAGCTGTGACACATACATAACAGCAAGCCAGAAAGCAAGTGTTAACAGCAGAATCAGTAAGAACTAAAACCCGAACACGTTTTGCAAGCTTGAAGAGGTGAAGGAAGGCAAGGTCACGAAGGCAAAGCATTCTGACACCATGTCAATAGCCAGTTGTGGCTCCTCAGAGTTTGCTAAATACCAAACCTCGACCTGTGTTCTAGCTGTATTTTATTATATGCAAATGAGCATATACCTAATTTCCATAAAGTTGACAAAAAATGTAATTAATGCATTGGTTAGAAGTCAGAACGAAAGCTCAGGGATGGATTTTCCAGCATAAAAAGTAAAGTAAAGTGGTACCTCGGGTTACATATGTTTCAGGTTACATATGCTTCAGTTTACAGACTCCGCTAACCCAGAAATATTACCTCAGGTTAACTTTGCCTCAGGATGAGAACAGAAATCATGCTCCGGCGGCGTGGCGGCAGCAGGAGGCCCCATTAGCTAAAGTGGTGCTTCAGGTTAAGAACAGTTTCAGGTTAAGAACGGACCTCCAGAATGAATTAAGTACTTAACCCGAGGTACCACTGTACAAACTTTGATAAGCCTGCTCTTTGATTTTAAGATTCGATTTAGAGAAGAGTTACATTCAACAGCAAGGCATTGTCTGTGTAAAACACAGAAATGAAAATCCATCCCTATCCTTCTGGGAATATGGTGGATGACAGCCCTAATTGCTCTCTTAACACTCCTATCATATGCCCAGCAACATAATTTCCTGTAGGTCGAACTAATGTCACCCCCCACTGGAGCTAGAGAGTAGTTAATTTCTTTTCAAGTCAGCTCCGTAGTTTGGATGGACTTTTTAAGATTACAGAGCGCAGCTTTGCATAAAATATTTATGATACTTCAAAAGGAGTGTCGGTAAAAATTCATTTTAGAGTTTATTTTCTTAAAGCTAATATCTGGTAACATAAAATATGTTTTTGCCATTGGCACTGTTTTAGATTCGAAATTATAAGATATTGCTGTGTTACTTTCAGCTGTGATTGGAGTGTGCAAACAAACCAATACTCATGTCTCCCTTCTTCCTCAACCACTGCCATAGAAGGCAGGTGGCATTGTAATGATGATGATGATGATGATGGTGAAGCATCCTTTCAACGCAAAAGCTGGAAGCTTTCTGCTAAACAAACATAAAAATCCTTTGACAGTATATCTTACAATTTTGAAGCTACAGTTATCCCAGTGGCAAAAACATGTTTTAAAATGCCAGAGATTAAGCTTATATCCCTCAACCAAACCCCCTAGAGGTCCATTCTGTGACCTCTGGGCATTACTAGGGATGAGTGGGTGTTCTCAACACTACTCTGTTACCTTTGTGAGGTTCCATTATTCCTTGTGTTCCACTCTTATTGCCCTCCAGCAAAAAGGAGAATTTAGAAGTATTTATAACACATTTTTCACAACAAAAAAAGTTAATTTCTTTGAGTTTTATGAATATAAAACATTAACGATGATGCCTGGGCTGGGGGAATTACTTTGGCTCATACCCAAGATTATGGTTTGACTCATGCAAGGCTAGAGACTGATATTCACTGATCAGTGAATCATACGGCCCAGTGACCGTATGAAACCCCAAAGACTGCTTCTGAAGATTGGGGCACCCTTCAGAACAGAATGGGATATAGCGTGGGGGACTTGGGTGGGCCATGGGGAACCTCAGCGCCAGGGGAGGGGGATCATTGGTTGCCCTCTAGACTTCTCAATGCGACCATTGAGATTCTCATCAGGCCACACACCCACTCTTCAGGCCCCTTGCTGGTTCTGCTCCACATCCTCCTCCAGTTCTTTTGTCTGACTGGAATGTGTCCTACAGCACACCAATGCCTTTTGCTTGTCTGGATATATGTATGTGTGTGTGTGCGCATGTGTAGAAATGGTGGAATTTTCCGTGGTTGGACTTCAGTACAGAGATAAGAATTGCATCCGTTGCCACACTTATCCCTGGCATTTGGCCCCCATAATGTTGCCTCTGATGAAATGCAGCCCTCAGGCTGAAAAGGGTTCCCTACCCCTGAATTATAGTCTAAGGGTGGTGCTCCATGTTGTTCCCAAACTTATGCATGCCAAGATCACACACATGCATGGGCATAGACAGAGGTGTACCGGATTGGTGGGGGGAGATGCCAGTCACAAGAGGATGCAGCCACAGTAGAACATATAAAGCAAAGGCGAATAATATGTCTTGGCACCAGAACTTCTGTGGTGCCAGCAAGGGAGTAAAAGAAAAGAATCTCACAGCGTGAACCTGCTAACAGAAATCAGAAAAGAAGTGCATGACTAAATCATGATAAAGGGGACATTTCAGAAGCATCTAATCTCCAGGACTCAGTGATGGCTATGAATTACACACGGCTGATATAATTTTCTTCTGCCTGCTCTGTAATCTGAATCTTCTTTGGTGAATTAAGAAAAAAATTAATACTGTCAGTTCAGCATAGCCACCTGCTTAGCACAGATTGTGTACAGCAGAAAACTATAGCTTGACTGTATTAATCAGGGGTTCATTTGAAAAGCTACACTTAGCAGGGTTTCAGTGGCAATTAATAAAAAATATTTAGGAAACATGGCATATGGTGCCATAAATTATATACTCAAGCATAATGAATATTAAATCCATTTCCTTCACAACTTCTCTTCCATTTGATACTGAGCAATGAGATCCTCAGCTTTTGCAGTTTGCAGCCACTGCAGACAACTGTCTTTTATTATGACGGCCAGTTCTTGGAATGCTTTCATAGCAGCTTGGCCAAAAGAGGTTTAACAGGTTCTGGTTTCCCTGTCAAAATCCTGCATTTATAGAGATTAAGCCAAGGTGCAGACTCCTGTTTGTTTCCTTTAAAAATAAATAAATGCTTGCATTCTTCTTTGCCCTTCAATTTACAGTGGCATGAGATACTCTGTCAAATGTGCAACCTCCACCAGGAACCTCTTGTCTCCTTTTTTGAAATGGCATGCACTTGGAACTACAGGGATTTATTTCAATGGGTTTTGGTTGGAGACATGTTTTTCTCATTCATATTTGCCTGGAGGCAGTGTGGTGAAGTGGATAGCATTTGACATAGGAGATTAATGTTGAAATTGTCATGACACTATCTGGGCAGCCTGGAACAAGTCATTATCACTCATCCTACCTCAAAGGGAAGATAGATAAGAATTGTAAAACACTTTGGCCACAATCCAACACAGGATTAAACCCATTTAACTGTACATGAGATTGTAGGCAGGATTTCCATACTGAAATCAGATGTAATAGTACTTTGTGAAGATCCCAGTAAAACATGACACCTGTGTCTGACATTCATTTTAAAAAACATATATTGTGCATTTCTCATTTGAAGTACAATCAAATGACCAATAATTTAAACCTCAAATTTTCAAATAATAGTTGTTATCCTTCATTTTTCATATATCAGGTGATTTTCACAATCAGATGTTAAAGAATACAACAGCAGAAAGTTTGCATTTCCCTGCAACCTACAAATAACACTTAACACATGCATTGATATAACTAGAAAGAGATAAATATATCTGAATTATATTTATGGACTATTATTTTTATTATTACTATTAGCATGAATATTCATGAAAATTTATTCTTCTCCAGAATAACACGTGGTGTATTTCAATTAATAGTCATATTGCTCTAGTGGCCTGTTTAGGGCTGCAATCTTATTCATACTTGGGTTCCATTGCAATCAATGGGTTTTACTTATGAGTAGCACTGTCATAAAACTATTATGCATCTTGAACCAATTCTAGGAATCATTAACCGAATAAAGCTCCTCCCCACCCACCTTTAAGGATTTTCTTTTTATTTTAGCAAGCAGCTTCATTTTTATACTGAAGAACAGAATGTCTTCTTCACAAGGAACTGTAGGAAACTGCTGAGCTAGACAAGAAAATAAGAATTAAAAAAAGTTTTGGCATGCAGATTAGCTCAATCTCTTGTGGGGTTAACAGGTGTCATGTTTAAGTGTGTGCTAGTATAAAGCATTTGCCACTACATCTGTTGGCGGCAGAAGGTCTCAGTGCAGCAGAGCTGTTAAGAGAGTGCGGATGATGAGAGGAGGTGCCTTCAAGTAGATGAACTTTGTGCTGCTTTGTGGCTCAGCAATATGCTCTGCTTATATTTTGCATCCTGCTTGCAGGAGATACTTCCCAGAGCAGCTGTGACCTTTTCCAAGCCTAAAAGGTTTTAAGCTGGAAGGTCTGTAAAATTCCTGAGCTGTGCCAGAGCCCAAGGTAGGGTCGGTGGATAGAAGGGAACAGTAGTTTTCCCAAGGAGGAAAATGGTAACCGCAAGCTCTTAACTATGGGCTACTCTGACAGTGAAAGTGACTCTGAGAATGAGGGTTATCTCTCTGGAAGTAGTGATGAAGAATACAGCCTAGAAGTTGAACAAACCTGCGAGTCAGTGCTCACCAGATTGTATTTTCATAATGATTTTATGCTGGTGGGTTGGTGGGGGGGAGCGGGGTTGGCACTGTGATTGTCTACTGTGTACTGCATTATAATGAACATTTGGATTAGACTAATAGAAAGGAGTATTAATAACTTGCTGCATGTTTGGAATTGGAATCATTTCTCACATCTTAATCTACTGACGTAAACAAACTGTTATTAACTTAGAGGTATATTAAGCACCATAGCCAGACAGATATGTAACTTAATGTAATTGGGTTAGTATTCCTAAATTGGAATTAAACTTGGCTGTTTTTTGCTAGTTTTCTAAAAGTTTGAGCTCAGTTTCTAAAATAAACTGTAGTAAGCTCTGTTACGTTACTGTTTTCATTGTGTGTGACTCTTTACGCTAAAGAAAACATTAAGTAACATTTGTTTCTTCCTGATCTACCCCTGCCTTCACAGCCAGTACTGAAATGCACTTTAAAAAAAGAAAAAGAAGGCATGTGTAAATTCTGTGTTTTGCACATTGTGCTTCTGCACTAAAAATCAATTTTCACTAGGCAATACATATAATGTCATCAATGACGGTAACCAAAAGGCAGCATTAAAGATGCATACACAATGCAATGAAGAAATGGAGTATTCTGCAATTAGCTAAAACTTTGAAAGCAGTGGATCAGGATTGATGTGTTACTGCAGGTTTGCTGATACCATAATTTTATTAAATACATACCTTTTTAAAAAGCCATACTACACTGCCAACTTCATATCAGATTTTGATTTATAAAGTTGAGAGTCAATTTGTATACTTGTATATCATATAAAAGTATCATTTTTATCAGTAAGAGAACAGAGTTCTTTTGTACTAAAACCCCTTTTGATTGAGCAGTACTTCTACAGAAAGTGTTGATAAGCTATCAGTGCAATATTGCAAATGGCCTTCAAACAGCATTACAGAGATGGTGTTGCAGGTACAATATAAAATCCAAATGTGAGGATAACAAGTGGCAGCTACAGTGAAATGTTGTAGTGTGACATTTTCTTTTCCAGAAGACTGTTCCATTCAGTTCCCCCGCCTCCTTTAATAGTCACTGTATATTCTATTGCCACTGATCATGCTCAATCTTCATTGGGCCATTGTGACTCCCACCCTCAGAGGCCCTGCTGAAGTTTTAGCACCTTATGTATTGCCTCCTGAGTTTGCAATATGTATATATTGAGGGGTGAGGGACCTATGACTCTTCAGATTTCACTGGATTAAAACTCCCATTATCCCTGGCTGTGGGCTATATGGCTCAAAATAATGATGGTATAAAGGCCCAAAACTACATGACTGTGGCAGACTGGAGGTCTGTAAATGGGCCGCTGCCAACTGCTTTTGTCCCTGCAACCCATCTCTCGCTCCCTCCCTCTCTCTCTCTCTCTCTCTCTCTCTCACACACACACACACACACACAAACTGACAGTCCAGTACCAGAAGGTGGTCTACTAAAAGCTGTAGGGGGGAACCCAAGCAGAAGGGGAGGTTTAGTACATTTGACTATTTAAATTGCAACTCAACTGCCTGTTGTCAGGTACAAAGGTGAGGGCTTTCTCTGTGGTGGCCCCATGACTTTGAAGTTCACTACCAGCAAAGCTGCTGCATTTCGGTTCCTCTGAAAAGCCTTGAAGACCCAATTAATTATTTTCACTGGCATGTGTAGGTGTGATTCTCTGTGATGCTGCATTTTAGTTCTTTAGTGGTCTTTAAAAAATGCTGTGTTTTGCCTTAGGGCTGAATGTGTATTTGTTATCACTGGTTTTAGTAATTGGGTTTATGGGAAGTTTTGTAATGTATTATACTTTATTATCATAAGAATTGTATTTTACCTGCTATTTTGCATGTGGTATTGAGTGATTTCAACTTGTAAAAGTGGCCTTTAAATAGTCTAAATAAATAAATAAATAAAATAGATTTTAATCCTGAACAGGCCTGCTTTTAAAGCTGCAGTTCTGCAGCAATCTCATCTAGTTTGGGATGTGATCTTCTGAAGAACTTTTTTGGCATCTTTAAAAATGGCGTGCAGATAATGATAATAACACTCAGTTAAATATTCATGCTTCTTACGTGGCCCTTGGTGCTGAATTAGTTGCTCATTTCTCTCATATTGAACCGCAAAGTCAGAGAGACCCATAATCAAGATAAATGAATTTGTAAAAAGGCATAGAAATGACTGAGTAACCTATCTGCTGAGAAAATGACTTCTTATGATAATGTTGTTTTGGAAACATTTCTAAAGAGCCGCAAGATTTAAAACAAAACAAGACATTATATTGTGATGGTTTAAAATATAATAAATCACTAAAACATAATTCTCATTTGTTTACTTTACTGTAGAGACTGTTGGCAAATTGTGTAAAATGCATATTATTGTCCTTTCAGGGAAGATGTTCGGACAGCCAATGTTATCGCTGCTGAAGCCGTAACATGTCTTGTCATCGACAGAGAGTAAGTGTGCCATTTTTTACCCTATGATACCAATTATCTCAAACTGATCCTTATTGAAGTTGTGTGTATTGCCCTTCATCATACAAGTGATCACAGGATGACTTTTAAGACAATACTGTATACACTTAGGTCCCGCTAGCCAAATGCTCTTTATATGAAAAATTCACTTATCCAAACATGAGGAATTGGTACCCAAACCTCACTGTACACATTGTAGATTCAGATACTCAAACAGCCACACCTTCACATAGTATGGCAAAGAAACAAGCAGCCTTAAACAAGCCTTACTTTTTGTGCTTTACTGGTCTATGACAGCGGTTTTGCCAAAGACTATGGTGCAGTTTCCGGACCATCCTCAAGGGAAGCATCGTGCAGTGTGTGTTGTTAAAATTTGTTTACTACCCTTAATCCAAAGGTCCCAGGGCAGTTCACAACAGAAAAATTCAGCAGTTACAAGCTTCCTGGGGATGTGAATTTTTTTTTTAAAAAAAACCCCACAGAATAATTAGCATTTCTTTATCTTAATTCCTACATCAATATGAAGCAATTATTGGGTTGCTAAATGAGAGTTTTCATTTAAATTACAATATGTTGGATGCACTCTTATTTCACTTTAATCAATCTATAAATGATCCCCATACCCTTTTAATGAAATCCTCAAATTGAAATACACTCAAAGGGATGGAGGGTGAAACATTAGATAGTAATGTTGAGAGAATACATGGAGTATGGCAAAAAGTTCTAGATTATTTTGTTACTTTTGAGCTCTATCGTGACCATAAATGTATAAGGGGGGGTTAAATACATGCATGCATACATACATACATACATAATAGCTGCAAGAAGTTAATTTCACAATGTATTCTATTTATTGAAGTGTAAGAAAACACTCCTTCAAAGGAAATACAATGTTAATTTAACTTACGACCCACCGGAATTTCACAGGGGCTGTATCTGATATAAACAGATGGGGGCTGTTAGGAATTTGAACTAAATAGCTTCTGTGACACATTTACAAGAAAGGTTCCATGTTACATAAACCAGCCATTATGCTGCATAAATCCATAGGGAAAGATGGAAATTAATGAACCCAATTAGACACATTCGACAGATATTCATTGAGGAAAGCCGCTAAATAATTACTCACATTTTATTTGAACTATTCAGTACAAACATTTTGCAATTGGAACTTAATCATAATCAAAATAAATAGGTAGAATTAATCCAAAATTAGTCTTTAATCATTTGGTAATTATTTTTGATTCTTATGACAGTAGCTTAATATGCTTTTCTTTTACTACTGACAATGTCCTTGAAGTAGCAGGAGAGTGCATATATAACTCTAAACTTCTGGGACTCAAAGTTAATCCACTGCGTACCAGAGATTTCAACAATGTCGTGCAGCTGAGTGTGACTGCATTCATGCTATTTATAGTGGAATATGTACTTAGTTGTATTGTGACCCTGGAGAATCTGATTTTGCAGTCAGCGTATCCATTTCCAACACTCAATTAATTATATACATGAAGCTAAGTGGAGAAACTCGTTGTAGATTATGGAAAACCTATTAGGCTTTGTAAAAAATAAATAAATAAAGTACATGCTTGAAGTCTCCTTTAATAGCTTACGTCAATGCTTTCCCCCCTCACACATTATTCAAGTTGCATATAGAGGATGTAGTCCTGAAACCATTAATCATCATCATCATCTTGCTTATGTCCCTTAAAATCAATGATGTCAAACTTACATATTTTATTGTGGGTGTCAGAGCTCCCTTGATGTAAATGAATATTCTCTGATTAGTGTATGAAGGTCACTGCCACAAGAATATGACAAAGTTAGATGGCTTTAAAAGGAGGATTCGACAAATACATGTTTAGGTCCATCAATGACCACAAGTCATAGTGGCTATATGTTATCACCATGCTCAAAGGTATTATGCCACTGAATGTCATTCATACGTAGGATGCTGCCTTACACTGAGTCATCCCATTGGTCTATCTGGCTCAGTATTGTCTACATGTACTGGCAGTAGCTCACCCGAATTTGGGAATATCTTGGATTTTCTGCATGTAAAGCAGATGCTTTATTAAGCCACAGCTCTTCCCCCAAATTGCTGGGCTACAACAACAGCAGAGGGTTATTTTCTTTAAGAATTGTCTCTGGGTTTCTCAGAGGAATCTTCTTGTCCACCACCACAAGAAACGGGTTGCTGGACTTAATAGGCTTTCGATCTAATCCAGAGGAGCTGCTCTTGTATTCTTAAATTCTATTCAATTCCGTGAAGGTGGCGGCTGATTAGGAACAAAGGGAGTGGCCCCTCAGAACTATCCGTAGCTTTGTAGTGAATGAAATCTGCTCTCACAAGACCACTGAATTTGAAAACTTGAGTGCAACCCCAGAGAGAGTTAATCACAGGTAACAGAGAATCTAAATCCCTTGGATTCCAATTTAACCAGGCTTGCAAAATTTTCACACTTGAGTATTTAATCACATTTGAGCCTCTCCTGTATAATCCCATGAAATGGTTAAATCTGAACAGAAAGCATAAAGAAGGTTTTTGTTAGGAGAATTACCATTTACCTATACCTGCAATGAAAGGTCAGCAGATTGGGTCTTGGCTCTGCCCGCAGCTCAAAGGTAGCTAGGAGCATTTGGGGCTGCAGGGCTCCCAGAATTCAGTTTGCCTATGCCTTTGTTGAGTGTAGCCAAATCTCCATTTGTCCCATTCTTTGCTCTCTCCTTGGGTGTTTTTAATATACATACCTTGTCTTGCCCCTTCTTACATTGCTGTTTTTAATTCATTAGCTTGTTCTTGCTCTATTCTGCTGGTCCACAAGTTCCTTCTCTGGTGTTTTCTCCTCGGTTCCTTCTCTCTTTGTCTTTTCCTGTCAAAATTAAAAAAGGGAGTTAGATCAGCTTGCCAGAAGCATTTACAATTTCTGCCTTCACTTGAAGGCAGAATTGAAGGATAAAAATATTGTGGCACCAAAAAAGAAAAAGAAAAAGAAAAGGTTATCTGAAACCAACTCTATGTTAACAACAGATGTATGAGCAGACAGGTTAGGACTTAAAATAGCTTGGTCTAGGGCAGCTGGTATAATATAACACTAATGGATTTACCGAGTATTACCAACATCAATTCTCTGAATTTGTTGTTCTGGTTCTTTTTTATGTTTTTTTAAAGAGAGCCTCATTAGTGCTGACAGAATACTGGTGATATGAAGTGAAATACCATGCTGAGAATAGCTTACAGGATTAAAGGAAATATGCCAGTAAAGTATTTGCAGCAATTTCCCATTTTATCCACTAGCCAAATGAGTATATGTGTTGAAGTCCAAAGTAACAACAAAATATACAATTGAAAAGTAAATAAAAACACCAGAAGAGCCTTGCTAGATCAGATGAAACATCCATCTTCACCCTAAGACTGTGCTGGACATTCTTTTGAGAATATTTTTGGCACATTCGTGAGGGTGTGGGCAGGGCAAGAAAACACAATGGCATGAAAACATTATCATGCCTGGAACACTTTTTTGATCAGTGACTTATTGTTATAAGTAATTCAGTGTTTCTCAAACTTGGGTCCCCAGCTGCTGTTGGACTACAACTCCCATCATCCCTAGCTAGCAGAGCCAATGGCTAGGGATGATAGGAGGTTGTGGTCCAACGGAAGCTGGAAACCCAAATTTAAGAAACACTGTAATCTATGAGTCACCAGCAGGGGCTTCTCTCCCCGCCCCTTCACTTTTTATAGATTTTTATAGATTTTATCAGCATAGGCAAGTGGTGGCAATGATCACCCCCATTTCCAGGGCATTGTCACCACAGCGCATCTGAGGAAGAAATTCATGGTTTCATTTACAGATAGAGGAAAACATGATTGTCTCCTGTTCCATACAGTAGTAGTAGTAGTAGGATGGTGGGCTTGGCGATGCCTCCTCCCGCCATGCACTCTGAAGGATACTACACTGTGATGTAGATTTCTTCCTCAGATGCTTTGCAGGCAAAAATGGACCCAGATGGGGCAGATCACTGCCACCACTTTCCCACAAAGGCAAACCCATTTTTAAAAATAAATAAATAAATAAGCATGTAAACGACAAATAGAAACATCTCCAGTCTCCCAGAATTCTGTAATGGTAAGTTCCTCACTCATCTTCCACTCCTGAAAATCACAGCAATTTCTTTAGTGCCTTCTCAAATGTGCAGAAACTGAGTTACCATCTCTACAGCCTGAGAACAAGGCTTCAGAGATGGTGAGCCACTTTCAGGCCAGTCCTACCTTCCCCAACAGATAATTGCTGGAAGCCAATAAGCAGGATATGAAGGTGACAGCCTGCTTGCATTGATTTTTCTCCAGCAACGGGTGTTCAGAGATGCACCCCCTCTAAACACAGAAACAGTGTTCCTCTGAATATGAATTATCTTCTTCTTCCACAAACAAACATAGCAATCCCAACTCCCCACTGCCACCACTGGGGCTCTGGAGAGCAGCAGAACAACCACCGTATCTGCATCATGGTGTCAGAGGTGGAGAGTGAGGTGAGGCAGGCAGATTGGGCTTGACCCTGCACCAGCTTCAGGCTGAGGATGCTGTTTCCAAAGCCACAATCAAATTCATAGCAAATCCCTTTGGAGTAGATGTTACAACTTTTGATGTCCTTTCAAATTAAAAGGAGCATCTACCATTATCTAGCTTTACATCACTTTACCAAACGATCTGACTAATTTTATAGAAACCTACTTGCTGCATCTACTTTCAGTACCATTTATTCCTGTCAGTTTTATATTCTCTTGGTCACGGAGCACTTACATCTGGTGATTGTTATAATACCAAACACATTTTATTTATGCAGTATAGGTTTCAGTCATGGTTTAGATTTCAAATACTTCTTTATTTTTATGGACTGACTGTGGCTCAGTTCAATTTCTTTGGATAAATTATTTTTTCCTCAGGCTTTTTGAAGAGCGTATGTAAAAAAGGAGTGACTATAGAATCTAGTTTATCTGTATTTCAGGTCATTCACCCCAAGCAGATTTTTATTTTTATTTTCTACTTCAGCCCATAGCTGTTTCCTAAAGGCTCTTTCAAAAATCCTAACCCCAGCAGTCAGTGCATTGTCACATCACAAATTGCCTGTTGATCAGGGATGTCCAAATTCTGTAATCTTGTGGGCCATGCTACTCTCCAGACAGTGGTCTCAAGAGCAGCCAGCTCCGTAATAAAGTTGGCACTATTTAGCAGTAAATATTCAACAGTTGCTGGAATGAGTTTGTGGCCCAAAACAACTAGAGTTGTTCTGTGGGTATTCACAGCTAAATCCTTATGAAAAGATTCAAAAACCTGCATATGATAAATATAAAAGCAGAAGAGAATTAAATATTGAGCCAAGTATACATGCTTGGGGCAGCATGAGGGAAACAAATATTGATTTGCCCAACCCCATGCAATTAAGACTTGTTTTGTTGTTTTCCAGTGTCTCAAATAGGAAACTTCTATGGTTGCCTGCTCAGACTACGCAGTTCCCACCCCCAGCCCCCACCTCTCCAGTTGAACAGTAAATAAAGGACACAACACAGCTTGAATGGGCTCAGATCAGGTCACAACTTTATTAACAACATATGAAAGAGGTGTGGCATAGGCTTTGGATAACCATTTACATCCAGTCCACCTGCCGGAAGTGATGTCAAGGGTCAATCTGGCAATGGGGGTTCCTGTGACGTCCATCAAATGGGGGGGACCCCCATGGGGGTTTCTGCCTTGAGGAGTGCTGAGGTCCAAGCCCCCGCCTGGGCATACAGACAGAAGCAGCTCCTCCCAGACCCCTTTAACTGGATACCCTAGATTTTGGGAAGGGCAGGCAGAAACTACAACCTCCCCCAACCAAGACAAATGTTTGCCCAATGCCTAAAATTCCAAAGTTGTGATGATTGGTATGAGGTGGGCAAAAACACCAGGCTGGAGCCAATTTGCCTAGTAGACAAATTTCTGCTCAGGCCTGAACATGGCGACCACCAATACCATAGCAAGGTCTGAGACAGCATGAAAGGAGGTGGGTGGGTGGGAGTGTTGGCTATTTGCAGTTTAGTAGCGCTGCAGAGAGCTTGCTGGGGAGACCATGCATAACCGCCTTAAATCTCCTGGGAGTGGACCTGAAGGGAGCCTACCTGCTCCATCAGGCCCTCCCCCTGGGACAGCTCTGGCTCCAAGCCTGCTTGTCATTGGCCAATTTGCAGGCAGGCTTGGATCCAAGACACCAGCCAGCAAGGTGAGCTCTAAGCTGTCCCATGCCAGCAGGGCAATCCTCAGATGCCAAAGTCCTCATCAGGTCTCAGTGCGAGGAGGCATTGCCAGCCTGCAATGTGGCTGCACCCAAGGTGGGTAAGCAGACTGGTCTAATTAATATGTATACACAATGTTAAGAGCAAAAGCTGTTGAGCTGCATTTCATTTTTTGCACATGAGAAGGAGGTTTCACCTTCACCACGTCTATAACCGTGTTTCATTTTGCTGTGAACTGAATTATGGTATCACAGTCTTCCCCAAGTAACTTATTGTTTCTTCGTTTAGGATATTTAGTTGACTCTGCAGGATGGTATATTAAAATAATAGAATTCTTCAGCTATTATTATCCCAGGCAGTAGGAAGTTTGAGCAACATTTGCCAGGGCATTGTCCTTTGGAGAAAAGATCATTGGAGTTGTTTGGTGAATTTGTGAAAATATATTTGTTGTTAGAAGTCTAAAGTTGAGAAGGAATGCTAGAGAAGGAACAGCCAGCTTACACTGGTGGATTCCCAAGACAGAATCCAAGCCCAACAAACTCAGAAAACTCCTGACTGTTTCTGCCCAAAGCCCCAAACATCTGAAAAACCCAGTTCAAAACTACTTACAGTTCCCTTAGACTCACATTTGAAGTCTCTGACTGTAATCAGTTTTATCTGCTTTCCCTACCGCAGTTTGCATCACTGGAGGAAGGTTGCCAAGCTCTTGAAATCAGCGGTTTTGGTACCAGCAGTTTTTAGGAGGTGTGGAGCCACAGCACAACCATTGTTGAATCAAATTAGGCACATAGCAAGAAAAATAGGAAGGAATGAGAGTGGCTGGGGAAACCCAGCCAGATGTGCGGGGTATAAATAATAAAAATTATCATCATCATCTTGCATATCTGGCAACTAGCCAAAGAGCAAATAAAAATAAAAGTGGACATGCCATATTTCCCCACACCCCTATTTATTGACAATTGTGCACTGAAATGCAGATTGTTTTTTTGAGTGCTTAGGGGATATCTATAAGCAGTTTAAATTTCAGCACACCATTTTGGCATAGTGTGTATGCTATTGTTGCTTCTTAATTGTACCCCCTTTTGACTGGTTTCTATATTTGAATGATGGGACCTTCAACTGAATACTGCAGTATGTTTCCTGCCAGAAGGAGTATTCATGTTTAGGATTCGTCTGCCGCCTCCTCCTCCTTGACAAAGTAATAATAATAAATAAATAAGTTAAGAATGTGCACCCCACCCCCGAGACCGTTCCAGTGAAACTATCCAACCTCCCAAACACCTCTTGCGATGATTTGTACAAATTCTACAAAAACTTTCCATATCTCCTCAAAATCATTTTCCTGCATATTTAGCCATGTCTTTCTCCAGGATATTTAAGGGGATAAAGCAGGGCATTCCATCCCTGACCCCAGTTTTTCATTTTCATTTTCCAAATGGAAAAGGAATGTTGATACTCCCCCCTTTTTCCAGCCTTATTTAATGCCTGTGTTTGCTATTAGAGGGAGTGATTAAAGAATGAGGAAAAAGTGGAGCTGTTAATAGCAGAAAAATATGTTGTCCGTATGTTGGGAACGCACATGTCATACCTTATCATGAAATCAAACTGGAATGTTTGTCCTCTTGTTCAACGCATCATCTGCATAATTGCTTGACTAGGTTTCTTTCTTTTATTACCGCCTCTGAGTAACAGGAACAAGTAAAAATGTGCTGATTGCTGCATTACATGTTCTCAGGCTTTTCAGAGTTACAAATTCGCCATTTGCTCAAAGTACCTTTCTAAATTTTTAATGTGATTGCTGTACCATCTCTATAAATCCAGTTAAGTAACTACATCTTCTGCTATCAGATAAAACAGGAATAGTGGCTTCGCACTGGCTGAAGGAAAAATGAATTTTGGTAGATTTGGTTTCCTGTGCGCACACCATGCATTTAAAGCACATTTAAAGCATGTGGACTTCCACCAAAGAATGCTGGTAACTGTAGTTCACACGACACACCTACACACTGCAGCTGACACACTAACATGTCACGACACATAGTTTGGAAAGCTCTGCTATTGATATTGTAATTTTGAGGATTGTTCAGACTCTGCCAGCAGCTCCCAGCCATTTGCCAGACCCATATCTTTCAATCAGGCTGTTGGAATCGAGCCATTTGCCAGACCCATATCTATCAATCAGGCTGTTGGAATCGATGGCATTTAGACATAGCATTGTACTGAACTGGCCCAGAATGTTACTACAGCTGGCCAACCTATGAATGCTACTCTATTCACATGACTGGTGTCATGTCAGAGGAAGAGACTCGCAGATGATCTACTTCCATGATTTTAAAAAAGTGCAGTTTTTCTACTCTCGGGTAGAATTTGGGAGCTCCCAACTCTAGTCCCTGCTGCCTCTAATTAATGGGTTTCAGCTACAAACTTTGGAACTTTGCAGAGTTTCTGCCAGATGGACTGGACAGTACTTAGCTAGATGAACCAAGAGCCTGAGTAAAAGGAAGCTCCATAATATAACCTGAATCATTCCCTCAACTTTGCACTACTCATGCACCATTAATTCTACAAGAAAACTGGATGCAGTACTGTCTCCACCAGCTTACTGTTGCATCCCATAAAATATCTATCTAGCTATGGAATTTCTGAAATAAGCGTGCTGCAAGATTTAACTGGTGCCTGGACTGAGAATGGAGATCTGAAATCGAAGCCAGGGCTTGACGCAAAGATGTTCCAAGCTGCAGTTCTGATAGCTCACCAGATGGAGCAGCCACTCACAGGTTCTATCCGTGCCCCCTTCTGAAATTAGGGTCATCATAGCTTTTAAATCAGGCATAGGCAAACTCAGTCCTCCAGATGTTTTGGGACTACAACTCCCATTATCCCTGACCACTGGTCCTGTTAGTGAGGGATGTTTAAGTACACTAGTGTATTCCAGCAGATGGTATGGAAAGCACTAATCCAAGCAACATTGCCCTGGATAGGCAATTCCTTCATTTTCCTTCCCCCGTTCAGGTATTACGCCACCTTTTTTTCTCAGCTGATTGGCAAGGCAACATGTCTTTCCAGTTGGCATGGAGGAACCGTAGCCCTGGAAAACATGTGCATTAAATGTTACAATTTATTTCTGTAAGTGCAAAAACAAGTAGGTGCGGCTGAGTATGTGCAAAATGTTTCTCTCTTCAAAATATTTTTGGTTTGTGATGCCTTAGAGATGAATCCCATCATACTTTTAATGTTAAATGATTGCAAATTAAATTAAAATTTGTGCTTATGTCAACCATATATTTTAACTAATCACATATGACATAGTCTCCATTATTCTGGAAATGTCATTTGATGTATGACTTGAAAGTGTCAAAATATACATGTTGTTAATTAGTCAAGGATGCTGATGTGCTGTGATTTAGGGGGAGCTCCACCCCCCTCAGTGTGAGAGAAGGATTAATATTTACCTTTGCTCTTCCTCTCTTTATTTTTTGATGTTATTTTGTTTTGTTTTTATTTATTTATTAGATTAGATTGTTTTTTATTCTATTTTATGATGAAAAGTTTCAATACAATTTATGGGCTGGGGGGAAACCTCCCATGTTTGTGTGTGTAGATACCTTTAAAAAAAGAAAGAAAGAATGACAGGTAAAGTCGAAAGCACAAATGAGTGGCTGGAGGGGATTATGAGGAATCATATAATTCTGCATGTCAAAAACTGTGAAATCCTTTTCTATGGTTTTGTTATGTTTAATAGCATGTTTATCTTGTATTTTACAGTTGAATAAAAACAGAGCCAAAGCAGCAACCTTTTTAATTATTAGTTCAGAGAGTTATTAATTTAGAAAGTTGCCGAAGTTTAATTTAGTTTCTTATATTTGCTTCGGGCAATTACCACTACCAAATAATTAATTAATGGTTTGTATTTGTTGTTGTTATGATCAGCTTAATACTCCTTATCTCATTTCTCAAGGTGATACTTTAAGAATTGACTTTACTGGCCCATGTCCTTAATATTTCTGCATTCCTGTTAAAGTTCAAAAAATGTGAAAGTTAAATACATATTAATGTTCACCCTGCCAAGAATTGATTTCCCCAATACTCTTTATTTTTAAAATACCATTTTAGTTGGTTATAACATATAACCCTCCTATAACCTTCCATTTCAAAGGAGAATTGAACTCTGGCCATGTTGCTACTGTATTAGCAGGCAGCTTGTTCTTCTTTCATTGATATACTAATGTGAGAACATAAGAAGATCAGGCTAATGGCCCATCTAGTCCAGCATCCTGTTTTCGCAGTGGCCAACCAAATGTCTGGGGAAAACCCACAAGAAGGATTTGAGCACAAGAGCACTGTCCCCTCCTGTGATTTCCAGCAACTGGTATTCAGAAGCATTGCTGCCTCCAACTGTGGAGGCAGTGCACAGACATCATGGCTAATAACCACTGAAAGCCGTCCTCCATGATTTTTTTCTAAACCATTCTTTAAAGCCATCTGGATTGGTGCCCCTCACTGCCTCTGGAGGGAGTGCTCTCCAACACTAGGAGCAAGGTCTCTGTTGTATCAGATAAATAGTGCTGATTTTGTCAAAAACATATCCATTGTTTGCTTTGATGAGCAAGTATTCCGGTGGTTAAAAGCTGTCCCCCCCCCAAAAAAAAAATCTCAAATAAGTAATCACTAAGATCCACCCCATATTGAGCATCCCATTCTTATCCACTTAATTGTTGGTTTTCTCAGGAATGGGGCACTTATATTTGTTGCTGCTCATTAAAAGGCAGATAATTCTTCTGTTGCGTTTTACCACAAAAGCAAATTTGGTTCTTCTTTGTACTGCATCTTTCAATCCTTCTTAACAATAAGTTGAAGCCTCTGGCAGGCCCACAAAGGCTTTTAAGAAGGCAAGGAACTAGGCTTGATTACTGGCAACAAACAGGACCAGTATATAATTGCAACCTCTATTATATTCCATTCCCCCCCTCCCACCATGATGTTTTAGAAGTTTCTTGAAAGGAAGATGTACTTAATGAGTGACATTTTTTAAATGGTGTTTTTATTATACTCAAATATTTTTCTTTAATATGTGCCTTTTACTTTACAGCTCTTTCAAACATCTGATTGGAGGCCTGGATGATGTTTCCAATAAAGCATATGAGGATGCCGAAGCAAAAGCAAAGTAAGTGTCAGTCAATGGTTCTTTTATATACTTTCTTTCAATATACTTGCCTTTGTGCTTCTTTATTTAAAAGAAAGGGGAGGGGGAACCAAATTAAAATATTTCTGAAAACAGTCCTTTAGTGTTGTAAAAGAAAACTCCTAAAAATATAAAATTAAAGAAATGTGATCAGTACCAATGTATATACAGTGGTACCTTGGGTTAAGAACTTAATTTGTTCTGGGGGTCCATTCTTAACCTGAAACTGTTCTTAACCTGAGGTATCACTTTAACTAATGGGGCCTCCCGCTGCCGCCATGCCACTGGTGCATGATTTCTGTTCACATCCTGAGGTAAAGTTCTTAACCCGAGGTACTATTTCTGGGTAAGCAGAGTCTGTAACCTGAAGCATCTGTAACCCAAGGTACCACTGTATATTTTTTTACCATATTCCAAAAGTACAACTATGTTGCACAGTATTTCTTTGAGACAATAAGTAAAAGATCAACAAGTCAAAAAAATGTGTGGCTCTCAAGTAGTGGAGACCTGGGCTGGTTCCTATAGCAGCAATTATTCCCATTGCTTGTCCTGCCAAAGAGGAGTGGCGACACAAGGAGATATGGGCCTGGGATGGGCTGGAAGGAGTCAGGCAGTTGCCCTTCTGGCCTAAGACATGGAGAAGATGAGCTGGTAGATTCACTCTTAACACCAAAGCAAGGCAGCTACATCCCAGGACCAGCTGAGTGATCACATTGCAGCAGCAATTGCAACTTCTGGATTGCTTGGTCCTGCACATAGAAAGGAGAGGACAACAGAGAGGAGGACAGCCTGCTTTCTCCCTTTACACCATCCTTTTCACCCCTAGTTGATAAACCCAACTCTCCCCACATCAGGAATTATTATACAAACTGCAGCTAAAAATAACTAGCAGGTTAGAAAGGTTGGTTTGACAGACTAGCTAGTGCTTCAGTCAACATTCATATTAAGAAAGGAATAATATTCCCACCAGCAGACTAGCTGGAATCACGACACCGACAACTTGGGAATATGTTCTCAACTCCTCAGAAATCTGTATATAATAGTACACATTCCAACAAATTGATGATAAGGGCTGCTATAATTGCGACTTAGACATTCTCCTGCCTGAACGATCTTAATAGAAAGTCTTACAAGTGTGCATTATAGTTTAATCTTCTCTGTGAAACCAGAAATGACTTCTATTATTATTAATTTTTTTGCAATAAAACGAGCAGAATTCAAGGTTCTTGAGAGGCACAAATTGAAAGGTGCCTAAACAGTATAAAGTATAAAGGTAACTTGTTATTGCCATATTTACAACTACTCTAGGGTATTGTTGAGAAATGTGTAAGAGAGCCTAGTAGACCCTGATGTTAAGTCAGAACATTAAGTGGTCTTTGACTTTGTTAAGCTGAAGGTATCACTGCTTCATACATCTAGAAGTTACAAAGCACAACAACTTTTCAGAAAATATATTAGTCAAATACCACACACAGATTTGCTAGGCTTATTGAAAGTATCCATATGGAATACGTTGTACCTAACAGAAGCCATACTGAAACCTGCTTCATAAAGGTGTTCTGTTCAACAGTTCCTTCATCTAGCAGAGCTCCTATAAGATGGTTTTTCATGTTGCTCTAATTGACTTCAACTAATTGCCTTTCAAGGGAATATATTTCAAGTATCAGGCTGTGAATTGACAGCAGGAGATACAGTTCTGTGTAAGCAAGGTGCACGCTTGCTAATAAGATAAGTGGCAGAATATTATTCTTTTCTGTCAGTTTGCACTGGAAAATATCACATTATTGAGCACCGATCATAGTGACTTTGAGGAATGTTTAAGTTACTTATTTATATATAGAAAGCTGACTCAGTGATTGATTCCTGGCCACAATGTGTGCAATTCAAAGATTTATCACATCTGAGGTTCCTTCTAGTTTGCTCTATAAAAGAATATAAACCCCAATGTGCCCAGGTATTTCACATTGTGCAGTGTTATCTTTCTTGGAGAAGAGAATGGAGAATTCCCCTCACACAGAAATTTCATTGTTTACATTTGAACTGCTGGATTGCAACCAGTGGCTTTATTTTGGCCTCTCCTACTAGTGGCAGTGACAGAGTAAAATACTAGATGGGGGGTGGTGCGGGTACACAAACAGGACAAAGTGAATTTCGGGGAACCAGCTTGTGAAACATACCGTATTTTTTGCTCTATAAGACTCACTTTTTCCCTCCTAAAAAGTAAGGGGAAATGTGTGTGCGTCTTATGGAGCGAATGCAGGCTGCGCAGCTATCCCAGAATCCAGAACAGCAAGAGGGATTGCTGCTTTCACTGCGCAGTGATCCCTCTTGCTGTTCTGGCTTCTGAGATTCAGAATATTTTTTTTCTTGTTTTCCTCCTCCAAAAACTAGGTGCGTCTTGTGGTCTGGTGCGTCTTATAGAGTGAAAAATACGGTACCTTTCCGTCAAGTAACCAGAAGGATTCATCACTTGCAGGGACATAGGCTACTTGTTTGGCAGCACCTATGTCCGAATCCCAATTTCACATTCCCATGCATGTTGCTGTCTCCTTTTCCCAGCACCAGATCAATTTTAATCTATCATGCTGAATAATTCTCAGCCAATGAGCATTGGCTAGTTATCTTGTAGATATCAATAATATCACTGTACTTGGTTGTTGTCAGCCTGAGCTACTATTAGTATCTTCGGATAAGGCGGCGTTGCAAAGCAACATGATGTGTGCAACGGAATGCAGACTTTTGATATCACTCATTTGGGGATGTGCAACAGAGATGTGGGAGCAGATTGTGCATTTCCCAGATAGTGAAGAAGTAATATATATATATATATATATATATATATATATATATATATATCAGATAAAACAGTGTCTTAAGTAAGCTTAAAGTGTTTGTGATTCTTCTTCCACAACACTATTGCATATAACCTGCTATGAGTAATGAAAATATTTTTGCCATGTTTGGATGTCGCTCTAAACCATACTGTAAAAAAGGTAAAGGACCCCTGACAGTTAAGTCCAATTGCAGACGACTCTGGGGTTGCGGCTCTCATCTCGCTTAACAGTTTTTCCGGGTCATGTGGCCAGCACGACTAAGCCACTTCTGGTGCAACGGAACACTGAAACCAGAGCAGCGCACGGAAACGCCGTTTACCTTCCTACCAGAGCAGTACCTATTTATCTACTTGCCCCCCCCCTTTTTTTGCTTGCTTTTGAACTGCTAGGTTGGCAGGTGCTGGGACTGAGCAACGGGAGCTCACCCTGTTGCAGGGATTTGAACCACTGACCTTCTGATTGGCAAGCCCAAGAGGCTCAGTGGTTTAGACCACAGCGCCACCCGCATCCCTAAACCATACTGTAGTGCAGTGTAAATGAGCTGGAATGAGCTGCAGCAAGCCTTGGGCACTTGCACTCCCCAGTATAGCTGCGAGGAGCTCAAAAGCTGTTGCTTTCATTTTTACTTAACCACAGCTTGTCGTGTCTGAACTGACAAACTGGTTAACATTAACTGTTTTTCTCTGAAACAAGCACAGTTGAAACCGTGGCTTTGCGTAATGTCTGAATGCAGCCTTTGTGCTCGCAGTGCTCTAGAAAACTTTGCTTTCTTCCTATAGACAAGCAGCCACAAGGGCATGCCTTTCAGTACCACGTTATCTTCGTTATGGTATAGTCATAAATACTGTCAGCCTGGTAAATACATATATAAATCTTCTCTAATGTACAAATCCTACATATGAGTAGAATTCCAGCTGTAACATCAAGTAAACAATGAATGGCATCCTGTCATGCACAACTGCAATTTGTTTGCACAGCAGAACATCTCTTCTCACCCTGCAGCTCATTGTGTCCCCTCAAAACCTCTGCAGGGTCCCCTCAACCCTCCAGAGCAGGGGGGGGGTTTGAACAGGGGCAGCTGCCAGGGGTGGCAAAAGAAAGGAGAAACCCTACTGAGTGAACAGAGACCCACTTGCACTATGGTGAATTTCACCCAGCTACTTACATTTAAATACAGATATAAAATAAACAAAATTTACAGTGCTTCAGTATATCATAAACAGACATTTCAAAGCAATTCCTTCATAAATTCTGCTTCAAACATCAATATTAATATCACGTTGCCAAAAAAAATGTGGTAGTGCCAAAAGAACAAGAATCTACACGTTTTCCTTTAAATATTCTTGAGTTCTCAAAAAAAAAAGCATTGTTTTATTGATGGCTTAATTATGCTGCACATGAAATAAGTCTGGAAACGAACTCCTATCAACTTAAATAAATTACAGATGGCAACACTACAAAAAATAATTTCCAACCCTATTTTCGCTCTGCATTTTAGATTAGGACTTAATTCTTGTTGCCTATCTGTGAAGCAAATTCCATATGCAACAGCTGAAGAAAGCAGTTGACTCATTGCCAGCAAAAGTCTGCTTTTTTAATGTTTAATTTGCCTCCTAAGTTATGGAATATCTAAATCTTTATTATTTTGGTCTCCTGTCTTTCCTTCAAGACACTTGGTTTGGCATACATATGTATTTTTTAGCCCATTTCCCCTCACAACAGACAGGCCCAGTTCTGATTTGGGGACAGGGGTGAGCAAATGGCTTTGTGGGAGCCTCGGCACACCCTGGGAGCTTACCAGATAAGGATGTGCTGATGAACCTGCTTAGTTTTTGAAAACTAAATATTTTAAAGGCCCATCGTTTAGTGGAGAAGAACCGGGCTGGGTGGCTGTAGCAATCATACTCTGGAATAGCACTCTGTGTGCTATGACGGGCTCCTCGTCAGTAGTGATTACTTGTTCTGTCTGCCCTTAAAGGGACATGGTCAGCAGTGTGTTCCACTTGTACCAGAAAATTGGATCTTACCTGTTATGTAGAGTTGGCACTTCCCCCTCCCTTCCTTCCTTCCTTCCTTCCTTCCTTCCTTCCTTCCTTCCTTCCTTTTTTAAATTCGGGACTCCTTGCCTTTAACAATAGGAAAGTAACAGCTACAATTGGAACCTCTGAAAACCCTCCAAATCAATGGTGGATGGAGCAGGATGGAAAGGAACACAGTGTTTGGCAGCATGTCTTTTGCTGGGTGCTGCTAGCTCTTCAACAGCTCTGCACCATCATAGTGCTGCCTTTAGCACCCCTATTTCTGCTGTCTCTCCTCTCATTGATGCCTTTTCATAAGAAAGTAGAGGAATCATCTCCCTCTTCATTGTCCCTCAGCAGTTGCAGCTCACTAGTATGTAGTTGTGGTGTATTGAATTATTGTTTTTAATCTGCTGTGTATTTTGGAGTGATCCACCTATTATGCTTTTAAAAAAAAAAATCCTTGAAGGGGTTGCTGGGACGCTGTATAGAAATATAATAAAATAATAATAAACTCAATATACATAGAACCACTGTGAACTACCACTCTTTAAAAAGAGTCACTTAATCTCCTATAATGGGAAGCATCAACTTTGGATATCAAAGTTATCCATGACTGTATATATATATACTTGGCCCTACACAGCTTGGCCCTACATGCCTAAAAATTATGAGTAATATTCAGCTAAGTTTTACTCAGAGTAGATCCACTGAAATTAATGAGCATTACTAAGGTAGATCCCTTTATCTGAAATTAGGCTTGTATATTCTGCTTGTCTGTAGGAATTCATTTTTGTTTCGGAATCCTTTATGGCCTTTGAGCAAATGCTGTTGCCCAATGCATGCCATGCTGTCATTTTTATGGACTGCTCAAGAAGCAATTGGATGGCACATATTTGTTACATGATGGTTTGTGTATATACCATAGACTCCCAAAGTGGTTCAAAGCAGATGAATATAAAAGAAATATACAATAATAGTACAATAAAGTACACATAAATTTATGTGTAATGTTTATCCTTGGTCCCACGCATTATACTTGGGTCACATCAAATTAGAACAAATTACAATTTTTTATTGATACAAAAATCCCTTCTTTGCATTTGCTTAAAATTAAGACATACACATAAAGGTAAAGGTAAAGGTACCCCTGCCCATACGGGCCAGTCGTGTCCGACTCTAGGATTGTGCGCCCATCTCACTTAAGAGGCCGGGGGCCAGCGCTGTCCGGAGACACTTCCGGGTCACGTGGCCAGCGTGACGAAGCTGCTCTGGCGAGCCAGCACCAGCGCAGCACACGGAAACACCGTTTACCTTCCCGCTATAAAGCGGTACCTATTTATCTACTTGCACTTAGGGGTGCTTTTGAACTGCTTAGGTGGGCAGGAGCTGGGACCGAATGACGGGAGCTCACCCTGCCGCGGGGATTCGAACCGCCGACCTTTTGATCGGCAAGCCCTAGGCGCTGAGGCTTTTACCCACAGCGCCACCTGCGTCCCCACCTTTTACACATACAGGATGTCATTTTTTGGTTCCATTGCATCCCCCCCCCCCCAAGGAAGTCTCTATTTTAATTGTGTTTGGTAAACTACCCTTCTTCCCAGGATCTCAAGGGGGCATACATGGGCCCTTTGTTGTTGTCAGTGCTATTTTTCTAGAAGAAGAGGTGACAGAACTCACCAGCCTCCTTTGTTCTCTTATAATGGCAATGGCGCCCACCTAAGAAGTATAGGAACTGTGTTCTGGTGAGTTCCAGCTGAAGAAAAACCCTGGTTGTTGTCTTGCATGTTATACTCACAACATAAACTGTGACGTGAAGAGATGGTGACTGGACCAAGGCTTCATGGCTGAGCAGAGGGTTTGAGTGCAGGTTTCCAAATCTGTCCAGCACTCAGCACTGGCTTTTCCTCTAGCTTTAGGCAGTTTTCCTCATTGCAATTATTATGCTGCTGCTCAGGCTCCAAGAGCAATATAGGGTAGATGGAAACAAAGCACTAGAGGCACTGAGGAGAAGACGCTGAATGGCTTCGTTTTGATCTTTAAACAAAGAAAATACTTGAATAAGAACAACTTTTTACATTTAAAAAGTGCCAACAGCTAAGAACATGTCTTGAAGGCTAAGAATGTTTTCCTCCTTATCCATGAAACTTCAGTAAACTTGCCAATGAGTGGAAGAAAGACCAATTAAGCTAGTTCAAGGGAAAGCTATAATGAGAAGTTGAATGTGTTTATTGGCCCTCTATTCCCAAATTAAACATCTTTCCACAAAGTAATGGGGCTGCTCATTATGTTAATGTTTGAAAATAACAGGATAGTGCTTTTTCTTTTCTTTACAAAAACTATGTTCTGGCTTATGTTGATTCTAATGTTGTGAAATCTAACACTGCGCTGCAAAAAGACCACTAAGTTCATGTGAGTGAAACATTCAACCCAATTCAATTAACAGAAAACGTTCCTGCTTCACATGTTATGTTAAAGGCCAAAAGCAAGTAGGGGGACAGTTTATTTGCCACATATATTCCAGTCCTGTTGTCTTTGTCCATGGAGTTTTCCTGGCAGAGATACTGGAGTGGCTTGCTGGTTCCTGCTCCAGGTGGATCACATTTGGTCAGAACTCTCCACTATGACCAATCCATCTTGGGTGGCCCTGCACGGCATTGCTCATAGCTTCTCTGAGTTATTCAGGCCCCTTCACCATGGCAAGGCAGTGATCCATGAGTTTGACCAAACTGCAGGAGGCAGTGGAAGACAGGAGTGGTGGCGTGCTCTGGTCCATGGGGTCACGAAGTGTCGGACACAACTAAATGACTAAACAACAACAACAACGTTCCAGTCCAACCACCATGTTCATAAATGATAGTGCTTTTAATAGTGTTGTGCAATTCCCACTCTGTGGTCACCAGGATCAGATTATTCAATGTGGCACCACTGATTGTGTGGAACTCCCTTCCAGTGCATGTTAAGCAAGCTCCTTTTGTACTAGACATTTGCTAAAAATGTATTTTTACACAGTTTTCCCTGAAGTGTGACCAGTACTGCAATGTTAATTATCTAATGTTGAACAGTTTTAATGTCCGAAGTTTTATATAATGTATGTAACCTTTTTAATTGTCAACATTTGTGGAAATTTATGCTTTCAATGAATCATATATAAATTTGCTGAATTAAGCCATTTTTCTAAGTAAAAGCTGTAGCACCTACCCCACCCATCTGCTCCAATTTCTGCTTATAAAGGCAGAATCATTTGTGATTCATTTGTCTCGCCCTTCACATAAAGCCACAACTGTAGCCCTATAATACAAGGGAGGAGATTTGCTAGTCCAAACTATTTAAGACAATGTCACTATTGATGTTTCATTACTATGAAATTTCATTGCTGTTCAGCAATGTAAATAATGCAGATAAAGCTTAGCCATGTAACCATCTTAGGTAAAGGGTTTTGAATCCTCTGGGAGGCCTTCAAGATCCCATGACTGCCATATCTAAAAGAGAAGATCAATAGACAGAACCACAAAATAGTGTGAGCAGTTCCCCCCATCAGCAGGCTGGGGGGGCACATTATTCAGCTACTGCCACTCTCACAGAGAGAAGCTGTACTGAATGGGATAGATTGGGGGGTTGGCCTCAGAACTGGGGACCAAATATGGGCCTCATAGCTCTCTGCCTGGCCCTCTGGACTGGCTACATCCTTCCCAAGCCTCATCCCTCATTGACCCTGCTTCATACCCTCCTTGAGTGTTTTTGTCTGGCTGGAAAGTATCCCTGAACTCTGATAATTCTTCTTGCTTGCCTGGATGTAGTCTAGAGAGGGGTGTGTTGAGTGTGGAATTAATATAAGATGATACTCGGGGATAACGTTGAATGTGGTTCAATTGATCGGGGCAATAGCTATAATAAAAATTACTATAATAAGCACTAAACTGTAGTAAACAATAATAAAGCAAAATAAAAAAAGAAGTGTGCATGCACACAAAAGCTCATACCAATAACAAACTTAGTTGGTCTCTAAAGTGCTACTGGAAGGAATTTTTTTATTTTGTTTCGACTACGGCAGACCAACACCAGCTACCTACCTGTAACTAATAATAAAACAGATTGATCTGAGTATTGGTTTTTATCTGCGCTTTTTTTAAAAAAAAAAATTATTAGAAGTTTAATAGTTACAAAAGGAAGGTTTTTATCTGCGCTTTTTGTATAGTATGCAATTCATGTGTATTTTATTTATTGTTTTTCTATGTTTAGAACATGCCTTGGTATCAAAAAGGCTGGGATAAATAAAAAAGCAAAACAAATAAAACAAGAATAATGCTTAGGTTGTTTTATAAAGGATAAAATAAAACATACATTTAAAGCGTCTACTTGCATATTTAATATAACCAATTTTAGCTGGAAGAAAGACAAATGACTCTGATTCCTTTTAAATTATTTCCTATGAAAATTTGCATGTGTTTCTTTTTATGGTTGTTTCCGGCTCAAAGTATCTGAGTTCTAATTGCTATATGTTTCCCCCAGCTTATTTATGAAGTGAAAATGCTGCTCTAGTCTCATCTGAAATTTCAGGTCTCAGTGCAAATCTAAATTACTCTTATTTTGTGTCTTTAATTCATCAACGTATCTAATTTACAAAATGCATTGTTTACAACATCATAAAGTGATTCCCTTGGAAAGGAGCAGGACATACCTTTGAGTACCAAAAAGGTTTCTGAGATAAGCATTATAAGTTGTTAAAATAATTCTTTTATCAGCAATAGAAGCTGTTGTTTTAGTGAAAGCGACTCCTTATCGTATCAGATGAAATGAAACCATATGTAAGGACAACTCAATTATCTTTGCATCTGTTCCTCTAAACTGCTCTAAGCGTTCAACAGCTTACTCATGAGAAGTTCTGTTAAAGTCAATGAGACCCTTGAGTAGTTAATTAGTTTCCTGATTGCATTCTTAACCTACATTTGCAAAGGTGAAAATCTTTCAGTTGATTGTGTGTTTGCAGCTCTGCATTGAAGTACAATGTGCTACAGATTAGCCATACATTGGAAAGAAAGTAAGATAGAAAAATATACTCTGTGTGCATACACACCTGCCAGAAACAGGTGTATATAAATTGGGCCTGAACCAAATAATTATCAGTATTCACTTGGATAGTGTCTTAATACTGGATATTTGCTTTAAAATTTGCATATGTGTTCCAAATAACAATAGCTGAAAAAATACTTTGCCAAATATTGAAAGTCTCTCATTTTCATAGTTCAACTTAATGCTTGTTCTCACTTTCCTTGGCCCCATTGGACACGTGTGTGTGTGTTGTGATGTTTATGACATCAGAACTTTAGAGGTAGCATCACAGTGGTCAACAAAACCACCAGGCGCATCACAGCCAAACATATTTAATGCCATAATGGCAAGTTGGACTGGCAGCAAGGACAACCTTTTTAAGGGTCTAATAAACGGCAGCAGCCACAGGGACAAAAGAGTGTCAAATAGCATAGAAATGATGTAAATATATATGTAAATATATGTAACACATAGTTTTGTCCCAGGCAATCTGGTGGCATATGTGGCAGAAAGATCCCATAGATAGCCATCTGTACTTAAAAGTTGGAATAGCCATTTGATTTCTACTTCAAGAAAGTTTTTAAGCAAGTGTATTTTCCCATCCATGTCTCATGTTTACTTCTTGTAGACCTGTACTATTTATTTCAAGTTACCAAATAATTGTACTGCTTTAATCAAATTCATTTCTCAGCTGTTGTAGATTCTGATGCAAATGTCACACCAAAGCTGAAGGGCCAGAATTTCAACAGAAATAAAGAGTACTTTTCACAAAATATGATGATTGAATGTGCTCAGTTTCTAATATATAGCAGATTATCTCGTTTAGTACAAGTGTGTGCTTTTAAGGTTTATCGACTAGTTTTCACATTAAAACGCAATATCACTTTTTACAATACTTTGTAACCTTTTTAGCTTTATATCTAGCTTGTTCATTCCATAACTTCTTGGCTTATTTGCATTTTTATGTATTATGAAACATAACATTGTCAACTTACTCCTGCTCATTTAGATTTTACAATTTCCCTATTTCGTCTCAGTTTCCATGGAAACCTGAATTGGTATGACAACAGAGAATAAAGAGATGAAGACAGTTCTTCAAGGATATAAATGAACTCAATATAGAATTCCATGGATTATATACCCGTCAGAAATAATCTAGGTATTAGCATTTGAGCTGTGTATATTCTAGAAAATAAAATTGCAAATTTTATGGAGGGAGAGTGGAAAGGGCATAGTCTAATTTACTAGTCTGTTTCTATTAGTAATCCATGCACCTATACTCAAAAAGACTGGCTGGAATATTGGATAAAGAACATTGAAAGTAAGCATTCATAAGATTACAAAATTGCTTACATTTGGGGAAATGTTTTTATAGAGATATCTATGGGGAGGTTCTGATCTAACACACTGGAGTCTCACAAGCCACAGGGGTACTAAGGCCCTCTTGGTTGGTTTAAAATGGAAGAGTGGGGAATAACAAGACCAGCATGTATGACACAACCCAAATGCTAGATTCCACCCTATGGTTTTTTCACTTTTTTTCCTCAGTAGATCTTTCTAGTTTAGCACTTAAATTATCTCACCAACACTATGGAAAGTGTTAATCCCTTTACTGTTTGAATATGCCATTAATCATCTTCAACTGTACTATCTGTTATGAGAGTCAAAGTAGTATAATTAATGCTAGTTGAAGTGCAATGTGGGATCACTGTAAGAAGCAAGTAACGGTGGTTTTGTCCTGTGCTACATCGTTGACATCTGTCTGTCTTGGGAGACAATGGAAGAGTGCACCTTCAGGGATGAAGATAAACCATCAGAGAGTTACAGTGCCTGCAGAGACCAATATTTAAGAGACATGTTTTGTTGCAGCAGAGGCAGATGAAGGCATCTTTCTTTCTGTGGTCCTCTCAGTGGTCAGTCCTCCTCTGATCACTACTGTGGATGAACAACCTGACTGACTGTCTCCAGGCACTGCAGTTGTCTGCAGGAGGTTTCCACATGGTGGGTTTGATGTTGGCAACCTTCTTGTCACATTTGCAGACATATTTGTAGTGCAGAGTTGGTCTGCTGACAGGCCTGGTACAACTGGCCCGATACCTTTAGTATGTATGCATGAAAATATGTGGGTAAACTTGCCCCTGAGAGCATTGAATGGCCATGTGAAGCAGACCTCAGGATGTATTCAACTGACAGCTACCTCACAGAACTAAAGTTGGCAGGCAGGGGTCCTGAGAATTCAGTGCCTTCAGCATAGGGAAGCAGCCATGCCCGCTGCACGGCCTATTCTGTTCAACTTAATTATTAACGTGTTCTGGTCCTCCTGACATAACTAAAGTGCCTGGTTCATTTATGCACTGAAATGGGAAGTGCTCTGAAGCAAAGAGCTCAGTGAGATTCCCAAAGGCAGTCCAATGTCAGACCATATGGTATAAGCAGTCCTTTTTCTTTACTCAAGGGTATGCAGTACCAGCACCTTTTTTTCTAGAGTAAAAGCACTGGCATACATATACATGAAATTATCCCCATCCAACTTTGTTCAAATTGCAGGGGTTCACAGAATAATCTGTTGGAGGGTTGTGCATGACCAAAAAATATAAGTTGCATCACCAAAGAAAACTATAAATTAGGGCACTACTTTGCATGTGGTTGTTTTTATGTCAAATTTATAAACAATTACTATAGTGTTATAAGTTTATGGGTGCCAGATACCTATACAGTCATACCTCAGGTTACAGCCGCTTCAGGTTGTGTTTTTTCGGGTTGCGGACTGCTGAAACCCGGAAGTACCAGAATGGGTTACTTCCGGGTTTCAGTGCACAGAAGCGCTGAATCGCAACCCGCGCGTGCACAGACGCAGGTTGCGAATGTGCATCCTGCACGAATCATGTTCGCAACCTGAGCGTCCACTGTAATTCCTTAATCCAGTATGTGTTAGAAATTAATAAAGTTTTCTTAACCCCTGGATTCAGTAAGTGTTTTTGAAAAAACAAGGCAGGCTAGCTAGCTCATGAGGTAATTGCCTGGGTGATGGGTCATTAAGAGAAAAGAGGGACTTTGATGGTCCATTGAGAGAGCAAAGGGAAAGACAGCAAATGGGTGGGGCCACTCCTCCAACTCTTGGAGGACAAAAGCCTGAGTTTAGAGGTGAGAATTGGCAGTAATGTGATGGAGAGCAACGTTTCAGAGCAGTGTTTTATGTCTGTTTGAATCCAGTCCTATGGGAGAAACAAGAAGCTTTCAGGGTGTTGATACTGTGAACCCTTCCACCATAGGCTCAGGTTGTATATATGTGTAAATAAACCATATATCATAAAGACATCACAGTCCTAGCTGTGCCTCATTTCCAAAAGGAAACATGAACCCTGGGTCAGTGCCTGGAACCCTGGAATTCCACACCACTTGAAGATTGGAGTGGTGTGCAGCAGTGCTGTAAATAAAAATGCAATCTTACCACAGTAGAGAATACGGAAGGGAATTTGTATATCTGCTGAGTCTGCTAGCCATGTGTTTCTAATTGGCAGCTTCAGGCTCCTCTTCTGTTTTATGGTTACTTATTCTCAAACCAGACTCAGACTAGAGAGCCCACAAATCTTCAAACCTACAGCCCATGGGCCAATCTGAGCCCACCAGAAAGTCCAGTTTGGCCCACAAGCCCATTTTTCCCAAGCCATGTCCAGCTGTCCATCAGGTGCCATAATGGGTGATGTAAACCCACCTTGCTCTGATCCCTTCAGTCTCCAAAAAGAATCAGCATGTGCAGTGAAAGCAAGCAGACTCTTGTTTTTCTTTCTTTCTTCATTGCTGCATCCCTGCCAGAGGCAATGTCTGCTTTATACAGGCATTGACTCTGACAAGGACCACCCAGTTGCACAGTGATAAAGAAACAGGCACATGTTTTTCACCACTATTTGAAGCATTGTCCCCCACCCCTCCAAAGGTTGCTGGAGTGATCTTTAAAGGGGCGTTGAGACTGCTG
This sequence comes from Podarcis tiliguerta, assembly GCF_965153285.1. Classification (NCBI taxonomy): domain Eukaryota; kingdom Metazoa; phylum Chordata; class Lepidosauria; order Squamata; family Lacertidae; genus Podarcis; species Podarcis tiliguerta. The sequence goes on from NC_139538.1 coordinate 64,798,536, forward strand.
CAAAGAGCATTGAGTCCCAGCTCTCCTGTTTTCAGACAGGATTGTGGGGTCAACCTTAAATGGTTGGCATAAGAGATTTGATGCCACTTGATAGACAAGTGTATTACCCCACCCGTCTGTCAAAGTTGGTCCACAAAGTGCCAGCAAGGTTCCCCACCCCTGAAATAGAGGACTCATCTGAAAGCTTCTGAGAATTGAGAATTGTCATCTGTTAAACAGGACACATGGCCACCCTGATCTGTCTGCTCCCCTTGGTGCAAGTAAGGTTCCACTGAGAGTTTCACTCTGAGAGTCAACTGCCCTACAAAGGAGGTGTATAGCCCCCATTCAAAGTCAAAATAAACCCCAAAGAATTTTAAGCAATATACTGTCTTTCTGGGCCACTTTGCATTTATGTGACTGCACAAACAGATTTGAAAAAAACATGTATCATATGTGATTAGTTGCAGTTCCCTGCTGAATGTACACTTGGTTTTGCCTCTGCATAATGTGTGAAATGATTCTCTGTGAAAATCTTGACATTAATATTTTAGATATACTTCAAGCCATTCTGAGAATTGCAATTGTACCATAGGGCTTTTCCTGTTACTGTGTGACTCCCATACTATTTGTTTTCTGTTCATCCAACATATTTTCTACTGCTATCTTGATGTCTTTAGCCTGTGTACAATTACTGCCCCCCCCCCATTCAATTAGGGTGTAAAAACTGTCACAGATCATTTTTCTTTGCTTTTTTCATTGGAAGCAGATGTCTAGTAGATAGTGAGATAGATATACTTAATGAAGTCCTCAGGTAATGAAAATAACATCTTTAACCAACCCATATATAGATTGCCACATTATTTTACACCACCTGGTGGAGGTGCTCAGTTGTTGCAGTTAAAGCTTAGGGACTTCTGAGGGGCAGCAAATTTTGTGATGTGAAGGAAATAAGCAGCTATCCTATCTTCAAAAGACATCTGAAGGCAGCCCTGTTCAGGGAAGTTTTTAATATTTAATGCTGTATTATTTTTAACACTTGATTGGGAGCCGCCCAGAGTAGCTGGGGAAACACAGCCAGATGGGCGGGGTATAAATAAATTACTACTACTACTACTACTACTACTACTATTATTGTTGTTGTTGTTGTTGTTGTTGTTGTTGTTGTTATTTTGTGAGTCAAGAGATGCATGCCCCAATACATTTGAGCTTCATGTTGTTATGGTTTTCTAATTGTCTCTCTAAACCAGTCCTGTGTTCTGCCAGGTCCTTTAGAGTTGGGTTAATAATCAGCATGTTTAATCATTGAACTGGCTAGACATATGGTTTTCCTAAGGAATTATCATTATGGAATAGAAGGAGAGGTAGCACTTCTGATGGATTTACATTCCCCTTCTTTCTGTGAGATGCAGTAATAATAATATTCTACTGAAGTTGTCTTCCAATCTTTTCACAATTCCTGGTGAGGACCCTGTGGTCCTCTAGACATTGTTAGATTCCCAACTCCCATCAACCCCAGCCCCTGCTTTATATAACAATTGCCCCCACTTGGACTGTGGATATTATGTTGTGCATTCTGCTCTCATGTCATCTCCAAGTCCAGGATTATTGCCCGTGGCATTTCATGATGCCATTTTCAGATTTGAATTTTCTGGGGCTAGGAAAAGAGAAGGTTAGTGATTTCACTACTGTTAATCAGACAGCAAATTCTATGTTATAGTCAGGTGTTTTACAGTAAAAGGCCCAGGAAAGTTCAGACTTCTCAAGTGCATTTCCAGCTCCAGATTGTAGAAATAGATACTAATTTGAAACCACTAGTGCTAATTTCCGGAAACATAGAAGCCATTAAAGCTCTGCTGGGAGTTTCAATTGACAATATGCCCATTAAGGGAGAGGAAACGCAGAAAGATGATCTTCAGAATAAGAGGGAAGTGTAAAGTTACAGAGCTGTTTCTCCTAAAGCAATTTTTCTTTACCTTTGCTTGAGAATGCTCCCCGTCCCACAAGGCTAATTGTAGCATGGAGTGCGTCGATTTAGATTGGGGAGATGCTGCTGCAAAGGGAACATTGACTTGTTTTTCGCACATGGGTCTGATAACAGATTTGAGAGAGGGGCTTTAGATTGCAAAAATGGTATTGGAGAGAATGGTTACCTTCCTCAGTTATGCAAACTGGTAGAACCCAGACCCCAACTGCACTTAAATATATATACCAGAAAATACAATCACTGATCTCTTGTGTAGTGTATAGCTTTACCCTAAGGAAAAATTCACATTGATATCAGTACTCTGCCCCCTTTATTGAATGATTTTAAGTGTTCTGCTGCTGTTGCTGTGGTGCTGCTGTTTTGTTTTGCTGGTACTATTGTGCTTTGTAGCCATGTTAGCTGAATTTCTTTTATATGCTGGCTATTTTTAGGGATCCAAGGTGAGAGAGCCAGTGTGGTGTAGTGGTTAAGAGCGGTAGAACCGGGTTCGCGTCTCCGCTCCTCCACATGCAGCTGCTGGGTGACCTTGGGCTAGTCACACTTCTTTGAAGTCTCTCAGCCTCACTCACCTCACGGAGTGTTTGTTGTGGGGGAGGAAGGGAAAGGCGAATGTTAGCCGCTTTGAGACTCCTTAAAGGGAGTGAAAGGCAGAATATCAAATCCAAACTCTTCTATTAAAGCATAAAATTGTGCTTTGTATTGTTATCATATTGTTACGATTTGTGTGGAGTAGGCTGTATGCAGAGACCCTTCTAACTCCTGGATCCAGCAAGTGTTACAATTCAAGCAGGGACTCAAATTCTTGGAATAGCCAAGCTTGCTTCCTGGTAAGGTGGTGTAGCTCTGTGCTAGGCAGCAAATGGATGGGTTCCCTTCCTCAATTGGCTAATAGTTAAAAAGACAAAGGCGAGAGTTGAGGGTTGAGTGACAGAAGCTAGAAGCAGCAGGCTGGGAAGCCAGCGGGGCAGAGTGATGCTTGATTTCTGTTTGAATCCAAGTCTGTGCCTATGGGGAAAGCAAGGCCCTCTTGCAGTATTAAAGCTGCCAACCCCTCCATTGTAGGCTCAGGTTGTATGTATGTGTAAGTGAACCATATGACTTCCCAGCTGGATAGCTCAGCCTGTAGAGCATGAGACTCTTAACCTCCAGTTCATAGGTTCGAGCCCCATGTTGGGCAGAAAGTTTCCTGCATGGCAGGGGGCTGGACTAGATGGCCTTTGTGCTCCCTTCCAGCTTCTGTGGATAAAGACACCGCAGTCTCCTCCGTACCTTATTCCAAACGAAAATACCCTGGGTAAGCACCTGGAACCCCTGGCAACAGGCACCGCATGGAGTTTGGGGTGGCATGCAACAATATGTTATGTTTGCTGCTTTGTGAGGAGATTCAAAAGTGGAATCAGCAAGTATTAAATTGGTTAAATGATGCATAATCAGATTGGTGGGCACAAGAGTCAGGGCCCTTTCAGCAGTAGCCTCATCTTTGTGGAACGCTCTCCCACAGGATGAATATTTGGCCCCCTCATTAGCCATTTCTAAATGAGGCTTAAGTAACTCACCCCCCCCCCTCAATCCACTAGTAATAAAATCTGATGGATTTTAAAAATACCACTACTTAGTCTCATATTTTCTGTGGATTGCAGAGCTGGGTTTTCATTCTATTAAGTTGTTGTTTTAGTTAGAATATTTCATTTCTGATACTATTTTTGTTATTACTGTGAGCTGTCTTTTTATCTTTTTGGCTCGGAAACATAGCACTTTAAATGAATGACTGAATAAATAAATAAATGGTTACATAGGGGAATCATTTTTCCCCTTAAGACTGCATACATTATTTTTAAATGCAGGCTTGTGCTATATTCAAATAGTTGCATTTTATAGCACAAAAACATGGAGAGCAGGGATTCCTCTGAAAGCCCAGTTGTGGTGTAGATTTTAAAAAAATAAATAAATCTAGATTGGTAAGAAATCGAAAGGAAATCCCAAAGCTTACATGATATAAAAACCTTTCCTCAAGTGAATGTTAAGTCCATCACTGTATATGCTAAATGAATGACATTTACAAGAAGGACTTCTTCCTTTTTAAAGACTAGAACATGTTTGCCCCCCAGTGGAAGTATAAAACATACCTCACAGTAGCCTTTAGCACATGTTAAGTCTCCTGTGTAAGAGAGAGTGCAAAAACTTTTTTCAAAACTACCACTTCACTGTACAGAATTCTGTGTTTTGCATTGCATATGCAATCACCACTGTTCTCAGGCCATTATTTGGTATCATCTTCTCATTTATTAAACCTGTATCTATGTGCACCGATACTTACACATGGACAATTTTGCACAAAATCAATTTTAAATGAACTTAAATTGTTGTTTTTAAATCTCCTAAATGACTTTTTAAAACTCCAAACAGCACAAGTAGCCTTTTAAAATATATGTATATGTGTTGAAATCCTGCAAATCAGCTGTTTAGCAGGAAAATCAAATGTGAATGTGGGGGAATGAGGAAATGCATTGACTCTAGCCTCCCCTCCCTTCTAGACAGAGTTTTGTAACTATTCAATCTGCTAAACTGGTAAAACAATCACTATTAACTAATTATAGGGAGACCACTGTAGTTAATATCTTCTTGTATGAAATCACCAGTTGCAACAACGAAATGGGAAATATAAACAGAGCAACAGACAACACTGATTAGAATATCTTCACCTTTATTGTTTTGTTTAAAACACTCAGTCCTATGAAATCAATATAGATATGGTCCTGATTCTTCATTGTTAGGAAATATGGTTGAATACTTTGATTACAACTTTGGAGTTGGGGGCAGAACCAATAAGGATGGCAATAAACGTTCATTATTTTACACTAGGGAACTTTGTGACACGGGCATAGCTATAAAACTAAAGAGTTTAAAATGTATTGTTTAAACCTGAGTCACTATCAGAGATGATGTTTACGATTTTTAAATACTTGATGAATACAAAAATTGATTTTTGGTTTTAACAAAATAGCTAACTAAAATCCAAATGTATTATTCTCATATTATTTATCTCTTCATCTTGCAGACATCTTTCTATAAAATGTCTCAAAATGATTTACAGTAAATAAAGATTTGTAACAAGAAGTCAGTGCATATAAAACATACAATGAACTCAATATTCATTGTCCTTGGATATATTTACAGGTCCAAGTGCTTAAGCTTGGAGGCTATGAATTTGTCAAGGGAATATTTCCAATTGATTTTGAAAGGAAATCTTTGAACATGGAACAGGTTAATATGATAGTTTCCCAAGAGCCAGAGATCTGAGCAATTGCAATATGACTTGTTCCCCATTGCAATTTCAATCAATACATAGTTATTAAAGGACATGAAGAGCAGGACAAATAAATATGCACCATGCCAAACAGGTTATATATGGCAGGCAGATGGTATGTGATTCTTTTTCTCCTTTCCATTTTTTTTGTTTCTCTTTTTAAAAAATAAACAAAAAGAGCAATTAAGTTATTCAGCAGAGCATTGCTGTTGCCGTGGTGAACATTTTATTTATGCAAGCCATGCTATCTTTCAGTCTCCAGACTAGAGACAAGAGGCCCATCAAGTATTTACATGCTTAGATGATCAGATTTTGAGTTCACGGCCTCTAATTAACAATGTGAAATATATTTATCTGCTCGTGAGACTTGGTAAAGAGGTAGGGTGGAATTCACTGTACAAAATTAGCACAGTTGACCAATTAGGAGCTCTTTGCCAATATTATAACATCAGTGCAACAGTCCCATTTGCTGACTAATAAAAAAAAATGATCATATTTTAATCCATTAGCATTGCAGAACTCGATATGTATTTATTTGCCTCACTTAAGCTATTGAGAGGTAGAAGCAAAGACAGGTATTGTAGGAGAGCAGCAGTTTATTTATAGATGCAGATGTTTCACAGAAATCTGCATGAATGGCAGTACAACCCAAGAAAATAATTGCAGAATCCTGAATGGGGGTATTCAGGAGAGCTCAAAGTGCTGTTTGCTGTGGTCACCTAACATTTGCCATAATGATGCACATGAACATATGGGAGATTCCCACAAGAATCCTTAAAGATGTTTCATAAACCTAAAGCCTCATGCCCCTCCAAGGGTACCAGTGTGGTGTAGTGGTTAAGAACGGTAGTCTCGTAATCTGGGGAACCGGGTTTGCGTCTCCGCTCCTCCACATACAGCTGCTGGGTGACCTTGGGCTAGTCACACTTCTTTGAAGTCTCTCAGCCTCACTCACCTCACAGAGTGTTTGTTGTGGGGGGGGAAGGGAAAGGAGAATGTTAGCCGCTTTGAGACTCCTTTGGATAGTGATAAAGCGGGATATCAAATCCAAACTACTACTACTCCTCCTCCTCCTCCTCCTCTTCTTCTTCTTCTTCTTCTTCAATAGATGTGCTTACATCAGGGCCGGCCCAAGACATTTTGCCACTGGAGGCGAACCACAAAAATGGCGCTGTCCTCACTGCTAGGGAAGAAGGGGTTAGTGACAGTCTACATCTGGAACAAGCAGGGGATTAAATCTATACATCAGGATCTGCTGCTCCTGTGGTTCCTGCCACCTGAGGGGGTTGCCTCACTTGGCTTCGTGTGTGGGCCAACCCTGGCTTACATCCTCTGATTATCTGAGAATGTACATGATGTCTCTAAATGTGTGTTAGGAGAACTGCACCTAAAATTTGGAAGAGAAAGGTAGAAAAATAGCTCAATTTGCAGCTGTTTCCCATGACTACAGTGGTTTTTAGAAGCTGATCATGTGATACAGAGCCCTGCTTGGTTTACTGCCCTGCCTCCATTGCCTAATCTTATTGAGATTTTCCACTTTTCTTAGTATTTGGATAATACCTGTATTCCTTGCTTGACCAATAAAGATTGGATCACAGTGGCATGCCCTAGTGCTTGTTTTGAAACGAGAAGAAAAAGGAAATAAGCCCTACCAAGCCTGAATTTAACAGGTACTAGGCCTACACTATCCATGATATACTATGGCATAGCAATTTGAGAAATTTTTGCAATGAACCAAAGAGAGTATCAGAATATGGTGGGTTCTTGAGACCAAGTCATTGACCCAGACCTGTTGTTTTAGAGCAGTGAGACTATCTATCATAGTCAACTGCAACTGATTTATATTGCCAGTCCATTAGTGTTTCCTTTGAGTTTCATGAGTAACAAAGCATCATAGTTGGCAGCTTCATCTTGGCTTCTTTTTTTATAACCTACACCTGCATTCAGCCAGGCCTAGACCAAATGTTTCATCCAAAATCTATTATTACACACACACACATAAAAAAAACCATGTTGGCTTGCATAGCTATTTGGCTGAAGTGCTTTTATGCTAGCTTGAGCCAAGGGTTCACATTAATCTTGGCAGCGATATTTGAGCACAGAAATTATGTCTATACTAGAAAGGAATTTCTTCTCACATATTCCTTAAGAGGATCGAAGCCAAACATGAGTCCTGGCACCATTACCTTGAGAAACAAACACACGTTATAATGCTATCTTTGTTTAGCTGTACTTTGCAACTGAACATTTGCCCCTTGCTCTCTCTGCTTTAAAATAATGTATGCACAAAATGTCCTGAATATACTTTCTTCAGCATAGTCTCCTTGAACTCCTATTATATTCTTCATGTGGATATATCTGCAAGCAGCCAAGGGGATACGGGGAGCAATTTTATTCAGTTCTCATTTAAAGGCAAGCCTACATAATTCTCACTTTCTGGAACAATATGCAAACTGAACAACAGCCAGCCTTTGAAATTCACAAATTTTTACAAACGCAGTTCTCCAGTGGACAAATGTGTACAAACAAGTACAGTGGTACCCCGCAAGACGAATGCCTCGGAAGACGAAAAACCCGCTAGACGAAAGGGTTTTTCATTTTCTGAGGTGCTTCGCAAGACGGATTTTCCAAAGGGCTTGCTTCGCTAGACGAAACAGCCCTGCCTCTCCTGTCATGGCGACGGTCGCACGCTCGCTTCCCCGCTCCTCCGGCTCCCTCCCACCTTCCTGCTGATGGCTCCTCCGGCTCCCTCCCACTTTCCAGCCGAACTTCTGACCTTCCGGCTGCCTCGCGCCGCTGCCCACCGCCCTCACGCGCTCCCCTCAGGAGCCGTTGCCTCCAGCAGCCAGTGCTGCAGCCGGAGCCGCGCTCCTGAGCCCCACCGCCCTCCAGCAGCCGCGTCGCACGGTGTCCACAAGGCGCGGATGAGTCCAAGGACCGGCTGCAGCAGCTGCCCTGCTTCTCCCCATCCCTCCCCGCCGTGGTGCTTCGCAAGACGAAAAAACTCGCTCTACGAAAAAACTCGCAGAACGAATTAATTTCGTCTTGCGAGGCACCACTGTATATACTAGGGTAATGTGTGTATAAAAGTGCATGTATTAGTGAGAATAACTTACAAAAATACATTATATTAAAGAAATTGCTTTGCAAAAGTGAATATATTAGGCAAAGTTGCATACAAAAATGTGAATTAGGAAAAATTCACACTAAAATGCTGGTGAATTTTCATTAGGACTTTTTTTTTTTTAATCAAATGAGGAGAGCTGAATTTAAGATAGGAAGAATTAGAACCTGAGAGGAATTGAAATGGATGCACTCATCTGTAGTTAGGACAACAAATATATATGTACATACAGAACGTGGAATACTTCCTGTTTAAGTACATAGTAGTACAAAGACTACAGTGATATGCAACCAGCAATAAACAAGATAATGGGTGCCTGTTCTGCCATCTGGGGGATGAAAGGGAAGAAGTTAAAACAAGGAAGGAAGGGGAAGGAAATTAAGCAAGTGGGAGTGATGTGGGAAGGAGCTGCAGCCCAAACTCCCATCTGCTTGCCAAATTGACGGGATGTGCAAAAGATATAGGGCTGATTTTTCTACCTTGAGCTGGCTACTTGAGTACTCAAGGAATGTGTCATTGTTTAGAAGAGGTCCAAAATGTGGCTAACCAGTTAGGGAAGTTGCTACCACTATATTTTGACTTGTAGCCTTACACATTATACTACAGTGGTACCTCTGGTTACGAACTTAATTTGTTGTGGATGTCCATTCTTAACCTGTAACCATTCTTAACCTGAGGTGCCACTTTAGCTAATGGGGCCTCCCACTGCTGCTGCACCGCCAGCAAACAATTTCTGTTCCCGTTCTGAGTTAAAGTTCTTAACCTGAGGTACTACTTCCGGGTTAGCCGAGTCTGTAACCTGAAGTGTTTGTAACCCGAGGTACCACTGTACTTGGAATCTTTCAGGCAGAATGCATGAACTTTCCTTTTGAAAGACAGGTCTTCATCATTTAATGTTAGATTATTTTGATTTCAGATATTGCTGTCTCCCAGCTGGCTATAATTCTTGTCTACATAGTAGTTTACTGCGTAGCTGAATTAAGCTATGCTGCTCATCTGAGGGGATGCTGCATGTAACAGATGTCTGATGTTTCTCAACACATCTCCTTTATTTACTAAAACCAAATTCATAAACCTAAAGTGGAATAATTACAAAACTCAGACCTCATTTATCATTTTGTGAATGATTAGAACTGTGGTGCCTTTTAAGTAAAATGGAGCATTTAAACATAGGGCTTGCAACAATTTGCTTCTCACACACTTTTGCCTATTTGTAATGCAGTTTTCTACTATAACAACAAGAATTGTTAGAGGTTTGCATTGGCACACTTTTGGAATATCTTTGTTCATTGTTTTACAGATATGCTGCATTTTGATTAGTTATATTCCAATGTGCCATTAATAATTAACTATTTCATAGCAGCTGTTGTATGAAACCAGGACTTAGAATCAGGACAGTGCGTGGGAACGTGTCCATTGGGAAAGGGAGAATCAGCCCACAGCCACAAACCTGCCATCACAAGTAAGAACCAGCTGAGAAACCACAAGAATAGGAACATTTATGGAGAATCCTACATAGAAGATAACACTTACAGCTTCCTAACTCCATCTTACCCATTCAAATTCCCATGTTTGAGAGGGAAAGGATTGCTCACTCTTACACATAGGTACCTCAAAGTATCCAGCCCTTACAACCTTTCTGTGCCCATTCTTAACCAAACACCCAACTTTTATTTTTCAAAATGATAGATGTCCTTTGCTCAAATCCCCACCCCCACCCCTCACAATTCATCTATTTTAAGAATTGCTAATTCATAATGGTCCATTCAGTGGGTGGAGCCTGAGACACCTCTGAAACTCTCTGTGAGTTTTTTACTGGGCACTTAGAGGAGAAAGTCATTCATCTCTGTAGTGAGCTAGATGCCACAATAGATGCAATCTCATGAGGTTTCCAATGACATAATAAGCCATGTTTTGTGGGATCAGTTTTACTTTTTGCAGTCTGATGAGGTTTACAGGGGCTTGCAAATATGAGCCCAATGATGGGTCCTTTGGACCCCCTGCCAGTCATGGCAATGTAGCTGCAGGCAGGAACCAATTATCTTTTTTTCCAACTTATTTTTATTGATGTTCCAAATTTCATAAGGAGGAACCTGATTATCTAGACCCATTCCAATCTGAACTCATGCCTGGGTTCAGGACTAAATCTGACTTGGTTGCCCTAGTGGATGATGTCTTCTATAGAGAGAGGGGCAGGGGGAGTGTGACCCTGTTGCTCTTACTAGATCTCTCAGCAGATTTTGATACCATTGACCAAGGTATCCTCCTGGGCTGTCTATGGGAGATGGGTATAAGGGGCACTTTTCTGCAGTGGTTCTGGTTTTATCCCCAGGGATGGTTCCAAAAGATAGCACTGGATGATTGCTTCTTAGCACCCTGGTTCTTGAGCTATTGTTTGGACTTGCTATTAGTGGTTAGTGTCTTAATTTGAAGTCAACTCACATTCGTATTTTTCATTTCTCCTTCCTTGACTTAGAATGCCTCATAGAATTGTAGAGTTAGGACCACGAGGACCATCTAATTCAATGCCCTGCAATGCAGGAATCTTTTGCCCAACATGGGGCTCCAATTCATGACTTACTTGACCACCTATCTGCTCAATTTCAATAGTTGCTGCTCTTGAAATCTGGACATCTTATTGATGTTTTGCAAACTGCCAATAGTTTGTTTTCTTCCCCTTCTTCTGTCATTAGATATATAATGGAATATTTTATGCTATAACACTTTCCTATTATATTTCCACCCTCAGTGTCAGAAATTGGTCTGTGATTTATTCTGTACTTTTCTTTTTTCTTACGAAGTCTACAATACTCCTGATACTTTGCTCCAGTTGTTCAGGCTGTCATTTTCAACTCTTGTCACCCAACTTCCCCTCTCCCACTTTTCTTATTGTCAGGCCTCTAAAGTGCTTCTAATTTCCATTCTTATTGGAGGAATTTGCTCATCCATAGCTCTTGACAGTATTCTGGGTGTTTTGTTTTGTTTTTTTATTTGCTCCAGGGCGATTTTGTTACGTTTTTACAATGCAATGCTTTTCTGCATATATAGAGTGTATGCAGAAACATGTGCCTTGTTTGTGGGTGACCCAGTTTCATTGCCCTTCTGGTTGGCTCAAAGCCACCGTATTTGCTGCTAGAGGGAATGGTTATGTGATCTGTGCGCCAATGAGCTAACAATCTAAATTTTGACAGTGTATGGGAAGAAGACTACAGATGGAAAGGTAAAAGAGGAAGGAGTAAAAAGAGCTGAGTTTAAATGTAGCCGTGTTTTACATACTTAAACTTCATAGCCTTGAGATTGGATTTTTCTTTGGTGTTTGCTGCTATAATTGCCTGTTACACCAAGTTCAGCCCAGGTGAACTATGAAACACTGACAGGTATACACAGGAGTTTCTTAACTTTAGAACAATAAAATCTCCCTGCTGCTTTTGGGCTTCTTTGTATGAGCTCCTTCTGTTCCCCCATAATGTTGATGTACAAGTTGGATCCTCCTAACAGAGGGTCCATGTTGTGCTTGGCCCTGAAACTCTTCCCTAATCAGCTTTTGGGGGGGTTGCCCCACTCCAGGCCGGTGGTGCCACAGTTATGCCAATTAGCCAATCAGCAGCATGGCAAGGCTGGGGGTATTTATTTGGCAGTACGACGTAGGGACCTCCTTTTGCTTCACGCTGCCAAACACCCACCCAACCACCCGTTAATTAGGTCATGTTTGGCCTTGCTTTGGACTTTGTTGGTCGCCTGTTTTGGAATGGGGGCCAGGTAGGAATTTTTTTCCAATGTGGCAAATTGGCTGTGGCCACTTGGTTTTTGCCTACCTCTTAGCAATCGTCACAACTTTGTAAGGTTTGGCAGTTAGGCATTGGTTTAGGGGAATGTGGGGAGGGGAGGTGCAGCCATCACCTTCCCCTCAAATGAATAGGGTATTCCGTTAAAGGAATCCGGGGGTCTGGATCTTGTCTGAAGCCCGGAGAGGGGCTAGGGCCATGCCAGGACCCCTGGGAACCCCAGGGGTGAGCACCAGTCTATATACATTGATGGAGCTCCCCCTGCTGGTTGTTTACCCTTCCAGGCTTCCTGCAGGGTGGGGCAGGCACCAGATATAGTTTGATACCAATGCCTAAACCAATACTAGTCACATTTGTGACCAAAATTTGCACATTAACATTTAAACTAAATTCTGTCTCCACTGTGTCTTTATTTCCATGGGGGATGGGTTTGGGGGCTCGAAGCACAAGCGGATTTTCTCTTTATATGAGCAATTCACTTTAAAATTAATAAAATGTTATGTAATATAACTGGTTTCAGAAACATGATCAGACAGAAATTTAGTTTTCTTTTTGCTCCAACGCTATGTTGCTTTCAGTACATTTCAAAGAATTGCATTTGAGATTTTGTCATTCCAGTTGCATCATGCAGCATTAGAACTCAGGTGGAGCATGTCCTTGTAGGTATCTGAGTAGAGAGGTCACCAAACCTGGTTTAAAGTGAGTCCTTGGAGCTTAGATTGGAAGGAAAAATGAATGTTGAGGGGGGGAGGAATAATGAAATTTGATAGGGGTGGTATTGGCACCCAGAAAAACATTAATGCAAGTTGCCCAACTGTGTTGTGGACTATCGTCTGCTTCTTACCAGGATTAGATGTCCTGTTTGGTGTTCTGAAACAGTTAAGAAATTCTGTGTGGGCAGCAAGGGTGATAGTTAGGGGATGCCTTTGAGACAGAAGCCTTTGCTCCTCACTCAAAGAAATGCAAGAGAGTCCTCAAATGCAGCAAACCTGGTTTATCATGTTTAGAAGTAATCCAAGTAATACACATTGCCATCTATAACAAGAGACTCCCATAAGACCAGGTTTACAGTGACTTAAATGCACCACTATTGTATCTACCAACTATTTCATGAAGCATGATTTCCAGGTGAATTTGGAAATTCTTGCTCAAGAGAAAAATTTGAGGAGTATAAAGAGGAACAAAAAACTGCAACACGACTAGTAAAGTTTCTGATTTTGCTCATGGCAGATAGGGCATGAATCTAAAACATTATTCTCCATGCTTGGATGGCCAGTAGAGGCAAGGACTTATATGTAGCAGCTGTGAGCTAAAAGCTACATTTTAAAGGATTCTACAAAATAGGATGTTTGGAACAAAAATCAAATACAGTGGTACCTCAGGTTACATACGCTTCAGGTTACAGACTCCGCTAACCCAGAAATAGTGCTTCAGGTTAAGAACTTTGCTTCACGAGGAGAACAGAAATCGGGCTCCGGTGGCGCGGCGGCAGCGGGAGGCCCTATTAGCTAAAGTGGTGCTTCATGTTAAGAACAGTTTCAGGTTACGTACAGACCTCCGGAACGAATTAAGTACTTAACCCGAGGTACCACTGTAGGCATTTCCTTGGACTGTCAGTGTGGCTACAATTAGGTGGTGAATGTGGTTATGATTACTAGGATGTTGTATAAATATGCAAACATAAGGAAAATACTCCTGCTGCATCACACCAAAGCCCTATCTATTCCAGCTTCCTGTTTCCCAAAGGAAACAAGATGCTATGTTATTTTAACAATGTAGGCTTAAAGTGGATTCAGACAATGTGTTTAACAGCCCATTAATATGGAACTGTCTTTCCATTAAGGAATAGACCTTGTATGGCTATTTACTGTTTTATTAAATGCAGGTTAGGGACGCGGGTGGTGCTGTGGGTAAAACCTCAGCGCCTAGGATTTGCCGATTGCATGGTCGGCGGTTCGAATCCCCGCGACGGGGTGCGCTCCCGTCGTTTGGTCCCAGCGCCTGCCAACCTAGCAGTTTGAAAGCACCCCCAGGTGCAAGTAGATAAATAGGGACCGCTTACCAGCGGGAAGGTAAACGGCATTCCGTGTGCTGCGCTGGCTCGCCAGATGCAGCTTGTCACGCTGGCCACGTGACCCGGAAGTGTCTATGGACAGCGCTGGCTCCAGGCCTATAGAGTGAGATGAGCGCACAACCCTAGAGTCTGGCAAGACTGGCCCGTACGGGCAGGGGTACCTTTACCTTTACCTTTAAATGCAGGTTATCTTTTAGTAATCATCATGTGAATGGTGTGATCCTCCAAATCCATTCTTTTGCTGTAATCCTCAACAGGGAGGATTCTTCTGAAGCACTTGTTTCTGGATTAGTGAGACTTGCTTCCACATAAATAAGATTAGTAATTTCAGCTAAGACTTGTGACAAATAAGAGGGACGCAGTGGCGCTGTGGTCTAAACCACGGAGTTTCTTGCTTTAGACCATAAGGTGATCCAAAGGTCAGCAGTTCAAATCCACGTAATGGGGTGAACTCCCATTGCTCTGTCCCAGCTCCTGCCAACCTAACAGTTTGAAAGCACACCAGTGCAAATAGATAAATACGTACTGCTGTGGTGGGAAGGTAAACAGTGTTTCCGTGCGCTCTGGCTTCTGCCACCGTATTCCATTGCGCCAGAAGCAGTTTAGTCATGCTGGCCACATAACTCGGAAAGCTGTCTGTGGACAAATACCGGCTCCCTTGGCCTGAAAGCAAGAAGAGCGTCACATCCCATAGTCACCTTTGACTGGACTTAACTGTCCAGGGGTCCGTTACCTTTACATTTTACCTACATTACAAATAGAAACATCCCAGTATAAACTATGATGGAAAATGTAAGAGCTAAAAAAAGCATCCTAACTGGATTAAAAATAGATCTGTGAAGTACATTGACTAGGTTACAAAGCTTATCACAATATGTTCTTTATAATTCAGCTATGAAGAGATTTGTAAGCTGATCTTCCATTTGGCAGCATTTTAGCCTTCTACCCCTTTAACATGCACATCATGGCAAGTGTAAAATGATCAATAAGCAACTGTGTCAAACAAGGTTATTCCATGAACCACCACAGGCTCTGAGCTGATTAGCTTCCAAGATCAGATGTAATGTGTTGGCCATAGATGCAAGGTTATGGAAAGGACCTAATAAACAATCAAATGGAGTTTATTTCCCATCAGAACCTTTTGAAATAGGATTACCAGGATTGCTTCACAATATGCTTTTGCAGTCTTTCTATTTATTTTGCTTTTTGTCATCTTTTCCCCCGCATCTGACTTTTAGCATCCCCCTCCCCACCTATGGCCATTAGGGGACAACATAGTTGGGCAGCTGCCATGGCCCAAGTCCCAGACAGCAACAGCTGACAGGAGCCCTGATTGGAGTTCCTAACATTGTGGCTGAATTTTCTTTATCACTGTGTGTATGCTCCTCAGTGCTCATAAGATTATCAGCTAAGGGAGAGCAGCAGCAACAGGGACTACCACAAGAACCAGAGCCTTCTCCCTCTGGGTCCATCAGGTAGCAGCAGGAAAAAGGATGAAGAGCATGAACTGTCACATGGCATGCCCAGAGGGAGAGGGATGATGGTGACTTTTGCTGCAGCTGCTTGCCACCTTTATGTCTGGACCCACTGAGTAGTGGACACAAGGAAAATAACAGCTGTAGAGAGAGTGGGAACACTCTCTACCTTAAAGCTAACCCATGTTTTGTGAATGGACCAGTGGATCAAGGGGCACAGAAGACAGCTGGCCATACCTCAGCCACCCACCCAAAGTTCTTTAACTAAAGGAGAGCCTAAGCAATATACAGTGGTACCTTGGGTTACATACACTTCAGGTTACAGACTCCGCTAACCCAGAAATAGTACCTCGGGTTAAGAACTTTGCTTCAGGATGAGAACAGAAATCGTGCTCTGGCGGCGCAGCGGCAGCTGGAGGCCCCATTAGCTAAAGTGGTGCTTCAAGTTAAGAACAGTTTCAGGTTAAGAATGGACCTCTGAAATGAATTCAGTACTTAACCTGAGGTACCACTGTACTATATGCGGGGCTTCCCTTACACTTTACCTGGAAACTGCAGTTCCTGTCAGCATGTGACACCTCTGCTCAAAGATCGGCACTGGTTAACTTGTTTCAGTCTGTGGAACCAGCACTGCTTGCTTACAAGTGTCAAATAATATCTGTGCTTGTAAGAAATTTGTATATTGTGTGGCAGCTACACTTTGGAACTTCCTGCCTATTGACACCAGGCAGGTGCCTTTGCTGAACTCTTGTTTGCACCTGCTTAAAACATTTTTGTTTACACAAGCCTATCCAGACACACAGATTAGATTCTAAACAGTTACAGGTATGACAGAATCACTGCTATATACATATATTAAACTGGGAGAAAAATAATATTCAGGAAGATCTATCAGAATTACATTCTTTTTTTAGTCTAGCAATGTGAATAAAATGTTGAAACCTTAGTCAAGCATAATGTCAGGGTTGCTTTGCACATGCATTTAACATTTCTAATTGTGTGTGTGTGTGTGTGTGTTGCTGGTCATGTTAGCAGTCAAATGTGGTTATTTTTGGTCATGTGATTTTTTGTTGTTGCTGGTGGCGTACTCTCCGGCACAAATGAAGGTGTGCATTTTAGTGTGCTCCCGAGTAATGACAACCAGCAGAAAATAAACATGTGTAATTAATAAAAAATGCCATTAACACCAAACATTCACATTTTTATTAGGCATGCTAGTAAATTAGAAACACTGACCAAGGTGTAACTAGTTTTAAATGCCCAAGTGTTTCTTCTGAACTGTGTTCACCCCCATAATACATGGTCACCTGTTTTTGAAACCTAAAGAAGTATACTTTAAAAAAAGAAGAAGCGCTTTTGAGTGTGTTTCAGGAAGACACCTACATCCAGCTGGAATAAATGAGCTAAAAGGGCATGGCTAAATAAGTACCCTCTAATTTTTACTTAGTTAGCCCATGTGACCTTACACATAGTCTGTTTTGGAATGCTTGAGAAACCATCTGTTCTGTACAGGGTAAATGTTAGAACCATATACAGTTTCTGAAGAACAAAGGTGGCAGCACATGCGTGAGGTCTTTTTTTTTTTCTTCTGGCACCCAAGTACTTCCCAGATGAAACTTCAGTAAGTGAGTGGAACCTGTTCTCCCATTTGCCCTGTTAGCCTTTCTAAAAATACTGTCATCCCCAAGAAGAAGTTATTTTGGGAGATGCATCTGCATGGGTATACCCTTGGGAGGCTTAGCTTTGGCATGCGCACATGTGTCAGTTTCACATGGCTTACATAGCTCGTCCTGTGCACACTTATTACAAGCCTCTCTGTACACAGACTCGAGAGACAACTCCTGGATCTGGGAACCACAAAGCTTTTGAATTTGTAGGCTGAGTTTCTAAACGCAGAAGGAGGGGAAATGTTCTTTTAGAAATGTTAATGGGTGTCTGAAATAATTCCTTTCAGACATCCACACGCCAGTTCGTCAGCTTATTGGATCTGATTTCATAAAACCTGGCTGTGGTTTCTCTCCGGGGACCTTAATGATCTTGCCACTTTCAATAAACATTTATAGAAACTGCCAGCTTGCGGACAAGAGAAACTCATATGAAAGACTTTATCTTCCAGAAATATTGAAAAGCAAAAAAAATAAAAATCCTCCAAAAAAAATCCCACCCCTCCCACCTTCACGAGAAGATTAATAGAAACTGTCAAGATGTAGCCTTCAGTTGATAACTGGAATTGAATTATAGCGCAAAGCATTTGCATTACACAGACATTCTGTTGGCACCTCTGGTTTATTTTGGGGGCGGAAATGCAAACAGGTTTTGAACGTGGACCAATAAGACAATGGGCGAGAAAACAAAGAAACTTTGAGAGACAAGATGGAAATTAAGCTTGTAAACTCCGTTCAGCGCGCATGTCATCCAGGAACAGAGTTATGTAGCACTCATGTTTGCACTTCTAAGAAATTTCCATTTTTTCGCATTAAAAAATCCAGATATGAAGCCGAAGCTGCCTTCTTTGCCAACCTGAAACTATCTGACTTCAACATCATTGACACACTTGGAGTTGGAGGTTTTGGAAGAGTTGAGCTGGTAGGTGAGAGTTCTCTTTTTAACATGTTAACTCTGTTTTGTGGGTTTGCTTGTGGGGGGAGAGAGGGGATTGGGAAGGATACTTATCTTTTCCTTGTCTGGTACCCAATGAAGAGAAATATTGGTGAAGATAAGGGTGTAAAGCTGTCAGTCACTAAAAAGCAGTGATAAACTCTGCAGTAGTGAGAAAAAAATAAATCTGAATAAACTCCTGTCACTGCCTTTGTAAGTCTGGGTTTTTCATTCTCCAGGGTACCTTGTATTTAAATAATGTGTGACAGCTGGGGGAACAGGGGAATCTTCCAGCCAATATATTGAAATAAGGACTCACATGGGCTGTGGTACAGTTTCAGAAATAATGCAATATTTATCATTTCCTCATTGCTATTATGTTTGCTCTGCTCTAGGTATTTGCAATTAAGATAAAAAACAACCATTTTCCAACTTGTAATAGAATTATGCAATAACCAAAATAGCAATTTTAATGTGCTGTTGTTGTTGCTTTAATTTTATATATTCTGTTTGCATTCTGTTTTATATGGCTTTGTATGGTTAGGTCCTGTGGGAATTTATGCTGAAGGCATGTGATATATATGACACAAAGGTTTATGTTGAAGGCATGAGATATATATTACATAAATAAGTAAACAATATTAATAGAATTATATTGACCTTTAAATATACATAAAATGAAGATACTGGTGATCAATATGTATTTTTTTTTGTTCTATACATGTGTATGTATCAAATGTATAAGAAGAGAATATATTATTAGTTGGGTGACTCATTTGTGAGTAACAGATTTATAGCAACAAGGAGGACTCCCTGATACGTGACACCTGTCAGACTCTTAGGAACTCCTTTAAGTTATGTACAGTGCAGTAAACAGGTTTTCTGCTGCCTTTCCAAAAATAAAGGGATATCCCTTCCATAAAAGCAAGGCAAGCAAGCAGTCATGCCATTAACAACCTTTTATTTGGATTGACTTGCAGTTTGTGAGCACAGTCCAGAGATGTACACACAGTACACCCATAATTATTTGTATTTAAAGTTTAAGCAGGCGATTGCTATGAGCCAAAGAACTTTGCAGCTAAGGCTGCAATACTAAATGCACTTACCAGGGAAGAAGTAAGCCTCACAGAGTGGGAGTTACTTCCAAGTAAATATGCATATGATGGTGCTACAGTTCCTTGAACAACAGCTCATACAATGCATACTGAAACAGACGAGGGTTCCAGGTGAGATTGTGATATGGCATTGGGGGCCTGCCATTTGGGAGGGATGTCCGGCATTTAATTGGGCATGCCCGGTTCATCTACCTTGACTAAGAATAATCTCAGCCAACCTAACTACAGGCATGTGAAAAGAAAACGCTAAGCTAAAAGACTTCATATCAAGCAAGTTCAAGAACTTTGGAATGGGTTAGACTACTGTGAAAAGTGGATCAAACCAATTTCTTCTCCATTCCCTGCCAAGCACCAAATTACTGTGCAGTGAGAGGTGTAGAATGTCATGCACATCTGGTTGGTCACTATGCAAACAGGATGCTGGACAAGGTGGGCCACTTACCTGATCAGCTTGGCTCTTCTTATGTTCTTAGAGCTGTATTTTTTATTTCTCTGGAAAAAAATTAAGTAAAAAACAGCAACACATTGCTTAAATGCTGTTTATAGCACTAACTTGACTTTTGTGGTGGGAATTCTCCCATCACCAAGGTGTAACTTTGCTATCATATAATCAGTGGTAAGATTGAAAACCGGAATGTCTGTGATTCAGAGCTAGTACTCGCTGGTGGGCTGTCAAGAATGCACTGGCCTACAGTTTAATGTTCAGATGTGGCTTGTTATAAGTACATGGATAGTGCTCCAGATACCTTTGTGAGTGCCAGTTGTTTTAAGAATGTGTTCCCTGGACCAATTTAGATGCAGGTACATGTCCATTAAACGAGACAGACATTTAAATAATTGTCAACTCAAGGAAGATTGGAATGACATTTAGGAAATTTGGAGTTTTCCTCAGCATAAAAGGCCACATCATAGTAAGCCACATCATAAAACTTAATGCAGTGAAAAGTGTGAGCTATCATATGCAGTAATGGGGTCCCTCCTATATAATTTGGTTGTCTTTATAAGTTAATAGACATTTCCAGAAGACTTGTATTCATGGAATTCATGGAGTTCCCTGGGTGGTTTTTTGTTTTAAGAAATCTGGCCTTAGCCTCATATTACTCTATCTCTCAGTAGGTACTATTTTAGTCCTGTTCTTCACCTCAAATGGCTGGTGGTGTCCATAAGGATCTTGCAGAAAGAGACAGGAAGAGACTTGTTCTATTTTCAAGCAAACAGTATAAATGGCTTACAGAGTTGGGTTTTTAGTGAGAGTAATTACAAATCTGTCTCCACATATCCACCAAGAACATAATGAAATTTGCAAAGCGCTTAGAAGCCTATTTTGGCATCCAGTGGAAAATAAATAAATGCCGGTATTAATACTGATAATTCAAACAGAATAGCCTTGGTAACGTTGCCTTTAGAAATCAGGTTTTTGAAATATGGGTTAAGTAATCATATAAAGGACTGTAGGGTTTGTAACTCTGGCCCCTCAGTATTCATTCCTATCAAAGAACCATAGAAAATAACCTACGCCTTTTGCCTCCTTAGTCTGTTTTTGTAAATAAATAAATAAATAAGTAAAGGGTGTGCATAAAAATAACAGTTTAAGATGCCCACAATCTACACCAGGCATAGGCAAACTTGGCCCTCCAGATGTTTCAGGACTACAACTCCCATCATCCCTAGCTAACAGGACCAGTGGTCAGGGATAATGGGGAAATTGTAGTCCCAAAACATCTGGAGGGCCGAGTTTGCCTATGCCTGATCTACACATTTATCAGACTTAGTGACCTCCTAACAGCCACCCTCATAAATCTCCACTGAGTCTGCCAAGTAAGTAGAGGCTATTCCAAGAAATGTCCAGCTCATGTTTCTGCCTAAGATGAAATAAAAGGAAGCAATATAAGATAGCCAGACATCCTGTTTTAACAGCTATAGCACCACAGAAATAAACAAAGTCATTCTTGTCTTTTGATTAAGAGATGAGCTACACATTATCTTCCCTCTGGGAGGGTGTTTCCACACGCTGACTTTTTTTATGCCTGACTGTAAGACCTCATACATTGTGCCATACGGAACATCTCTTCTGTAAAGTACATAATGCAAAAAACTAAAATCTAGCAGTTAGCAACAACTACTTCAATGAAAGACAGGAAATGAACAAATCTCCTAACTGGATAAGACCCTGCTTATACATTGAAGACAGTTGTCAGCTGCTGTCAGAGGAAAGCAAATTTGGATGAGGGCCAAATCTAGGAGGCAAAGCTGAAGAACACGTCAGAGTCCAGATAGGAAGATTTTATACTTTGTCCTGTCTTGGAAGAACCAATGGGCAGCATGGGTGGGTGGGGAGCAAATCAGAGCATAGGAAGTCCAACAGTTCACTGCCTAAGAAGATTCTCTCAGCCTCAGCCATGGTGGCTCATTACATGGAGTAGCCAAAAATAGGAAACCAAAGATACCTGGTTTTAGTCCCAACGGGGCCTGTCAGCTATCAACAATTATGAATGTAATAGTTTTATGCATAGTGGCTTCCAAACTCCCTACCCACAGTGAATCCTGTCTTCTCCAGAGAACTTTAGGGCATATTCTAAACTGCACACTTAATTCCTAAAGGGTGCTGGTCAGACCTGATGGGCCTTATCATTCAGGTATTCCACCTCTCTTTGTCCTTGTTGTAAAAACCGGGGTGGGGGGGGGATGTAAATAAAAACTAGATGCAATGATGTATAACTTTATTCTCTAAAAGCATTGTCAACTTGCCTTGCATTGAAACCCACATTTCACTAGCTGTGTCTGGCATAAGCTTTTAGTTTAACTACATGAAAGACACACTAGCAGTGGGTTTCCATTGAGGCATCTCACTGCCAAGATCCTTCCATATGAGCACACACTTGGAGGGAGATTTTGATGGTAGCAGGGAAGTAGCAGTCATGAGAGCCTAATATAAGATATTATCCAAAGGATCAAGTGGATGCTAATTGTCCTTTGCTCTTGATGCATGAGGTTCACTGACATGTGCCAAAGTTTTGAAAGCTGTGGGAAAGTTATTTAGTTGTTGCTCCTGGAAAAGAATCCTCCCAGCAGCTGGATCTAGGCTTATTTCGATGTATAATCCAAATTTTTTAGTTGGGTGCAGGGGGCTCAATCTCCTATTGATAATGAATGTAGGGTGTTGAAAGCAAGACAGTATGATCTCTCTGGCTTCCAATGGGGACCTGACCAAGAACTAATAATTATTATTTGTTGTTGTTGTTATCCTGCATTTCCACGATTAAGCATCCAAGGCTGCTAACAACAATACAATGCAGGTTTAGCCCATGTCCCAATGAGATAATGGTGCTCCTAGAGCAGGCATGGGCAAACGTGGCCCTCCAGATGTTTTGGGACTACAGCTCGCATCATCCCTAGCTAACAGGACCAGTGGTCAGGGATGGTGGGAATTGTAGTCCCAAAACATCTGGAGGGCCAAGTCTGGCCATGCCTGTCCTACAGTGTATATCCAGAAAAAAAGGGAGTGCATATACTGCTCCCCCATGTATATTAAGATCACCATCATCCTCGTGGACTCTTGAAGCTAAACAGAAGAACCTTATTACTGAAGTTGACTACTGCTTTTTAGTGGCTTGCGTTATATTTTTTTATAGTTTTATTTTTAAAACTTTTATGTTGTAATTGTTATTTTGTATTGTTGTTCGCAAAACTTGGATGTATAATTGTGGAAAGGTGGGATAAAATTGTTTGAGCATATGGCGGGGAACACTTTTAAAGTTGAGAATATTTATAGAAAGACAAAAAAGAATAATCAGTGAATACAAAACATATCTGAAACTTTTGGACACTTTGGCAGAAGTTATAGTCTGTTCCCCAAGCCGTGTCAGTCAGAACTATTGATTTGGAAATGCTTTCCATTTACCACTGTTCTCATGGGTCCATTATATAGTGGCTATCTGCTGCAATATCTATCATTTAAGCATAACATATTGCTATCAGAGAGGTTCTGTTATTGACTTGCTGTGTACAGATCTTGTCACTACATTGGTACAAAGCCCAAGATTCCACTTCAGTATATCATTTCTTCCTATTCTTTAAAACAGGCATAGGCAAACTTGGCCCACCAGATGTTTTGGGACTACAACTCCCATCATCCCTGACCACTGGTCCTGTTAGCTAGGGATGATGCGAGTTGTAGTCCCAAAACATCTGGAGGGCTGAGTTTGCCTATGCCTGCTTTAAAATATCTACTCATGTGCCTTGTGTAAATTAGCATGTGCTTATTATGATATACTTTACCCATCAGCTTATTTTGTGTGTGCCCAAATTAGTGCCAAGAATGTGCACTGACTTACTGTGGCTTTTCAGTCACAACTCATAGTGGTTGCTTTACATGCTTTTGAAAAACCACCTTCTCCTTTCCCTTAAAATCAGTGGAGTAACCACTTTGGCAAGACAGTCTGCGAACAGGTAGGGCCTCAGCCTGCATACTGGATGGAGCTGGCAGACAGCTGCCCTGGACACAGAATTGACCTGCGCCTCCATGGACAGCTGTGAGTCCAAAATGACTCCCAGGCTGTGCACCTGGTCCTTCAGGGGCACAGTTACCCCATTCAGGGCTAGGGAGTCCCCCACACCTGCCCACCCCGTCCCCCCAAAACAGTACTTATGTCCTGTCAGGATTCAACCTCAATCTGTTAGCCGCCATCCATCCTTGAGAATGCTTCTTTCCCTATTCCCATAAATGCATTTGCAGAGAGTTGGTTGGACTCAGGACTGAAGGACTGAAGGAAAGTATGCTCTTGTGCCTATCCTCCAATGAATTAATACTTGGCAAGTGGTGCCTAGGCATTACTTTATCTTTACAGATGAAGACCTCTACACGTGGCCTGTCAGAAGTATACATACACTTTGTGGATCCTTTAATTTAAAGGAGGGTTTGAGGAAGTGGGGGCCCGCTTAACTCTCCCAACACAGCACACACCAGGGCAGGTGGTTTACATTGGTTAGGATGCTGTGTCCTATAAAAACTGTGCCATTCTGCAGAGCAATAATCACTCTTGACCACTCTAAATGTTCTCAGAGTGAATAGAAAGAAATGCATGTGACCATACTATGGAGCATAAGCTCATGAAATTGAATGTAAGTTCATACACCAGAGGGCCTAGATCATTAACTTCTATCCTGTGGAGATAAATAATTGTGAACTAGGTGATTGCAATTTCTTCATCTAATCAATATTCAAAGGTTACATTGATGAAATGAATAGCAGAGTTCTAAAAGATTGTGAGCATTCAGAGTATCCTTTGCCTTGATATGTCCCTTTCTTCCCTCTCTAAGATAATTACAGTGTTTTGTGTTTCCTGGTCTCCTTATTTATCTATTTATTTATTTGGGCTACATTTTGGAAAAATTAAGCACTTTTCTGTCCCATTAATTCTCCCCTTGAGACAATTTCTAACTTAGATTGCGTAACCTTCATTGGATTGTGACCTTCATTTATCTTTTTAAGCTTTTTACTAACTTAATCAATGGATGAGATCCAGTTATACAATAGAGTTTAAAGAGCAAACCCAAGCAAGTATTTGAAGCAGAGAAAATAAGGCAAGACATGCAACTCTTAATTATTCACAAGTGTGCTCAGGAATTCCTTACTCCAAAATCTGTAAAACACCATGAAGCTTTTCAACAGGGTGGTTTTGTTTGTTAGTTTGCTTCCGTCATTTGTTGACTCTCCAGCAAAATGAACATTTATTTAACAGTTGATCTAAAAAAGAAAAAGATCAAAATCTATCATTGTTTGAAATGATACAAGAAAAATGTCAAACCTTGTATGCAATTAGTGTAGTAACCTAGGAGCAACTGCTACAAGGAAACATTTTATATTAAGCTGAGTGAACCATACACATGTCAAGAAAATGAAATGAGAACTTCAAGAACAGTGTGGGAGAATATTCTGCCTAATTTTAGCACCTCCTGACCCAAGTGATCTTATGTGCAGTGTTCAGCAAATTTAATCAGGTACAAAATTAATTGAAAAATAAAATTAGAGCCTGACTATAAGTCTAAAGCTCCAACTTATTCATTGTAAGACAAATGTGATAAATAATCATGTACTTTGGATAAGAATTAGGAAAACAAAATAATAGCATGGTGCTGTGTGTAAAACAATCAAATTAAGTGATAATACAATGGGTGTAATCGGAAGTCAACTTTATTTTCTCTTAATTCTCTTTCTTTTCTCTTCTTTTTTCTTTCTGTTCTGTAGATTAGTAATAGATAACAGTAATGATTGATGATGTATAGTTGTGTGTTGTTGTATTCTGAAGTGTATTATGGTGGGATGTGGGATGTTGTGTAATTTAATATTGTTTGTCAGTTTTTAAAAAAACTTATTCATTGAGATATCCTAGAAACAAGGAGTATGTACTGTACTTATAGGAACTTTAAGAAGTGAGCATTGTTTATGTAGAAGAGTGATCAGATATGAAAGGATAGACTTTACAAATTGGCAGTACTTCATCTATTTCTGAATCAGTTTTAGCACATGATGCCCAACTGGTCTGTATCATAGTTGTTGGATTTTTCATATAATTTATAGAGCCCTGTCATATGCAGCTTTTTTTTTTAATGTGGAGATATTGGTTGAATACATGAGGTTTGAGATTTTCCTCAGCTGAGTACGTGCTCATGCAATTGCTTCTGTGCATGTCTTGATCCCAATCTACTCTTCCACTATGATAGTATATCTTTACCTCATGGGGGTAGGGTATATTATTATTATTATTATTATTATTATTATTATTTCTGCCATTCACCCTAAGGTCCCAGGGCAGGTTACAACATTAGAACACAATATTTAAAACAGTTGCAGAACAACTTCCAGTCATGGAAATAAGATTGATCTTAAAAGTATGCATCTCAAATGTCAAAAGCCAGTGTAAAGAGGCATGTCCTCAGCATTTGCCAGAAGCCAGAGGTTCATCTGGTGAGGAGTTACACAACTTAGGAGCTTGTATACTTATGCAGTATGCAGTTACCTGAGTCCATGTCCAAGGCTGTATCTAGGACTTAGCAAGGCTATCATCTGCCTCCATTATGCTCCAGCACATATTCTCCATGAGAACAAAAAAAGAGGATCAAACTTACCCATGGCAGAGAGGTTAAACTGAAAACAGTTCTCCAAATGAAACCTGAATCTCCCAGAAGTGAGGTTCCTAACTTCAACAGAAAAACACACAGATATTTTTAATCATGATTCCTCCCTCCCCCCAAGGATATTCACTAGTCTGTTTAGTCAATGTTGTACAACACTATTATTTATATATTTTTAAATCTATAGCCCTCATTTTTCACAGTTGCAGTAGTTGCAGACACTCCTGCTCATGCATATGCCTTAAATCCAGTAGCTTTTAGTTCCCTGGGCAATGACAGAACCACGATAGGCTTTCCCTCTTACTCTGCACTCCCAGGGAAGGAGGGGAGAAGCAAATCCTCTGCAACTTCTCCTTTTCTGGCCAATGGATAGGGCTAAGCTGGTCTTTCCTTTGCCATGTTTTTCTTCCTAGAATGCAAAGGGATGCAGCCTCCCTAATCCCTTAGGTTTCCTGTCCACAATGTAATTCCCTCCTGCTCTGCACTCCGAGACAATTCACTCCCCCTTGCTCCTTCCTTCCAAACTGCAGTTAAGCTTGTCAAATCTATTTTAAACAGTGGTTTCTGAATCTATAAGATGTATAACTTGTGAGACAGAGAAAAAATAAAGGTGCTCAAAGCATGGTGACCTCGTTCACTTTGTCTGGCAACAAAGTTGATTAGTAGGTCAGCTGAGCATCTGAAGAAAAAAAAAGAAAATGGACAAAGATGTCCAATTATTTAAATTATTTAAGATATTTGGGGGAGAGGAGAGCTAATTTCCTGTTGTCATGGAGATGGGCCAGAAATTTATATAACCTCTTAGAATTGAAGTTTGTAAGGTTAGGCAGGCCAAATCTTTCCCATATACATAAAGGCGAAATATTCAAAATTAGCTTCAATCCAGTTTCCTAAAAATGGGTGTAAATCAGTCTGGAGGCTGATCAACATCTTTCTTGCACTTTGTATTTGCAGCAAGCAGCACGTACAGGGTGTTAAGAATGCATGTTGTTCTGCACATCCCAATCATGGATACGTGAGTAGTTTCAGAGGTCCAGCCGTACCTTGAGTTTGGTTTCCTTGGAATGAGGATTACTTGAGCCTGATGATTTAATTCACACAGGTTTTTATTCATATAGGCTAAGCCTAATGTGGGAGGTTCAGAACCAATGTTACATCTTCATTGGCCTGCTCTCTATATGTATCAGGACCAGTTACAATGTCCCCTAAAATGTGGTTGGCAGTTTTTGTTTTCCCTGGCCAGCTTAAATGGCCAGCAGGGTCAAAAAAATGGGCAATGAGACAAACCACATAACTTTTGTGGAGATGCCATAACACACAAAATTCAGCTGATCTTGTCACCATGAACATAGCAACCTGAGCAGGAATACACTGTACTGACCACATGCATTGGCTAAATAAGGTTCTGTGGTTTAGTTAATTATCCATGCAGCATTTTAGGCATGATGGTGTTTGATGAAGCAAGGCATTTCAGAAAATAAAAAGGACACAGCTTTTCTCATGTTTCAGCTTGTGCTGGCTAATTTATTTTTAACCAAGGATTCGTTTTGCTCATGTCATTAGTCTGCAGACCATTTCCCCCTCCCTCCAAAGAGAGAGACAGAGACCCTCAGTTCTATTTGTGTGCCTCATGTACAGTTATGCTGCAAATATCAGTGTGGGATTCAAGCACCAAGGTTACTTTTAGTGTTTCATTATGCATGAGAGAGCATTCATTTACAAGAATCCATAAAGAGGACGTGCACAGACCCATGCTATGAGCAGTCCTGATCATATCAAGTGTTGTTGTTTCTTTGCATTTTGTTATTCAGTTAATGCCCTGCAGAAATAGACCTTATGTCCAAACAAAAAGATATTTAGCAGAAACTGTAAAATGTCTCCTAAACAGGGTGCAGAATATGCAAATAGAAAGATGCACAAAGGCATGAATTGAGGCCAATTCTGGATGTTTAGCATTATGAGTTGTAAAATAAATGAGACAGCATTATAGCATACACATAAAGCTTCACATATGCTTTTTCACAGCCTTTACTTAATATACATAGGAAGCTCTTCAACTACTCATGCACTTGTGAGTATGGGAATAGGTTTTGCAATACTGAGTTCCACAGTAATGTGGTTACAGTTTATCCTGCACAGTTCCAGATAGAAAACATGGAGATCTCATTTTATTATTATTGTTATTATTTACATATCACTTTTCTACCCTAAGTAGAAATACTCCACAAATATTGTTTTCATCAAAACAAGGAAAACATTGTGAAACATTATAAAAAACCTAAAATATCATATAAGAGCAAATAAGTAATAGCAGCAGCCAGCAATTTAAGAACTTCAAAAGGATTGGGGTAATAATAATAATAATAATAATAATAATAATAATAATAATAGCTTATACCTGCCTTGTTCCCAAAAGGAAATGTGAAATGTGCTGGGGGTGCGGAAAGCCTTCAAAATAAACTGCAAAATAAGCACATTCTGTAAAGCCTTAAAAGATTATCCAGCTGCAGGATTTGGGCCCACTATCACAGAATTTGGAATGTTACAATGAAGAATTTAAGAGTTTTTAAATGTATATTTGAAGGGGAAAAAACCTTTGCTTGTGAACTTTCCATTTTCCCCCCTGCAGACAAAATGTTCATAAAATCATTGCTTTATTGAGTCTACACAAGAAGTTCCACCTATAATGACCCTAGACACAGACAGCGTGTGGATGTTTGTCGGAGACATCAATCACTTTTACTCTTTGCCCCTAGAAAAAGCGACAGAAGTTCTTGACTTATGTATGACACAGTTTATTTAAGATTGATGAATTCTAATGATATCAGGAAACTTAAGATAGATAGCACTCCTTCAGATTACTTAGATTTTCTGCACATTGCTTGCCAGGGATCCACTTTCTGCAAAGGTTCCTGCCTGTTTGAAGGAAAAAACTGCTTTGTTTCAGAAAAGCCAGTTGAACGGGGTTCATTTCTTACTTGTTTCAAAAGCCTGGTGTGCTTAAACTATTACCACGGCTGTTGGAGCAACTGTGTTGTTGCCTTTTGTAAAAGGAAAATGGATCCTATGGAATAAGAGGCAATATATTTTTCTGAAATTCTTCCATCTGGATCCAGCTAGAAGTCAGGTTCCTAGAGGAGACTCCTGTGTGTAAATGAATGCTGAATACAGAATTCCCCACTCCAATCTAGCAACCAAGATGTTACATACAGAGGCCAATAAACAAAGAGCTGGAATCCCAGGAAATCTGGAAGAACAGAGCACTGGATGCAGCTCTGCCCCAGCTTCTCTTTCCTGTCAAACAGTGGGATCCCAGCTTCTTTCGCTGACCAGGCTATGTGTGCACACCCTTGGCTGTTGCACAAACATTAGGATGGATCATGGCTTTGGAGTTTCAGTATTATTTCATTTCTGGTGTTTGAGCTTTTCCATTTTTGGCTACCAGTTTCAATCCATCATGGAACTAAGCATGGGAAAAGGGTCATAGCTCAGTTGCAGAGCAAATGTTTGCATGCAGAGTTTACATCCCCAGCATCTACAGACAGGGATGGGATTGTCCCCTGCCTGATACACTAGAGAGCCACTGCCAGTAAGTCTAGAGACTCTAGAGTCTAGACAATACGGAGCTAGGTGGTCCAGAGGTCTTATTCAATATAAGGCAGCTTACTGTGCTCTACCAATACTCCTAGACTGACATTCCTACCCTATTGCAAGGAAGAACCGTTCTGCTTTTCACAAGGTTACACTCATTCATGCAGCGTTTGCATTTATGGCTGCAATTGATGTAATAATGTGTAGTTTTGTTGGTCAGCAGGAAGGAAAATGTTTTCCTTCAACTTCCCACTGTTGGAAGTTTTGCATTTATCCTCTATTTTGTGTGTTATGTCTACAAAGCTTTAAAAATTAGTACTGTATTTACTGCACAATCCATTTAGCATTGCCAAATTGCCCAGGCTCCTCTCAAAATTATGCATTCAATAAAAAGAAAACAGCTGCCAACATGAATAATTTCAAACAAAAGCAAGTACGCCATCCAGGCTAGTAATGCAGGCATTACAAATAGGATTTGTTTTCTTTTGTCATTTATTTTTATAGCTGAATAGTTCTGCGACAACCAACCAATACATAAACAGAAAATCACTGACAAACCCTATAAAAACATTATTATTTTTTTAAAAAATAAGCATCACCCACCTAATTTGAATTGTGTTTGTTTTTATCAGGCTGTGTGTATTTTGGTACCCCATATAAGCATCCCTCACAGTCCATCTGTACTTCGTTTACTCTGGATTATAATGAATTTTTGTAGTTGTCTGAATGGTTTTCAGAGCAATAATTTGCCAGTTGTATTATGGTGAAGAATCAAGTCAATTGGGGAATGACCCAGTAGCCTCTTTCCTCAAGCAGAAAGGAGGGCATGGAAGAGCTCTGTCTAGGAATGTGTCCTAATTCTGCTATCCCTCACTCTGCCAGCTCTGAACTGCTGTTGAATGTTCAGCTGTGATGTTAAGCCTTCTCATGCCATAGGACAAACACAGGTGGAACTTTTTAAGAACAATGGGATTGGTTCGTAAGCATCTTCATTACATTCAATTCATACAAACTTTTTCTGTCCCAAGACAACTTCTGAAACTACCACTTCAATCCAGCAGCTCCATAGTACATATAGCTCTCTGCATGAGCTGTCCAACTCGTTTTAATGTTGAGGAAGGCCCCAGGAACCCCACAGGTATTTCATTCCTAGCTTATGTGCTTTTCAAATGTTAAAAAGAGGTTCACTTAGAAGCCTTTTAAAAACACTTTGGTTTAACTCTCCCATTGAAATAAATTGGAAACTTCTTAAAAGTTAATGTCTATTACACCTGAATTATAGATGACCTGCCATTTTTCTTTTCTTTTTAGGATTTTTAGTTTAGCTGTGAAGCTATTGGTTGTAGGATACTTCTGGTGGCCTTAATTGGTCTATTGTAGAATAAAGCCCCCCTTCCCCCCCTCTCTCTCTCACACACACACCAACCAACCATACATATGAGCCATTTCTACATGTATCTCATCCTATCTCTTAAAACCAAACTGCTGAATTGCTCAAGTTTACTCCTATTGGAGAAAATGTCAATTGAAATCAAAAGAAGAATCCAAGCAGAAAGCCTTTTTAAGCGATCAAATTGTCTCTCTTTTGGTGACTGTAAAGAAATTGAGAATGAAAGAGTGTTTTCCTCATCCACTGCAGACTGGTGATAGCAAGTCATCCCAGAGCACAGGGTTGTTAAACAAATCAGCTTTTGGTCTGGAGCTGCATGCAAATAGATATTACTTGAGCAGTGAAGTTGCTCTGGAAGTGTATGCACTGAATTGTGTTCAGGTGAACAGTTTCCTTTCCAGGATTAATTTTAAGAAAATGTGTTCCTCCAGTTAGTAGAAAGAGGTTGTACAGAAAGGTGATTGGATGGTAACTGCCTCATCACAAATCTACCTTTCATTGCCGCCATTGCCCACTTAATCCATGGAGCAATTTTCAACTTTTTCATTCTTCTTCTTCTTCTTCTTAAAAAACTAACATGATGAACAAACATCTAAAATGAGTAATGGTGTTTTTGGGGTGTGTGTTTTTTGTTTGTTTTTTAAAAGGGGACAGCCACCAGAAGTATGTGAGAAAGCAAATGTTAGAGAACTGAATAAGCAAATTTCTCCAAAGTATGTCTGTTTAATGGATTGCAAATGTGGTTTTGCCCCAATGGAGGGGGAAATGTAGTAATTGGGGCCTGTTTAAAGTTGTGTTTGTATGCACTCTGGCAATCATATTATAATTAGTGGGCCTGACCATTTGTGACCTGGGCAAGGTGATCAAGAGAAAGATGGCTAGACAGCTTTAGGCATTCTTTTGGAGATAGACAAGGAAAGTGTGACTGTTGATTCTCCCAGATCTCTTAGTAGTGTTCAGTTCAATTGACCACTGTGTGTTACTAGATGGGCTCTGCAGGGTGGAGGCATGGTGATATGGTGGCTCTATTCCTAACTGCAGGGCTACTTCCGGAAGGTGGCATTGGGTGACTTTTGCTCTGCTCAATGGCAATCAAGCTGTGGAATACCTCAAGCCAGTGGGAGTGGTAATCAGGGGATTCAGAGTGTGGTGCCATCAGTATCTACTTCTAGCCATCTGAATCAAGTGAGCAGGATAAGGGCTAATAAACTGGATCCTGACAAGATACAGGTGTGGGTTTGTGGTTCTAAGCTCCAGGTATCAGGCAGATGACATACTCTAGAAGGGGTTACACTTGGAGGTATTTCTAGGCCCAGCTGTGGACTGGGTGACCTCAGTTGCTTGAAGTGTGTCTAGCCCACTTTGGCTGGTCAGCCAGCTGCAGCCATTCCTGCACAGAAAATCCACAGGAGCCCATCCTCTAGTAGCCTCTTGATCTGATTACTGTGTGATGACCTTGAAGATGACATGAGAACTGCAGCTGGTGTGGATAATAGGGATTATAGGGTTTGTTTTTTGTTTGGTAAACATGTTTTTAATATCAGTTTGAAGTGCACATATATCAGAGAAGCTCATCTGTTTTGTTGGAACTGATGAATTTCTGAATTGAAATCAATGCTAGCATGTGGTTCATTGCAAAAGGCTCTGTAACTGAAGAATACACGATGCGAGGAGACAAGATGCAGAGTTGGTGAGCATGCTGGAAAGGGAAGTTTGCAAGTCCTTCCAACAGTTTGAGACCAACTATTCTTATGTGTGTGTGTGCGTGTGTGTATAAATATGTGGCCACCTATTTTGGGTTTGCACTTTTACAAACTTTATAGGGTCCAGATATTAAAATATATCAACGGTATTAACTTTTATCTTCACTTCTGGTTCAAAGCTCAGCATTTTAGCTACTTGAGAAGTCATTGTGTGCCCTGATTCCAATCTGCCATTTTCTCCCCCCCCCCCCCTTTAAGGTCCAGTTGAAAAGCGATGAATCAAAAACGTTTGCAATGAAGATACTAAAGAAACGCCACATAGTGGACACAAGACAGCAGGAGCACATCCGCTCAGAGAAGCAGATCATGCAAGGGGCTCACTCAGATTTTATTGTGAGGTACTATTGTGGTTTCCCTTGATAAATCCTTACTGGTTGAAGGTTGTATCTCAGCGTTGGAGCATTTGTTTTGCATGCAGAAGGCCCCACCCCACTGTCTCCAAGTAGGGCTTAGAGAGACCTGTCTGAAATCCTGCAGAGCTGATGCCAGGCAGTGTTGGTGATACTGAGCTTGAAGGATCTGACCTACCATAAGGGTGTGTTCCTATGTGTGCAGATGGAAGGTGCTTTTCAACCCCACTTGCAGTGTTTGATTAAACATAGATTATTCCTTATGTGTTCTAAACATTACAGCTGACATTCAAACGGCCTGAGGCATCAAATGCAATGCAGGAATTGTGACGCACAGCTTTGATTTATACCAATACCTTGATAATCCAATCTCAAACCCTTTCAAGGAGACTTCAAAAGCATGGGAGAACATTCAAACAGGGGACGGGAACACGCCTTCCATCCCTTCTTTGCTGGCAGTTTTGACAACCTTAGCAAGAGAGGGAGGAAGGGGTGGAGCAAGCTGTGCTTGTGCATAGTGTGTGAATTATCTTTTATTCTATCTTTATGTACGATTTATGTGAGAGTTGCAGTGCAGTCTGCATTTGAAGGTAAAACCTAGCGCAATATAAAACTTCCAAAATAACAGATCAAAATACAGGAAAATATATATATGCATTTTATTAGTAAAGATACAAGGCATTTTTCTTCCAAGTAGACTCAACATAAGATTGGGGGGTGGGGGGGAGAGAAGCATGCTAAGCTTTAAGCCCCATTGCTGTCCCCATCACTTTCAATGAGTTGGAATGTTAACTTCTGCAGCCAGGTGCCTCTCTGCCTGTATAGGCTGCCCTATACAATGTTGCTGGATGCATCTATTGACTAAGTGCAATCATATGCATGTTGACTTAGAAGCGAGCCCCACTGAGTTCAGTGAGTCACATCCAAGCAAATGGGCATAGCATTATAATTTCAAAGTATC
This sequence comes from Podarcis tiliguerta, assembly GCF_965153285.1. Taxonomy (NCBI): domain Eukaryota; kingdom Metazoa; phylum Chordata; class Lepidosauria; order Squamata; family Lacertidae; genus Podarcis; species Podarcis tiliguerta. The sequence continues at coordinate 64,833,169 of NC_139538.1, forward strand.
AAAAATATCATCCCTAAACTCTCTGGAGATCAGTACTTCCTTCCTGCCCCCTAGATTATAATAATACATAGATTATATTGATTAAAATGTTCAGATCCTAGTATTAGTATTAGTATTATTAATTAAATTTGTTTAACACCGCCCCGCCCCCATACCTGTAGATCTCAGGGCAGTTCACAACATAAAATTACAGTTTTCTTTTCCCTCTCGAATAGGCTATACAGGACGTTCAAGGACAGCAAATATTTATATATGTTGATGGAAGCTTGTTTAGGTGGAGAGCTTTGGACAATTCTCAGGGACAGGTAAGGGAAACTGCATCATTCCTTTGGATAGGAAATGAAATTCTTCCAGCATATTGAATGGTCACTCTGAATTAAGAATTAGTGAGAAAAAACTACTGATAATAGGGAGAAAGTTAGTAACCAGCTTCATTAACATAATAGCACAACAAAGGGAAGAAGGGTATAATAATTATTTATCAAAAGTTACTTTTCTTTTGTCCTTCAAAAAAATTTCAGTAGTAAATTCCTAGCCTTTAGTAAAAAAAACCCAAAAACCACACACATACAACACATTCAAATTGCAAGGTGCTGGGGTTTGTTTATTTACTTATTTTTAAAAACCCTTTGAAATGCTTGTAATTCTTTTTCTCTGCTAGTCATGGTATATACTGCCATCTAGCTTTGAAAAGGGTTTATCTTTTGCTTTTCCTCAGACCATCCATTAATATTACTTAGTAACTGAAACATTATGGCATCAAAACAGCATTCACCTCTGGAAATAGAAAAAGTTTCAGTAGATTTAAAGGTAATTTCCTGACCAGTTATAAGGCAGAAATAGAAATGTTAACCTATGATTGAAACTCAGCTTACATTGAAATTCAAGGTAGAAGCTGAATTTATATTGGGGAGGAAATGCTTGATACAATATTTAAATGGCTCGTAAATGATTGGATTTTTGAAACACTTTCTAAGCTTCAGCCCAGGGTTTAAAGTGCTCTCTTTAAAGTATTTGTGGGGAATGTAAGAGTAGAATAGTTGTTGAAAACAAGTTTGTACCTGCAGACTTTTTTTCTATTAACGGGGGATGGGGGGCATACTGCAAACAGCTTGCTAATAAACAGTTTGGAGTATTATTAAAGAATTTAAGATCTAATATTTCCAGTTCCTGAAATACAATGTTTGACAGCTGACTGTAATATATACCAATTATTTTCGACCTTGCGGTATGCTTATGAGAATATTGTGGTATCGATACCTTTCTTTGTTCCCACTGGAATACTTTTATTTTTATTTTTAGTGCAGCATGTGAGGAAGATATTTGTGGCTTTTAAAAAATCATAAGCCTTCAACAACTAAGCAAACAAGCAAAGAAATATGATTCCATGATAACCTTACAGCTGTTTCACAGTAGTGTTTTTCTGGCAGCCAGTGGGGCTGCTGCAGTCAAGTCATTAAATATATGAAATATGCTTTCCTGACACCACAAGTCCTTTATGTTGTTTTTATATGCATTACATGCTAAAAATGGTTGAACAATGCTTTCTCGGTTTGTAAGGTTTACTGCAGCTAGTGGAGATCAAAGCAATTACTCCACACTTAAAACCCTGTATGTAGTTACACAAGTCACTGGAATGTCCCCCAAAGTACTTTTCAGCCATTCAAAAGCAAACCTTTCTTACAGTGCAGACCAAAACTAATCTGATGCCTGCCTTCATAACGATGGAGCTTCTAGGTTCTTTGCATCCCAGATCAGACATGCTCCGTGGTTGTAACTGGCCAGTCCCTGCTATTTTGATCCTTCCCTACAGGGTAAGGGGTGGGGGTATTTGTCTCCTAGGATTTAGGTTTCTAAGGAAAATGGACAAAGTGGCTTATGAGTGTTTAGGGTGGTTTGTGAGAGATTAGCGATTGGTGAAGCCTTCTCTAGTATGACTTGTAACCAAGCTCAGCAACCAGGCTCAGCAATTTCCCTCTCCTACATCCAAACAAAACTGGGAGATATCTAGGCTTATTCTGAACCCAATTACTAGTCAGATTATACTGCAGCATCCACTGTGTCATAACGAGGACCATTAACAGGGTCAGATTCATCCTCAAAATCCCCAAGAGGCCCCAGTACCCATTACCTGCTCAACTAGCAGGTATAGAAGGAAAGGGATGCCTCTTTGCTCCTTTTCACATCCAAACCCTCCAGCACCTGCAGCACACTTCTATATCAGTAACACTAGGAGAGCCCTGTCTCACTGTATGTCAGATGGTAGGGGGATATAGCACTGGGCATCAGGAGATGAGCTAAGTTGACTGGTTTAAGTTTATATCAGAGGAGAGAGTCCTTAAAATGGTATGTTTTGCGTCTCTGCTTATTCGTACACTGGAGCTGGTGTTGTGTAATAGCTAAGACATTGAGCTATGAACCAGGGCGCCCTAAGTTCAATTTTAACCTTTGTCATGAGATGATGTCAATTTATACCCTGCCCTTCCTCCTGAAGGGGCCAATGCTGGCAAGTGGCCTTAAGGTAAGTTGCTACTGTATTTCATTATCTGCAACATGGAGATTAAAAAAAACCCACAGATGTGTTTGTTACAGAAACAATGTATATGAAACGTTTTAAATACAAATAGGTTCATGTGCAGCATAAATGTAAAGCACTGTTGATCTCTCAGTCTTTCTCCTCTCACTTCCCACACCCCGTATCCCTGGTTGCAGAGGTTCATTTGAAGATTCTACAACCAGATTTTATACTGCATGTGTGGTAGAAGCTTTTGCCTATCTGCATTCCAAAGGAATCATTTATAGGGACCTCAAGCCAGAAAACCTCATTTTAGATCACCGAGGTTATGCCAAACTGGTGAGTACTCATGATGTTTTTCTTCCAAATAGCAATAAAATATTACATTGAGATGCTCACTGCATTGTAGTTAAGGGCCTGTCTCCTTCGCCATTATAATAAAATGCCTTCTCCAATGGGTTTATAACAGCCATAAAATAGTGCTTCTGGCTGAACAGCAGTACTCAGCTCTGTACTGCCAGGACAAATCAGTTTGTAAAAAGCACTAATGAAAACAAATTAATCTCACTGTTTCCGAATCTTAGACGAGCAGAAGTTGAAGTTCACAGTTGGTTTTAAATAGCCTTTGTGGCATTATGCTTGGAAATTTATTGTTCTTACATGATTCCACTACTAGATAAAGAGCTTGACATCTTCCCCAACATTTCATCCAAAGAAACATTGAATCTATAACTGCTCTTTTTCAAACCATACCTTTGTTATTTCTGCGAATAGTCCGTTATTTCAATCCCCTAGTTTTTGTGTGCTGTGCTACACTATTATCGATAAAAAAATAATTAGGCCTCAGACATGCCTGACTTATTACATGCTGTTCTTGAAAGAGATAATCATGGCTGCAGATGGGACAATCGTTAAGGCTGATGGGAGTGCCTTTCCTTTTATGCTATAAACCATCAAGTGTTCAAGTACAAACCACACAGCATCACAGAGCTGGAGGAGAGGGCTCATTGCCCATTTAATCCAACCCCTGCTTGATGCAAGAAATCCAGAACTAAAGCGTTCCTAACAGATGGTTGCTCAGCCTCTGCTTGAAGACCTCCAGTGAGAGAGAGCTCACTACCCATCTAGGCCATTAGTGCCATTAAGAAGCTTATTCTAATGTTGAGACAAAATCTACTCTCTTTGTAACTTAACCCCAATAGAATCATTTTGAAACTAGGGACAGCTGAACCTTTTTAACACTGCTCTACGTTATTTATTTACAGGCAACCCCTGCTTTGCGTGGGGGTTACATTTTGGGTCATTGCGTGTGTTGGTGGAGTGTGCACCCTCTTCCTGATTCGGAAATGGCCCATGCGTGCATGGTTGCACACTTTTTGAATGCGAGCAAAATGGGAGTTGCCTGCATATGGTTAGCTCCTACATAAAATAGCCAGTTATGATGGCTGATGGATGGACAGATCAAATTATTGACCATCTGTAAAACTTGAAGTCTTAAACAAGTGTTATGAACTCTTTTATTTTGTTTTTGTACAAATCTTAAGTCTGAAAGATGTTCCTACATAGCTTCCTGTACTTCTACTTTCTGTGACAGCCCTATATGGCAATCAACATTCTCACTCTGAGTATATTCCCATGAAAGATTTCTTTCTGAACTGGTTTATTCTAAGCAAAGCATGAGCATCTCCTCAAGCCTTTGTGTCTGCATAATTGCTCTTTATTTTTTTCTTTCTTGATGGGTGTGTGAACTTTCTTTCACAGGTTGATTTTGGCTTTGCAAAAAAAATAGGATTTGGAAAGAAAACATGGACTTTTTGTGGAACTCCAGAATATGTAGCCCCAGAGATCATCCTGAACAAAGGTCACGACATTTCAGCAGACTACTGGTCACTGGGAATCTTAATGTATGAACTCTTGACTGGCAGGTATGGGCATTGAACTGGAGCTACTGATAAAAATAGATCAGCAAATTAGAGAATATTTCTGCCTTTGTCACTTTGATTAGGAGCACTAGAGATTCAGAGCTTGCATATGCAATGATTATGCACTCCCCCCCCCCCAAAAAAAAGGTCTAAAAACTTATTGTTGAGGCTGCTCATTATTATTTTGCCCTGGTTCACAATCAGCATTCTAGCAAATAAAAGGTATGGAACAGACAGCAGAAGGGGAAAGGTTGGACAACTGAGGTGCAGAGTTACAAATTTAAATCTTTTGGTTTCCATTCCTTGTTCTTCTGGCAGCCGTTTGTTGTTGTTTTTTGTACAGCAAACATGTGTAAAACAGGTCTGTTTTTACACTTCTAAGAGAGGCAGCATAAGCATCTGCCAGGAATGATTTAACAGTGGGTGGCTAACCTGTGGCCTTCCAGAAGCATGGTCAGGGATTGTGGGAGTTGGAGCCCAACAACATCTGGCCCAATAAACATCTTAGCCTTTAAAGCAGGCATCCACAAACTCGGCCCTCCAGCTATTTTGGGACTACAACTCCCATCATCCCAGACCACTGGTCCTGTTAGCTAGTGATGATGGAAGTTGTAGTCCCAAAACATATGGAGGGCCGAGTTTCGGGATGCCAGCTTCAAAAGGACAATGGATTCCTGTAAAGCACTTTGAATGCTAAGATGTGGTACTGAAACCATTTCTAATAACAATAGCACACCTTCTGTAATTTCCAGATATTGGAACTTCAGAATACTATGTACCGTATTTTTCGCCCTATAGGACGCACCGTCCCATAAGGCGCACCTAGTTTTTTGGTGGGGAAATAAAGGGAAAAAAAATTTATTCCCCCCCTCCCCCAGGCGCGGGGCTGGGGCGGGGGAGGCCCGAGCTTCCCCCGACCCCAGAACAGGCAGCTCTCCGCAAGCCGCGGTTGTCCAGTGCAGGGCTCCCGCGCCTTGCGGAGAGCCACGCAAAGTCTGGGCGCACTGAGCTCAGCGCGCCCAGCCTTCAGCATGCAGGCAACTCTCTGCAAGCCGCGGGAGCCCAGCGCAGGCTCCCACGGCTTGCGGAGATCTGTGCGAAGTCTGGAGAGCGAGAGGGGTCGGTGCGCACTGACCCTTCTCACTCTCCAGGCTTCAGCGAATGCCTGCATTCGCCCCATAGGATGCACACACATTTCCCCTTCATTTTTAGAGGGGGAAAAGTGCGTCCTATGGGGTGAAAAATATGGTAATTTGGTAACCAGACAAATAATCCTTTGTTGTCTAGAAATAACAGAATAGTCACAAAAAGTTATTCTGTTTTAACTCACGCAGGACAAAACAATTTCATGATGCTATGGTCTAGGTCCTCATTATTTTAGCATTAGCAAGCTACAATTCACAAAGCATGCTGGAAAAATATTGTCCTCCAAAATATGTTTTGGCCATGGTTAATGACATTTTTTTTAAGAACACCAAAGACTATTATTCAGCTAAACTATTGTGCTAGTGGAATGTAAAAGTTAAAGGAAACATTACTGTGTAAGACAATATTTCACTTAGTTGGGGAGTCATTAAGGCACCCTATCCTTTCCTTTTTGTATCCATGAACTTTAAGCACATAGGAATTCTGAACCAACCCCTTTTCTACCTCTCCTCTACAGGAGAGTTTTCAGAATTGTTGTGTGATAAAATCAGGGTCAAATATATGGATTTTAAAGTACCTTTGACTGTTCCTAGAATGATGCACTTCTTCAGACCATAATTCTCAGATTTCCCCAACATGATGCCTATATTGGTTTATTAAATCCATGTAGAACTGGAAAAGTATTCTCACGTTGCAAAAATGCAAGATTTTCAAGTGAAATCTCATCCCATATATATAGCATGCAAAATTATATGAATACAACATTATTGTAGTACCTGCTCTTGTAAAAAGGCACAATTATTTGCCAGGTATATAGAAACAGGTTCATCACTTTATAGATTTACAACTCAGAAGGAATGATGACAAGAGCTGTATTACCTTACACCAAAGAAACACAAAAATTCTGCATTCTGTCATAGTTTAAATAAATAGGCATGTTGCATTAAAATGTGTGTTTCCCTGTGTTTAAAGTTGCAGAACTTAATATGTATTTGCTGCTGGTAACATGGGTATTGCTGGTTTTAAGGGCCTACACATCATTCTTTCCCAACCTGATGCCCTCCAGATGTTTTGGACTACACCTTCCATAAACCCCAGCCATTGAGTAGTAGTCTAAAACAACTGCAGGCAGGGCACCACAATGGGGAAAGCTCCTGTAGATGGTACAGCACCTAGTAACAGCACTAAAATCAGCTTGAATGTAACTGCTATATAATGAAAGCTCTTTCAGGAGTTTAACACATTTTTATTGCCTTATCTTACAACATTTGACGACATATTAAAACAGATTTTTTAACTTTGGGTTTTTCTCTTCTTTTCTTTAGTCCACCATTCTCAGGCCCAGACCCCATGAAAACTTATAACATCATACTAAGGGGGATTGACATGATTGAATTTCCAAAGAAGATTGCCAAAAATGCTGCTAACCTTACTAAAAAACTATGCAGGTAAACACTTTGTAGATTGCATTAGTAGTTTTGTCAAGAAGGGAATGTGAATTAGCACCACAAGTTCTTGCTATTTTGATGCTGGTTGTATTCTATAGAATTTTTGTGCATGTTTCGGTATTCAGGTTGGTCCTGATGTACTTCTGAATAGATGATGGTGTTGTTATCAGTTTCTTTTACCTGCCCTTCATCAGCAGGTCCCAGGGTGGATTGCAACAACCTAATGTTCCAAATTAAAGGCAGTTATAAAGCATACTACATTCACAATAATAGGGTGGGTCTTGAAAACATATCTCAGGTGCCAAAGGCCTGGGTGTAAAATAGACATGGTTGAGATTACAGCCTTAGAGTCATACTTGGAGTAGACAGTCCACTGTTTTGATTGTTAGCTCCCTTGCATGCTATTGAGAACAACAGTGGGATAGAGAATGTTTAAATAAATAAAGGATAGCAGAGAATGGAATTACCTCCCAGCTTTTTCATTCTACTCTGTTGTGTGCTGGGGTGTTATGTTTTCTTTTTCTTACAGGGACAACCCATCAGAAAGACTAGGGAACTTAAAAAACGGTGTCAAGGATATTCAAAAGCACAAGTACGTATGTTTCAGATGCTGAAAAGTTATTACCATCAGTTCACAGGACATTTTCCAGATGGTATAAGAAGCAACAGTCCTGTCTCAGTACTAAACAGAGGGAGAAAATTCTGACAGAAGCAAGGGCAACAGGAGAAATATATACGCAGTGTTTAGGCTTTCTTTTAGTCTGAAGCTTGAAACAAGTTCATTGCTTATTATGAGGCATCTGTTTTGAATTTAAACCACCTCTAGGCTTTTGGGGTACAACCAATATTTCTTTGTGCAGTCCCTATTCCCACTGATGGGAATTCAATGGACTTTATAGCTCCTAAAACTGGGTGCCATTGGCTCTGTGAGCAATTTCCATTGAAACAAATGCATGGAACATTGGTTTTTGGTGGTTTTTAATTGACAATATCTTTAAAGAACATAATTTATAATTTTTTAAAAAAATACCAATGCAGGAATAGTTCCCACTCAACATATCATATTGAGGTGCCAAACATCATGCTTTCTGTATATATATAAGTCCCATTTTGTTTGACATTTACCATGTATAGAGAAATGCCATTCTTGTTCCTATATGCAGTGTGACTTTTCACTAGCATAAGTGGTTGTGGGTGGTGCATAATGAGGCACTTCGTTTTCACCACTCCCCCTACCAACTGCCACCCTCTATGCCTCTATACCCCATACAGTTGTAGACAGTTCCCCCAACCCTCAGGAGACTTAAAGGGGCTGCAAATCCTGCTCCTTACCTTATATTATCATTTCCCTGTTTTTAGGTGGTTTGAAGGCTTTAACTGGGAAGGTTTAAGAAAAGGTACATTGACACCTCCTATAATACCAAGTGTGAGTATACCATTTATTCTGTTATTCGTTCATACGTGCTAGATTGGAACAGAGAATGAAGAAAAAAATTTGAGACACTCTGCTACAACAGCAGCCAGCTTTGGTTGAAAGCCCTGTGGGCCTCCAGCTAGAGCTGATCTATATACCGTATTTTTCGCCCAATAGGACGCACCGGCCCATAGGACGCACCATGTTTTTTTGGGGGGAAATAAAGAAAAAAAAATTAATTCCCCCCCCCCAGGCGCTTGTGGCGCTGCGCCTCCCCACTGTCCCCGGAGCTTGTGGGGCAGGCAGCGGGGAGAAGTGCTCTTCTCCCTACCGCCCACCCTCAGACCAGGTCCGGGGACAGGGGGAAGACGCGCTGCGCCTCCCCACTGTCCCCGGAGCTTGTGGGGCAGGCAGCGGGGAAAAGTGCTCTTCCCCCCGCCGCCCGCCTTCAGACCAGGTCCGGGGACAGGGGGAAGACGCGCTGCGCCTCCCCACTGTCCCCGGAGCTTGCGGGGCAGGCAGCGGGGAGAAGGCCCGCCGCCGGCCTTCAGGTCAGGTCCGGGGACAGGGGGAAGACGAGCTGCGCCTCCCCACCGTCCCCGGAGCTTGCGGGGAGAAGTGCTCTTCCCCCCACCGCCCGCCTTCAGACCAGGTCCGGGGACAGGGGGAAGACGCGCTGCGCCTCCTCATTGTCCCCGGAGCTTGTGGGGCGGGGAGAAGTGGTCTTCTCCCCGCCGCCGGCCTTCAGGTCAGGTCCGGGGACAGAGGGAAGACGAGCTGCGGCTCCCCACTGTCCCCGGAGCTTGCGGGGCAGGCAGCGAGGAGAAGGCCCGACGCCCGCCTTCAGGTCAGGTCCGGGGACAGGGGGAAGACGCGCTGCGCCTCCCCACTGTCCCCGGAGCTTGCGGGGCAGGCAGCGGGGAGAAGCGCTCTTCTCCCTACCGCCCGCCTTCAGACCAGGTCCGGGGACAGGGGGAAGACGCGCTGCGCCTCCCCCCTGTCCCCGGAGCTTGCGGGGAGAAGTGCTCTTCTCCCTACCGCCCGCCTTCAGGTCAGGTCCAGGGACAGGGGGAAGACGAGCTGCGCCTCCCCACTGTCCCCGGAGCTTGCGGGGCAGGCAGCGGGGAGAAGCGCTCTTCTCCCTACCGCCCGCCTTCAGACCAGGTCCGGGGGAAGACGCGCTGCGCCTCCCCACTGTCCCCGGAGCTTGTGGGGCAGGCAGCGGGGAGAAGGCCCGCCGCCGGCCTTCAGACCAGGTCCGGGGACAGGCGGAAGACGCGCTGCGCCTCCTCATTGTCCCCGGAGCTTGCGGGGCAGGCAGCGGGGAGAAGCGCTCTTCTCCCTACCGCCCGCCTTCAGACCAGGTCCGGGGGAAGACGCGCTGCGCCTCCCCACTGTCCCCGGAGCTTGTGGGGCAGGCAGCGGGGAGAAGTGCTCTTCCCCCCACCGCCCGCCTTCAGACCAGGTCCGGGGACAGGGGGAAGACGCGCTGCGCCTCCCCACTGTCCCCGGAGCTTGTGGGGCAGGCAGCGGGGAGAAGGCCCGCCGCCGGCCTTCAGACCAGGTCCGGGGACAGGCGGAAGACGCGCTGCGCCTCCTCATTGTCCCCGGAGCTTGCGGGGAGAAGTGCTCTTCTCCCTACCGCCCGCCTTCAGACCAGGTCCGGGGACAGGGGGAAGACGCGCTGCACCTCCCAGCTGTCCCCGGAGCTTGTGGGGGTGGCGGTGGGGAGAAGCACGCATCTCCCCGCCGTCAGCCTCCAAACCACATAGGGAGACAGCGGGATGGCGGTGTTCTGCCTCCCTGCTGTCCCCCGACCTTGTGGGGCTGGCGCTGCGGCTCTCCTGAAGCCTGGAGAGCGAGAGGGGTCGGTGCGCACCGACCCCTCTCGCTCTCCAGGCTTCAGCGAAAGCCTGCATTCGCCCCATAGGACGCACACACATTTCCCCTTCATTTTTGGAGGGGGGAAAAGTGTGTCCTATAGGGCAAAAAATACGGTAAGCATGTTTCTCACCAACAGTGTTGTCCGGGGCATGCATTAAGAGTGCAGAGTTTTCCCTGACATTGATGCATCAGAGTTTGTGCCCATATGTAAAGATGGAGTCCTGGACTGAGATGTATTTCCAGAGACATTTTGTTTTCTTTTTATTGTAGTAAAGCTGCTTGTTCTTTTTTCCTAGCCAGTTTGCTTTAGGTCTCTTGTGCTTCGCCTTTACTCCTTCCTCCTGTCTCTCCAACATGCCCTTTATTTCCTTGCTAAGTTCCTGAGATTCTATACCAGTGCTAAAGGCTGTGCTTTTGCTGTCAGGCATATATCTACCACCTGCAACTGCTGTACTAACTCCATGCTAGTCCAAATGATAAATCAGGGACTAAGCAAAGTCAAAGCTGATGGCACATTCCTCCCCTGCCAAAAAAAGTACAGTAGTGCAAAATAGTTTGCTTTTTGGTACCTCTTCTTTGTTGTAATCACTTCCCTTCCATCAGTCATACAAAAGATTCCTCCAAACACAGTAGTTTATAAGTGACTGAACAGAAGCACAGCTGTTTCTGTACCAGAGCTCCAAACTTCATGGATGTACCTCCAGGTTTCAGTACTGTAGCAGCAGGGAATGAAGCAATGGGAGAAAGCTCTCTGTAGTCACTATATACTTGCAAACATTCACCTTTTAAGCCCACAGACCTTTCCAAAAGGAGGAATGGTGAAAGCTCTGGTTGTTTTAGGGTTTTTCTTCGGACACAATCTAATTTTATATATTTTAATTTAGATAACAAATATTCTCAGATCCTCAGCAACCCTTTCCCCATATTATATAGCTAAGCAATGTATATCCTGAAAGCATGAGCTTCATGACTTAACCAAATTGTGTTTTTCCAATGTTTGAATGAAAGTGAATTTTTGATTTTGATTCATACAGTGAACTATGTAAAATTTCACTTTTCTGGTTTTAAGAATTCACTGTGAAAACTGAAGCTTCCCCCATCTGCAACTCATGTGATATACTGAAAAACAATCCATCAATTTTGAAAATCCCTAAAACAAATAGTAAATTATAAATTAAAGCGGCAAATTATGAATGAATTTATCACTTTTAAATGTACAAAACCTTGAAATTTATTTAGGAGTCATGAAGCTTAGTTTTCTGAAAATAGTGGGTTCCCCTCTATCTTTAGGTACCGACTGTTACCTTCTCCCCACTTACCCAAGCAGTCAGAAGTTCCAGGGGCAGCGCTTCCGAGTTTAGTTTCCTTTGGATGAGCGAGCACTGGAGACTTAAGGTGTCTTTGTACTATTTGCTTTATTTCCAAATATCCAAGCAGAACCTAAGTGGAGACAAACAGGCAGTCTTGAAACCTAGAAAATTATGCTGTATGGATCCCTAGAGAGAGAGAGAGCTCCTCCATCACCCCAAGATGCTTTGCCTTCAGCCAACTCAAAACTCTCTTTCCTTCTCTCCATGTTTCCAAATTTAACACTGTCACCTGTTGTTTCTTTTCAAAATATACTTATATGGATAAAATAACATTTCCTTCACCACAAACTTCTGCTGTGGTCCAGGGCTTTCCCCCACCCTTGACCCTATAGAAAAAGGAATAATGGGAAATATAAAGGATGCATAGCTAGCTTTATGAATTTGTAAGCTTTATAACTAGTTTTTAACACACAAATGTGTGGTCTCCTGGAGAGGAGCTAAGTCAAGGCTTGGCTTCCCAAGTTGTCCAAACTGGGATTTGTGGTTTAGCAGGCTCCTCACTAATTTTGAGCTGTAATCAAGAACAAACCTTGGCTGCAGCATTCATGGAGTCATAGTCTGGCTTACTGTGTCATGCAAACTAGCCCACTGTATCACTGGCTTTCATGTTTATAATACAAACATATATTTTTGTATCTGTGGTGCCCTATGCTTAACCATTGCTATTTGGGCCCAACCGTTTCTAATTACGCCTGTTCTACTAGCATTGTGTTTATTCTGGCCATTGTCCTGGTTCTTGTTTTTCTACTGCAATAGCCATTTGTATATAATTCAATAAACAAATCAATTCTTTTCAAGATTTAGTTAAACAAAGCATGTACTATTTTTATCTGTACCTTCTAGAATTTGTATGATGATTATTGCTACATTTGTGCCCCACCTTTCCTCCAAGGACCTCAAGGTGGTGGCCATGGTTCTCCCCCTCTCCACTTTATTCTCAGAACAAACCTGTCAGGTAGGTTAGGCTGAGTGATGGTGAGTGGCCCAAGGTCACCCAGTAAGGTTCATGGCTTAGAAGGTTTTACAAAGTCTCCCTTTGTACCCTGACCCACTCTGCACATTTCTCTCATGTCATTTTATGCCTTTTCCAAACTGCTGAATGCTCCTGAACTGCTGTTTCTCATGCAAAATATTCCAAGACAGTGACAGAGCATTCATTGTGGGCGCCCAATGGAGCTAAACAGGGCTGTGCTGTGCACAGTGGGAAGCCCTGTCCTGCTTCAAGGGGCTCACTCATGTCACCTCTGCAAAACCCAGCACTGCTTTGCAAGACTTACAAAAGTGGTGCAAGTCAGGCAAGGTGCATGCCTGTTGCATTCTTCTCAAGCCACCCTCCAGTTTGAGAGCAGCTGAGAAGGACACAACAAGGCAGGGTGCAAAATAGTGCTAGGCTTGCAGGCACTGTGAACTCTTGTGTCCTTCTCATGGCACCCTCCAGCTATGGGGGCACCGTGAAAAGGACACAACAGCTCATGACGCACTGTCAGGCCCATGGGCTGGCAGGGCATCATAAGAAATGTGCCCCCAAAAAAACTGTGCCCATGGCCCCAGCCCCCCCATGCCTCTGTTCCAAGCATTCATCACAGATCCCATTGCTGCAGATAAATTTCTCATCCAAGTGACCATCAACAGCCAGTAAAAAAACATTTACATTAGGCACATCGCAAACTATATAACCAGAAATGCAAAACCCATGACATGCTTGTTCAGAAAATTTAAACAAACAAAACATCTCATGGCAGTACTATAAATGGAAACTCTAGCATCTGAATTATTGTGCTTTCCAAAGCTGTTCTTTGGAATTCTCACTGGCAAGCATGAAGCTATAGTTTTGAAATTGGAAAACTGTCTAATGATTCCAAACAGCTTGGGCATAAATCATCATCATCAACAGTACAAAGTCTGTTTTTCTCCCCACTGGACAGGTTGCATCTCCAACAGATACAAGCAATTTTGATAGCTTCCCTGAGGACAACGATGAACCACCACCTGATGACAACTCAGGATGGGACATAGACTTTTAATGTATTTCTCTTACCTGCTTCTGCCTTGCTGAAGACAGCTTCCTGAGACATGGCTGCCAGCAGACCTGAAGGAATTGGGAAGGATTAGTGCTCGGGGTCACCATGATGCCTTGATTGATGCTGCTACAGTAACTCTACAGTGGCATTAGGACTTCTTGCTTAGATGACAATAGTGCTCTTCACATGTTTTCTGTTTGAACTTAACATAGCAGTTGACATGGTGGTCCTGAAGCAAAGCCTTTTTCACCAGTAATTAAATGTGTTTTCTATCACTGTAATGAACTCGCTCCAGTCGTAATTTGAAAGTTGATAGAATAAGATGCACATAATTCTAGCTGCAATATCATTGTATTGCTAATTCTGTTCTGAAATGTTAAGTACTGTAGAATCTACAGTGTGGGATCTGGGGTACTCCCAAAAAAGCAAAAGGAGTGTGTTGGGCCTCTTAAAGCGGGCCAACGTATTAAACCAATGAGGACCACAAAGCTATTGGTCTTGGAGTTCATGTCAAAGCAGTGCTATATAGGTTGTCTTTCTTTTCGAGCAGTATTCATGACAAGAATGAATGTTACCCTTTTCCATATTTAATTTCTGATGTGCTTTTCCCCTCCCAAACTGATAACAAAAGCACAACTGCTACAGTTTTTATTGAACTGTTAAAGCAAGTATGGGTCGGTCGGTTCTCACACGTATCTGAGAACATGGTATATCTAACATTTAATTTTGTTGGTACAGCTACATAAGAGCATGTAGAAGATTATTCATAAAACTACTCATTTTACATATTATATATATATATAATAACTATATTATAAACAAAGACAAATGTGCTTATCAAAAGGTCCTAGAAAGGAAATGATAGCAGCCAACTGGTCCAATAGGAATTTACACTGAACTTAAAATAACATTTACCTTTTAGAGCCCAAGGAGGGAAAATGCAAGACTCACTGCATACTATATAGGTGCTATGTACATTTTTTAATCCATGAAATAACCAAACATCCACAATCATTTTTCAGGAAAATATGTAGCAAGGAATGTGATTGTCAACTAAAATCTCAAAATAATAGTCACACACACACGTTTTTGCTGCTCCTTCATATAGCATTGCCATCCTTAGTCCCACTGTTTTCTAGCTGTATTTTGATTATTTATTGCAAACATAAAATAATTCAGCTCTCCTCATGAAACGTAATACAACCACAAGTTATATCAATCAGTCTAAAAAGCATGGAGCTGAAATGTGTGCAGCTGAAATGGGCCACTTCAAAATCCCATTCATTTCAAAGGGAGAGTTGAGTGCATACGGAAATTAATGAGAGTTTAAAATGTTCCAGTTTGGGCGAATCATACTTACTAGGCTTGAGCCTTCTAACATATATGTGTCACTCTTTTGACAGTAATAGATTATAAAAACGTAGAATAATGATAGCAATCTCGGTGAAGACATCTACCAGGAAACATGTACTTCCAATATACATGCACCTTTAGATGAAGTAATCTCACTGCTAATGCAGCCTTACGTATACAACAGAGTTTTTATTAGTTCAATAAAAAACAACCCCTACAACCCACTTTTAAGATGCCATCACATAATATGAAATGCCACTGAAGATAAACACATCTATCCCCTTGTTCATTTCCGTCAAAGTAACACCACTGCACTCTCACAATAACCTGAATCCAAAAAAGCAATTTTCATCTCCAGTTTTGCTCTTTATGAGTTAACTTAACCCTCTCTCTTTTTTTTAATCCGTGTTTCTCCTAGCTTCCATCTTTCTTGTACTTACACCTCCCTCCTCCTTGATTTGCCCTTTCCAATATTTCACTTCCTTTGGGATTAAAAGGGCTTAAGTTCAGGCAAAACTAACTTATTTAACTTACTATAAAATCTTGACTTATTCATTGATTCCAGATGGGACTTAAGTTCAACTAACTCACAGGATGATCCAGTGCATGCTTTACTCAGAAGTAAATCCCACTGTTTTCATGCAAAGAAAAGAATGCATAGGATAGCGGCCTCAGTGTAGATCCAACCCAATTTGTTTAATGTAAATTTTCAAACCCTCCCTCGGTTATATGCATTCAAAGCCGTTAGTTATAACTTGCAACAGCACTGTCTGTTAAATGTATGCCCCTGCAATTTTTTAAGAATTATACGATTTAGGAAACAAAGCAGAATTGTGCTTTCAGTTTGCAATGTTTAGATACAATGCAGTTTTTTTACAAACTCAATATAAACTGCAAAATAGCACTCAAAATCTTCATTTCTTAAAAATTAGCAGCTGCTCAATCAATCGTTTCAGTTTCCCAAGGCTGCCAGGCTCCTGGTCTTATACATTAGAAGAGAGCATGTGGGGTTAAGGAGTGAAAAAGAGATACCATGGCCTTCCTTATATACTTGCACATTTGACATTAGCATAACTCTTTCAGGAGTCATTCCTGTTTGACACTGGTATACATTACAGCAAACTTGTAATCCTATTTCCACCTCATTACTGGTGGAAATAACCAAGATATTTAAGCCCTTTTTAGGGGCAGGAATGCCTTCCCACTATTTGTTGTGGCATCCACCTGATTGTGATGAAACAACCATGAGCATTAGTGGTCAGGAACAACATAACCGCTGGATCTTAAGAAAGCGCACTCTTCTTCCAGTACATAGGAATATTTGTGGGAACACTAGGATCCAACCACAAAGCAAACACAGCAGCACCATTTGCAGTCTACTTCAGAGCTTCCAAAACTTACACCACTATAACATGACAAGTCTTCCCCTACACTGATGCATTTGAACACTCTTCCTCACACAGCTTCTTATGAGCTGCTTAGAGTTGTTCTGGCCAAACCCAGCATCAGCAAGGACTATGAAGCCTTTTTGGCTAGTGAGGTGCAGCTAGATAGAGATATCACCATTTCCTAAGTACTGTACTGGATTGTGCTGAAGCTGAAGGGGCATGCTATTTGTTTGCTTACTACAATTTATCAAACGAGACATAAAAATATATTAAAATATTGCAATTAAAATATGGGTAAGTAAAGCAGAAGGAAGTGAAGTAAAAACAAAAATAAAGTGCTACTCTATTTAATCCTATAAAATCAGTCTACAGGAGGTACATTATTGTATACCAGGAATTATTACAGAATCTGCATATGGTAGCTGTAATCACAGACTTTCCAGCATGCAAAAGCTAGTTAACCATTGTGGCAATAATCCCAGATAGTGTTGGATGGACCCATAATCTTTCCAGGGGTTAGCAAACTTTTTCAGCAGAGGGCCAGTCCACTGTCCCTCAGACCTTGTCGGGGGCCGGACTGTATTTTTTTTTTTTGGGGGGGGGGGGGAGAACAAAATCCTATGCCCAACAAATAACCCAGAGATGCATTTTAAATGAAAGGACACATTCTACTCATGTAAAAACACACTGATTCCCAGACTCTCCACGGGCTGGATTTAGAAGGTGATTGGGCCAGATCTGGGCCCCGGGCCTTAGTTTGCCTACCCATGATCTTTTCTGTCCAAATCTGGACAGATTTTTTAAATGAGTAAAAAAATTGGGGGCCAGGCTTTTTCTTTGTAAAATTAACCATATTTACCTTGATTTTACCCTTTGTCAAAATCATTAAACAGGGTTCTCTTTGCTTGCAAGTGCATGAAATCAAATATGCCACTTCAGAGCTATCCTACAATTTAATCCAACAGTTCTTCACATTCATGTAGCTATCAACAACTTGAACAGAGGTTTTCTAAACAGATATACATCATTCTCCAATAAGTAAATATATCAACAGTTTTCTGGAAGAACATAATTTCATGTCACTCAGGCTTCTAAAACTAATAGTCAGCCTCCTCCTTTTTAAAGTATAAACCAATAAAAGACAGCAAAAAGCTTTAAATCATCATTTATCATTTCTGCTGCTCATTAAACCAGTACAGCACAGCATTTGCTACATCTGCCAATTACTTTTATACACCATCCAACACATATGCAATTCTCAACTTAAGCATTTGAACACTATCCGAAGCATTTCCTGACATTTTATACGATAGGGCTAGAACATGACTAGTCATCTTGGTCAAAAGTCACCTTGTTTCTACATTGCAGGTGGACTCACTTCTAAAAAGCACTCCCA
Source organism: Podarcis tiliguerta (assembly GCF_965153285.1). Lineage (NCBI taxonomy): Eukaryota > Metazoa > Chordata > Lepidosauria > Squamata > Lacertidae > Podarcis > Podarcis tiliguerta. Next base: position 64,851,026 of record NC_139538.1, read on the forward strand.
GAACTCCAGCTTAATTCATACTCCTACGCTGAGTGAACTTAAATGCAAAACTTGTTCTTTTTGATTAATTGACTTTTCCTGGTTATAAACACGAGAACATGTTATTCCCACTCTAAATAGCTCAAATGACAATGTGTTAAACTAAAAGCATTCAGCTGAAGAGTAGTCACACACAAATTTAGTAATAATTATGCAAGGAAAGTTTCAAAGGGAGCTTGGTATGAATGATTAGGCTAGATTCCTTCCGTTTGTCCTTGAGCCGCATTCAATAGTATATAATTGGTGCGGTGTGCACTTAATACAGATTTTTTTTTTCATATGACTCACTGGCATCTTCTTCACCAAATGTATTTTAAATATCTTAAGCTAGCGTGTGTGTATTAATAAATCCTGCATTTATAAGTAATACATTTTATTCACACATATATATACAAAAGCATATACACACACATTCACATTCCAGTGTACTGCAACTTACAACTGGTGCACATGCTACTCTTTCCATGCAGATCCCACAGAAGAATGGAATCCATCCCATGGTGAGTTTTCTGTGCCTGGCTAGGACATGAAGCAGGGCCATACTATTACAGAAGTCCCTAGCTCTAACACATATCATTAGTAGCTGCAGGCCAGAGTGGAAAAACCACACAATTTGAGGGTGAGGGCGGTGGGAGGTGGAAATAAGTCAACTACATCCTATTCAGAGTAGAAATCAGTGAAGCTAAGTTGGTCATGACCATTAATTTCAATGGGTCAACTCCCAAGTTGACTGAATATCACCCAATGACCCAAGTCCAAATCACATGGCTGGGAATGAAAGCTTGCCAGCAGTTCTACTTGGAAATTTTGTATGCAGACTACTTATTACTTATGGCTGCAGTCCTCAGATCAATTTGCTCATGAGTAAGGTCCATTCATTTTGGTAGAGTTTACTCCCTATAAATGTGCTTGGGATCTCTGCTTCCCTTTAACATATGAAATGATGGTGTATCTGCATAAAAAAGAAATTTGCTGTCATAATGGAGACACATTTGCTAGAACTGGGTTCTAAAGGTACAGGTAAGCTTTAGCTTATTATTACAGTGCTGCATCATTCACAGAAAATTCTTATTTAATAATAGGACCACAAGCAAATATTTATGTAAATAGATATTTTTTTCGTGTTGATATTTTGTGGTACACATATAGCTTTTTATTTAGAACTTCATTGCATTATTCTTTCATTTTCTTATTTGTAAGGTAATGTTTTTAGATCAAAGTAGACTTGAATTAATGTCATAATTGTCAGTATTACTGAAACTTATGTCAACTGTACCGTTGTCCATCTGTCCCATAGTTTTTAGATCATCATCTAGTTATTTGGCATTGTTGCAAGTGCCTTAAAATTCATGGCATCCTATTTAAAAAAAATACAAATTTGGTGTTATGCTGCATGACAAAGACAAACACACCTCAAAATGTTGTCCTTTCTTAGCTTGCTGCGTTTTACAGTTCTTTCGGCTAACAGTTTATAAGCCTTTATTATATAATATTGATGAATTACAGAAATGATGAAGTTGTTCTCTTATTTCTGTTATAAATGTACCAGAGCTGTGTATCTGTTAATGAGATACAGCGTCATTTCTGTGAAATGTATAAATGTATGTGCAGGTCAAATTAATATATGACATACTATCAGTCTGTATACAGGTATTCCTGTTTTGCTAAGCTGTGCAAATTTTAAAACTGTAGTGCAGTAAAAGTTCTAACATATCACATTTTATAATAGGCTCCATTGCAAAAATATTCCGATCAGACCAATGATTAGTAAACTGACTGTCAAATTTACACCAAACAAAGAAAACATATTCTTTCCATTGTGAAACCAATGACTGCAGAAGGAGTGAATCTTGTTGCACCACTGAACAAAACAGGACCAGTGCTTTCTATGAGTTTCCTTGTATATGCAAATGTTTCTGAGACAAACTCTCAGTAGTACACCTAGAAAGCTAAACACTGAAAGTGTGTTATTTGTCCTCTTCCTCTGTGAACAGTCCACTCCATAAACAGACCACAGCACTGAGACATTGATGTTTCAGGCTTTAATAGCAAAGGGAAATTGATTCAGCGTTGCCTACTACCGTACTTATTCCAATGTATGCTGTTTTTACACTGGTGGCTTCCTTTATAATCTTAATGGCTATTTTTCCTTTGGTTTTCTTCTTACTGAGGATTCTACATGAAAGAGGAGGATTTAGTTTTGTTTGTCCAAGAATACACTTTCATCAAATGGTCTTTGACCAGTTGCACTCTTTTGATGTAGACTAAAACGAAAACAAAAACTTTTTATCATAAACTTAACTGCTTTTGTTTTGCTCTGTATTTTCCCTGCAGCTGTAATTGCCGAGTGCCTGTTGTATACTTTATAGAGTTGAAATAAAAAAAATTACTTTTGAATATTTTTGCCTTGTTCATATTTCTACCTTCTGATGTGTTTCGAATTGCATTTTAAACAGTTGTTAAGCTGTCAATTATTTCAACACTGAATACTAGCTGAAGGAAAGACAGCATACAGCACAGGTCAACAAACTTTTTTAGCGGGGGGCTGGTCCACTGTCCCTCAGACCTAGTGGGGGGGTCGGACTATATTTTGGGGGGGAAATGAATGACTTCCTATGCCCCACAAATAACCCAGAGATGCATTTTAAATAAAAGGACACATTCTACTCATGTAAAAACACGTTGATTTCCAGACAGTCCGTGGGCCGCATTTAGAAGGCGATTGGGCCAGATCCGGCCCCTGGGCCTTAGTTTGCCTACCCATGGCATACAGTATTGTCCTGCGCTCAGTACTTTCACAACTTTGTGGAATCATATCCCTTACTCCTCATTTCAGGGTAAAGAAGTTACGCCTGAAATTAATACACACACAAATTCACACACCCACAGCCCTGTGTGGGTATGAAACCATGTAAAACCTATTGACAGGCAACGGCTTTTGCAAGGCGGTAGGGAGCCTACCCTAAAATATTTGTAAAAAAAAAAAAGGTCGGACGTGGGTGGCGCTGTGGGTAAAACCTCAGCGCCTAGGACTTGCCGATCGCATGGTCGGCGGTTCGAATCCCTGCGGCGGGGTTCGCTCCCGTCGTTCGGTCCCAGCGCCTGCCAACCTAGCAGTTCGAAAGCACCCTTAAGTGCAAATAGATAAATAGGGACCGCTTACGAGCGAGAAGGTAAACGGTGTTCCGTGTGCTGCTCTGGCTCGCCAGATGCAGCTTGTCACGCTGGCCATGTGACCCGGAAGTGTCTGTGTACAGCGCTGGCTCCCAGCCTATAGAGTGAAATGAGCGCACAACCCTAGAGTCTGTCAAGACTGGCCCGTACGGGCAGGGGTACCTTTACCTTTTTTTAGGGAGCCTAATGATATAGCCCATGCCTCTCTGCACACACCCTGACTTAATTCCCACTTAACTCATACCCTCCAACATTTCTCCAACGAAAATATGGATGTCCTGTTTAATAAATAAATAAATAAATAAATAAATAAATAAATAAATAAATAAATATTTAAACATTTAAAGACTTCCCTATACAGGGCTGCCTTTGGAAGTCTTCTAAAGGTTGTATAGTTACTTATCTCATTGGCTTGTGAGTTGCATAACTTTTTCCTCTCCAACATTTCTCTGATGAAAATAGGGACGTCCTAAGGAAAAATGGGATATTCTGGGTTCAGATCAGAAACCAAGACAGTTTCTGTAAATCCAGGACTGGAATCCCTGGAAAATAGGGACACTTGGAGGGTCTGTTAACTTCTGTTGCTGCCTCTCTACTACTGTCTTATTTAATAATTAATTGGCTCTGTTTAATCAATAAAGCAGATTACATACACCTATTTTGGAACTGTTCTCAAATAGAAATATTCCAGAAATCCGTTCAGGCTAATATCTCTGATATTTACCTCTGGAACTTAAATGATTTCTGCTTGGTTATCTCAAAGACATTACTTATTACCAAAGAATACGTGCAAGCCAGCCTAAGAGGTTTATGGGGAATGGATATGTTTTACAATATTTTGGATCAAAAAATTCATTTATAATGTCCGACTTTATGCTGCTTTCAACCTGCTGTAACTTCTTTTTGCTCTTTATCTTTGATTTACTTTATTAATAAAATAAAAATTAAGTAGACATGAAATCTATAAAGAAGCATTAGTGTTATGAATACTACACAACTGTTGGACAGTTGTTTATATAGTCTTGAGTAAAATATAGAAAAACCAGGGTCTTTTAAGTAAATATTTTAAAGTATTTTTAAATACTTTAAAAATGTAAAACCATGACAGCCACACTAGTCAATAGATTAAATTAACAAACATTTTTATAAAAAACTAACATTAGAAGAATTGTCTGGTGCTGAAAGGAAAATAAAGATGGTGCCAATTGATAAGTTGGTTCAGGGAACAGAGTTCCACATCAGAAAAGATCCCACATCCCAACTTACTTCAGATAGTGTTGGGACCTGGAGCAGAGCCTCAGAGGCTGCTCTTAACCCGAGGGTACATTTATACAGAAATAGGCAGTCCCTTTTATATCAGTCATAGTTATATAAGCGATTAATAAACAGAATGCAGCACCAACAGGATAATATAAAACTTTAAAGTGATGGGTGGGGTGGAAAAGGGCAGTCCACCAAAAAAGTCAGAGCATTTTAAGGACAGGTTAAAAAGAAATATCAGCATGCTACCTGCACTTATATTGGTGTGCTCCAATCTCAAACCATTCTAGAAACGGTGAGAATACCCATTTCCTTTGTCTTCCAAAAAAAGCAAATCCCTTACATGACAAAGAGTGTTGCAGTTTGCAATATTGAAAAGGTTTTCTATCTCCACACACTTACTGGCCTTACCTAAATTCCTTGCAAGGCCTGACAATATCCTACCCACAACAATGCTGCCTGTGGGTGGTCAGTTATTACACAGCTGTAATTAAAGGATTGTATTTTATGAAATAAACACCCAGCTTTTAAGGGAAATTAACATTTATAATCTGTACTGCTTTGATGAAGTGGGTACTGGTGCAATCTTGAGGGGGATTTTTTTATTGCTTGCCTCTTTCTGCCTTCAAAACCATTTTCATGCTGATGATAAGTTTAATGATATTTTTATCTATCCTCAGTGAAGGAAATCAGTAAAATGAATTGCCTGTGCTCTCTGGGAATATTGAGAAACTGTTCAAAGGAATCGGAATGAATTAAGCAACATGGCTCAGTGCAGGGGAAATTAAGACCTGATGGAACCCCCCCTAGCGATGAATGCATTTGTCTCAGTGCCGCTGCGATACACCATTCTCTTCTTATAGATTAGGCAGCAACTGCATCCTTTCACAATGTCAGGAGGGGACATATAATCTGGTAAAGCTATCTTATGCAACTCATCAGGAATTCTGTAATTGGCACATAGAAGAACAGTGTGAAAATCTATTGATTTCCTGGGTTTAGGCAACATGCCGAACTCTGTACAGAATGCCTGCAATCCTATACACACTTACCAAGCAGTAAGACCAACTGAGCTCCATGGGAACTACCTCATGCATTGGATGAGGCTGCAAGCAAACCTATTTACTGCATGCTTCCCTAAATAACAAATTTCAGTGACTCCGAATAAATGCTTTTTCCTCAAAACATATGTATGGTAGGTTTTCTTTGCTTTTCCTAAAAATAAACTCTGTGGACGCCAAGGAACCACATCACACCACCACTTGAGCCTGGGAGCAACACTGGTTTTCAGTCACCCGTGCAACGTTCAAATAGTGTTGAATTCTATATGGATTAGCTCCTTACAGAAGACTGCATTGCCATGCACTACATCATCTCATCATAAAGTGATCTAACGTCAGCACAGGATTAAAAAGCATGGTTTCCATAGACTTGAGGAATCATATAACCCAATTTTGACCGGTGTTTTTGGTATTAAATCCCAGTTGCTCTGTCACTTTTCATTTTATCAGAAGAATTTTCACAGCTTGGCAGCATTTTCAAGAGACACAAAACCAGGATGGGGCTTTAGTAACTGATTTATAAGCATCCCCTGCTGTCCTTATAAGGTGTGTTAGTTTCAGGGTACTGGTGTTCAAGGGGGGTGTCATAGCACCTATTCCTCATTAGAAAGTAGAATGACCAAATAAAATGTAACTGCCTTCGACCTCCATCAATTTGAAGTCCTGCCTGTGGTCCCATTAAATTAAGACCTGCAATTTGGAATACCTGAATTAGGACTGAAATTGATGGGAGATCTTGACAGTATAGGAAAGGTCCTATAATGTAATTCCGCTTCCTTTATGCACAGATTAAAGGGAGGAAATTATTTTTATTCATTCATACTCAAAATAAAATAAAACCATACTAGTAGGTTTAGGGGTCTTAGTGGACCACAAGCTTAACATGAGTCAACAATGTGATTGATGTAGCAGCAAAAAAAGTTAATGCTATTCTAGGCTGCATCCACAGAAGTATAGCGTCCAGATCAAGGGAAGTAACAGTACTGCTCTATTATGCTTAGGAGTACTCAAATTGCCAGTAGAAGTAAAAAATTAATCTGAATTTATTCAAACCTATTTGCGTGGTATTGTTACCCATTTATGGCGTTACAGCTGAGCTTTATCCAACACAATAAAAGGAAATGGAAATACTGGATTGTCTCTCCAAAAAGAAATGGTTATAAATCAAGCCCACTTGTCCTATTTGAATTTAATTGTTTGGGGCATGGTGGGTGATAAAACCCATTGGCTCTTTCACATGTTGCAGCCATTATACCAAGCCACCACAGCAGACATTCCGTGTTATGCCTCAAAGTGACCAGGCTTGTGACCAGGGCTGGATCTACACTGATCTGAAAAAACGCACAAAGAAACCACTCAATACAATTTCCCATTGATGATGGATTGCCTTCTGGTGTCACATTTTTTATAACGAGTTTTTAGCGTTGTAATTGACCAGTGTAGATTAGTCCCAGGTTTACTTGAAGGACCACCTTCCTGCATCACCCTGGGTAAGAACTGATATCTTCTCACTATCTCTCAGGTATTCATAAGGTGACAGTACTTGAACTCTCTTCCCTGAGAGGTCCATATGGCTCCTTCATTGCTTGAGTTTAGGAGGGCAGTTAAAGCCTTTCTTTTTAATAAGGATTTTGAGCCCTCCTAGATGTTTTGGTTGCTCATTCTTCAGACATGACGGTTGCAATTAAGGTCAGTCCCTTGGGATCTACATTGCCTACATAGTTACTAACCATGACATCTGATACATCCTCATGGATTAAAGTCTTCTGACATTCTCTGATGAGCATAGGAGCAACTACAAGTAAGGGAATGTCTAAAGACAGGATACTTACAAGGAAGCGAGTCAAAGCCTGAGACAATCCATTTTCTTCTATATGGGATTCTAAGCACATTTATGTTACAAATGCATCAGGTTTATACAACTTTAATTGCCATGTCTCTCCCCTAAAGCATCCTGGGAATGGTGGTTTAGCAAAGGTACATGCTTTTAGATGTTTTCAATTGCAATTGTTTTTACTTTCCTTTTTGTTTTTAACTTGTATATGTTTGTATATTATTGTATATTATGTATATTATTGCTGCCCTGGGCTCCTTGGGTGGACTATAAATGCCCTAAATATTAGTAAAAATAATATTAACTTTTACAAGAAATTTACAAAACATTCCTGTTTACCCAGGCTTCTGCTGGCTGAAAGTTCTGACCCTAGAAACCCTGCAATTGAGAGGACACGATTACTTTTAGCAGTTTCAAATTGTTTTTTAAAAGATTGCTTTACACTGTCCTTTAGAAATTTTAATTGTATTAAGATGGATATGCTTGTAGCTCTGGGCTCTTTCAGAGAGAGGTGAAGAGTATGGATCTAATAAATGATAATACCAATGCCAGTGAAACATTACACCCCGGGACCCAAACTCAGAAGACATACCCTCCCAACATCCCTCAGAGGAAAAAAGCGACATTCCATTCTACATCGGTATCACTGGTGGGGGGAGTGTTTTCTTGCACGTTAAGACTTTTAGCAAAGTTTTTCATGATAGTCCAATATAAAGTATACATTCAAAGCAGCATAATTAACAGGAAACCAAGATATTATCTTAAAGATGCCTCTCGGCTCAAGAGCAGGGTACCTCTCCTCTGAACACCAGCTGCCACATAGCACAAGAAAAGGGAAAGAGCATGAGGCTCTTCATCTCAGAGTTCTGGGTTCGAGCTCCACCTTGGGCAAAAGATTTCTTCATTGCAGGGGGTTAGACTAGAGGACCCTTGGAAACCCAACTCTACAATTCTATGATTCTATGGCTACAGTATTGAGGATCCAGAATAAACATTAAACTAGATATAATAAAAATTAATACAAGTTATGGCGGGGGGAGGGGAGGACACTAGCTTCTCCCTTTATACTGTACTCTACTGCTGTGATATTCTAAGGGACAAAAACTTTTGCATTTGCACAAGGGCCCTTCCAAGCTGCCCTAGCCACCCACCTGAATCTAAAGGAACAAGGGAGGTGGGAGTACATTTAATTGACCGGCACCAGAACCAGGGGCTCTGGGATCTGTTCAGGGCTGCCCTGAGTCGTCCCGCAACTTACTGTAACAACTTCATGGTGAGTTCCGGCAACTTTTCCTCTTGCAAAAAAAACATACTGGATATGGCTATGGAACAAGTTCTACATTCACAGACTGTGTACACACCATACATTTAAAGCACATACCTCCAAGAATCCTGGGAACTGTAGTTCACCTCTCATAGAACTATGATTCTCAGCACTCCTAGAAAAATTTACTCAAAAAATTAGAACATTTTGGAAAAGTTCATTTATTTCAGTAATTCAACTTAAAGGTGAAACTAATATATGAGATAGACTCATGACATCAGCTGTACGCCATGATCATCACAATTATAACAAATAAAGGCTTGACATATCTCGCTTTGCATGTCATGAGTCCATCTCATATATTAGTTTCACCTATAAGTTGAATTACTGAAATAAACTTTTCCACGATATTCTAATTTTTCTATTTTCACCTGTACAGCGGGCTAGGGTTCCCATTACTCTAGGACAGGGTGCTTTAGGGTGCGTACACACTGCATGATAATGTGAATTCAACACTGGATGCACCAGGAAGATGAAGAAGCCCAGTGTTGCTACATCACCATGTTCTAATAACCTCATGCTTCACTTCTCATCCCTTCTCCCCTCTTACATGAGAACATCTTAGTGGAAGATCTAAGCGTTAGGTGGTGAAAAGTTAGTTCGCGCTTATAAACTTTGTGTAAACTCTTTGATTTTGACTTTGCATTCAGTGGCCCAGTTCCTTGGAATACATCTTAGCCTGGGCTCACTTACATTCCTCTTCTCCAGTAACAGAGGCAGAGCTAGGAAGAGGGTGAAACATAAGTTCCTCTCTCTGACAACCTTCCCTTCCACTCTAGGAACTAGAAGCTCTGTTGCTGCTGTTAAACCTTGAGTCAAGCGGCAGGAACCTCTTGGCTGCTCCAGGCAGAGAGCAAGGAAAAGAGGCCACAAGAGTCATCTAGTCCAACCCCCTGCACAATGCCAGCTGTAGTTTTAAACCAGCCTTTCCTATTTCATGCAGAAAATGCAACACTTAATAGCGCAGCCCTGTCTACTCAGAAGCAAGTTTGCACACAGAAGATCCCAAGTTGCAAAAAACACTAACAAACAGACCCTTGCCCTCGTTTGAAATCACAGTGAGCTGCCATTTCTTCCTGGATATTACAGTAATAATTATCTTGTCTCTATGCGAGGATCTGCTATTCTTGCACAGCATCACACCCCCCCCCCTTTAACACACATACTTACTGCTTAACTCTTGGGTATATTGGGGGGGCAATTCTTCACAAGCACCTCTCCTTTGAGAAAGGTGGCATGTGGAGTGGGAAACGTATTGGAAATGTGTTGATATTACAGTGTGTGACAGGAAAAAAGGCTGCAGTTCAGAATCCTGGCAGGGCCATGTCCCACTTCGCCCACAAGAGGGGCTTCCCCTAGTAAGCCCACCAATTTCAGCAGGGCTGACTCCCACGTCAGGGGTGTGTTGCGAGGGGGAAATATGGAGGTGCGGGAGAACAAAGTGAGCCCCTCATGCATCGCAAGAGAAAAGCAAGAGGCTTCTACGGGCAGGAGGCAGAATGGCTCTCTGACAAGGGCCCCAGGGTGCTTCCTCCTTCCCAAAGCCTAGTAAGCACTGACTTCCTTCCCAAGGCCAAAAATGAGGCTCTTGAGCGGTATGGGAATAGAGATACTATTACCAACTTAACATGAACAGGCCTGGCCTGCTCCTGTGCCTTTCATGCCAGCTTGGTCCTCACCTCAGACTACCAACAAGGCTGTGACTCTTGTCCCCATGCCCAGAGAGAGCTCACCTGCACAACCTGCCAATTAAAGGGGGGGGCATTCCTGCCCTCTCTCTCTCTGCTTTATTTACTGACATGCGCTGACACAAGGTTGCTGTTGTTGTTTTAAAGATCTTGAATTTCGTACTCGCCTGCATCCAGATAATCTCTACACTCCTCCAGATCTTGCAATTGCTGCAATAGTTGCTATTCCAAGTTCTGCTTCAACTTGCTGGTCTCAATTGTTCCCCTTCAAGCCATTTCAAATTTTGTGCATAACAAAACCACCCTAAACCAGGGGTGGGGATCCTCTGCCCCTCCCCCCCCACTTACCCAGCCCCCCACCCCTCACAGGCCTCGCACCCTCTTCCTTGAGCCTTTTTCTGCATGGAGGGATTATCCCCCCGCCTCCATTAATCCTCCTTGTTGACACGAGGTTTTGGAAAGGACCGCTCGAACTTGAGAGAAAACATGCCCAGCAGTTTTCTGAGAAAAAAACACGTCATGATTAACAAACCCTAGCCAAATCCCAAAAGGGAAAAAGCAAGAAAAAGCCATTTTCACGGAGGCGCACCAGCCAAAACTTTGAAGTCTCCACCAGAGGGAGCCGAGCGAGCCCAGTCGCCCGGCGAGAGTAAAGCGAAGCACCGGCGGCCGCCGTTTATTTCTCATCTCCCGCCCTTTCATTAAAGCCCCACTAATGCGTCTCGTTTGTTTGCCCGGGAGCTGTCCGGGCCAAACAGGCGACGCCCGTGGTCGTGTGAATGGCTTTGAGCGGGGCTCGGATGTGCTGAGAGCGGTGTCTACCGCGAGAGAGCAAAACGGGCGCAGCCAGCCGGGCTGATTAAGGCCTTGGGGTGGGACAAGGGTCTCGGAGGCGTTTGATCTTCCGCGCTTCAAAGGGAGTCCTGAGCTGCAGCTTCACTCGACGCCGCTCGCCCGGAGACGGCTTGAGAAAACACGGCGCAGGCGCCAATGGCAGCGAGCAAATAACGGCTTCCAGGCAGCTGCGAGGCCGCTAGGGGCTGCCCGGCTTGTTTGTTTTTTCAGGCAGTGCCACCACAAGTCCCGCGCGCCCGGTTTGGCTTTTATAGCTGGCCAAGCAGAGCGGCCGCTTGCTTACCTGCAACAGGCGGCCTCCCATTTCGCTTCAGTGCCTCGCTTTGTTTTCACAGGCCGGTCAAGAAGAGTATTTTGCGCAGGGCGCACAACCCCAGCTGTGTGTGTGTGTCAAGATTTCCCTGCCTTGGATAAAATTCCCCTCCAGATCTAACTCAGGGCAGGTCTTTCCGTACCAAAACACAGGCGCTAAGCGAGCCCTGAGGCGTGGACCGGGGCAGTTCTCAGCGCAAGACAACAACAACACAGCTGTAGCAAATAATTCCCGAATTGCGGGTACTCCCAACAAATGAAGGAAGCGGCCTTACACACCCAGTCAGGCCATTGGTCCACGTAGCTCAATGCTGTCTACACCAATTGGCAACAGAATTCTCCTTAAAAACGGAGAGGACAGAAAGTTCCATTGCGTTACTGCCGTGTATTGGCATTTGTACACGTGTAGTCATATTACAGAATGAGAGGGGGGCGGGCAGAGCGAGCCACCATAAGTCTGCCTTTGTCTGATTTATGTTCGTTGAATGACCTTGAATGTCTGAAGAAGGCTACAGATGATGACTTATTTGGAACATTGAAACCTTGTCCACATTTGGAGCACTGCTCCATCCAACTCAGCACTGTTTACACTGACTGGCAGCAGCTCTCTAGGATTTCAGAGAGTGGGTGGCCTTTCACAAGAAATATCAGGATTTGAGCCCAGGACCTACTGCAGACAAAGCAGATCACCACTAAGCTGCAGTCCTTCCCTCTTCTAATGGTACCAGGGCACAGATACCTTTAGTTTTATTTTGAGCTGCTACGTACACCTATGACCCATCTCAACGCTCTACAATACTTCAGGGGGAGGGGCTCCAGGTAACACCAGTGAGAGCTGGTGAGACCATCAGCCAATCAGGACGGGAGGGTGGTTAAGTTAAGTTGGTGCCTCAGTTGTGACACCATCACACATTAAACCCTCACAGGGTGTAATTAAATAAATGCTTAGGATAAAATATTTGGTCTTCAGAACTGAAAGACTTTGCTTCTGGCAACTACCAGCCCCAACCCATGTGTATGTGTGTGTTTGTGTTGGGAAGGCGGGTGCTGGTGAAAAGCGAACTAATCCAAGTGGCCTGGGAAATTGGCTCCTTTGCTATTTGACTCCATTACTTACAATATAAAAAAGAATTCCTTTACATTCATCATGTGTATAGACCTAGTAACTGAAGATAACCCTTCAGAGAGCAGATGAAGTGAACTAAAGTCCATCAAAGCTTAAAGGTAAAGGTACCCCTGACCATTAGGTCCAGTCGCGGATGACTGGGGTTGCGCGCTCATCTCGCTCTATAGGCTGAGGGAGCCCGGGTTGTCCGCAGACAGCATGACTAAGCCACTTCTGGCAAACCAGAGCAGTGCACCGAAATGCCGTTCTACTTGCACTTGACGTGTTTTTGAACTACTAGGTGGGCAGGAGCTGGGACCAAACAACGGGAGCTCACCCCGTCGCGGGGATTCGAACCACCAACCTTCCAAAGGGCAAGCCCTAGGCTCTGTGGTTTAGACCATCAGAGCTTACGCCATAGCAAATATGTCAGTCTGCTACATGCTGTAGGGCTCTCTGTTGCTACGGGGGTATGTGTGGCCCACTTTAAGGTAGTGTTACAGCAATAGCATTCAACTTCCCTATGAAGTTGGGTGGCCTGTCTTGTGCACTGGATTATGCTCCCTAGGATTGTATAGCTTAGTATATGCAAGCAGCAAACAATTCTTCCTGCCTAATTACTTTATCTCTTAACTCCCTCTCCTGGAATTTAATTCTTTCTTGTCGGGAGATTTTCTTTTGTTTCAAAGCCCTTGATGTATAAATCAACCCACTCAGCCTAGCAGTCACCCCCCTCTTCTTTTCCTGTTAGTAATTTGTTCAGACTGCTCTTGAAAAGCTAGATGGCATTAAAATTCTTCCTTTATTTTGTTTTTTTATCATCAAGAAGATACAGTAGAAGAATGCACTCACCTATTTCCTAGTAGCCCCCAGACCGACAGCCCTCATAAAGGACTTGGCTGGATGTATGGCTCACAAAGTAAGTGCCACAGCTAGGGAGACTTCCTGCCCTCATTAAACAGAGTGCTTGTAGCTGTGATAATTTGAGGCAGCTCTCCAATTAGAATAGCTATCCAAACTAGGGTATGGGTACCCACCAAACAGGGAGAGTTTATCGTAAAGGCAAGGTAAAATAGGTTTAGGTTACTCTGCAGCAGCATTGAGAGGGCTACTACAGCAGTGAAAGGGAGAACTTTATTTCTATTCAGAATGTGTGTGTCTTATGTCCTGGAATGCATTAAGGAAAAACAGCATGTACTGCATGCTCTCTACTACTAAAAGAACACACAAGCAGACCACGTTGGGTTGTCATTTGCAAAAACAGGATTCTGCACCTTTAATAGTTGTGTAGATGTGGGAATTGCAGTAGGTGTAGCTTGTCATGCATGCTACACCTGCTGAAAGTCCCTGTTATACATAACCATTAAAGCTGCAGAGGTCTCATCCTCCCTTGCATCTGGTCACAATTACGATTACGATATCTTTATTGTCATTGTCCCTTGCAGAACAGTGAACTTGAAAAACTATATAAAACTACATAAAACATTCAAACCCCCCTAAAAACTCTAAAACCCCAATTTAAAATACACTATACTACAGAGACCCCTTATGCTGAGTTTAGAACCAGAAATGCATTAGCGTAGAAACTTTAGTCCACCACACAAATGCCTGGATCAATTCAGAGATGTGACTTAGGAGTTGAAGCTTGGACTTCCCCATAGGCATTAACCACTGCTGGGTGCTTCCCTGTACAGGGAAGGAAGCATGAGCATTCCTGATCACGTGATTCTCCCTATTCATGTACATCTGCGCATACATAGATATCATTTTTATGAATTTGGCTAAAGAGACATTGATATCAGAGGTGTGACTTATACCCACAACATTGGTGTCTTCTGCTTAGCACATGAAAAAATGCACAGAGAAGTAAAAGGTTTGAAGTTTGAAATCTGGCTATAGATGTCGGGGTAGCAGACCACCAAGGGAACCTACCACAATTTCTACTTCTACAACAAGATGCTAACTTACTTGGAAATCACTGATTTCTAAGAAAAATATCTCAGAATCTAGGCCTGCTGACCAATAATAACTTGTAACAGTACTTTTAAAAACTTATTAATTCAATGCATACATTTTGGAAGTGAGCACCATTGAACACAGCTATATTTACTTCTATACAAATATGCACAGTCATAGTAACTTTTAGGGTAAGGTTTTCCTATTGTATATAAGCCCCTATGCACACTAACAGGCTCTTTTCATGCAGTCAGCTGAATGCACCAATGTCTGGGCTATGGCCAGGATGAAACCCTGCTGACGTCAACAGGGTAGATTACTGTCATTTCCTCTTCCATGCCTATGAAAATGGGAACCTGTGAACAGGACTTAACATTTTAAATCATAATCTTATTCCAGTTGCAATGGAATCATAGAATCATCCAGTTGAAAAATAATTTTTTTCCAGCAGGCAACTGTCCTAAGGTGCAATGTATTTGAATGATTATTTTTTTTACAGTGTCTTATGGTTATGTAGGTGTCTATAACCATAACCTCCTTTAGGCAGATATTGCAATATCCAACTTTACTCTATTAGGTTTCTCTAGCTGGCCATAGAAATAAGGAAGTTAATGGTTCAGAATCCCTGGTACACAAATCAACCCACTCAGCCTCACCCACCCAAACACACACACACACCATATTGTTAGACTACATTTATTAGTATTTCCTAGCAGCACTTCCTCACTGCCCGGAATTTAAAAACTGGAGGTACACGTCAATCTGATACAAAGATACAGCAGAATGGTCAATTCCCAGCAGCAGTTTGGGACAAGTCAAGGCAAGAGCAATTAATCATGCTAAGATATGGCAGACAACCCTCTCCCGTGACTGGTTAATTTAGAAACTGAATTCACTTAAACAAACAACATAAAGTCCTACAAGAAATCTGCAAAATAACAAAACAGGTATTAGAATCAACTCCAGAACTGGCCCTATTAAACAATTTCCAAGACAACAACATTACAAAAGGCTCATAAGACACCTACTCTCAGCAACTAGGAGCATCATAACTAGACACTGGAGGGACCTATCAGGAGTGACCATAGACCACTGGTACCAAACTGTATAGGAAACAGTCCCACTAGAAAAGCTAACCAATGAATTAAAACTAGCACGGGGGACAAACAAAGAGACCAACAAGACAACAACCTCACCCCGCCCTCGACAGCATATAAATTAATATGGCTAACCTGACCCAACGATCCCCCCACCCCTTCACACATGCAACCAAACTTTGCTGCAATAAACTGAATGCAACCAACCAGGCCCTGGGCTCTCTGACCTCTCACACTACCAACAAAACCAAAAAAGGAATACATAAAGAACCTACCCACGGGACACAGTCACAAAACCTCACGCATAAACTATCATTACAGCACCTCTTTCTCCCACTTCTCACCCCCAAAAACCTCACAATGACTATGATAGCTGTGTCTTGCAGCAAATATAACTGACTTGTAGAAAGGACTTTATGAACTGAAAACAGACATTATGTGTATCAAATTAAAAGTGTGTACTATAGTGTGTACTATGAAAGGACGCGGGTGGCACTGTGGTCTAAAACCACAGAGCCTAGGGCTTGCCGATCAGAAGGTCGGCAGTTCGAATCCCCGTGATGGGGTGAGCTCCCATTGTTCAGTCCCAGCTCCTGGCCATCGAGCAGTTCGAAAGCACGTTAAGTGCAAGGAGATAAATAGGTACCACTACGGCAGGATGGTAAACGGCATTTCCGTGCACTGCTCTGGTTCACCAGAAGCGGCTTAGTCATGCTGGCCACATGACCTGGAAGCTGTCTGCAGACAAACTCCGGCTCCTTTGGCCTATAGAGTGAGATGAGCGTGCAACCCCAGAGTCGTCCGTGACTGGACCTAATGATCAGGGGTACCTTTACCTCTGCCTTTACTATTACTTAATGATTGGAAGAGATGTGACTTTCAAAATGCAAAGTCTTCAGGGGTCAGAAAATTGTATTTTCAGGTAGTAGAAAATAAGCAGCTCAGAAGAGCCTAGTATGGCACTCCCTCCTGGTTGGATTAAGTTAAATTGTGGTTGATTCATTTTAATTGGACAAATGAATTGTTTAATGCAGAGGTGGCTAACAAATTGCTCTCCAGATGTAACTTCCATCATGCCTACCCATTAGCCATGCTGTCAGGGACTGATGGGAACTGGAGTCCAACGATATCTGGAGGATTATAGGCTCCTCATCGCTGGTCTAGTGTAATAAATCTTTAGGAATTGAATATTATTTGATTGCCTACTGAAATTATTTTCCCGGAGCCAGCCCATTTTCAATTTTCATTATTGTATTGAACATCATTATTCGCAGCAATCATTGTTGGATTTATTTCTGGTGTGTGATAGTCATCAGCTTGGTCAAGATAGTTATATTCTACCTCCACTTTTGAAGGCAGTATACCTCTAAATACCAATTACTAAGGATCATAAGTGACTGGGATGCTGTTGCACTCAGGCCTGCTAACTGGGCACTGTGAGAACTGAATACTGGACTAGCTGGGCCTTTGGTCTGATCCATTTGTTTTTTGTTTCATTTTTAAGCAGTACTCTCAATGTACCTGTACCACAGCAACTGAAGAAAAGTTAAACCTAATATGACTACTTCATTTCTCATTTGTTACAAACTTGCTTCAGTAAAGTGATTCATATGGATATGTTCTATCCTTGCATAGGGATAAATTTGAGGCAATAAAAAGGCCCTTCCCAGGTATACCAAAGAGCTGTTAGATGTCATAGTACAACACAGCCTAATTACAAAATGCAAACTGCCACGATAACATGTAATTGGATACAAGCAGAAAACAGATGACATGAACATTCCAAAATGTTTATGAACTAGATATGCCAAGGTTATGATGGCAAGGTTAAAAAGATAAGTACCTGCATAAGAGGGAATCTCAGCCGGTGTAGCCCGCATGACAAACTGCACCCACTGAAATTTGCTCCTATCTGCAATTTAATGACAAGGAACACCTGCTGAAATTATGCCAAATAATTATTAAAGGTGCAGGAGCCTTTTCTTCTTTTCCACCTGGCCACCCTAAGTCACAGTTTAAATCTGTTGTGCTATATGTATGCTACATATTTGTTCCAATGCTATAAATATAAAATCTGTATCTGACTGTATTTTATAAAAATATTGGCTGAATAGAACTTCTAGCACACTGCAATCCTTAACACACAACCTGGGAGTGAGTCTTTTGGACACAGTGGGATTTACTTCTGAGCAAACATGCAGAGGAGCGTAATATAAATTTATTTATTTTCAAAGCTATGATTTCTCCTGAGATGTAAAAACAGGATAATTAGCAGAGTTTATTTTAGATGACAGAGACTGATGTTGTCGCAAGGAATTCCCATCTATTCGCTCTCTAGTACATATGGCACAACCATTGTTTTGAAGGAACAATGCCAATTTAAGAACAAAAGGGACACAGAAATGGTTTGTGGATGGCGTGGCTAGCACCCATTAAAATTGTTCCTCTTTGAACTCCTTGACCAACCTAAGCTCCCTAGGAAGATCTAGGCCCATGGCTAGAAACAATTAGCTCTCTGCACCTCCAAAGAAGCTGCAGTTCAGAGGATTCCTTATCAACATGAGCTGATCAAACTACATATGGTTTGAGAGGACTAAAAGGGTGAGAATGATTTTTGTTCATAGCCTGTAGTGGTTCTTTGATCTCCATTGGCTGTTTAACTAGCATCTCCAATGATACCAAATTCAAAAATCTTAGCAGTAAAGAAAAATGCACGGTAGGGGGAGGGGGGTGGAAAGCAGACTAGGCTAATCTTGCATTTAATTATTTATTTTCAAATTCCACAGTGCAACTCATCCCCTCTCTAATCTGCAATTAACAAACTCCAGTCTATTGCCTTGCCTCTTAATAGGCCATCAAAGAGCAACTTGAAAGCTCTGTTCCCATTGGTCCACCTTTTTTGATGCCCCAAAATTAAAAAATGAAGCCTCGTTATATAAGTTTCCCCACACCAAAGGTAAGAGTGGGAATGGCTGGATGTGAAACATCAAGAGAAATCCAGCTGTGGGCAGTTTGCAACCTCCTATTACGAAGTTCTGTAATGAAAAATATATCTTTAAAACAGACAACTGGAAGGTGGGAGAGGGGTCCTTTCATCAAGTTGCTTTGAAACAGCCCAGAATCCACAGACACTAGTCGTAAGATACTTCAGTGCAACATCAGTGCCATCTCAGAGGAAAATGGCTTGCTTTAACGTAACTTGTGGAATCAACTACACTGAAGCATCTTTGATCGTTGTCTCCAGGGCTGGCTCTATCATTAAGCTGAGTGAGGCAACTGCTTCAGGTAGCAGATGTTGAAGGAAGCATAGACCTTTATCCTCTTTGGAGGACAGTGCTGTGTGTGCCATGTGGGCAGCCCTGCATCCACTCTTCTGCCCCCAGGTGTGGGGGAGAATGTGATGCCATGAGGAGCACTGAAGTAAGATTCAGCTGCCAGTCCAGTTAGCTTCTGTACATGGGATGGGAGGCAGGGGCACCAGTGTGGTGTAGTGATTGGCATGTTGGACGGTAAGACCTGTGAGACCAGGGTTCAAATCACCGGTCTGCCATGATGCTCGCTTGGTGACCTCGGGCCAGTCACTCGCTCTCAGCATAACCTGCCCCACAGGGTTGTTGTGAAGATTAAATTGAGAGAACTACATGCACCACCTTGAGCTCCTTGGAAGAAAGGTGGGATAGAAATGTAAACAAACAAACAAACAAACAAACAGAAAAGCACAACTGTCTTGGGCTTGCCCTGATCATCACCTTCAGTTATTCTTAATGTTCCATAGCAAAGGAATGTTGCCCTGTTCCACTGCAACTAATTTGTTAATGGTAAAAATCTTGTACATGTCTACGCAGAAGCAAGCTCTACTGAGGTCAGTGGTACCTGCTTCCAGGAAAGCTTACTTAGGGTTGCAGTCTAACATTGATTGCAAAGGTAACACTCTCTTCTCACTAATAATCTAATTCGCTACTGAATATGATAGGGGCTGCAAGAGAAAGAGGGGTGACATTGTTATAAAGTCAGAGTCACCCTTCGTTCCCCATCTTCTCTTCATTTTACTCGAAAGTAAACACTATGTTCAGTGCTTCAAAGTTACCGTGCTTGAGATTGCAGCCAGACGCGTTCACTGGAAAGGGAGTGTTTTATTATGCGTTTTTACTCGGAAGTCATTGCCACAGAGCTAAAATATGCACAGGGGGGTTGCCCGATTCCCTAGGCAGCGCACCTTACATGGACAGCTAAAACACGGAACTGTCTGAAGAGAATTCACACCAATAAATTTCCTCTTTGGGTGCTCCGAAGAGATAGCTGCTGCGAAGCCAGCGGAACACTCGCCCCCCGCTTTCTATGAATAATCGTCTGCATCCAAATCAAATCAAGATTCATGGCGTTGCAGCAAGTGAGAATTTCCCTGCCGGCCGATCCCCAATTAGGACATCCGCCCAATGAGCGAATGGCTTTGCGGGGGTGCGTCGCATCTTCTCTCCCCCCCCCCCCCACCTCCGCCGGATGATCCTTTTGTAATCCCATCCTCGGCGGGGCTGCGCGCCCTCCCCCTCCCCCCGAGGGGCGGGAATTAGGACCCCGGGGAGTATAAAGTCAGCTCAAAGGAAGCGAGCGGAGATTCCTAAACTCCCCCGCAAGGCTCGAAGGACCCTTATCTCCTGGGAATTTGCACACACACTCTACTTGGGGGCTTTGAAAAATAAAAATAAAAAAATCAAGACCGAGTTGGATCCGAACCCGTGACCTTTCGAGCTGCTATAAAATATTCTCGCCGTCGCAAATATGCTAACGTTGTGCGCGGACGGATCCTGCCGTCTAGTTACAGTGATGGTGCTCGCTCTCTCTTTCTCTGGGTGCGCCGACGCCGCGGAGAACTCCGCTTCTATCTCCAACGCCATCATTAAGAGCTCGGCGGCGGCCGGATTTCCAGTCACCCCGGCGCCGTCGGTGTACGACGGAAGTAACACGCACCACCCAGTCGATCCGCACCAGGTATGTGTTTGGGGTGTGTGTCTCCTTTTCTGCGCGCGAGAGGGAGAGGCGGGGTGGGGTGGGGGTCACCGTCTATCCACGGGGCTCCTGGGAGCCTTCTCCTTTCCGCTGGCGCTTCCTCACTTGGATTTTCCTCGCCTGCAGGGCTATCCGTGCATCGGGGACGACGACTGCAGAGCGGGAGAGTATTGCGCCACCCCTGCCCTGCCGGGCTACCCGGCGGCACAGATCTGCCTTGCCTGCCGCAGGCGCCGCAAGCGCTGCCATCGCGACTCCATGTGCTGTCCGGGCACTTATTGCAGTAACGGTGAGTGTTGCTTGGCTTTGGTTGTTTGCCTGAGGCTGGACCTGCCGGGTGTCGATAAGACCGGCATAAAGTGTGTGTGTGTGGGGGGGGGGGGGCAAGGTGCTCTAGTGCTGGAGGCAGAAAGCGCCCTTCCTCGAATGATAGCGAAATAAAATGATGTGGGTGTTTAAAGAGCACACTCCCAAAACCTGCCCATCTGGCTGCGGGTGAAGTAATGGAAAGTCTATTGGCTTTTTGGCCAGCATTCTACCTGTCAATGGAGTTGGGGTAGAAGCTTGGCTGGCAATGTGCAATTGCTAGAGCACTTACCTAGGAGTAAGCACCGTTGACTATAGGGAGACTGACTTCTAAATTAAATACAGGATGTGCTTACTTATGTTGAATGTATGGGTTTAATCTTGCCAGACAGCCTCGGGATGCTCGCTCAAAAGCTGATGGTATAGTGAGGGACTATTACTTACGCAGGCCGACTGCTAGGATTTCAGAACTGATGATAAAACACAGTAATAAATGACATTGCATTAGCTAGAGTCACTATTGCTACATCTAGGCTGGCATTGTCTACCCTGAATGGTAGCGGCTGGAGAAGAGGGCTTTTCCATTATGAGCTACCTAATCTTCTTAAATGGAGATGTGGGAGATAGAACCAGAGACCTTCTGCATGCCTGACATGCGTTCTGAGTTATGATCCCTCCCTGAAGTTGGCTCCAGAATAGATAGTGCTGTCTCAGGCTAAGCGTTTGAAGAATACAGAGGAGCAAGCCCATTCCAGTGCTTAGGCTTCTTTTCATTCCTGGCGGTGTTTCAGGTTTTCAGTAACACCTGAAGGAAGACCCCAATTGTAGGAGAAAGAACTAGGTAAATTACCCAAATCAGCTGGGTTACTGGGCACCAGCACTGAGGTCCTGAACAGGTTATAGGCTTCAGGGATAAGAGGCATGCAACTTAGTATTAGTATTTCACTGTGTAAATGTGTTTTATAAACGGAGCACCAAGATTTTCTCCAGCATCTGAGGGAGTCTACCCAGGAACAACAAAGTAGATGATTGAAATGGTTTTCCATAGCTATCAGCTTGTTTTCACTGAGGTTTGGTTTTTGTTTGTTTTTATTAGGGATCTGTGTACCAGTGGAATATGATAAATTCCATCCTGGGGAGATTGAGGAGACTATCATAGAGAATTCAGACCATGGCACTTTGGACCTTCACCCCAAAAGGACCACAATTTCATCCCAGTTTCACTATGCAAAAGGTAAGGGTGTTAGCAGCTATACAGGCTGGGGTGGGGTGGGAAAGAAGGCAAATATGGCACTGCTGAAAAACCTTTAAGGTTTTTCAAAGTCTTGGAACAATTGTAGATCTTGACTGATAATGGATGCGTTGGGAGTGATTGTCCCACTGCATGCTGCAAACTCATGTGTTGTAGAGACTGCTGTTTTGACCACTGCAGTGGTGCTTTAAAAATTTGATAGCTTTATGCCAGTCCCTATATAGGCATTTCATCCCTTCCAGGGTTCTCTTAAAATTGATGCCTTCCGCTGTGAAGGCTTCCTTTCAAAACCTCAAATGGTGACATTCTCAATAACTATGTACACATTTCTAGCACTTGGGTGGCCAATATTTTGAGCATGTTTTCCCCACAAAGTTTTCCTTGCAACGGATGGTACTTCTATAGTGGGACACACATGTCAACAACTGTTAGCAGCAAGCCAAAGACATGCTCTCAGAACTGGGCAACATCCTTTGTCAACACATGGCTTGTTCGGTTCAATGGCTTGCAAATTCCTGTTTACGGGGAACACTTTTACACAATGGATCTGCTAAGGAACTCTTAATATTGTCAAATTGTGTTAGAGGGTTCTATGGCACATACTCTGCTTGTGTGGCACTGGCCTCTGTCCTTCTTATGCTCCTGCATAAACACACATGCACCTATGGTATGTGCAAAGCATGTGTGAGTTATGGTGAAATTTTCAGGGAAGCACTTTGAAAACCGTTGGTTCAGTGTCTTATCGCTTTCACTGCAGTTGCTTAAGGAGAAAACAGGACTAGGGATAAACAAGTATGGCTCTGTTCTCAATTACCCTTTCCTTTATTTCCTCAGGTGAAGAAGGTGACTCATGCCTCCGCTCCTCAGATTGTATGGAAGGACTGTGCTGTGCCCGTCATTTCTGGTCCAAGATTTGCAAACCGGTTCTTAAGGAAGGCCAAGTGTGCACAAAACACCGCAAGAAAGGTGCTCACGGTTTGGAGATCTTCCAGAGATGCAGCTGTGGGGATGGATTGACTTGTCGGATACAAAGAGACCACACAATCAGCAACTCACCCAGACTACATACTTGCCAGAGGCATTAACTGTTGCATTTTTATTACTAAACCTGATGGACTTAAAAGAGACTGAGGTGTGGGATACTCTTGTTCCGGAAAAATCACCTCCAAGGACTGACATGTTTTAGAGTTTACACTAAAGTACTCCAGCATCTTGCCCCCTCAAAACTGGAGGATGAAGCATGTTTCTTTAGGGAACTATTTTTAAAAGTGACTAATTACAGTAAATTACTGTGTCTGTAAATTCTTGGGTGTGGCACTTAACTGTACATGATGGGAGATTTTAATTTTTCCTGAAGTGCTGCATGATCTTGTCTATTGTGACATGTGTTGTACACACTGGTTTTATTTTATTGAGCCTATTGTTTTGACAAGTGAAATAAATTTCTTTTAATTATCTGTTGGGTGGTGATTCTGTTAGTTGGAATAATTATGGCCATCCTTTGTGAATCTTTTTGTACAGTAATATCTGATCACATACTGTCTCCGTGAGTGCAGAAGCACCCACCTAAGAATTATAGGGAGAGATTATACTTGCAAGTTAGAAAAGGTTTGAAACATCTGACACTCTTCAGTTTTGATCAAACACTGGGGAAGAGTTTCAGATCTCTAATTGTAGGTGTGCTAGGCTGTAACTCTGGTAACTGTTTCCCCATCACTTCAGCCCATTCTGTGGGTTGCAGATTTATACTGCTGGGTTTCTACAGTAAGTCTAGAGAATACCTAGCATGAAATATTACTCTTCCTCTCTCCTGGCAATTTCAGGGGTGGGTTCAATAGCAGTACAAGTAAAAGGGTTGCAGCAAATTGCCATCTAGATAAATTTTCTATCTCTGCTAAACTAACTGGGCTCTGAACGTGTGTGCAAGTATTGCACCATTATGCTTGACAACCCTCAAAATTAAAAGGTAATCCACCCACAGTAATCTTCATTCAGAACTTTGTTTATAAAGTATGCTTTCTCCAGTGAATAGACATCTAATGTGTGTTCTGTTTGTAATTCTAAGAACACATGTTTCATTGATATTTTAAGGTGGCTAACAATAAAATATGCAGCTACCCCAAGCAAGCTTGAGGTGCATTCATCTGCATCTCAAATTGAACTACTTTGGAAATTCAAGCAAGAGCTGAAATGCCTTCATACAGGTCTTGCTGAAGCCTCCCAGGATCTCATTGTTGAGGGGAGGATGGCTGGGACTTGAGGATGGTCTTGTGAGTACTGTTGAGTTCTTTACTTCATTGCATTCCCTTCCAGCTCATCATTCAAGAGACAAAACCTAGGGAACACCAATTCTCCTTGATAACAATACTTTTGCTTTAGGGTTGTGGATTAATTTTAATGGGATAATACGTTGTTATTGCTTGATGGGGCTGTTGAAGATGGAGCTTTCTGATTACAGGAATGCTCCATCATTGACAGAAGGTGGTCTTAACAAATGCCAACTCCAGGAGAAAGCATTCAGATAGGGCTGCTTGTCATTTCTATTTAGTTTCCTCTCCCAGATGGATTTGGTCACTCTTCCCTTCCCCCTGCACTTTTTTTAAAAGCTAATCATTTGGCTGTGAGGCCTTTTCAGCAGTATACATTCTCTTGGCATGGCGAATCAGCACTTCTTAAAGGTTAAGGCACACAATCCCCCATAGATCATTATCAGCTGCATTCTTTATTCAGGCAAGGTCAGCTATTGCTCCATTATTTGTATGTTTCTCCAGTGCCATCTTAAGCTTCAGTAAATTGGCCTGAGGGGCTTTGCTGCAAAGACATCAGGGTGGTTTCAAAGCAAAGGAAATGTGATTGCTGTGACACTGCCTTGTGGAGGGGTGGCCTGAACTGATGAGGAAGGATTAATTCCCCCCCTCCCTCTGCCAGCCTTTATCTGCCACAAGAAGATGCAGCTCTCCTCCCAGTGATCATCTGTGGCTAGGGTCTCAGGAAGACACAACAGAGGAGAGGAAACAGGAAACCGCTTGCTGCAGAATGAAGAAAACATCATTTGCAGGGAAGTGACAGGCAGCTCCTTAGAGGGAGAAAAGCTATTAAGTGTTCCCTTTTCAAACCACATCCTCCTTCCCCCTTCCCAGCCCTGCTGCCACTTACAATGCCCCAGATCAAATTCACCTGTGCAGCCTTGGGAGACATAAGGCCAGAACAGAGGTGGAAAACTCAACCCTGGAAAATGACCTGAATGAGGAAAGGCAGAATGCTGCTTCTATAAGAACTCCTGCATTAATCACCATCATAAAGGGAGCTCAGTTGAATGGGCACAGAGTCAGAAGCAGTGAAATATTGTTTCTCAAAGGCACGTGCTGCACGCAAAGTCTTCCACCTGCATCCATGCAGCATCTTTTAATGTTTCATTTTGGAAAGTACTGTACTGTGTTGAGGATTCCAACCTAAACACGTTATTTAATGGCAATAATGTAGTGGCCCGATGCAGTCTTCAGTACAATCCCTTTGCCTGGCATACAGATGATACATCTGAGCACACAGCACAGAGACTGCTCCCCAGTGTGGGACCTTTGTGAGATGAAGGAATTTTATCCTACTCATGTTCACAATCCCACTGAGCTCAATTAAAATTTACCTACTGCAATCTAAGCCTGAGCAGCATTAGGCATGACTAAGGCTATTGAAAGCAATGTGTTTAAATACATCTGATTCTTCATGAGCCTGGGCTGTTTCTGTAGAGTTGCTCATTTGAGAAAATACTAGCTTGAGGTTACTTAAACTATCTTCTTAATTTTGATATACATTTTATGGGTATAGTCTGGGGACAAAAAAGGTTCAAGTAAGGGTTTGCAAAATAAAACACTGCTGAGCTTTGCTTCTATGAGAAACTCCAATTTTTTCAGCTTTGACTCCCCTATTTTATCTGCCTATATAAATTGCGCTTGTTATGCAAACCAGATTAGCGCATTGATGTGGGTTATCTCCCAGCTGTGGCTTCTTTTTGAAGGCAGTTTTATGTTTAATAGGGACACCCAGCATAATAGCTCTGCAAACATAATGCAGTGCACACAATGGTACTTCACTTCCTTTGTATCCCATTTCAAACTGTAGCTTATACCTTCGGCTTCCCTTGGGAATCTAATAGCACTCTGAGCAAAATTAAACCCTATTTCCATCGAAAGAGAAGCCAATGTGCTCAATGTGCGAATGGATGTTGCGGATGAGAGTAAGGAGCTACATGACCATGAGACTTCTGCTTTCTACATTCATTTCTACTTGGTTCATGTATGAAGGGGACTTGAGAATTTGAAGAGCGGTTAACGATTCCTAGAACTACCTACGAGCACCCAGGAAGGAAAATGCAGTTGCAAAGTGGATAGTATAAAGAGACAGAAATAAAGAAAGGTTTAGCCCTGTGAAGCTACCATGTGGTACGGAAGAAGAGTTGGACTAAAAGATTCAGGCAGGAATAGTTGAAGATTTGAGAGACAAATTAAAAGCTGATGAGACAACAGAGACTGTGGATAAGGAAGCATCTCAAGATTGCAGAGAGGAGAACAGCACCTTCTGCTCACTTGCAACATTGCATGCAAATTCCATAATTCACAACAAACAGTAGCGCAGGGGTGGGGGAGATTTTGGCAAGAAACTGAGTCTCGGGGGCCACAAACTAGATTCTGGATGGGGACCTATATGTCCCTTGTATATCTTGCCACAAGAAGTGACAACAAGGAGAGGCTGGACTAACTGAGCATTTAATCTGAGCACCGATACTGGATCTGGAAAGAAATAAGGAGCCGATGGGATGAAAAGCATCAACTCACATGATCACAAAGCTGCTAAGTGGATAAAGGTGGTTGTGCGTACTGGGCTACTCCACCTTTAAGAGTTCTGTAGAAGAGTGGATTGTCACAGAAATTACTACCGAAATCCCATTCTTTGCACAACCATTAAAGGTGTACAAGCCCTGCTACACACACACACCCAATTATTTTATTTTATTTTATTTTATTTTTTGCATCTTGCCACCTAGCATAGGCAGCAGAATTCTTAACAAGAAGTGAAGCTAGAAGAAAAGCCGGCTGGAAAACAAAGCTTTACACTAATCCAAATGAGAAGTAATCAAAGCCTGAACCAGTGTCTTCAGCAGGTGATTCCTGTACCTTGTTGGAGCTGCCCATGCTTTTGTATGCTTCAGCAAGTCCCCCACCCACCTTGGCAATGTGCCCAACCCTGAAGTTTTAACAAGCTGAGATCAGAAGCTCCCAGCTTTTATCTTCCCACCTTGAAACGCCTGCTGCGGAGCACACCTGAAGCAAATGTCTTTGAGTTGTTTCCTATATCGCTGTCCTGGATTGTATTAGATGTTTGATGAATGTGTGTATTTCTCATATGTAAGCAGTGATATTAATATATGATTATATGCTTCCTACATTGCCGAAATAATCACATCTGTCTGAGCGATCTCATCTACTGAATGCTACAAACTATTCTTCCATTACAGTGACCTTCGCCATGCTAAGTCCCTGTGAAAACGCATGAAGGCATCTAGATATCTAAACTCAGCTTTGAATAGTTAGATGAGGCCCTGTCTCCATGGCCACTAGACCCTCTGCACCATTAGTAGGGGTGGACTTGGGTAAAATAATGCACTGAGTGAGGACAAAATTCAGCATCCTCCCTCCTCTCGCAGTGCGTTCTGTGCATGCTCTCAAGTGCATTTTGTCATGGTTTTGCACCCCATCTGCTCGATGACCTGGGGGGGGGGGAACTGCCCACACCACCCTAAAACTGGCGCTGACCATTAGACTGAGTGAGCTGACTACCGCAGGCAGCTGGTTTGGGGTGTCATCAAATTGGAAAATTCTAAATTTATTGTTACTGTATTCTTCATCCCAGGGGGAGGTGCTTTGGGGGTTTTGGCCTCAGGTGCCACTGTGATAAAATAGTTCAACTCCTAGGTGCAGGGCTGTTTCCAGAGAGTAATGCTGGGTGGCTTCTGCTCTGTCCAGTGGCAAATATTCTGTATAGTTCCACGGGATTCCACTTTGTCCCCAATGCTTTTAAATATTTGTATGAAGCTGCTGTGTGCAGTCATCAGATAATTTGGGAGTCTGGTGTCATCAGTATGCTGGTGACACCTTCCTCTACCGCTCTTTACTATCTTAGCCATATGTGTTGGTGTTGAACCACTGCCTGGAGGCTGCATTGGATTGGAACTGGGGCTAATAAATAGAAACTGAATCCTGACAAGACAGAGACTGATGCTTCTTGTATCTGAGCTGGATATTTGATCTGTTCTACTGAGAGCTGCGGGACGTGGGTGGCACTGTGGGTAAAAGCCTCAGTGCCTAGGGCTTGCCGATCGAAAGGTCGGCGGTTCGAATCCCCACGGCAGGGTGCGCTCCCGTTGTTCGGTCCCAGTGCCTGCCAACCTAGCAGTTCGAAAGCACTCCCTGGTGCAAGTAGATAAATAGGGACCGCTTACTAGCGGGAAGGTAAATGGTATTTCCATGTGCGGCTCTGGCTCGCCAGAGCAGCTTCGTCACGCTGGCCACGTGACCCGGAAGTGTCTCCGGGCAGCGCTGGCCCCTCTTGAGTGAGATGGGCGCACAACCCTAGAGTCTGTCAAGACTGGCCCGTACGGGCAGGGGTACCTTTACCTTTACCTTTACTGAGAGCTGCACTCCCCCTGAATGAACAGGTACTGTAGGTGCTGTTTAGCTTTGTTACTTGAGCACACCTGACCTTGGTAGCAAGGAGTGCCTATTTACAGCTCTGGCTGGTTTGCATGCATTGCTTGTTCCTGTGAGTAGAGCATATAAAGCCTGGCTACAGCTTTATATGCTCTACTGATCTCATGTCTCAACTACTGTAATATGTTTTGCAAAGGGCTACAGAAGAATGCAGTGTTTCGGCTGGGACTTCTATATAATGTCATGCAACATCTGTTCTGCAGGATCTGCAATGCCTGCCTATACATTACTGGACCCAATTTAAGGAGTCAGTGTTAACACACAAAGCACTAAGTAACTTTAGATATTTGGCACAGTCGTGCCTCCCCACCCTCGTTTCAGCTGACCTGGGCCCTGAGATCAACAGGGGGCCCCTTTCCCAGTGTCCCACCAGCAGGTGCAGCTTGCTGTGTACTGATATGGGGTAGGGCCTCCTCTGTTGTGGCTCCCCAACTGGAATTTCATCTCCCATGGATGGCCACAACATAGTGGTTCTTCGGTTACTGAGTGAATACATATTCTTCAGATTATCTATCCCTTCTTAAAGTGTCCTTTTCCAGATTAGATGGTCAGAGCATAAACAGTATTCCAACTGCAGTCACACCATCAATTAGAACCAGCTTGAACAGACATTCGGGAAATAACCACATTGAAGGGGTTCTCCCACCCCTTCCAAGGACTTCTTTGATGGACATTCAATTGTGCGCACCATTTCGAAAAAGTCTGGGGTGCCCTGAATTCTGGGTGTGTGCTTACTTTCTGATCATCATGCAACACCTAATATGAATCTTCCCCTACTTTAAAGATAGTTTACATACAATGTTCTAGTCTAGAGGGTTTTTGTGGGTGTGGTGCCTTTTTAACATTTATTTTCTTAAAAGAGTGCTTTGATAATATGAAGACAGAACATCAAAGTAACCCATAATAATAGCTCTTTGTATTTACACAGTCCCATTAAGGAGAGGATCTCAAAAGTGTTTTCTGTTTCTTAAATAACAAATACAATTAGTTGCAAAATATCGTTTCCCGGAGGTCACAGAAGCACCTAATCTGAGGTCACTTACTTTAACTTCACAAAGAATTTCCCCTGGAACAAATGGTTGGCTGCTTTCTGCCACGCCATGCATTTGCCTTCTGAAACTTTCCCTGTTAGTCATTAAGCACATGGGGCCTGCAATCCTGTGCACGCTTACCTGAGAGTAAGCTTAGTTGAACATAGTGGGACTTCTGAGGACTACAGTGGACATAAATCAACAAGTTTCCTCTGTAATGGAGCTTGGTTGAAATAATTTATTGATTCAAATGTGATATTAATTTATAAATCACATCTGACCATTAAGATTTTTGTTCGGTTGTAAACTAGAACCAGGTGCCTGATCACACAAGGTCAAAAATTTTGTCTGCAATTCTTTGTACATTTATCTGAGTCTAAACACTTGGAACTTACTTTTCAATAAACGTGCATAGGGATGAGACAACAAATGGCCACATTATAATTCAGGCAATGCATTTAAACTCACAGGATTCAGGGGAACCTTTGACTAGTGCAAGGCTCTTACTCGATAAGGCTTTTTCCAACTTAGCATACATTTGTTGTGTGAGAAAAAAACTGAAATCTAGACGTATACTTCTCTTAGCGCCAGATTGTTGAGTCTATTGCACAGTACCTCAAGATGCCTACTAGCGTAAGGCACTGTAAAAACTCTTACACCCTGCCTTGCAAAAGGTGTACTGGCACAAAACTTTGTACAATCTTATGCATAAGGTTTGCCTAACTCTCAATATGTTTGCTGGTTTGCAAACACCTTTGCTAACTCATACAGTACTTTGCAGGCACTACCAGCATGTTAAGCCTGAGAAGAAGACTAAGGGGAGACACAATGAGAGTGCTCCTCAAATACATGGACTGTCACAGAGGAGATCTCTGCTGCCCCAGAAGACAGGACTATATTGAATGGGCTCAAGTTACAGGAGTGTAGATTTCAGCTGACCATTAGAGGAAACATTGCCATGGTAAGAGCTGCCCAACGATGGAATCAATTATCTACAAAGGTGCTGGGCTGTCCCTTCTATCCCTCTCTGGAGGTCTTGAAGCAGAAGATGGACAGAGACCCGATTCCAAGATCATGAAGGTCGGAGTCTAAAATTTTCCTAAATGCACCACTTCTTGGAGTCCTAAATTAATAATGGGGAAAGTCTTGCAAGCACACGTATGTTTATTCATAGGTAAAGGTAAAGGGACCCCTGACCATTAGGTCCAGTCGTGACCGACTCTGGGGTTGCGGAGCTCATCTCGCTTTATTGGCCGAGGGAGCCAGTGTACAGCTTCGGGGTCATGTGGCCAGCATGACTAAGCCGCTTCTGGTGAAACCAGAGCAGCGCAAGGAAATGCCGTTTACCTTACCGCCGGAGTGGTACCTATTTATCTACTTTCACTTTGATGTGCTTTCGAACTGCTAGGTTGGCAGGAGCAGGGACCGAGCAATGGGAGCTCACCCCATCACGGGGATTCGAACTGCCGACCTTCTGATTGGCAAGTCCTAGGCTCTATGGTTTAACCCACAGTGCCACCCGCGTCCCTTGTGTTTATTCATAAGCCATGGCTATTATACTCAGTGGGCTTTATTCTAAATTAAATGTGAACAGCCTTTTCAAACAATAACCCCCTTTGTCAGTTTTGATCATTTTAGATTGCTTGTACTTTTATTTTTATAACATTGTTATATACCTCGGTTGAGGTATGCCCCCAAATGTGGTATATAAATAACCCTGCAAATAAATGCATGAACGAGACTGCAACATTCATTATATTAGATTTGCCCACAATGTTCAACTCAGGATACACAATTTCCCTCTTAAAACAAATGCCACCCTCCTGACAATTTACTTGCCAAGCATGTGTAGTTTTAATTCCATTTTGGCCGCAGAAGGGTACAGAGAATCAGGTTAAACCTTTTTCAAGCTTCCTTGTTTGATCCCACTAAGTAAGTGATATGTACAGATTTTTTTTAAATAAAAAAACCCCACTTACTGAAAAGCAGGGGGGGGGGGGCGGGAGCAGGTGATTTGCTTTCTGGTAGAGAAGTTTTAATGATTAAACAAAAGAAAAGAACAAGGTACCACCTGCTTAAGCTGTTCACTCCTGTTCTTCTAATTTGGCTACAGGGCTGGGTAACTGAATCTTGATCCCATTTGAGGTTGGGAAATGCATACAGGTGGCCAAATATCCAATTATTTCAGTCCTAATAAAAACTACTATTGTAAAAGGGGGGGGGGTTGTTTGTTAAACCTCATCTTTTTCTTCAACAAAGGGATTACATCCCTGGGCAATTAAAAACAATGTTTTAATTTTGTTTGTTTATTTATATGTGCTTGATTCTGTTTTTTCTCTCTCTTTTTGCCAATAATTAAAGGTTTTGGAAATAGTATTGAAGGCAGGGAAGTAGGTTAAGGAACATCTGCACTGCCTGTGTTGCTCCATGAACGCAACAGAAAACGGGAGGAGAACCCACTTATTGGCTTATATTTCCAAAAGAAAAACAAACAACCCCCCCCCCCAAGTGAATGCCATTCTGGAAACAATGAAGTCGCAGAGGGGACCACATCATCCTGCTTTCTCTACACCTCTGTGCACTAACCCATTTTTCATAGGAAAATGTACTTTTTAATCTGGAGTTCAGTTATGCCTTGACCTCAACAACCTAGATTGATTCTGCTGCCCACGAGGCTGGGTGTGGTTACTCAATACACATCTGCAAACCTTTCAACACCTTTTCTTCCTTGCACATCTCCTGGGAGAATGAAAAAGGAAGTGGTGATTGTGATCTTGGTGTACATCCACCCACCAGGTCACTAGGCAGGTGTGGAGACACACCCTCCATTGTAAGGACAGTTTTAATCTGTTTTCAAAGGGACACACTGCGTAGTAATGCATAATCAATCTACAATGAACTTTTTGGGGGTTGTTTTTTTTGCACTGAAACCCGCTGGAATGCTTTTTAGGAGCAAAAAAATATATATGCAACAGATTTTCCTATGCAGGAAAAAAATTACCCACTCTTCATCTGCAATAAAATGTTGTGCATTAGCAGCCTAAATTGCTCACTCCAATCTGGAGTCATTTGGAAGGTGGATTCTGAACAGAATGAGGTGTGGTGAGGGAAGGTTGTTGCAACTGGCGAGTTTCCTGGGAAAAAGTGGGAAATCTTGCATCGCTTATTCTTGAGTTGAGTTCTTGAGCACACCTAATACACCTAATACAGTGGTACCTCAGGTTACAGACGCTTCAGGTTACAGACTCCGCTAACCCAGAAATAGTACCTTGGGTTAAGAACTTAGCTTCAGGATGAGAACAGAAATCGCACGATGGCAGCGCAGCGGCAGCGGGAGGCCCCATTAGCTAAAGTGGTGCTTACAGTTTCAGGTTAAGAATGGACCTCCAGAACGAATTAAGTTCTTAACCCAAGGTACCACTGTACAGGGATTGCAATATTGTCGAAATCATGCACAGGGTTATAGAAACAGAAAACTGAAATTGTGGTTCCTGATTTGAGCTGTTTCAATGCATCTTGATTTATAACTTATTTGCAGTTCTGACTTAAGACGTAATGATAATCAGCAGTTTGTTTAAAACAGGAAGCTGATGTTTCTAATCTGCTCCTAGCAGTCTCACTGGATAGAAGGAGGAAGCACTCATGCCCTATAAGCTCGATCAGGCTCACTGCTGTAATGTTAAACTATGTTACATACAAGCTGGTCCACAATATATGTTCTGTTTCATATTACGCTGCTCAGGTGGTGAAGCAACTGGAGCTGTTTTATTATAAACGATTCTGTACATGGATTCAATTAGAGTTGCCATACATCCGGAAAATACCGGACCTGTCCTTTATTGTGGAGCCTGAATGCCCATCTGGGGGGATTTTTAGAATTTAAAGCAAACTTTTTGTGTCCAGATTTTTACCTCTTGGAATATGGCAACCCTAGATTCAATGGACCTGTACTTATGCATCTTAATACACTCCAACATTTCTTAGATGAAAATAGGGAATTCCTATTCCATAATAACAACAACAATAATAATTTTATTATTTATACACCACCCATCTGACTGAGTTATCCCAGCCACCCTAGGCAGCTTCCATATATAAAAACGTAATAAAACATTAAACATTAAAAAACTTCCCTATACAGGGCTGGCTTCAGATGTCTTCTAAAGGTTCTATAGTTACTTGTCTCCTTGGCCCAAGAGAGAGTGGCTGGGGCCTGGTGGACGGAGTATAAATAAAATAAAATAAAATAAAAACAATAGAATGGGATGTCCCTATTATCATCGGAGTAATGTTGGTAGGCATGTAAGTGCCCTTGCTTTGAAAGGTAGAGATGCATGTATGCTACAACTAGTTCTGATCTGAATGTATGGGAATCAAAAATGCTTAACTTTGGCTGGATCATGTCTATTTATCTAGATTCTAGAATGTAACATTATTAATAAATTTTGGAAAAAAGTATTTTTGGTCTACATCCTTTAATAATTTAATATTTAATATGATAGTTTATTGTTATGCACACACACTGTGTCTCTTACATAGTACCTCCCCTATTGTCCTTTCTAAATTAAAAGCCTGCTTTTGGAAACATCTTAGAATATAAATGTCAGAGTTGCAGCCCAGTATCACATACTGTTTTTAGGCCTCCCCTGGTGAAAATAGCCAATTCTCAATTTATTTTCATATTGTCAACAGACAAAGAGGCAGAGGAAAAGTAATTATG
Organism: Podarcis tiliguerta; assembly: GCF_965153285.1. NCBI lineage: Eukaryota > Metazoa > Chordata > Lepidosauria > Squamata > Lacertidae > Podarcis > Podarcis tiliguerta. Next base: position 64,885,811 of record NC_139538.1, read on the forward strand.
AAAACCATATAATTCTATTCTAAACAAATATTGGCTGCTGTCCTACCTTCAGGTGTTTAAATACTACTGTTGCACAATTCCCACCCCAATTTCTAAGCAATATGAGATTCCAGGGGTTTAAGGCATGTTTACCCATGTTGCCTTTTGGGAATGAGACACAGTGGAGACTGCGGTGTCTTTATTATATGTGGTTGACCTAAACATATATACAGCTTAGGGTCTTGTTTCTTCCACAGACACAGCTTAGGATTCGAAAAGACACCAGCTATTGTATACTGACACTCTCTCCACCTTGCTGACTTTAACAGCCTGGAACCTCCCCCCCCCCCCCAGGTCACATCCAGCCAACTTTACTTCAAACTCTGCCTTTGTTTTCTTACTAACTATCTTAGAGTTGGAGGACGGGTCCCACCTACTAACCCCTGGCATAGAGCTCCTCTCCATAGCTATCTTAATGGCTCATTTTTCAGGCAATTACCTCATCAGGAGACTGGCCTGATATTTTAACCCCTGCAGGATCTAGGGGTTCAGAAGGCTTGATTAAATTCCAACACCTACTAGACCCAGGAATTCAGGGTCTCTAGCACCCACAAACTCACAACACTAATTAAGTCAATAGGAGCCAATGTTACTAGTTACAGGACTTGTTGCTCAGTGGGAAAAAGTTGACAATGAAAACTATTTGGAAACCTTATACATTTACAGGTACTTACTGTGAACAGTTAATATCTTTCTTTGTGAATGTTTGGAAGTGGGAGCATGAGCATATGGAATTATACCAGAGTTTTGCTTCCTGAGGCACTAAGGTATGTTAAGGACTACAAACTTACTTTGTCTGAAAATGCAAGCTAAGGTTCTCAGGATTCTGTAAAAGTTAACATAGTTATCCACTGCACATGGCACAGTAGTTTTCTAAGCCTTCTGCATTTGCTCACTATAGTGGTACCTCGGGTTACAGACGCTTCAGGTTACAAACGCTTCAGGTTACAGACTATTCTAACCCAGAAATAGTACCTCAGGTTAAGAACTTCAGGATGAGAACAAAAATCTCACGGCGGCAGCGGAAGGCCCCATTAGATAAAGTGGTACCTCAGGTTAAGAACAGTTTCAGGTTAAGAACGGACCTCCAGAATGAATTAAGTTCTTAACCCGAGGTACCACTGTACTGCAGATGTATTTATAAACACCTATTGGATATTTGTCTTGAAGGGCAAGCTGGAGAAACGGTGAAGCAAGGAGCAGGTTGGCTGACAAGTAATGAATGGAACTAAAGTATTACTGCTGGAGACAGCAGCTGTCTGGTTTCTAAGAGACGGAGTGCATTAGCTGCATGGAGGGCATGATTTCTGTAAACCTAATTTAGTTTTCTTTTATGAGAGGATGAGACCTGAGGCTGTAGAAATGTGGAGGGATTCAAGAGGAAATGAAATTTCAGGTCTGACAGGTTATGTGTGTGCGAGAATGATGAGTCAAAGAGTTTGTTGTGTCTGGAGATGAAAGATAACCTGATGATATGTACAGGGCAGAAAGTACTATTTAACTAAGGATGCTATGTTGCCCATCATGGAGAAAGGATGCCCTACTTGGACAACTCAGAAAGCCGCTTTGCTGTATTGCTATCCCACAAGGACCATGCTGTTTGTTAGAAGACATTTATTATAATTTTGATGTAGTGTTTTCTTTTTAACCTATTCTATTACTTTAAAAAGCCTCTCTTTGTGCCATAGCATGCACTCTCTGCATCGCTACAAATCATGCCAAATCTATTAAAAAACCACTTTTACTTCTCTATTGCACAGCACTGTACACAGATTCTTTTGCTTAACCCCTCAGTAAACATATTGTCCTGCCCTGACCCGACACAGGTCTGAACCCCGTCTCCATTAATGTAACAGGGATTGCAGTGCAAAAGGAATGTTGGAAACCAGGACATAAGTGCTAGCATTATAACCAGTAAAATGAATGCAACAAACCCCATGTCTGAATGCAGCCCTAGAATCATGCACTTGGAATCTAGTTCAGATCCCAACAAACACAGGAACTAGTTCAGATCTAGTTCAGATCCCAACAAACACAGGAAACTCTCTACTATCACAAAACAAAACAGATTCTCACTTAGAAGTAAAATGAAAACATTGCAATTTATTATCAGAGAATCATAGAGTTGGAAGGGACTCTGGGAATAATTTAGTCCAACTACCTGCAATGTAGGAATATGCAGCTGTTCATTATGGGGATCAAACCTGCAACCTTGTCAGTATCATGCTCTAGCATAACCTTGGCATTTTCTGGCTATTATTATTACAACACATAACATGCTTACTTGCAGGCAAGCTGTAAAATAAAACTTGACTTAGATACAAGATGTCATTATGTAATGTTTACTGTTGGTTTAAATAGATGTTACATAAAACATTTATGGTGTTATTCTTGCTTTACGGAGATAGCTAGGTATTTGCTCTAGCTCCTTTCCCTCTACAATAACTTGAGACAAGTGCCCTTCCTAACTTCACCCTCTATTAATTAGCAGGCTTGTTAAGAGAGTTTTACCTGAAATGTTAGGTTCCTTTCTAGCTTTACAAAGGGCCTCATCAGAAGTCTTCACTCAGGACAGCTTCCCTCTGCAGTCACTATGACCTAGAGATAGAAGAGAAATTGGATTCCATTCAAATTAAAAGACAAACCAACTTGATTCAATAGGTGAACCAGAACACAGGCATCATTTGAAATTCCCATTTTTCTCAATTTTGCAGCGCAGTTCTGCAGTCAAGCAAGCTAAGGAATTTATTCAAAAGTGCTTATACTAGGCTAAGCATAAAAATGCATGCATTAGTGAAAATAGCATACCAAAACCACATTTTTTGGTAATATTGCTGGTTTAAAAAAAGCCTATTAGGCAAAAGTTGCTTACAAAAATGTGCGTACAGTATTGTATTAGGAGAAACGCACACTAAACTGCTGATGATTTTCATTTTAAAACTGCAAACTGATGTGGAAGGATGCAGAACTGAATTTAAGATTATAAATATTATAAATACTGAAAGAAACCAAAATGGACAGATTTGCCCATCCCTACCCTGTCCTCAGCTCTTCCAAAGCCTGATGCTCAAATCACTCACTATGCTCTTGGAAGCCTTCTTAGCTCTCACCTCAAGTAATTTCAGATTCCAGGTGGACTTCCCCAGCTGCTACTACTTCAATCTCTCTCTTTCTCTCAGATTATTTTTTTTTGGCTTTCAGAGTTTGTTCTTGAGTCCTGGGCTGAAGCTGTTTACAGTACACCAAAGACTGTCCAACTGACTTACTTCAAACAGTGGCGGACCTGACCTTAAATTCCTTTCAGTCAAGACTATCAAGCCAATCCATTTGTTCCTGTTGGAATTCAAAACTTTCATTGGCCTATAATTACGGACCAATAGATTTGGATGGAATGTCCACCAAATGACCAGCCATCAGCTGTCCACATTTGGATGCTACTGCTTGGTATATATATAAAAATCAAAACACAGCATGTACTCTGCCATCTTCTTAGCAACAGGGATCAACTTTGACAGTTTAACTGTCACTTGGCCCACTGCTGGCTGACCTTGTATATTTCGGCTCTAGTCAATGTAAAATACATGTTTATTCTTCTTACAGTTAACACTTTACATTCTGATCAGCATATAAAGTATTAAAACATTCTTACAATAAAACACTTCCCAGAATATGGTTTTTATACAGAGGAGAAAGCTATATCTGGAAGAATGGCAGCTTTGGCAATTTGTACTACAAATACTGTTACTTCAAATAAGACATCTCCCTGCCAACAACAGAAATAGGGACAGGAACCACAAAACATGGTCAAAGCCCGAGAATGTGTAGAAAACACAAAAACATGATTTTTAAATTGATAGGGTTCACAATTTTTAAATTGTGAGTTCTTAGGGCCGACACACCAAAAACCAGGTAAAGTTGGTCCAAAGTTTCGTTTCAGTCCACCATCTTGCATCAAAATGGCACCCAGCTTCCATGAAGACCACCAGCCTAATTTTGGAAGCACTCATGCTGCATTTGGCAATGATATTTTAGAGGCGGCCGAACCTCTCCCAAAATATGGGCATCATCATGCCTAAACCATCATCTTGATTCAAATTATCAAATTGTTATCTTGATTCAAATTACAGGCAGCAATCCAACATTGACAAAAATTGCCACCCACAATTCAGGAACCCTTGTGCCAAATTTGGTGATGATATCTCAGGATGTGGTCAAACCCATAGAGCAGTAGTTTTTAACCAGTGTCCCCCTCCCTTCTCTGATGCCTTCTTGTGTCTCTGACTCCCAATGGCTTGCACAGGTGTTTGTTGCATCAGCCCTGGCTACAAGCTCCTTGGGCGAATGGTGCCTCTGTGGCTGGCTGGGGGGTGCTTCCCAGGCCTCAGTGGGGCAGTGTGAGGAGGCACCTCTCTTTGGGGCAGGATGGGCATCTCAGAGACCGGGGCATCAGCTGCGGCTGTCCAGAGGACTCCTCAGGAGAGAAGAGAGAAGAGGAGGCTGAGGGAAATCCGCAAGGGAGAGTGTTCGAAAAGGGGTGAGAGGCTGCCAGCTCTGCAGGCAAGGGGTGACATAATTGAGATCCTGAGCCCCACAGGAGTGCCGCAGAAAGAATGCAGTTGGTCAAGGGTGCCGTGGACTCAAAAAGGTTGAAAACCTCTGCCATAGAGAACAGACAGATAGACAATCAAACCACTGTTCAGAATATATAATAGACACACACCTGTGCCCCTAAACTTGCACAACAGAGAGTTCACTTTATCTTCTGGGTTTCTCTGCTTTGAATGCACTCAGCATCTTCCTCTACATATTACCTTGAAAAAGCACTTCATAGCTACCTTCACTAAGCCATCCATTCTTCTTAGGTCTTTTCCATATGTTTCTGCTGAAAGCAGTTTGCCAGTTGGCTGTTTCTCCCCCATAGAGATATACATTGCACTTAAATAAACATGATTATACCCTATGCGAAACTACAGTTTTCTCCAAATGGTAAAAATAAAGCAGCCAAAGTTTAAATTAGATTGTGGGTTGCCCAACAATTTAACTTCCAATTGGCTTGTGGTTCTTCTCCTTAGCAAGGAGATTTATGGCCCTTGAACTGGGGTTGGGGGGAATCTTTCTAAGAAGGACTGACTCTGAAGGTCTGAAGGTCTGCCTGAAAGGGAGACGGAACTGGCTGGATCATCCATAATACTAATGTGTGTGTGTGTGTGTGTGTGTGTGTGTGTGTGTGTCAGTCAGTACATAGTGTCAGTCAGAACAATTATTTGTGCAGGTAAGATACTGGAAACATATTTAAAGATCCAATCCTATGCATACTTTTCTAGGAGTTAAGTCTGACTAAACACAGTGGGACTTGCTCCTGAGTAAGCATGCATTGGGCTGGGCAATTACAGAGCAATCTTGAAGCAGCTTGTAGGATGAAGTGAGTGGTGGAGCTACCACTGTATTCACATCCTTGCCAACTCCTGCTGTTCGGGGTGGAAGGTGGTGGCATGTTTATCTCGTTGCCCCAGCTTCAGGCTGGCACAACAGAGGAACTGTAGATGTTTTGGATCCAGGGCAGGTACAGTCAACCTCAGCCTGCCAGATGATTTGGGACTACAATTCCCATCATCCCTGACCACTAGCCCTGTTAGCTAGGGATCATGGGAGTTGTAGTCCCAAAGCATCTGGAGGGCTGAGGTTGCCTATGCCTGATCCAGGGGGTCCATGGCCAGTCGAGATCCACCCTGCCCCCTTTTAGGTGGCTTCTGCCCACTACCACTACCAGGAACCTCTTACTCATGGACCAATGGTCTGACACAATACATGGTAGCTTCCTATGTTCCTAAACATTGACCCCTCTAGCCCAATATTATCTATTGAACTCTGTCTGTCAATGACTCTCCAGAGTCTCAAGTGGGTCTTTCACAACACCTGCCATTTGACCCTTTTAACAGGATATGTCAAGGATGAACTAGGGATCTTCTGCATGTGAAAAGCATTGCTCTACTACTAAGCTATGGTTCTTTCTTTGGAAGAATATGCCACCGCTAAAGGGCAAGCCTTCTTTTTTTATATATAATATTTTTATTAAGACTTTTACATAGAAAAAAAGAAAAAAAAGAAAATACAAAAATACAAAAAGAAAAAGAAAAACAGATAAAAACAGTTCCATTTTCATAATATTTCTTGCGTTTGCTTATTTCCCAGACTTCCCCACACCTCCCCTCGCTGTATTCCAGTTCAAATGTTTAATCAGCAAATCCCTTCCCTCTATCTTATCTTGATCTTTATCTTAATATCTTAATGTATCAAACCTTTAATTCTGCATCTTTTACCCTTCAAATTTTCCATACTCCTTCACCACATTATTACTAATAACCTTTTAACCTCCATCTGATGTCATCCTAACATTCATTAATTTTATAATATTTCTGTAAATAATCTTTAAATTTCTTCCAATCTTCTTCCACCGTCAGGGCAAGCCTTCTTTTTAAATGAAGCAGAGGCAAACACAAGTAAGGCCACCCCTTTGCAAAAGCACTTGCCCTCCCTACCCATCACGTGAGGATTACGTTTCACTCCCCTATAGCACTGACGATGAACACTAGTTGTAATTTTTTAAAACCAAAACCAAAAACTTAAAAAGATAATAATTTAGAGATCGCCTTGTCACATTACATATTTATGTGTGCCATTAAGATGATGAAGTATGGCTAACCCTTTGCATGCCTGCTGATATTGCTGTCAGAATTGATCCCCCTCAAGCTATTTTTTTTGCTCTGAAGGGAAAAGGGAAACAGATTTATGTATAATGCACTGGTAGTCTTGTCAGGCAGCTGTGACTGATGTTTGCTCAGTCGGGAACTCTGCTTGTCTGCATCTTCATAATGTGCCACTTGCCCCACAGTAATTATTCCTTTCCCCCCAACCCACCCCCACTATATTCAGAAAAGATCAGCAGCATCAATTCTTGTGGATCATGCCATTCAGCTAGAATGGGGGATGCTGTGACCTGCGGCACTAATTTGGTGTCAGCTGTAGAAGTAGCTAAACAACAGGAACAGGAAATAAGTACCCAAAGCTTGCCAGCTGCCAGCCAAATTCCAACCTGCTTAAATGACTTTCTAGTCCAACTTGCTAAAAACTGTGATCTTGAGTTAAAGATAGCACATTGCAAATAACATAGGGCAAAGGTTGGTTTGAACTGAATGGACCCTTAGTTTTAGTTTACCAAACTTGGAATAGCCACATAAGTCTTGTTTATTTATGGCTTGACAGTACAAAATACTGGGCATCTACCCTAAGGTGCCAAGCACCCTCAATTTTCTAAGCACAAAGAGAGACCAGAAGACCCTTGATAGCAGGTTGCTTGTCTGTTTGGCATGCACAGTATATTTAGGGATATGCTGAAATGAGAGACTGTGGACAAAATAAGGACTTAGCATCTCTCCTTTAAACTGAACAAATGCACTACTGGCAGGCTAGATTCTGGGTTAGGCCCAAAGCCTAACCAGAATTCAGTGTCCACTAAACTTCTAGAAATTAATGTTTGTAGACAAACCTTCGTTTATGTCCCAATGCTTTCTCTACTACATTAGTATTAGTCATGTTCCATTGATGCAAACTGGAAGTGTTAAGTGTCCAAGTGTTCCATTAATGTTGGTACACCAAAGACATGGCTTGATGCTTCTTCCTGGCATCCAGCCTGTTATGCTTGCTGCGATCCCACATGTTCTTTGGACAGACCCTGCTCCATCAATGTGGGCTGCTCCATAAGTGTGAATGGGGCATTGTCCCACCAACCTCAGCCTATTCTCACCCAGCCCTCTCACCACTTCCCCATCCTGACCCTTCCAGACAGGGTAGATTTACAACAGTGGTTTGTGGGAAGTCACAGCTGTGCTGTGCCTCTCCCAACCGTGGCTCCTATGCCTGCTCTTGCGAGTGGCAGAGGCGGCGGCGGATGGACCAGCAGCCCCAAAAGGAGCCCTTTTGTGCTGCTCCTTCCTCCTCCTCCACCTTTGCCATTGTCGGCTGTGGAGGAGGAGGAACGAGCAGCCCGAAAGCAGCCCTTGCGGGCTGCTTGTTCTTCCTCCGCTGCTGCCACCACCACCAAGTTTGTGGTGTGGTGAATGGGCTTATACTCAAGACAATGAGTTTTCCCAGTTTTTTGTGCTAAAATTAGGTGCCTCGGCTTATATTCGCATCGGCTTATACTCGAGTATATACGGTAGATCCTGACATCCATTAATTTCTTGGGTTTAGGGGGTTCTTCCATCCTCAACTTGTAACAGTATAGTTCCCTAAATAGAAGTGATTTCAGTGAGTAAGTCCTGTGAAACTTCCAGCACTAGGTATTTTCATCTGTTTCTTCCTTGGGATGCTTCAATGAATTTAAGCCCTGGGTAGCCCACTTATTAATTGAACCTGAAGCTTCATTTATTAAAAAAAATAAATTAAATTAAAATTTAAAACATCTCACTGCTTGGCTTTAATGAGCACTTCTGTTGGAAACGAATATGTCCCTCCTGTAAAGTTAAACGGACTGAGTTGGACTGCTCAAAATTAAAATGATTTGAAAAGCTAATCTTCTCAATTCCCAAAGCAAGTCATTAGCTGCTTTCATATCACTTAATTTTGCTAATAGAGCGGAATGTAATGTTCTTCACTGCCAAGAAAGAACACTTAACTTTAGGGGGAAAGCATATTGTTCTCATTAATGAAAGAAGAAAATAAATTAACAAAAAAGTTTATTTTTATGGCAATTAAGTCTTCCATAGAATCAGCATAAAATCCAGTTTTAATAATTAACCTTATAGCTGGAGCAGAAAACCAAGGGAAGAGGATAGGGCAGAATGGTTGCTTGACCGCATACAAGTAAACCTTCCTTTCAGCTGTGATGCTCTAGGAATTGATGAAGGCAAAGTTGACAGCAGGGATGAGGCATCTCAGTCCCGGGGTGGGGAGCAAATGCAGATGTCTAGGCCTCTTTGTTTGGCCTTCAGATTGTTCTCATGCACACCCTGCTCCACCCCTGAGTCACATCCTTATTGAGTGTTTTTGTCTGGCTGGAGTGTATCCTGGAACTCTGATACAGCCTCTTACTTGTTTGAATGGAGAGGGATGGTTGGATGAGTGTTTGCAGAAGATAACCTACTGTGCAAAGGTACGATGTACATTAATTGCTCTGCAAATTCCGCCCTCTAGCTCTACCCACCAGTGCAGAGGCATAGCAAGGAGAGACGGTGGGTGGGACACACTACGCGCCACACCATGGGGGGACGGCACTTATCATGGGGCCTGCAGCACACCTGGACCATGGGTCTCTCCTGGGAGTGATGCAGTAGCTCTGGCACCTGCAGGCTCCACACTGCCCAAAATGGCAGTGCAGTTTCCCCACCACCTCCCCCTCAGCTGTAGGGCGGCGACAGGTGGACAGCATGCAAGCTCCGTGCTGCCCAAAACAGCTGTGTGGGGCTTGCATGCGCCCGCTGCCTCCCTCCCAGCCACGCTACCACTGAGAGGGAGGTAGTGAGTGGACTCCTTGGAGGCTCCACTGGGTGCCCTGCCCCAGCTCGCTCCGTGCCATGGACAGCTCACCCCACCCCTGGGGTCAGGGCATATGTGCTGCCCCAGGCACCCTTGCTGCTAGCTACACCATTGCATCATTGGCATGGGTTTCTCAGATGGGAATGCAGCCCTTGGATCGTAAAAGGTCCCCCCACCCCTGGTTTAGAGAGAGAGGGCTTCCATGAGGCAGGAAGAGACCATTGCCTCAGGTGGGGGTGGATGAGCACCCTCATCCCAGCAGAGTTTCTTTCCACTCACAGCCCTTGCATGTGGGATGAGGAAGCACAAACCCTAGTTGAACCGTTTGACTTTTTCCTCTAATGCAAGTTCAGCCCTGGATGAGACCAAGCAAAATGCTTTCATTCATATTAATAGTGCAGCTAGGTAACTGTGATCTTTTAAAATTGTAGTTAGTCCAATATATTTGTAATGGTAACCCTCAAGCACTTATTAACCTCTTTATCATGAACACATGTGGGCAAGGAAGGAAGAAATATATTTAAAGATCTTGCATAACGTAGGAATAGATAAAGGAAAGAATAGGCCTTCTTCCCTCTACTCTCATATTATCAATCCGCTCATTACAAATGATCATGTATGAACAAACACAGAACAGGAAGAGATGTTGCAAGACCCAGGTGGGCAGATGCAGACAGATATGAGATCATAGTATCGGTTTCCTACTCATGCAACTCCCTACACAATTACGTAGCTTTCTACATAGTTGTTATGCTCTGGATCTAGTCAAGTCTTCAATATGCTCCTCGGAGGCTCATAAATAGAGCATGATGTAATAGCAGTAAGAGAGGATCCTCTGATCCTATAGATATGGGAAGTGTTCTAGTAACAGGTAAATGCATCTGCGTCCTACTGAAATTTGAAGAACCAGGGTTCATTAATGAGTGGCTTTTGAAAACTAATGAAAGCCTGATCAATTGTTTACAATGGAGGTTTAAAGCTAATTGTTTTCCTCTCCTTGTCTGAAGTTATACAAGCAAGAATCTAAGTTGTTAGTATGAATTACAATGTTTCCAGCAGTGCATATTGTTCCACTTTATCTTGTGTCTTGTTGCACCAGTACATAACAAAAAGGCTCCATTTTTCAATGAAGTGATTATTCTTCCCCATACTCTTTGTATTGTCCTCCAGTGTTAGTGCATTGATTATTTCCACCAAGTGTAACTAATAGTTGTGTGGGCTGTTAGCAGATGTATAACCAAGACTAAATCTTTAGCATAGCTATTAGATATGCTGGTAAGTCACACCTAATAGTGATTTCTATCTAGTATAACAGCTGTTCAGAAATATCATATATTTGAGCAAGACCAAAAAACATGGTATCTATCACCATTAATTGCTTTAGACTTCCAACATAAACTATTTAATCTCCCATAAATCTTGAGGGTGTTCAATCAATCAATCAATCAATCAATCAGTCAATATTTCACAGCAGTGCTGTTTGTTTGCTGTGAAACCTACTGCCACAAATATTTTCATGCAGATATAGGTATTTCATGTCCCAGATCTCTTTGTGTTGAGCTTGATAGGTTTTAATTGCTGTTATCTATATTCATAATACCATATATTTCGCTCTGTAATTTCTGAGACTGATGTTTTAGCATTAGAGATTCAAATTCGGTGTTTTCTCAAATAGGGCCATGTTTTAACTTCTGGGTAGTTCATAGTTGTCCAGTATAAAGGATCTGTTTCTAAACAATTTTAAATCTCAGTCAATCTATACGTTTTCCAGAAATGAAAATTGCCTGGCAAAGTTGCTTTTTTACATTTATTCATTATAAAATAAAGTTGTTATTGGGGATAATCCAGGACTTAATTTTCTCTTGACTTTACTGTGTAGCAAGCAAAGCTTTTGTACATGGGGTAGTTCTCATCAACTCTTCTTAAATAAATAAATAAATAAATCCCAAAAATAGTGTTCTCTTTTGCAAGTGGGATGGACAACAAATATAGTCCACCGGGTCCAGAAAATCCTGTTAGCAACTGCTTTCTCACCATCTTTGGTACCCTCCTCTGGACATTTTCCAATTTGTTGATATCCTTTTAACATTGCAATGCCCATAACTGGACACAGTACTCCAAGGTGAGGGCTGGCCAAACAATAATAATGTTCTTTTTCTCACAGTCTTTGCACAGAACTCTGTTGATGCAACCTAAGATTGCATTAGCCTTTTTGTTGCCACATCACATTTCTCATGTTTAGCTAATATATACAACATAGTACGTACAACTGCTGCTGCCATTCCCAAGAGTCAGGGAGCTTCCAATAGGCTGGAAACTGTGGGAGTTATGTTGGGTCTTGAATGTGCCTGCAGAGATTCAATGAAATGCAGAAAGACAGTGCGTAGTTTCACCATTTGCCCTCTACAAAATACAGACTTCAGCCAAGACCAGAAGATTCTAGAAGTGTCTCCTTTGGCTCCACCAGGCAAGCAAGTAATTGAAGAAAGAATAGGGAGGACTTTGATCTCAGTGAGGTGCTAATTTGTAAGATCTGGAGGCTGTTAAGAACTTAGGAAGCAAGGAATCAGTACATAAACAATGACCTTTATCTAAGGCCATTACTGACGCATTACTCTTTGGATACATTCATTTACACAAGTTTTTGAAGACAAGACAATGTGTCAATAAAGGAATTAGACCAGACACCTTGAGTCCATCACATTTATCTCAGTTTGCTGACAGGAACAGTAGGTGACACTAAGTCACAGAAAATACTTCAAAGTCTCCTGGGCCCTAGGTTTTCCACAGAAGCCAAACAACATTTACTGCTTTGGTAACAACAAACAATGTGTTGGGTTAATGCAGCTGTAAGATGAAAGCCTAGTCCACTTAGCAAACACAAAGCTTTCACATCCAGTATTCTTTAACCAGATTTAATTCAATTGCCGTTGGCTTTTGAAAATTGAAATTATTTCTAACTTTCATCTTGACCATTTTGAAAGGAACACTTATTTTTTAAATGGATGTAGCAAGGTTGAGAACTAGGATGTTTAAAGCCATGAAAAGCCAGAGTATTTGTTTCATGCTGTTTAGAACAAACACAGCATGTGGTGTGACTAAAAGGTAAGGATCATTTACCGGGGAAAAAACCCTAATTTTCTCTGTAATAATTTGGACTTCTGCAAACAGTAAGTTTTTCTTCCCAACCCTCCCCAATATACAGTTTATAATTGTTTGGAGCAATGGAATAGCTCTCAAAATTGTGCAGGGCTTCCAAGATGCTATGAAATAGAAAACCCAGGTGAGCTGAGTGTGCTTTTAATAAAGAACCAGGTTCTCCCTTGAATAAATATCCTGTTTACTTAATGCTGTTGGTGGTCAAATCTAAAACTGGCAGGGTCTTTCAATAAAAAAAGAAAAAGGACATTTTGTTCTGCATTTAACCTACCAGAAAACTGAAACATCAGTCATTTGAAAAGTGATTCTGATAAACAACAGCAACAATTCTATTATCACCTCTTTTAAGTCCTGCTGGCCTCACCACCTAAGACTGTAGCTACAATAAGGCCACTGAGAAACAAGAAGGATAAACTGGCATGCAATGTCAGCAGAAGTACAATGCTTACTTAAAACAAAGTAAAATTATATGAAGAACAACCAATACTTTAAAACAATGCAAAAAACACTTAATAAAAGAGGTTGTTTAAACAGCATATAGTTTATTTTATTGACCCCAGTGTAGGCCTGTTGACTTTCGGTTGAAGAAGGCAACGAGTAAGGCTGCTTGTCCTTGAGCTCCATGGTCTGTTTTAATTTGTTTTAATTTTGAATAGTTTTAAAGTCAGTTGACTCAGCTGTTAAATGTTAATTGAAACATACAGGCAATGAGCATATCTGTTTATCTATTTTACTTTTACATGGGCTTAAAAGCCATATATTTTAATTGGAGGGCAGGCGGTGGGATAACGGCTGTTTTGACTCAGCGCTTAGCTGAACTCAAGGAGACTGCAGTTTTAATATGGTTACCATGCAAGCACAGACCTGCAGTGCTTCAGATAAATCGTCCGGAACTCCATTGCCAAATTTAGTCCAGAAATCTATGCTAGACTCTGGTGAATCAACAACTGGAGAAGCCAGAGCAAGAGAGGCAGAAGTGACTGTAAAGCATTTGTGGCAAGATGCAGTTCATTTGTCGTCTATGGACAGGAATGTGCAAGGAATGGGGCTGGAGATGCCGGATCTCAAATAAGACGTTTTGCAGCATATTCCTCTAATGAAAGCTTAACCAACTTTAATCTGATAACTTTCATTGATCAATTAATCCAGACTTGTCAGGAGCCAATACATATGCTCCCAAGCAACCTCAGCTTCCTCCATATAACGAAACCTCAACCATGCATAGTAACAATTTTGGCATAATAGACTTGGCCACAACAGAGGCTGAAACTCCCTCACCGTGGGAACTTTCACGTGACCAATGTCTCTTGACAAAACAAACAGCAGAGGGAATCTCTAGCAGAACCAACATATTGGAAAATGAATTTCCAGTTCGAATGCCATCATTAATACTTCTGTAGTAAAGTACTACGGCTAGTCATCCTCATCCTCACTGTCACTGTCAATCATCAAGTGCGTTTATAAATCACTTCCCATAAAACAACCTTAAGCAATTCAACTATCTGCATTTAAAAGGCTTCTGGGAAGAGGAAGGTCTTCAACAGCTGCTGAAGTATTTCCACACAGCAAACACTACTGTACCAGATAGGCATTTCTTTATTAGTAAGATTGGTTGCTAATGTGGTGATTAATGTTTCCTCAATAGAAGCTAATAGTCGAGAATGATCTTAAGTATTAGTCATAAGATGGAGGAAGGGGCTTATGTAAGGCATGCAAAGTAGTAGTAGTAGTAGTAGTAGTAATAGTAATAATAATAATAATAATAATAATAATAATAAATTTATACCCTGCCCATTTGGCTGGGCTCCTCCAGCCACTCTGGGCGGCTTCCAAGAAAAGATTAAAAATACATTAAAACATCAGTCATCAAAAGCTTAACTAAACAGGGCTGCCTTCATATGTCTTCTAAACGTCAGATAGTTGTTTCTTTCTTTGACATCTGAAGGGAGGGTGTTCCACCGAGAAGGCCCTCTGCCTGGTTCCCTGCAACTTCACTTCTCACAGTGAGGGAACCGCCAGAAGGCCCTCGGAGTTGCACCTCAGTGTCCGGGTAGAACAATAGGGGTGAAGACGCTCCTTCAGATATACTGGGATCAAAAGAAGCATTTTGGGGGACAGAGAAAAACGAAGCATAGAGAGAAGAATGAGCTGAAGGCTGGAAGCATCTTGGGTCCAAACTAGAGATGACTTTAACTTGAAGTCTATGGTTTGTTTTTAACCATATTCCCCCAGCAATGATTTTCATTGGGACAGCTGCACACAGGGAGGGGAAGTTAATCCTTTGCTTCCTTGCTGTGGTCATGATGAAAATTCCTACTGCTATAGCTCTTAATAATAGCATTGCCATGTTTAGCATCAAGGTTGGCACTGGATCTGCTGCCTGGTAGGCGTGCAAGTGCTGTTTCCCCTCCACCTATGCTCAGCTTCTAAATAAGCAATATATATAAATAAGCAATATATATATATCCATATATCCATATATATATATATATATATATATATATATATATATATGCTTTCGTAGATTTTCACGGGTACAGGAATGCAGGTTTTGGTGTCCTCGGGTGTCTTCCCGTGTAAAAGTTGGGGTGTCTAGGCGACGTTTCGACGAGGTCTCACTCGTCATCTTCAGGCTGGTGCTTTCGGCTTCTTGTTACTGGAACAGAGCAGGATCTCAGTGTTTGAGTTCCTATAAATACTGTTGAGGAGGTGTGGTGTATAGCCTCCAATGTTCTGGGCAGAGAGGAGGTTCCCAGGCTAGTGTGCCTTTTCTTCTTTTGTTCCTTAATTGCTTGAGGGATATCTTGAGTGATTTCTTGAGTGATTTCCTGAATCCCACTTAGGTGGGTCATTAGGTGTGGATTAGTTGCTAAAGCCTTCGTGTCTTGAACTCTTGAACTTTGTGAAGAGTTTTTCTGAGAAGATGGCTGTACTGCACTTGGTTGTGCTCTGGCTTGGCTTCGTGTATAGGGGCGAGCAAAAGTTCAAGAGTTCACAAAGTTCAAGAGCAAAAGTTCAAGAGTTCACAAACTCTTGAACTTCACAAAGTTCAAGAGTTCAAGACACGAAGGCTTTAGCAACTAATCCACACCTAATGACCCACCTAAGTGGGATTCAGGAAATCACTCAAGAAATCACTCAAGATATCCCTCAAGCAATTAAGGAACAAAAGAAGAAAAGGCACACTAGCCTGGGAACCTCCTCTCTGCCCAGAACATTGGAGGCTATACACCACACCTCCTCAACAGTATTTATAGGAACTCAAACACTGAGATCCTGCTCTGTTCCAGTAACAAGAAGCCGAAAGCACCAGCCTGAAGATGACGAGTGAGACCTCGTCGAAACGTCGCCTAGACACCCCAACTTTTACACGGGAAGACACCCGAGGACACCAAAACCTGCATATATATATATATATATATTTCTTCAGTGTTTTTTTCCTCCAATAGAAGCCAAATCCAGATAGTGCTGCCCCTGGATCTTTCCACTTCTCAGGGAAGTGGGGTGCTTGTAAAAACAGTAAGTGTCATTACAGCATATAAAACTTTCTTTATATTGTTTAACAGATTGCAGCCTGATTAACTGATTCTTTTGGCTTGGCCAGTGCAGATCTCAGACCAAGAGCTGCATGACAGTTTTGCAGAAGAGGATAGAGAAAGCAAGGGTTGTGTAGCTCCTTAGAGCTTCCACATCTTCCTCAAGTCCCTCATGTTGTTCTTACAACAGCAAGAGAATTTGATACAGTGCTTCTCCCCTTCCTATTCCTCCCCCTTTATCCCCAACTCTTCTAGCTGAGTTATGCTGCAGTTGCAACTCAAGTCTGAACTGCGCAAATGTTGTTCTTTTGGCACACTAGGAATGTTTATGGGCTAGGTCGCTTCTCCATCCCCCTCTCCTGCTAAAGCACTACTTTTTAAAAAGAGCAAACTGCTTGTATTTACACTGTCACTCCTGAAAGTTCCACGTAGATTGTTATCTATGTACCAGGCTGACAAACGGTTTCAGCCTGCCAACAGTCACTCCAGAATAAAGTATATATAATTTTAACTTATGCTTATGATTGTCGGCAACCGGCTCCCAAACACTTTATTCAGTAAACAACTTGCACATTAGACAGAATGGTGATCAGACTAACACAGTCTTTTCACTGTAGTGTGTGTGTGTGTGTGTAAGCACGTGCACCCACACACCCATCCCATGTTTCAATATGAAGTTTGCCATCCATGGGCAAGCTTATGATTTAGTAAGTATAGACCAGCAGGCTAAATTTGGTTTTCAGAAGTTATCCTGTCCCAAAATGAAAATTTCCAAGGGCTAATATGAATTTTGATTGTGAACCTATAAGATAAATAGGATCATCTTAAAAGATGGTCCTGGTTGCAGGCAGGCCCTCAACTCAGATTCACCCCCTCCCTGGCGTGGGTGGAGTAATACCCTCACGCCAGGGTGGCACCACGATCACCCCAGGCCTATTGGCCAATCATTTTGAATGGGGTGATCATGAGGGGGTATAAAGGCGGCAGCACGACGTGTGCCAAGCACCTGCTTCACACTGTCCGAAGTCCGATTGAGGGGCTAGGGCCATGCTAGGCCTCTGGGAACACCGAGGAAAGCTGCAGGTGGGTTCCCCCGATGTTGCTCCCTCTTTTGGTGGTTTACCCTTACTGACTTCCTGCAAAGGGGGCAGGAGTCTGCTATAGTCTTTTGCCAATGCCTAAGCCAATACTGCTCACATTTGCTGTAATCAATAAAGTTGTGACCTAAATTTTGCCCAATAATCTTAAACCAAAATTCTGTGCCAGTGTGAATTTCTTTATTCTAACAGGGGGGCTGGCTTGGGGGCCTTGACACGCAAGTACTGGGCAATTTGACACAGTCTGTTTCTTCTATATACAAGCAGTCTCCCCCACACCCACTCCCCGGCCACACCACCCAAACATGGAAAATTTACTAACATGGACTTGAGGATCAAAGACACCACTAGTCATTCTCAAGGCTACAGTGGTTGAGAAGTGCCATGAGATCAGTGGTATTTTCAGATCAAACGACAGACTTCCCCTCACCCACCTTTGAAATGAAATGCTGGTGCCCAATCTTAATTGTGATAATGTTTTGATTGCTTTTATTGCTCATGCTTTACCTCTACCCTTAATAAAGTTGGGGGTTTTTTTGTGTGCAATGGAATGCCTTTGCATCTTTAGGAAATAATATGTCCAGGATGGGTCACATGCAAAGATTTGTTCATGCATCTGGAAGATTCCTACCACTTGCACCTCCAGAAAGGTTGGCAGTCCTTTTGGAGTGGCATCCAATGGGACACGAGAGACTGCAGTCACAAGTGAAAATGTTCAACACTTCCATTTCATATGGAAGCGTTTTAAGGTTTACACATACACTGAGCTTTGGGGGACTCAGCCAAAAATATAATCCTGAGCATTATAGTTCAGTCTTTTCAGGTGATTCACATTGCTCAGTGAGAAGTATTACCCAGCACTGGATCATTCCTGTTGCTAAGTGAGAGGCATTATACAGTGGTGGACAATTCATTTGTGTTAATTCTTGCCTATCTCTATTACCATAGGTGAAGAGAGACAGGAGAGGATGAATACTCTTAATAGCATTTTCATGTTGCATGACAGTTTGGTGAATCCCGCCATCAAGATAATCTCTTAATCAAAATGTGGCAGGAAGAACAGGGATGTTGCAAAACTCAGCACAAATGCATGACTTGATTTGAATTATATTGCATATAAATCACCAGCCTGAATAGTTTGCAGCAAAGGGCTTTATGTTTCAGGATGGGGACCTGATTTTGTGTAGGAACATCGTGGCAGAGATGGGTTATTGTAGCTTAAAGGTAAAGGTAAAGGGACCCCTGACCATTAGGTTCAGTCGTGACCGACTCTGGGGTTGCGGCACTCATCTCACTTTATTGGCCGAGGGAGCTGGCGTACAGCTTCCGGGACATGTGGCCAGCATGACTAAGCTGCTTCTGGCGAACCAGAGCAGCGCATGGAAACGCCATTTACCTTCCTGCCAGAGCAGTAACTATTTATCTACTTGCACTTTGGCATGCTTTTGAACTGCTAGGTTGGCAGGAGCAGGGACCGAGCAACGGGAGATCACCCCATCGCAGGGATTCGAACCGCCGACCTTCTGATCTGCAAGTCCTGGGCTCTGTGGTTTAACCCACAGTGCCACCCGCATCCCTGTTGTAGCTTACTGTGGGGAAAAGGTGAGGCAGTGGGGAGGTTGGTATGATGCAAATGCAAATGCACTGGCATCAGTGCTTTCCTCCTTGACCATCCACCTTCTGGTAAGTAGCAGTGACCCATCTGATGGGAAGCCTGCATAGCAGAACTACCCCACCACCAATCAAGCCACTTCTGGACCCAATAGAGAATAAATAGGCCCATTCCTTTATTTATCTCCCTATTGGAGCCTTATAGGCAGCTCTGCACCCATACAGGTTTGCTCCTAAGAACAGAATACATTTGTCCACTTGTAGAACAAGTAGTGATGCATTTGAAAGTGCAGAAGGCCACCCATACATCAACAGCTCTACTGTTGGTTTACACACAAAAAAATTCCTTCTTATGTACTTTATTATTTTTAATCTCTTGTTTGCGGTTTACAGTGTTCTGCTGTCTTCAATTTGTGGCCATTCGCTAACCACCAGTTGTGATTCTCTGCCAGAAGCTGTCCCCATTACAGAAGCTCTTCTGGGCAGCCACAAAGATTTGGAGAATTGGGATGCAGTGGAATATTTACAGTGGAATTGTTCAGCTGTTGAGAGAAAGAAAACAAAACCAACAGCAACTAGACAGCAACGCTCTAAAAATGGTAAATGCCGGTGAAGAAACAACAAGCAGGAGTAAATTTCTGAACACTGTGCAACAAATCTAATCATTTTATCATGTCAAAATCTGTCAGACTAAAGACCTATCTAATCTGGGTATGTGTAAAATGATGCTGGAAACTGAATTCTCACAAGACCTGCTGAAATCCAGCTTGCCTCCTCCAGCTACTAAATGACAGATGGAGGAGGGGCATTGCAAGGAGCATCGCCTCCCACATCCCCATTGATTGCTCTTCCTTTGTACAGTACCATGCATACTAGTAGTGCATGGTTCAAGAAGGTCTTTTCAGGTGCCATGAAGTAGTAGCTAGTATGGTGCAAAATAGAGGGCTGGACTGCAGTGCAGTTGTTAATATTTATGCTAAGCATTATATGGATATAAAAAATAAGACAGCCTGCAGGCTCACCATCTAAAAGCTATGATGCAAAAGGAAGCAAGAGCAAAGAGGAGGAAAGCAAGACTTGGAGACTATGGACTAAGACCTGCATACCTATCTTTGACCACACAGGACCAGAAAGCTGCAAAAGAAGATGGGGGAAAGGTAAGCCCATAGAGGCTGTATACATACAATACATTTAAAGCACTTTTTAGGACCTCCTTGAAAGAATCTTTGGAACTGTAGTGTGTTAAGGGTGCTGGGAACATTAGCTCGGTGAGTGGTAAGCTACAGTTCCTAGCATTTTTAGGCGCGGAAGGATGTGCTTTAAATGTGTGTACATAGCCAGAGACTATGGTGTTAAGAGGTATACAAACTGTTGAAACAAACTATTGCCCAAACATAGTCTATGGGGACAGTCAACAAACTACCCATAAAGCACAATCCTATTCAAAGCAAATATTACTTGATTCAGTGGGTCTTACTCTCAAGTAAGTGTATATAGGATTGTGGCCTTAATGAAGGAGTGATACTTTTCTCCCTTTCCCTGCCTCCATGACACAAGATTCAAGATCCAAGCCCAAATAAGAAATTTGTCCCCAATGTCAGCTTCCTAAAATTACAACATCTGTTTTTATTTGGTGTGCCTCCAAATCAGAATTTGAGAAGCCAGCTGGAAAGCACACATATGTACTGTAGGCACTCCCCAGCAAGGCTGCTACCTTCCTGCAGTGCTCTTACTGATGGGATGGGATATATATATATAGACTCTCATCTCCAGAACCAAACGCCATATATATAGACTCTCATCTCCAGAACCAAGACTCTCATCTCCAGAACCAAACGCCTGGCTGACGAAGACCACTTGACAACTGAGTTACAGAATCTCTCAAATGTGTTAATTGCCAATGGATACCAGCAAAACAGGGTTACGAAGCTAATCCAAAAAGAAACACCCCCCAAAAACCAAGACACAGAAGAAAACAATGGCATAGCCCTCCTTCCTTATATCAAGGGCACTACAGATAAAATTAGCAAAATCCTCCATAAACACAATATCAAAACAGCCTTTTGCACCAACCAAAAAATAGCCAATATCCTCAGAAACCCCAAGGATAAAATTCAGTTGGAAAACCAAGGGGTCTATGAAATACCCTGCAAAGTCTGCCCAGCCACGTACATTGGACAAACAAACAGACGAATAAATGCACGGATCGCAGAACACAAGAATGCCGTCAAAAAAGAAGAAAAAACTTCCTCTCTTTTCCAACACATGAAAGAAACAGGACACGAAATTAATTTTGCAGATTCCAAATTGCTCTTTAACATGGAACATCACCACAAGAGAATAATCATGGAAGCCATCGAGATAGAGAAACACCCTCACAACATGAACAAGCGTGACGACACATCCCGCTTGCCAGACATCTGGAAATTAGCCCTCCCCACAAAATCTGACACCAGATCCAGAGGCACACAGAACGCCATCACCAATCAACCACACCAGACCCAAACCCAGACCCTCTCCACAGATAAATTACAGACACCATCCAGTAGCCAAACCAGGGTGGCACCTCCGGATGCTGCACCCCCCTGCAATCCCTACACAGATCTGGCTGGCACAGGCCACAAAACCACAGCTCGCCCCTATACACGAAGCCAAGCCAGAGCACAACCAAGTGCAGTACAGCCATCTTCTCAGAAAAACTCTTCACAAAGTTCAAGAGTTCAAGACACGAAGGCTTTAGCAACTAATCCACACCTAATGACCCACCTAAGTGGGATTCAGGAAATCACTCAAGAAATCACTCAAGATATCCCTCAAGTAATTAAGGAACAAAAGAAGAAAAGGCACACTAGCCTGGGAACCTCCTCTCTGCCCAGAACATTGGAGGCTATACACCACACCTCCTCAACAGTATTTATAGGAACTCAAACACTGAGATCCTGCTCTGTTCCAGTAACAAGAAGCCGAAAGCACCAGCCTGAAGATGACGAGTGAGACCTCGTCGAAACGTCGCCTAGACACCCCAACTTTTACACGGGAAGACACCCGAGGACACCAAAACCTGCATTCCTGTACCCGTGAAAATCTACGAAAGCAAATATATATATATATATATACGCACAAAGTTTACAGTTTACAGCTAGGGAGTACAGAGGAGCTTGGGCAGAACTACACCATATATTGAAAGTGCATCCAGCACACATTTAAAATACATGATTTAAAGCACATGGTAAAGGATAATGGGAATTGTAGTTTCTGTGGGAGTCAAACCTAACACTGCAAGTTAGTATACGAAGGGGTTAAGGACCACAGAGTTCTAATTGCTGAAATAGTGTCAGATATGCCACATCTCCTCTTCTCCTAAGAGGGACGAAGTAAGTCTTGTTTCCTGTTTCTTTTCTCCCTCCTCCTCTCTTCACACTGCATGCAATGGAGTCAGACATGCCTCAACATAGGTATCTGTGTCAAACATGTGTCTGAGGCTGCCTTTGCTATATTTTTCTACCTAAGAACATAGACCTGCATTTCTTATTGCTATATAACATAACACAACACATGATTGTGACCTTGGATCAAGTAAGTAAATCATTTTTGAACTTACTTCAGAGTGTGGTCTGTTTCATGGCATTAGGGTATTATTATTATTAATTCATTTTATACACCGCCCTATACCCGGAGGTCTCAGGGCGGTTCACAAACAAGACCACAACATATAAAATCAAACCAAAAACAATAACCCAATAAAAAACCCCCAAAAGAGCCACATTCTAAAAGGGCGTTGGATGTCAGTAAGATCAACCAAAGGCTGGGTTAAAAAGGAATGTTTTTGCCTGGTGCCTAACGGTGTATAATGAAGGCGCCAGGCGAACTTCCCTGGGGGGAGCATTCCACAGATGGGGAGTCACTGCCGAGAAGGCCCATTCTTGTGTTGCTACCCTCCAGACCTCTCAAGGCGGTGGCACATGGAGGAGGGCCTCGGAAGATGATCTCAGGGTCCGGGTAGCTTCATATTGGAAGAGGCGGTCCTTGAGGTATTGTGGTCCTGAGCAGAGGGTGGGGGGCAGCTACCTTAAAGCAGCTTGAGTGTAGTCTATACATAGCCTATCCCTATGCTTCACTAAATCTGCCTAATGATGGATTTATTCATGCTGTACTCATGAAGATTGTACTTTATTATAAATGTTCTCCAAACCGCTCCTTACCCAACAAAGGGGACATGGCACTTACTGGTCCTTGATCATGAATATGGGCTGCAAATAATTGTTAGGCTTTACACAGAGGCTTCTACCAGCCTGTTTCCTACCTTGCAAAAGGTAAAATATAGATCTTAATCATTAAATGTCTGAGAACTACTTGGGGAATGGCATAGATTGCCTTACCTCATGTGTAGGGCAAGATACTTGGATCTAACACCGCTATGTCCTACTAATGCTATTGAATCAATTCCCTCCTGCTAAATTAATTTAACTTAATTAGCACAACAGATTACAATGCATGTTAGAGCAAGTTTGCGTAAGAGACCAACAGTGATGAGTGAAACCTAAGAACTAGGACTTCAGCCATCCAGCATGAAGCTTTATCAAGCAGGCAAATCAGGCTTTTAAGTTGTGCAAAAAGTCTGTACGATCATATTAGATAGGTTCACGCGTTCATTCATGGTGTTGAATATTTACAGTCACAGTCAGCAGAGATGATATTTACCATGTCCAGGGAACAAACCCTTTCCATATACTGGGGAATCTGTTCCAGAATCTTAGCATAGTACTTCTCATGTCTCAGTTATTAATTGGCATATTTATAAAATGAAGATGCAGGAGTAACTTGAATGAAGTCTCCCATGACTAACAGTACAATCCGGTACATGTTTATTCATGCCAGAAGTAAGCGTCACTGGTTTCAAGTTGGGTTTATTTCCAGGTAAGTGTGTAAAAGATTGCAGCAAGGGTAGCCAACATGATGTTCTCCAGATGTTGCTGGACCACAACTCCCATAGTCTTTGGCTATGATGGCTGAGGCTTATGACAGTTGGACTCAAACAACATCTAGAGAGCTCCACATCACCTACTCCTAGATTGCAGCCTCAAAATATAATCTGGGAAACTCACGCCTATGAACAAAGGAAAAACCAACTAATTTATTCTGTTGGTGCACACTGATATCCTTTCATCTCTCCCAGTAGGGTTGCTTTCCTCCTGTTTTACATGAGAGGGTGTGACCCAATCAGTCCCAACAGCCGATGCTCTTCCTAAATGCCTGCATTCCTGGTCTGAGCAGTATACTTCCTTTCTCCATCCACTATTTTCACTTGGGTTTCCTCCATCATGGAGAGTGCTACTAGTTGGAAATCCTTAGCACCCCAGATGAGCAAAAGTATAGCAGGAGTGCCAGAACGAATGTAAACAGAGAATTACCTTATTACAGCTGCATGTGGTGTTATAATTAAATAAGACTGCAGCAGAGCCACTGGTGCATCACATGCGCCACAGTGTCGCCAAATCTGCAGATTTTCATCCTTACTTTTATTAAGCATGACGATGCCCAGCAGGATCTATTTTGTCTGATTATACTCGACTGGAGAAGAATAGTAAAAGGCAAGATAATTAGAAATATATGCCGAAACAAAGGATGTGTCTACAATTCCTTTTTTCCAAGGCTTTGAAATAGTTCAAATTTCTCAGTTGGCTCATATGTATACGGAACCCAAAGGATGTCTTAAATTTAGACATATGTCTTCAGTCTGTTTAATGTGCCAGAACAAAAAACATTGCTTGAGACCACCATGAATTGATCTCCAAGTGGCGGCTTGACAGAGTGATCCTAATTTTTAATATGCAACGCATGCCATCATCATATATCTACAGATCTTTGCGGAGGAAACTGCTGCAGCCTCTTGTTCATGATATTTCTGAACTGCTGTAAGTTTTCCCCACTCCTCCCTGTAGTAAAAACTAGGAAGTCTTTGCTGACATTCTCATATGAGATCTTAATTTTAGAAAATCATTTCTTTGAAACACACAAAACAGCAACAGCAGCATACACATACTGAACTATTTGCTGTCTTCCAATTATGTGGTTTCTCAACTTACTGAATGAGTAAATTAAGACAGACATGTTTGTGTACAAAATGATAGCCGTTTAGCAGCAGTAGTGGCCACAAAGGCAGAAAAAAACACATATGGATGGAAGCTGTACATGATGCATTTAGGCTGATCACCAGGCCAATAATACTTGCTCCCACCCAGAGGACAATGGCTGTGCCTTGTTTTCTTTTCAGGCTCCATAAATGAAGGCCAATCCATGTGTTATACATGTATAATCAAACAAGCAGATTTCCTTCTAGCAGTTAGTACTGGCAGCGGCGACTGGAGAGAGCCCCAAATAGACCACTTACCGGCTGCTATGGGGGGCAGTGTTTGTGGTCTGGCATGGCCCCAATGGTGACTGGGCGGACTTCCGGTGCCGGCGCAGACTGGAGGAGGATACCACTTCCTTCTCCCTAGGCTTCCAGGGCCTGCCCACAACTGCAGCTAATTGTGGGCAAGCTGAGGGGCATGAATCATAGAATCATAGAATCATAGAATCATAGAGTTGGAAGAGACCACAAGGGCCATCGAGTCCAACCCCCTGCCAAGCAGGAAACACCATCAGAGCACTCCTGACATATGGTTGTCAAGCCTCTGCTTAAAGACCCCCAAAGAAGGAGACTCCACCACACTCCTTGGCAGCAAATTCCACTGTCGAACAGCTCTTACTGTCAGGAAGTTCTTCCTAATGTTTAGGTGGAATCTTCTTTCTTGTAGTTTGCATCCATTGCTCCGTGTCCGCTTCTCTGGAGCAGCAGAAAACAACCTTTCTCCCTCCTCTATGTGACATCCTTTTATATATTTGAACATGGCTATCATATCCCCCCTTAACCTCCTCTTCTCCAGGCTAAACATGCCCAGCTCCCTTAGCCGTTCCTCATAAGGCATCGTTTCCAGGCCTTTGACCATTTTGGTTGCCCTCCTCTGGACACGTTCCAGTTTGTCAGTGTCCTTCTTGAACTGTGGTGCCCAGAACTGGACACAGTACTCCAGGTGAGGTCTGACCAGAGCAGAATACAGTGGCACTATAACTTCCCTTGATCTAGATGCTATACTCCTATTGATGCAGCCCAGAATTGCATTGGCTTTTTTAGCTGCCGCGTCACACTGTTGGCTCATGTCAAGTTTGTGGTCAACCAAGACTCCTAGATCCTTTTCACATGTACTGCTCTCAAGCCAGGTGTCACCCATCTTGTATTTGTGCCTCACATTTTTTTTGCCCAAGTGCAATACTTTACATTTCTCCCTGTTAAAATTCATCTTGTTTGTTTTGGCCCAGTTCTCTAATCTGTCAAGGTCGTTTTGAAGTGTGATCCTGTCCTCTGGGGTGTTAGCCACCCCTCCCAGTTTGGTGTCATCTGCAAATTTGATCAGGATGCCCTTGAGTCCATCATCCAAGTCGTTGATAAAGATGTTGAATAAGACCGGGCCCAAGACAGAACCCTGTGGCACCCCACTAGTCACTCTTCTCCAGGATGAAGAGGAGCCATTGATGAGCACCCTTTGGGTCCGGTCAGTCAGCCAGTTACAAATCCACTGAGTGGTAGCATAGTCAAGACCGCATTTTACCAGCTTCTTTACAAGAATATCATGGGGCACCTTGTCAAATGCCTTGCTGAAATCAAGGTAGGCTACATCCACTGCGTTCCCTTCATCTACCAGGCTTGTAATTCTGTCAAAAAACGAGATCAGGTTAGTCTGACATGACTTATTTTTCAGAAATCCATGCTGACTATTGGTGATCACAGCATTCCTTTCTAGGTGCTCACAGATTGTTTGCTTGATGATCTGCTCCAGAATCTTCCCTGGTATTGATGTCAGACTGACTGGGCGGTAATTATTTGGGTCCTCTCTTTTCCCCTTTTTGAAAATAGGGACAACATTTGCCCTCCTCCAGTCTGCCGGGACTTCGCCTGTTCTCCAGGAATTCTCAAAGATGATTGCCAGTGGTTCTGAGATCACATCTGCCAGTTCTTTTAATACTCTTGGATGCAGTTCATCTGGCCCTGGAGACTTGAATACATCTAAACTAGCCAAGTATTCTTGTACTATCTCCTTAGTTATTCTGGGCTGTGTTTTCTCTACTGAATCATTTGCTCCAAA
Source organism: Podarcis tiliguerta (assembly GCF_965153285.1). Classification (NCBI taxonomy): domain Eukaryota; kingdom Metazoa; phylum Chordata; class Lepidosauria; order Squamata; family Lacertidae; genus Podarcis; species Podarcis tiliguerta. Next base: position 64,912,973 of record NC_139538.1, read on the forward strand.
TTCTTCAGGTCGGGCATTGTTTTCTTCATCGGAGAAGACTGAGGCAAAGAAGGCATTGAGGAGTTCAGCCCTTTCTGTGTCCCCTGTTTGCATTTCACCATCTTCTCCTCTGAGTGACCCCACTGTTTCTTTGTTCTTCCTTTTGCTACGAACATACCCATAAAAGCCTTTTTTGTTGCTTTTAACCTCTCTAGCAAGCCTGAGTTCATTCTGTGCTTTAGCTTTTCTGACTTTGTGTCTACACGTGCTGGCTATTTGTTTGAATTCCTCTTTGGTGGTTTCCCCCCTTTTCCATTTTTTGTACACATCCTTTTTTAATCTTAACTCAGTTAAAAGTTCTTTAGATAGCCACCCTGGCTTCTTTAGGCACCTTCCATGTTTCCGTCTCATTGGTATTGCCTGAAGTTGTGCTTTTACTATCTCCCTCTTAACAAACTCCCAGCCATCATGAACTCCCTTTCCTTTTAGTATTACTGTCCATGGGATCTCACCCAGCACTTCCCTAAGTTTTATGAAGTCGGCTTTCTTAAAGTCAAGAAATTGAGTCCTAGTATGCTTGGCTGCTCCTTTCCGTTGTATAGTAAACTTCAGAAGAGCATGATCACTTGCGCCTAATGATCCTTCCACTTCTACCCCATTAACCAGGTCATCGACATTGGTTAGGACCAGATCTAAAATGGCTGTTCCTCTTGTTGCTTCTCCCACTTTCTGGACAATGAAGTTGTCTGCAAGGCCAGTGAGGAATCTGTTTGACCTTATGCTCTTGGCTGAGTTTGACATCCAACAAATATCCGGGTAATTGAAGTCCCCCATTACTACTATCTCCCTTCCTTTTGCATGCTTGGCCATCTGTTCCAGGAAGGCATCATCTATGTCCTCCGTTTGGCTTGGGGATCTATAGTAAACTCCCACAATGAGGTCACTGTTATTCTTCTCTCCCTTAATTTTGACCCAAATGGCTTCGGAAGTGGACCAGAGGGGAAACCTCTTTCCTCTGGTTTACTCCCTGCCTATATAAGCTAGTCACGCTCTGCACCTGGGCTCAGTTAGCACTGAATTCCCTACCATCCCACACTTAGTGTTACATTCCAGGTCTCAGAATTTTTCAGCTATTGTATTCGGGGCCAGGGAGCAATTGGTCTTCAGACTGCATTGGACTGGGGCTTTTGCTATAACCTGATAGCAGTTAAGGCATAGGGTGGGATTCTTAGTCAAGGTGGACCATCCTTGGAGTCCCACCCATTGTGATCCTAAGGAAGGGTATTTGTCAGGGGCCGGGCAGAGGAGGGGTGGTGGAGACCACCTCGCCATCCTGACCCTTCCATGGAGGAGAAAGAGGAAGACAGAATAGATTTACAACAGGGTTTGAGGCAGGTCACAGCTCAGAGGCAGATGAGGGGGAAAGCTGGGAAATCATGGGAGAGCCGGAACAATACATTGTCATTAGAAAGCATTCCAGACCCTCCATCTCCCAGAACCCGATGATCCTTAAAAGTAGGAGAGCAAAGAGCTCAAAGACCGAGGGCACGTAGCAGCACCCATAGAGGGGGTGATGATGATGACGGATGAGGAAGTGGGAGAGATGGGGCAGTGCTGATGGAGATTCACTCAGGACAACACCATTATCCAAGAGGCTGGGTTCTATAGCCTCTCTCTGTAAAGACAGAATTTAAAAAAGGACGGTAAGAAATTTTCCCTTGTCCTTATACTTTTCTGGGCAACCAGCCGGCAGCCGCTTAAAGCATCCTGACAATATCCCATTAAGGCAGCCTTTCTCAACCTGTGGGTCTCCAGATGTTGTTGAACTACAACTACCATCACCCCTAGCTAGCAAGGCCAGAGGTCAGGGATGATGGGAGTTGTAGTCCAACAATATCTGGGGACCCACAGGTTGAGAACCGCTGCATTAAGGGGATCCAAGGGGAGGTGCTTCTGTCCAGATGCCCAAATGGTGGCTGATGGTGATCTCAAAATGGTGATATTGGAGAGTGGCCCCCATTTGATGTATGTCGTAGGGCAAGTCTTAACCTTGGTTAACCCTGCCAAACAATCAATCAGCTGTGGATTCATTGATACTGGATACACACCCAATACCTGCCAAGATCCTTAATCACTCAAGTTGTGGCCTATTTTATGCCAAAGTGATTGAACTATGCAGGGCTGTCTTAAGCATATGCGGCGCCAGGGTGCACAGATCCGCCTGGCGCCCCCCCCCCCAGGTTGCCCAGAATTGTCCACCTTTTTTTAGCAGAGGAGCCCAGCACAACAAACCACCCCAAGGAGCGCTCTGGGCAGGCAGTCAAGGCACACACAGCAGAGCTGGCCAGCCGACTCAGCGACAACAGAGAAACCCAAGGCAGCGGCGCCAACGCCTGTGTGACTTCTTTATTTTGAAGTGAAACTGCTCACACAAGGAGACCACTTACATGTGTCACTAAGGTGGCTACGGTAATATTGTTGTCGACCCTTCTTAATCTGTTCTTTGCTAAATTCAAGTTTTAGTGGGCTATAGGACAAGGAGCAAAGAAAAAAAAAGCATTATGGGAAATATAGTTTGTTAAAGATACTGAGAGTTGTTAGGACAGCCCTGTTTCCCTCACAGAATTACTATTCTCAAGGTTGGTTTAACTATCAATCCCTCTTCTCAGATAACTCTGCAAGAGTGTATTTTTTCATTTCAACTCTTGTTTGCTTCCAAGATACAATTGAACTGGTTAACTATTTTATTTTTAAAAACTAACCCTATGACACAAAGATGGCGCCTGTAGCTATAAGTGGTCTCTGGCCTTGGAGCCATTCCTAGTGCCTCCAGGAGCCAGCTGGGAGATAGTCACCTGGATTTTCTGCTAGGAAAGGAACTATAGGAATGAAGAGGACGATGCCTGTCCCTTTACCTGCAGGTATGGATGGGCAAATATATCAATTTCAGTTTCTCATTTTTCCAGTCTCCAGTTCTCCATATTTCCACATCACTTTTTGATTACTATTATTATTTTAAGAGAAGCACTCATGAAAATTCATCAGCATTTTTGTGCAAATTTCCTCCACAATACACATTTTACAAGTGTGTTTGCCTAATTGTAGACCAACTTGCTTAACAAAAACTGGTGGAAAGTATTTTAGATAAAATAACCAAGGATGTCAAAAAACAAGACTTTCTGGAGCAGAAGCAGCATGGCTTTTACATAAGTAAATCCTTTCTCACTAGCCTATTACAATTTTTTTCTTTATGCATCATTACCTAATGTTCACATTTTTGAAAAGCAATTTCTCTTAATATAATGCTTTTTTGAATGCTATTTTACTAATATATGCATTTTGGTGCACACTTTACTCTAGTGTGTTTACACACACACACACTTTACTTGGATGGAGAAGTGCATTGCAAAATTCAGGTAAGTTTAAATTTCAAATGGTAGCTGTGTTTTGCATTGCACATTGTTTCAGAAAATATGGATTTGGTCTTGTCAAACTGCAGCAAAAGCTTTGTTTCAGGCTTAGCGTAGTAATACTTTCAACAAAATTAGGAGGAAAATGTTTCCTGTGTGTTAAGAAAACACACTGCAGTTCTCATCAACTCACCTATGGACCTTAGCCCTAGGAAGGGACCCATCCAGTTATCTGTTCTTGGTATGTTAGCATGCCTGCATGCTAGCAATTACTTTTCCATGTGTTCCTCTGAGATTTGATCTGCTGATAAAACATTTTGTTCAGCATGCAGCACTTATCATGTGAGGTCAGATGGAGGTGGCACGCCCACTTCCTGTTGACTGTTTGCTGCCACACTTCCTCCACTATTACACGAACAGTTGGACACTAAGCATCCTCTTTAAGGAGGTTTTTAAAAAAATTCCGGAAGTGTCGCTTACACAGTGTTGAACCATGTGGCCCAGATTCCTTTCCAATGGGAAGCTTGCTGTAGCACTCTGCTGTATTGATTTAATTCTTTTGTAGTCCCTAAGACTCCCCCTCTGTGTCTGTACAATTGCCAGAGCCAGAAGATTAAAAAAAAATCACATCAATCTCATTAAGAAGCAGTATCTAGGCACATCCGGTTAAGAGCTTGCTTCTACTTTTTTTTTTAGCATGATTGAATTAAAGGCAGTGTTCAGTCAACTGAGGAAGGAATAGGAGACCTCTCAGCTTTTTATGGTGTCTATCACCTTGTACCAAAAGCATCTCAGTTTAGTGTTTCTGCTTCTACAGTTTCTTTTATTGCTTCTGCCTACATTCTTATCTCAGACAAAACACTGACTCGCTAGTATTCCTGATCTTCCACTGGAACGATTGGCCTTTCAACATGCCAGACCTTTGTGGAGTGCTGCAGTATGGAGCTGCCTGTTAATATCATTATTTTTGTGGGGATGGATATTCCCAAAACCTTAGAGTTGCTTCGATTGTTTCAGTACAGCTGGGTTACCTTTTCATTTGAGTTTCGTGTTCAGTGAAAATTATTTCCTGTCCCATAACCCTGCAAGATAAGAAGTCTCAAAACTGGTCTATAGCTACGTTAGCTTGTTATTTAATATAAAGATCTCGAAAAGGTTTGAAAGGCATGCATTTTAATTTTGCTTGGTTTAGCATACGCATACACACACACACACACACACACACCAGTGGCGTATTCCAGGTATATCTTGTCCTTTCCCTTAAAAAAAGAATCTATTTCATTAGTGTATACTTGCAATCAGAAGTGCACAGAGCCCTTCCCTTAATAAATTGGGAGTGCTTTTATCATGTGCCCAAACACCAATTCCTGGATATGTAGTGATTTGTTTGGCACCATTAATGTTAGACATTCCACAACCTTTTGGATATTGTTGGTCAAGCTGAACTGAATATACACCCTCTTTCACAGGACCATTTATCACCCTCAAGAAATAGGAGTGGGATGTCTGGGGACTAGAAGGGTGGAGAGGTGAACATTACAAATGTTCATCTCATCATAATTATAAGGTTTTTCTCTTTATTTTAAACAAAAAACTGGTCTTGTTCCCACTTTGGAATGCCCCTGAAATGACAATAAATAGGTAGGTTATAGAATTGAATTCAACTAAGCTGAAGATGAAGTCTCACAAATTTAAGGATTCTATTGCTTTGCCTGATATAGTTTATAAAACAAGAGGGGAAATTGCAGGCGAGAAAAACACATGAAACCATTTCTTCCATGTGGTTCTGGCATTTTCTGTGCAATGTCATCTGATGGAGGGGGGGGAAGTATTTAAATATAATTCACGGGGGAGGAGAATGATTTCACTGAATGTATTGTAGGAGAAAGCAGTTTATAGGAATTATCTGTGGTTTACAAGAAAATAATCCTTTTGGATGAAACATAAAACAAACTGACAAACTAAATAAAACAATTCCTCTGAACTGTGCTTTCCTTTGACAGTTTAAAAACCATCGAAGCTCAGGGAATGTTGAAACCAACATGAATACTTTTCCTAAAGGAGAAGCTGAAAAACAATATTCTTTCAGTGGATCATCTATTTTGAAAATTATATAGCTCATGGCCACCGTTTAGATAATTTCTGTTGTTTAATTGACTGGTTTATGCCATAGCATGCAAGTGTCCTTTGTGGCTGGGAATGCCTTTTAGCAGCTTCATCTGGTTCATCAGCTACTGCCATTCCTGAACAGGGTTAGCCTAAACACTATAATCCATGCGCTGGTAACCTCAAGGCTAGATTACTGTAATGTATTCTACGTAGGGCTGCCTTTCAACAGTCATTGTAGACAATACTGGGCTTGGGTCTGGTAGTGGTCTAGTTCAGTACAAGGCAGTTTTCTATGTTCCACTGCTAACTTGAAGAAAAGTAAGATAGAAATATAAATATAAAGATCCAATCTGTTTTATAAGACAACGCCTCATTTTCCCCAAAGACACCCAGGCAGTTCAATTAGTTTTCTTAAAGCCTGCTGTTGCCCCAAACATATTGCACACGATCCAAGGCACCATGGACCAGTTATTTCTAAGTGATCACTTAGAATCCTATTAAGGGCTGCAACAGTTCAACTGTGCGTTTGGTTGGGCAACCAGGCACTCCAATCAGCTTGTAAGTATATCTTATTGGTTGGTGCAGGATTTGACGACAATAAATGTCTACCAGCTCCATCTGGTACACCGGCTGAGACCCTACCTGCCTGCAGATTGTCTCGCTAGAGGAGTACATGGTCTGGTTATCTCTCGCTTCTTGGGAGCCAGGAGAGTGGAGTTTTCACTAAGCACTCATCTTTTGCAAAGCCAAAACTCTCTGGAACTTAAGAGCTCATAGGAAATATGTCTTTAATTATCAACAGTATAAACCACCAGCAAACAGTACAGAAATTAAGGAAGGAAGGAGTTTTATGTCCTAATTTAGTGGAGGCTTTCTAAGTTGTAGCACATAAGTTTGCAATCCCACTGCCATATATATTTTTTAAGGGTGCAGCAAAAAGCATATGTATTGGGTGGTAATGGGGTTTTCCTTAAACAACACATTTCCTCTGTATAGCTAGCATCCTTTATTCTACAATAAGCAGCACATCCTGCAGTTGTGACTTAACACGTACATTTTTAATTATTTCAATATAGGCCAGAGCAGGACTGAGACCAGGGTGTGCAGAGAGAGATACAGTGGCCCCACAAAAAATTCCATTTGAAGCTGATATTAGCCATAGCTATCAATGGAAGGTCCCCACCCAGACATTATTAGTGGGACTGAGGTGCCTTGCCGGACATTTTCGGGAGAAGAAAAGGCTAAGGAGTGAATCCTACACAATTCCAGAGTGGAGTCCCTATGATGGTTGGGTGGCGTCTTGTACGCCTCCTACTGGCAACTCCTGCAGCCAAGCTGGTACCAACTATAGTGCTCTGCTTTCCTTTGGACCACATCAGTAAGGCCAAGAGAGGGCTTTTGCCATCTGGGGAGCCAGGACCTCCATACACACTGCCTGGGCTTGGTTTGACTTCACCCCTGGAGGTACAGTCCATTGTCTCTTGAGACAGATGGATGCCAACAAGAGGTACATCAAGGTGCAAAGGAACTTGACCCTCCTCCCCAGACCCTACAGTTACAATCCTGCTCCCTCATGACTGATATAGTTTGAAATTGCACCAAGACACATTTCAGAACTGCTACCTGCTAATATATAAAAGGAGAAACACTGCATTCAGGACTGTTCTTGCCACTGGCAGATGCTGCAAATAGTAGTTCTGGTGTTCATGACATTGTGTGCATTGGTTATTTGAAGCTAGTTGAAGCACTACTCTCCTCATCTATCAACTGACTATTCTGCTTAGCATTTTTCCATTGTGGAAATGGGAATTCATTGGATTATTGAGTCAGTAATAGACTCTCCAAATCACGAGTGATTTATTTGCTTCATCGTAGTCATTGATTTGTTGGACAATGACTGATGGGCTCCTCTACACACGCTAACCTATATTAGAATCTCCATCAGTAACAAGTTAACTGCTAAACTATGTCAAAAGACAGCTAACATCCTTATATATGCAAAACTTCCAACTCTGAAGCATATATGGCATATAGTCTTTTAAAGGATATATGAATTTTATGCATGTGTGTGTGTGTACACATACATACATACATACATACACACAGTGCTTTTTTCTGGGGGAACGCAAGGGTACGCATACCCCTAAACATTTTGTGAATCTAAGTTTGGCCTCATTGAGGGGCAGTATTTCAATATGAGTAGGAAAAATGAGAGTACCTCTAAACATTGTTTTAGAAAAAAAGCACTGTGTGTGTTTGTGTGTTTGCTCATTGGCTTGCATGAATGAAAAGAGGCAACATATTATGGCTACTCACATTCCCTCTCCCTCTTCTGTAAGCAGTAATATAAAGACATTTCAAATGTGTGCATTGTGTTATATCCCTTATGGAAGGCCTACACACTGTGTGCTTTGTCACTGATGGATTTTAATTTTATGGTTGCAAGCAACAACCTGCAACAACCTAGTAACATTTCCTTCCGCTGGTCTTCCACACATACCCATAAAAGTATTACATCACACATGTTCTTCCTCCACCATATGGACAACATACAATCAGGAAGTAGGCCATCATTTCACTGGCCTTGTTGGTAACATGGTATATATAGTTTGGTGATAGAACTAAATGGTCTATCATCCCCTTCAAGTTAAAAATTATTTAAACAGCTTGCAACAAGCAAGAACAACAGACTGGGTGGAGTTAGGATAGTATGCAGGGGTGCCACTGGAACAAAATATTGGGGGAGGAATGAAAGCTTCACCCCATATAATCGATCACAAGAGACGGGGTGCATACAACATTTGAATGGCAATGCCCATCAACTTCAAATGTGACTGTGTTGGATTTTCTTAGCAATTGGCCATTTACATGTAGATTTAATTTAATAGCACTATAATCCCTGCTCCCAACTAGTTTAATAACACATCTTGCACCAGAACTTGGGCGCCCCTTAAGCTCCTTGATAAAATAAAAACCAAAGTACTCCACTTGTTACACTAGTTGTATGTGGAGTTATTACGAATCCAATTGCTCAAAATGCTCTTAATAATTGCCTGTATTAATATATTGACTTAATACAAGCGCAACATACAAGGATTGTGAGATTTTAAAAGGATAAAAAATCCCCCCTCCCCCCGTAGGTAAGCAGCTTAAATCTTCATTGATTTCAGTGGATGTAGGATCAGATATTTCTTCATTTTTGAACTTCTTTCCTTTATCTAAAATCATTGGAGCCCCGATTCATTAATACCTCTGCCAGATATCTGATGTAAGAAACATAATTACAGCTCAAGACCTTGTCTTAAATCATTAACCAGAACTTTGGCTTTTGTGCCCACAATGATTTGAGTGAAGAATTGCTTTTCAGAGGCTGTCATGACTAAAAAGTCATTACAATCAAAATTTCCATTGTTGATTTATTCCTCCTATTTGGGCTCTTAATTTTCAGGGCTTACCAATTAGTTCCGATGATTAGAATGAGAGCTGTTACGCTTAAACTAAAGGATGTTGCCTCCATTATTCAGAGACTTCCGTGTTGGTTTTTTTTTTAAAAAAACCTAAATAGACTTCTCTTATTGTTCATGTTTTCTCTCGTCTTAGGTTATTAATTGCTATGGCTATGATGGGCTTTGATTTATTTAAATCAAAACAGGCCTATCTGGCTTCAGTTACTCTTCATTTAACTTCACGTAGACATCGTTAGAAGTCTTACTGATACAAAGCACATCTGGTTTTGATAAATGACATCTGGGGATGCATGGCACCAGTCAGCTCCAAAAACATCCGCAGTTTACCATGCATCATTAGATGCATGCAAATTTTGTCTATGGCTCTAATAACACTGAGTTGATTAAGGGGGTAGAGGTGATAAAGCACAGGAAACTCTCAACAACACAAGGGTTCAAGAAGTAGACTATCACAAGGAGGCACTGCATATTGCAAATAGAGAGGGAAAAGGTTATGGAGCCGTATATTGTATGAATTGTGTAAAAATCTACAAATATAATTGATAAAGATGTGCATATACACATTCCTATACATAATAACTTGGGAGTTTTTCTATGCCCTGCAAATAACAGATTGACTTCTAAGTCTGAAGATGTTGAAATCATGTGCTGAAAATGGGTTTGGAAACGTGCATTTTAATTCTAAAAGCATACTTTGAAAATAAGTCATATTAAAATTAATAGGACTTGCTTCTGTGTAGTTAATTAAGGCAGAAATTACTAACCTTGTGGATCAGTGGACCAAAATTTTGAATTCTGAGAGAGTTCTGTGGGTGCAAGTCACAAAATGGCTACCTGGGGATATGGCACAACAAGTCAAATTGTGACTTGGTGTGGCATTTCCAAGCAGCAACTGTCCCCAACTTCCCTTTCTTTCAGTTCCAGGCATGCCTACATCTGCTGTCAGTTCTGCAGTTCCTTCCATGTTCAAGTTCAGTTCTGCTGAAACTCATAGCCCCAGTATCCTGTGTGTCTGGTCATCCATAGCCCCAGCTGTCAGGAAGGCACCAGCTATAGTTACAGATATATGTATATTTTGGCTACTTCCCTGTGGTCTGGCGAAAGTAAAAGAACAACAGCAGATACCCACAGCAACAATTCTTGTCATCATGGCAGTGAGAAAAAGTGCAGCCACAATAGCGGAAATTGCAGCCAGATGCTGCTACCTCTATCTGTGCACACTCAGCCTGGTTCACACTGACATTATCTATATTTAGGCATGATGATGAGTGATTTTCATGGAGATTAAAAAATGTGCTGCTTGAATATATAAATTAGCTCCTAGTTATCATACAATGGGGGGCAGGAAAATGTGATAGAGAAGTAAGCGCAAGAACACCCAATCACTGCTAAAGAAATTAAGTAAAAAGTAATCAAAACAATCTGGGATTCTCAATCTGAATTAATGAAGCTGTGCTAGATCTGCAAAATTGTAATAATAATATACTCAATGCTTTTATGTTGGTACCTTAACTACGATTATGGGGGTGCAATTTCTGTAATGTCGGTTTTTAGAATAAGATAGAAAGAAAAATGATTTCTTATTCTGGATGCAGTCTCATTCCCTGGCAGGAATATGTGTATTGTTTGTTTAGATGTTTGTTTCTCAGGCGGCGGGGGGGAGGGGGTTACTCCTTGATCTATGTGCCTTGAGACCCAGGTGGTTTTGGTGGCTGTAATGGCTTATTTCCAGCCATTCCAGGTAGTTCACCAGCTTTGGCTGTTCCTGGACAGGGATAGTCTGACAACAACGATCAACACTCTGCTAACTACCAGACTAGACTAATGCAAGGTGCTCACTGTGGGGCTACTCTTGAAGATGGTTCAAGATGCAGAACGTGGTAGTAAAGCTGCTGGTGGGGGTTTCTGACCAGACACATATTATCCTGGTTTTGAAATATCTGCACTGGTTGCCAATTTGCTACCAAGCCCAATTTAGGGTATTAACACTGAAATATAAAGCCCTTAGGCCCCAAATAGTTGAAGGAGCATTTCCTCCCATGTCAACCTGCCTGGGTGGTTAGGATTAGTGGGGAGGTCCTGTGGGACCGCTGCCACTGTCTGTGGTTTGAGACAATGCATGAGAGAAAGAGCCTTCTCTGTGGTGGCCCTACAATTTGAGGAATGACATCTCTGTGTCTTGGGCCATCATTTAATGATTTTTGCCAATTGGTCAACATGTATCTCCTTACACAAGGCTTGGGCTGAGTGGATGTCTTCTCTCTTCCTGCACTGCTGTTCTGAGTTGCTATTTTGTTAACTTTGTTATTGCTTAGTTGTATTCATATATTTTATGATTTTAATATCATTTGTGTTTGTTTTAATTGTGGTTTTTTTTGTAACCTGCTGGAACCATTATAAAGTACAAATAATAAATAAATATTTTATGGATCTTGAAGAGCAATGCAGAGGAAGATTTGGAGTACCATGTTAAATGATAATGCTCTTTGTTCAGCTTTTAGAAAGTTTGTTTCAATTTTGGAATACAATGAACAGAAACTCAAAAAATGCTGATGCTATAAAGATGAACATATTTATACATAATCTCCCTGGCTTGATATTTCAAAAATAATAATAATAATAAATTAAGCAACTGTTGACGATGAGTTCAAACTAGCAGATCTTAAACTGTAGGGTAACTATTGAATGATAACAAGGAAACATTTGGAAAACTGCTATGGTGGTAGTACATAAAATAATTTCCTGTTTCCAATGACTTGTATATATGGCTCATTCAGAATAAATTTAATGGGTAACTAAAATATACATTGGAAAAGAAAATGGCACAATATTCCAGAGAAGTGTTTCCATATGCATCTTAGAAGAAAGGCATTCTACTGGCTAATAGAAACATGTCCTTTAATCTCAGTGAGTACAATCAAATGATAAGGATCCCAAGTATAAGACAAGGCTTATAACGTCTGCAAGTTTATAAAAAATTAAGGCCACAAAACAGAATTAAAACATTGTGTAGTATTTGCTGCTAATCACCCCCATCCTCTTTTAAGTTCTGGTGCCTCATGTAATCAGTTGGCCAGATCACTTCCTGAAAGGGCTATTTTCAGTTTTGACAGGGTGCCTTTCTGGGTCCCTCCACCCCTGCTCACTTACTGAAGGTCAAACTGTGTTGAGTTTATAAGCGGGTTAATGAAGGAAATGGATGCATGAAGTGCAATGATTAGATCTGAGCTTAACAATATTAACTAGTATGATTTGTCCTTGTGTTAACATTTATGGATCTTGAGAGACATGGTAAAGTAAAAATGCAGATATAATTCTTCCATCATTCATCATGCTATTTCATCAGAATGTACTGGTGCCCCAAGGAGAAAAGGATTAGGAATTTAGCCACAATTTTATGTTAAATGCTTGTTTCTTTTATATCACCATAAACCTGCATTCCACTTATTTTGGTTGAATCGCTTAAAATCCTACATCATTGAATGGGATGATAATTTCAAGCATCCTAGAACCAGGATACATATTACGCATAACATTTAAAAAGAATCTAGTCTGTCTCATTTAAAGTCAGCAGCATTTTCTTCCACAACAGGAAACAATGAGTGGACATTGGGTGCATTATTGAAATAGCTGAAGATAAAGTTCAGGAAACTTTATCTTATGTTCATGGAAACAGCCTTTGGCTATCTTGGTGGAACAACTATACAAGAAAAGGGGCAGAGAAAGCGTGGCCTCACTTCCTATGGCTGCTTTGATAGGTGGGCAGAGGTGCCCACCTGCCAATCACCTGACATCACCAGGTGACCCAACTCTGATTCTTTCATTTCCTCCTTTTCAGCTCAGCTTGAACTGAAGTTGAGCTGCAAAGGAAGTGCACTTTGTAGCCACTGCATATCAGCTGATCAGCATCGGATGCCAACCTCAGTTTTGACTTGCCTGGATAATTTCCACTCAGGAATTCCCAAGTTCAGCTGATCTCAGCAAGGTTGCAGCCGCTGCCGACCGGCTGATTAGCACCAACTGCAATCCCCTCCTTTGGCAGAAATCGGCTGCAATCCAGAGACTCTTGAGTGGAGCTGATTTCAATCAGCCGGCCATTGCCAGATGCAAACACCAATAGGGAACTCCCAAGTGCAACCAGTAGGCTTTGCCTTTGGCACCAAATTTAAATGATGTCAAATACAAAGGAATATGCCTGCCAAGGAATATGAACTTTAAGGTTCCTTTTTCTCTCCCCCCGACATATCTTTACCTGCCTCACACCTGGTGCTGCTTATGATGTCAGGTGAGGGGCAGGTGAGTGTGGCTTGGGATAAATTAGGCTAACAAGCTGGATATTTCCACCGCTATCTTAGATCTTCCAGAGACATCAGTATCCTTCTGAATCACAGTAGGAGCCACCACCTTTAATCCCTTAAGGATCTGGCTTGCAGTTGTGAGCGCACCAGGACATGCAAGTGGAGTACTTAATACTCTATTAGGAAAGCCAAAATTTATTTTGCATCATGGAGATGGAGACCTGTGTGTCTGTATTTGTTGTATATATGATAAAATTCCACCAAACAGCATAGAGTTTTCCAGGATCCTCTGAGCCTTTGGCAACATGTGGTTTATGAGTTATTTTTTCAGCGAATGCTCAGCTCCGCATTTTGCTAACAAAGCAAAAGTCTCAAGTCCTGTAAAGCTCTTGCTTTCCCCTGCGCTTTGTTAGCCAGCAGCAATTTACAATGCAGCACCTAGGTATAAGAGGAAAACTGCAGCTATTACAATCCTGAATCCGTTATTCATTCATTCCAAGGAGCAAAAAACCCTCCTGTATGGCATTCTCCAGTTTCTTAAGATATTTACACTCCCCTTTCAGAGCAATTTCTGTTGGCTCTAAGCCAGTTCAGATTCTGTTGGCTCTATGCCAGTTCAGATTTACATTTTAGTGGGAAAAGGAAAAAAAGGAACAATTGCTGTTAGAACATGAGCTGAACAAGACTTGATTGATACCTTTGATCTGAAAATGCATAGTTTATGAAGAAAGGAAATAATTATATCACTTATTTGCTCATACATAGTATAGATAACCATTTCACCTACATTTTCCATAACATGGCATGGCATTTGACATTAAGTACTATTTATGTGCCCCTTATCAGCCCCTTGCTTATGATAAAGCAACTTAATGGCAGCTTCAATACCTGTAATTGCTTGGGATACCATACCATTAGGCAGGGAACTATAATTATCAATTCTCTAAAGGAGACAGCCTTGAAGACCAAGGAGCTAAAATGTGCAGTATCTAAACTACTTAAATACAGGTCTTCCCTGATTCTTCATAAGGTTGGTCTCTTAGAGCCAGACAATGTTAGTTCATTTCTTCTGTTTACTATGCTGCTTGAATATCTAGAGGCAGCTCTCTTCCTGAGTTGTAAAGTCCAGAAAACTCTGTGAATGATAAGCCTGAATATATATTATGGCAAGTGTGCTTTTAAAAAAGGGCCCAGGCACACTTGGATGAATATGATTTTCTGGATCCATTTCAATCATGGTTCAGTCTGGTTTCAGTACTGAAACTTCCTTGGTTGCCTTGTGGAATGACTTATTCTGGGAGAGTAAAACCCTACAGCTTCTTCTGGACCTCATGGGGCTTATGATTCCATCAGTCATGGTATCCTTCTAGACAGACTGTCCTAGTAGAGTGTAGGTGGGACTGCTTGACCTTTAAAACTCTTCATGGCTCGTGCCCACAGTATCTGAACAATTGCCTCTTCTGGTATGCACTTGAAACCATCAGTGACAGGGCCCCTCTCTGATTGCCACTGTCAGTTTATATATAGTGGGTGGCTACAAGAGAAAGGTTCTTCTCAGTGGTGGCCCCATTGCTATTGAATGGGCTCCTCAGATAGTACCTACTTTGATATCTTTTTGGCAGCAGGCAAAACCCTTTCTTTTCTCTCATACTTTTAAAACTTGCTGCTTTTTAAGTTGGCTTCATTTAAATTTCCTGTTTTTAAATCTACAGTTTTTGTAGTTTTTAATGTGGTTTTAATCCCTGGCATTTTAAGGTTGTTTCTGCTGTTTGTATAGTTTTTAGTCCTTTTTTCGGTTTAAGGATGTTTTCATATTTGATGCTGATTTTTGCTTTGTTTAAATTTCCATTTCTTTCCCCCTTTTCTCTTTCTCACATGCCGAAAGAGCAATAGCTATTAGCTGTCTAATAAAATCAGTGAGTATTTTAACTAAATCATAGTCTTGTCTCTAGATTTTTGTATAGCTTGGTGACCAGAGGATGCCTTGAACCACTGGGATTTGAGACATGTCTCACCTTCCTGAAGGAGACGGTGAAGCAGATTGTATTCAGCTGGCCAAAGATCTCAGGTTTTAGCCACTGGCTGGCAAGAAAATACAATAATCTCAGGACTGCTGCTAATTTTGGGGATTGATATTGTTTGAGGAGCTGTGCTGCTATTTATCCTGTGCACAGAGTTCAGGTTGTAAATAAATGGACTGGGTTAAAACACGTCCTCTCTCCCTACAAGGAAAAGGATGGTGTGTGGAAGCCTTCTCTTGGAATATCCTACCACTCAGGAAAATGGGGAGCATGGAACAGTATAAGCCACAGTACTGATAACTGGTTGATGTATGGGAGGTTTTGATTCATTAAGGCACCTTAGATGAACATACTCTCAGCCAACAGTAATGAGAAATGCTTAGTCTCAAATTGTAAGAGAAAGTTCACTGACTGATCAACCTGAATCCACAGGTAAGAATCGTAGAGCTGCCTGCCCAAATCCCTGACCATTCCATGTTGAATGGGGAAGTCTGAAGACTGTTTGTAAGCCAATTCAGTTGGACACACAAGCCTCCTTGTGATCAGGAAGCCTGATAATGCATTTCAACACAATGACCTTCAATGAAGGAAAGTTAGAGTTGGGTGGAATTATTCTATCACAAGAAGCTAGGAACGTAGAAAGTTGCCTTACACTGAGGTAGACCATTGGTCCATCTAGTTCAGAGGCTCTCCAGGATTCAGAAAGGAGTCTTTCTTAGTCCTAGCTGGAGATGCTAAGGATTAAAAATAGGTCCTTCTGCTTGCAAAGCAAGCACTCTTCCACTTAACTATGCAAACTTGCAATTGCAGCATAGAGGACATAGTCCTGCAGAGGAAACGGCTTTAGTCAGAGGTAGAGAACCTTTGTATCCAACTCCATATATTTGAGACATGATCAGTCTTTCAATGCTAGTTCCCCATTTCAGAAGGGGCAGAACTCCCTGAAACCTGGCAGGGATGCCTTAATGTTACCCGTGCTCATTATGAAAATGTATGGCAATATCCCTCATTGTGCTAAGCTAAAATAAAATAATCTGAATGAGGTTCTGAGACCCCCATGCTAATCTTCAGATTTCTCTTCTTTGATGGAATGCCATGAGAAAACTGCTTTTCATGGTAGTTCCCACTACAAGCACATGGCTTTCATCTGGGCTGTAACCACAAAAAGAAAACCACGTGTTTATGGCTTGAGAACACCAAGGAGAGAACCCGTACTCATTGAATTCAGGCTAGAAGAGATGCGCTACGAAAAAGTCTCGATTCTCTTGCGTCACCAAGTCCTGCTATTATTATTAAACAAGATCAAATGGGTCCAGCCAAGATTAACATGAAAGCAACAGACTTTTTTGGGGGGTGGGGTGCAGGGTTGGGGGGGATAAGGCAGTGAAAAGGAAGTGTGGAAGCAATAGAGAACAAACGCTGTGTGCAGGAATTTGTAATTTAACTTTTAAAAATCCACCACATTTGGTATCCATGTCACTTCCAATATTTTAAAGACATGCATTTCTGAAACCTACATAGACCTGGTGTATTAAACTGTGAAGTCTCACTGGAATGCCATTTCCACATTGACTTGACATGGTCAACAACAAGGAGAACTCCATGAAGGCAGGCTTGTGGAGACCAACGATCAGTGGCCAGCAATTTAAGTTCTCAAGGAGGGAATTCTTGAGTCTTGAAATCACTGTATGTGTAAGTGCATGAATTATAGGTGTGCAACTGGCAATTCTGAAGTAATAAGAAAATTTTAAAAATGTATAATTACTTTTTTTCCTTACTTTGAGTTTGATGTGTACAAAGTTCATCTTATTATGAACAGCTTAATCCAAGATTATAATACAATTAATTTTAAAGGAACACACACAGACACACACACACACACTTGTTATTTCCCCCTGCCCCAGGCTAAAGCTGCATTCAAAAGCCCCTCTCGCCCATGTCTTAATTTATAATGTAGTTCAAATGGTGTCAAGGAAAATATCTTACAGCTTAAATTCTAGATAGGCAAAGGATTTAGTAATATGCCTAAACTATCCAAGGAATGCTTTGTTGTAAAACATCACCATCATTATTATTATTTTACAAATGGTTAGACTCTAGAGGTGTGATTCTCTTAAATTATATTTTCATTCCCATGAGATTAACACAGCACCCTTTTTTGTAGATTTGTGTGTGCTGTTGTTGTGTTTTATCTGACCTGATATTTCATTGTATCATTTGATTAGCACTTTCATTTTTTGTGGAATTGAGTAAGTTGTGCACTATACAGTGGTACCTCAAGTTGCAAACGCCTCAGGTTACAAACGCTTCAGGTTACAAACTCCACTAACCTGGAAGAGTTACCTCGAGTTGAGAACTTTGCCCCAGGATGAGAACGGAAATCGTGTGCCGGTGGCACAGCAGCAGCAGGAGGCCCCATTACGAAAGCATGCCTCTAGTTAAGAACAGTTTCAGGTTAAGAACAGACCTCCAGAACGAATTACGTTTGTAACTAGAGGTACCACTGTACATGTATCTTGTTAGATACTTGGCATATGAACTGAGATATCACTGCACCATTTTTAAATAGAAAATGCATCATTATCACATGTACTGTGCTACACTATTGACCAGAAATGTGATTAATAGTAGGTGATTTTATTTTCAACTTTGCAACAATCATAATGCCCTTAAAGTGACTGTAGATACAATAGAAAGTTTTGCTTTTTAAATAATGTCCTTCATTTTAACATTTCAGCTAGAAACTGTAGTTTTGGGATCTCCATGTAATTTTCTTAAGACTTTTAAGCAGATTTCATTTCATGTTGTATTTGTCCTTAACTCATTCAAATATATCCCAAATTAAACTAATTTCCCCATAACTCATTTTCTCTACATCCAATTACAGCAGTTTAACTTTGCCATGTGGTTTTCACCGTTGCAAAGAGGAAACTTGAGCTCTGCAGAAATTCATGAAAACTCAGTCAAAGATTTACTGAAAACAACCCCACTGAGGAATGTTTAGCATTAGGTAGTTGTTGCCTTCTTGTAGAAACCACAGTTGGCAAACCTTGCTTAATGATCTGTCTTAATTACTACCACAGAAAATGAAAAGATTGAGTCTTTTGAATACAAAAGGTGCCCTCCTACCAACTGAAGTTGTATATTAGAGCAATATCAATTACTACTGATCTGAGTAGCCAAATCATAAACAATGTAGGCTTCAGTCCCAAGCAGTAATATGATCAGGAAAAATCGTGAAGCTGAGGCTCCAATACTTTGGCCACCTCATGAGAAGAGAAGACTCACTGGAAAAGACCCTGATGTTGGGAAAGATGGAGGGCACAAGGAGAAGGGGACGACAGAGGACGAGATGGTTAGACAGTGTTCTCGAAGCTACAAACATGAATCTGACCAAACTGCGGGTGGCAGTGGAAGACAGGAGTGCCTGGCGTGCTCTGGTCCATGGGGTCATGAAGAGTTGGACATGACTGAACAACTAAACAACAACAACATATCCCAAGAAGGTAACAATTTTGCCCCTCTGGAACTGATGTATTTTTACAGGTTGGAATTATGGGGCTTTTAAAAATTCCTAACGTGATACGCTCCATGTGGCTGGCAATATGATGAACTGCTAACTGGGAGTTCTTAAATAGCACACAAATGGAAAACCTCAAAATCTTGTCTTGCCCAGACTCAAGTGTTGAAGAAGTCGGGCTCTGCACTCAGTTTGTTGCACTCTATTTATATGCCTTTACATAGAAAATGCACTTTTTGCTGGGCCAATATGCAAGCATTTGACTTACACAGAAATATGCCACAGCTTTAGGTTTTCAGAGCCGAAATTATCTTATATATTAGCCAGATGAATCTGCTTGCTCTTCCCAACAAAGAAACCATATCATGGCAACAGTGGCGCAGCGTGGGTTGTCAGCACCCGGGGCAAGGCAAGTAATTTGCGCCCCCTAACCCGTGGATTTTAGTAGGGGCAGAGAGCTGCGAGTGCGAGTGCGCCCCCCCAGATGTTGCGCCAGGTGCGGCTGGCCCCCCCTGCACCCCCACGCTATGCCACTGCGTGGCAAAGCACTATCTCAACAAGGTCTTCAGACTTTTTTTCATTATGTGCTTTAATTGTATGACTCTTCCACAATGTTATAGGAAACAGGGAGATTGTGTTGCTCTTTGCTTCCCCTTTAAAGAAAGCTATATTAGTGGGACAATGTCCTCTTGCACTTAAGAGCGGTTGCACAGATTCAATGGCAGAAACTGTTGTGAGGGCTATCTCAGAAAGGAGCTCATAAAGCAGTTGCTGAATGAGTGTCCAACACTTGCCTGCATGCAACAAACAAGAAAAAAGGGTCAAAAGCAATATGTTTTGGGAGAAAAAATTGTTTCCTTATTTGCTTATTTAAGGAATTAACATTTATAAACAATGTTGCATTGGTTATTATTCAAGCCACAGGCGAAGCCCAGTAGAAGACGCTCAAAACAACCACCTTCCATATTGTAACCACATTATGAATAGTAGAATTAGTAGGGATGCATAGGATCAGATTTTCCCAGTAACAGTCTGTTGGCAGATGGGTACAATACACATATGCTATCATTTTGTAACAGGATCAACGTCTTCTTGAAGGGAAATATTTGGATCCTATGCAACTGCTCATTTATTTAACACACACACACATATATAGTTTGAAATGTCATTTGATTGCCTTGCTGGGAATGTTTAAGTTACATATAGCCAAACAAACATATCTATGAAGTACATCTCAATGGCTTGATTTGGACAATTGTTCACAGCTTCCAGCCAGGAACAAGTGTTGGGGTTGAGTCATTTTTCACATGCATCTCAAGATTCTTCACAAGCATACCATTGGTTATGCTGTGAGCAAACCAGGAAATTCTGGCTTAATGTTGGGTAACAAATTGGGCGAAGACGTCAGGATCATATCTAACATTAAGCCAGAGTGGCGCAGTTTTTCTGTAAACAGGAAATCTGCCTTAATACAGGCCAGGTTCTTTCTGCCAAAGCCAGCGTGTGATGGGACTAAGGGATGGGTGAGAGACGAGTGCTTGACCACATCACAAGTTCCCAAATGCATAAGCAATGGACTCCTTTGGAATGAGGTGTACTCTCCTTCATTTAAGGTTTATAAACAGAGGTTGGATGGCCATTTGTCAGGAATTCTTTAATTGTGATTCCTTAGCTGTAGTTCTCGCATTGCAATGGATTGGAGTATATGATCCTGGGGATTCCTTCCAACTCTGTAATTCTTTGAAGTCTTGAACCATCATTTGAACCATGCCACTGACTTCGGGTGAACTTATTTCTTGACCTGCCAGTTGAGAATGACACTTCATGCATCCGATGAAGTGGACTTTAGTCCATGCAACATTATACCACAAGAAACACATTCAACTTTAAGGTGACCCAAGATGTGCTGTTTTTGCCTAATTTTAAAGGTTTTATAAAATGAATTACTAAAAAGAAATGTTAATGTGGTTGTAACGACTCCCAGGAATATTAAAAGTTTTATGTACGCAGGATTCTCTACAAAAGTCAAAGCTGCAGCAAGTCACATTTGCTAATCCTTGGTTTCAGAACTTTGGAAGATAATACCCCTAGAGAGGGAAAGAAAGAGTGTGTATATATATATATATATATACATACATATATATACTGTCTTGTTGAATGTGGTTTGTGAAATGATAATTCCTGCCCACCCAGTGTATAGAGGATTCAGTGCTTTGAAATAACTTGTTACAGAAATCTATTTTTGGTGATATTTAATTCAGATGTAGGAAGGGAGGCCTATTGAATACAATAGACACATATAACAAGAAACATCTTATGGACTGCATTTGTGTGTGCTTGAGTAAAAAGACAACCGACACACAAATCTGTCTCTGGGTGTTTTCATTCTCCCTTTCTCATATATCACACGAAGTAAACAATATGTTCACTTTGACAGGCTCGTGCTTTTATTCTTGTCTGTTCAAGAGAAGCAAAACAGTGAAACCTAAACCGGTCAGCAATCTTGCATACCCACCAACATTCCTCACATGAAAATAGAGACATTTCTCACACTCACCCAACTGATCCTCCTTGACCCCCTCCCCATTTTTTGTGTCCCCCCCCCAAGCATTTCCTATCAGAAGAAAGGCAAAAGCCACCACTACAACCGGACACAGCACACCCACCCTTCACTGTCCTGAGAAAACTCCTTAATCCATTTTTTCATTGCTTTTTGGTAGGGGAAAGATTAGATGTGGATGAACAAAGTATTTATAAACAAAAACCAAGACTCCTTGCACTCTGCTCTGTTCACGCATTCTCCTCTCCCAGGGTGGCCCTGCCCTCTGCCTGCCCCTCAGAGCTAGCAAGTCACACAGGGCTGGGCCTTTCCTCCTCCTCCTTGCCTGCTCTCCAGCAGCTGCTATGAACTGTCCAGGGGAGAAGGGCTGTCATCAGTGTCCATGGATAGGCAGTGGGAGGCTCCCTCGTAGCTGCCACTACTACCACCGCTGTCACTCAGGACAAGCGTTGGCTCCTCTTCCTCCTCCTTGAGCTTGGCAGTGGCAGCACTTGCAAGGAAAATGGGGCCATTCCAGGATCAAATCAGAAGCTGGGGTGGCGTTCATGATTCTGGGTCTGTCCCTGCAAAATCAGGACACTTGGAGGGTATGAGCTTGTGATTGACCTTCCCTCCCCATGTGTTGGGTTCCTTCGCTGACACATGCCAGTGTCCTTAAAAATAAATTATATCAGCTTGGTCTTCAGTGCTCTCAAAGGCCCTCTTGCTTTAAAGCTGACAGAACCTCACATTTGTCCCTATTGAAATTAATTTTGTTAGCTTGGCACAGATTAGAGAAACTGGGCCAACACTAATGAAATAAATTTCAACAGGGACAAATGTAAGGTTCCACACTTAGGAATCAGCGGAAATAATATAAGATGGGGGGACACCTGGCTTGCCAGTAGTACATGTAAAAATCTAGGGGT
Organism: Podarcis tiliguerta; assembly: GCF_965153285.1. Classification (NCBI taxonomy): domain Eukaryota; kingdom Metazoa; phylum Chordata; class Lepidosauria; order Squamata; family Lacertidae; genus Podarcis; species Podarcis tiliguerta. Next base: position 64,935,245 of record NC_139538.1, read on the forward strand.
CTTAGTACACCACAAGCTGAACACAAGCCTACAGTAAGATGCAGCCGCAGCAACAATAACCAAAAAGCTAATGCTATTCTAGGCTGCATCAACAGAAGTCTAGTGTCCCGATCAAAGGAAGTAACAGTACCAACTCTATTCTACCTTAGTCACAATTTTGATGGATAGCTGTGTTGCACTTCTCATATTGTTTTGGAAAGAGTGATTTTTTTATAAATTTGATTCAGTTTGCATTCATTGCCAAATTCATCTTCATTTCTATCCATGACCAGCAATAATTTTGTGCAATGTCACCAGTTGTGCCTCCATGCACTCCACTTACCCTCCATGCACCCACACTTTTCTTTGGTTGCCTATGAAAGATGTCATATCAATTTATCAATATAATGAGTGGGCAGTGGAAACATTTATTTATAGATATACACAAACAATAAAATGTCTGCAGACTGGACTAAAAGACCACTTCCTGACATTAGATTTATTTTGAGCCCAAAGCACTGCAATTTGATTTCTGAAGGTCTTGCGCTCACTGCTTTTAAAGTGTATTTCCTGCCTTTGACCAAGCAGTTGGGAAAATGTCTAAAACAGAATTCATGTCAAATTTCCCCTCTGTATTGGCTGCTTCTCTTCAAATATATGTGAACACCTCTGACTTTAAATAATAATTCAGAGGTATCACTTCAGATAAATATTTCATAAAGCTATTGCTTTATAAAAGAGCTTTAAGCTCTGCCAAAACCTTGCTCACATTGTTCTTGTCATTCCTCTGCACTTCCAGATGTTACCACGATTGCCATTTTTGGAATCTGAACCTTAAAATAACAAACACATCCAACTTTTTAGAAATCTGAGGATTAGTTGATTAGACTTTTACTTAATCCTGGTATGTCAAGGAACACAGAACGTAAACTTTGATAATTACTGTAAAATCAAAGGCCTCTATGACATACCTCTTCCAGGAAAGAAAAAGGCATATTTTATATTAGAGCATGACACAAAGTAAACAGAGAAATGTTGTTATCTTACAAGTGCTGTTCCGCTTCTTCAGTTTCCTCTAATTATTACTCTTCTAAAAAAAATTCTACGGCAGTTTAATAATCTGTGCAGGCATCTTTTAAAAAGGTAACTAAAAAACCATGCAATTAAGTATCATTCAATGCACACAAACCTTTGGGTTGTGAGCAAAATATACATAACTGAATACTGACATTTACATGTAAATGCTGACAACAACCCCACATGCCTTTTGTGAATGAATATGTATCTCAGCTTTTAGGACATATACCAGTGAATGCTTCCAATTGTATCAGTGGCAGAACATCTGCTTTGAATTCAGAAGGTCTCCAGTTCAGTCCCACGCTTCTCCAGGTAGTGCTGGCAATGTCCTCTCTCTGAAACCCTGGAGAGCTCCTGCCAGTCAGTGCAGACAGTATTGAGCTAGATGGACCAATGGTCTGACTTAGTATAAGGTGGTATCAGGGACAGTGCTGAGGAGGGCAGCACTGAGGAAGAATGGTGGGAGTCACCCCCTGACCCTGAATCTTCCCAGGAGCAGGAGGACAGTATAGATTTGGAACAGTGGTTTGCAGAGGGGCATAGTTCAGAAGGCATATGCTGGGAAATACTGGATGGGGAACAGCTAGCAGAAGAAACACTAGGAGAGAGAGAGTTAACAGATTTGCAGTCCCTGGAGAGTATCCACCCCCTCCCTTTCCAAAGTCACAGACAGCTCAGAAAGTGTCAGAACAGAAAGTGCAGAGGTTACAAACTCAGATTACAAGACATAGGAGTGACATATATTAATAGGGATGGAGTGGGGAGTGGCCCTTAATTGGGAGCACCACCATTCTAGGAGACATGTTCTTTGTTCTCTCACTGTGATTATTAAAGATTCCATCTGGTAAGACGTTCCTTTCATTTGATCCTTTCTTTACTGCCACGGGGGAGCAAGTCGATTCCCTGAAGCCTGACAGGTGGCTTCTTATGCTCCAGAGCAATCCTATCTACTAGGAGAAGGCCCAGAGTCTTGCTGGCTAGTAGCAGCTAAGATAGGAAGTTGGGGGAGAATACATTTATAATTTTGTCCCCTCCCATTGCAACCAGTGGGAGAGAATTTACTATGCCTGCCCCATGGCTGGTAAAACTCCAAGCTGTTTGAGGACATGTTGGGGGAGCATGCCTCACTCTTCCAAATTCCTACTCTAACTCTATGTACTTTTTAAGGAGGCAAAAAGATAACCCTCCACCTGACAGTAGAGGGTCCCAGTGGCTTTGTGGGGATCAGACTTCAAGGGCGCCACATTTGCGACCCCTGCTGTAAGGGAACGTTTTCATAAGTTTCCAAAATTAATTCAGACCTACCTTATTTTACTAATTGATTAATAAGTACGAGGAGGAAAGATATGGAAACACTCTCCTGCAGTACGCATTTCAAATTGTTATTTAGTGATGCTGAAAATTACTTCTAGGTAGTGGTGCCTGCCTACTGTAGAAGCCTGTGGTCTCTGATAACCGGATTCTAGTTAAATGAGTCCCATTTACAGTGCAACTGAGATTTAAAAGGGTAAAAACCCAGCAAGTTAATAGATGTAAATTTAAGTAAAAGCACTAGACCATGCCTGCTCACTAATATCAAGACTCGAGCCAAACAATTTGCTTTGGGCATCCAGAAACTATTAAATTTGTTTTGCACATTTGATGGTGGAAGTCATGCAGAGAAACAAATGGATTCGTGGAAATGTGGGATTCAACTATAGTTATAGATTTAAATTCATAAATTATATAGTCATGAAGAGATATTAATGTAAAAATAAACACGAGCATATTAAATGGGCTGGGATACAACCCAGAGGCTACTGCTACTTTCTAGAGCAGAGAATGGGGAATGTCTGGCCCTCTAGGTGTCATTAGCTTCCAAGTTCCATCAGCCTGAGCTAGTGGAGCTAATGATCAGGAATGAAGGGAGTTGTAGTCCACCAATATCTGGAGAGCCACAGGATCCCAATTCTGGTCCTGGGGGATTCTAGCTTTGAATAAAAAAAAGGATATGTGTAGGGCCAAACAAGAAATAGAATAGAATAGAATAGAATAGAATAGAATAGAATAGAATAGAATCATAGAGTTGGAAGAGACCACAAGGGCCATCGAGTCCAACCCCCTGCCAAGCAGGAAACACCATCAGAGCACTCCTGACATATGGTTGTCAAGCCTCTGCTTAAAGACCTCCAAAGAAGGAGACTCCACCACACTCCTTGGCAGCAAATTCCACTGTCGAACACGTCTTACTGTCAGGAAGTTCTTCCTAACGTTTATGTGGAATCTTCTTTCTTGTAGTTTGGATCCATTGCTCCGTGTCCGCTTCTCTGGAGCAGCAGAAAACAACCTTTCTCCCTCCCCTATGTGACATCCTTTTATATATTTGAAATTCATAATGGTGCTAAAGCTATCGCTAATAATAATAATAATGATTGTTATAAAACACCATGATGGTGTTAAAGCTATCGCTAATAATAATAATTTATTATTTATACTTCACCCATTTGGCTGCGTTTCCCCAGCCACTCTGGGTGGCTCCCAACAGAATTAAAAGCACAATAAAACATCAGACATTGAAAACTTCCCTAAACAGGGCTGCTTTCAGATGTCTTCTTAAACTCAGATAGTTGTTTATTGCCTTGACATCTGCTGGGAGGGCGTTCCACAGGACGGGCGCCACTACTGAGAAGGCCCTCTGCCTGGTTCCTTGTAACCTCACTTCTCGCAGGGAGGGAACTACCAGAAGGCCCTCAGCGCTGGACCTCAGTGTCTGGGCTGAATGATGGGGGTGGAGACGCTCCTTCAGGTATACTGTGATCGTTCTACAGTTTTCACAGGGAGGAAGGTTTATTCTTTCCTCCCTGCTGCAGTCCAGATGAGATTCACCTCTTCCCCATGGTGACTTTTCACTCCAGAAGGTAAGCTCATATGGACACTGCCAACCTGCCTGCCTACTGGATTACTACTTCTTCATTTTGCATGTTGACTGGTGGGTTTTACTTCAGCTGTGGTTATGGAAACTTACAAACCATTTACCTGAATTGACTTTACTACAGTGCCAGGTTGTTGGTCTGCCTTTGGCAATGTAAAATGACTAATAATACAGATTTTTGCAAACAATTTTCCAAAATATAATCCACATTATATGCATTGTGTTTTCATTTGCATTTTTTTATGAACACTTTCCCCTAATATAAGTATTTTTATACAATGTTTGGCTGGATAACTGCATTGCAAAATTCAGGGACATAAGAATTTCAAAGGAGAATTGTCTTTGAGTTAACATATTGGTTTAAAAAGTCAAAATTAGGTAGTTACTCAATAAAATGCAAACAAAATTGAATTTCTTCCCCATTTCTAGGTGCAAATCGGTTTCTCTGTTTCACAAATTCAGATGGAGGAGCAAGTTACATGACTGCATACTCTTCCATAGCAATCATTAAAAAACAAGGGGGTGACCATTTTAGTCTCTTCTAAATGACACACAATTGCCAATGCATGGGTCCTTTGGGACCTGGAAGAGGGAAGAATGGGCCAGAACAGAACAGGGCAAGATGCGCTTATGCACACACAATCAACATGCACAGGGGCTGGGAACGGAACCCCTACACGAAATGGCCGTTGCTTGTAAAATAAAATCCCCCACATAGCAAACTAGATATCAGGAAGTGTACAAGCCTAATTCATCCCAATATGCACATTTTATATACCCTGGAATTTTTTGGTATGGAGGAACATGAGGTTCCTATGAATACAGATGTATGGGTTAGGACTAGGTTTGTGCACATGCCCCAATCCTTATTTGGGGCCTGATTCAGCATTTCAGAATAGCCTCGGAATGATCTGGGGCCGACCCAACCCATATCAAAGTCCTAAACCTGGGATATTTGCATAGTGTGTAATTAGTTTTTCAACCTTATTCAACATGTGATGGGGCGGGGGGGGGGGGGGAGAGGAAGAGAAGGAGACACAGGCAATATTGGTCCACTTTGGTTTGGGATCTGTGATTTGGGCAGAGTAGTTGCACAGCTCTAGTGAGGACAAAACTGACTTTAAAATGAGTATGCGATATATTTATTAGATATTACTTTATGTTCTGCTAATTTATATTTGCAGGCTTATAAATTCGCATTACATTTACATACCACTCTATGTCAGAAGGCTATCAAAAGGTATACTCAAAAGACTTTATAGTCTCACAACATCTCACTCTCTGCTTTTCTAAAGTCTGAGAGAGCCCAATGTAGAAACCACACAGAGTTAATGATAATTGAGATCATGTGTTCTTTATCAAAGCTTCCTCAAGAAAGCAGCTTAAGGGGAAAACCCATAAATCTGTCTTGACCACAGTCTACCAGTCTTCTTCCACATTGCTGCCTTTAGCTAATTTGTTGCTTTAATTTGTGTAGGAAGAGGAAAGTCCATAAGAATTATAATCGAACGTTGTTCAGATAATCAGATAAAAATAAGCTTGATTCAGCAAAAGCTCTCGCCTATCTTTGCAATCCTATACCCATTTACAAGGGAGTAAGATCCACTGAACTCAATGAGACTTACTTCTGAGTAGACATGTATAAGATTGAACTGTTAATGATTTTTAAAGAACATACTGCAATTTATTATATTTTATTCTGATTTTATTTTGTATTTATTATTGTTTTTGTAAACAATCTGGGAATCTTTGCTGAAGGGTGATAGGTAAATATTTTAACTAGTAATAGATACTACAGCCTTGCTATGGGGCAAAAAATAAATCATAGCTGATATGGCCAGTTAAGGCAAAGAGCAAAATCTTTTCCTGGTCCCATTCACTAGAGATTGACACTGTCCAAATTCAAAACAACTGCAGTTGAGGATGGGTGGGGAAGCTGGCAACAGTGAGCACATCACAGTCATGGAGACAGAAGAAAAAAATATTCTCCCACAGCCCTCCACCCTCAGCAGCCAGCTTTATGTGGAAATGTGTCCAGGTGGGAGTCAGCAGGCCTATCCTGCCTCCACTTTGCCAGTGTGAAGAAAGGTTGCTCTGCAAAGGCAGTGAGAGAGTTCTTATGCATGCATGAAGTTTGTCGTGGCAGCCAAGCAACTCTCGTGGAACATGCCCCCCGCATGGGTGTCTTTTGGGGATGTGATCTTGTGCGAGCCAAAATGAGACACCCCAGGTCCAATCAGAAGCCGGGATGGCTTCTGTAGTTCCGGGATGTCCTACTAAAGTCGGGACAGTTGAGCAGTATGGTAAAGGTAAAGGTAAAGGTAAAGGGACCCCTGACCATTAGGTCCAGTCATGACCAACTCTGGGGTTGCGGTACTCATCTCGCTTTATTGGCTGAGGGAGCCGGCATACAGCTTCCGGGTCATGCGGCCAGAAGCAGCTCACAGAAATGCTGTTTACCTTCCCGCTGGAGCAGTACCTATTTATCTACTTGCACTTTGACATGCTTTTGAACTGCTAGGTTGGCAGGAGCAGGGACCGAGCAATGGTAAACAGTATGGTAGTGGAAGCACATACCTGGAACCTCTGGTGCTTATAGTATGCATACAAGGGAATGAAAAGTGGTGGATTTAGACAGTCTGTGGTTGCTGCTTTTATCCTCTTTCCTATATTTAATTGAATGGATTGTGTGATATGCAATGAGATTTTAAACCAGCGTTGAGAGCATCAGCACCATGTGAAATGAAAGTAAGGAACAGGCGGAAGTGGGTAACTGAGCAGGGAACAGATGATTATGAAAGTACCTTTGAGGAGTCTGTATGTCTGCCAGGATGGGAGGGGGGAGTGATCCAAGAGGGGGGAAAAACAGGAAGTAAGTTGTTTGCTAAAATTATCACTTTCAAGTCCATGAACCCAGAATATGTTAGTGCTAGGATAAAAATGAAAAATGCTGTCCATAACTTGTCATCAAAGTTCATTGTCAGAGTCAGCATGAAGGCAGCGAGGCATTTTAAATATAGAAATTTATAAGTAGCTATTTATGTCTTTAATAAAATGATACTATCCAAGGAGAGCAGAAGGAACAATGGGGAAGTTCAGTTGCAGAAGCCTTGTACACAGGTTTGCACTGAACTTTTAGATCAAATTGGTGTCTATTTGTCACAGTTTCATAGAATTTGAAAATCTTTCCTGTTGAAGAATACAGTGGAAAATTCAATAGCCTCTGTGTGAAAAGCAGATGATTAAGAAATCAGATTGCTATCACCTGCAGAACGGAAAGATAAAGGAGGAAACATAAAAAGGATATTTGATTGCTGCACAAGTAGAAATTGTGATGCTGGGATCAAAGGCCCTGGGATCTAACTTCCTAACCGTGTGCTTACATTTCATTCATTTCAATAGAACTCAGCAGTATTTAACAGTCTGGCTTCCAAGCTTCTTTTTTAAAGTGTGAATTGCAAAAAATCATAGGAAATCAGAGAAAAGTAGTGTCATATACTAGCCACAGGTATGCAGCTACGATCTGTGCCCCTGCCCACTATGCTTGCCTACCTCCTTGCCATTCCTCCCACATTAAGCCCCTAGAGCTTCCCCTAACCACCCTATGCAATTACCACGCTACCTTTTCACCTTCCCAACCCCATTTCTGAAGGCACTTCTGTCTTCTATTCTGCCGCCCTTCTTTGCACCTCTGTTTCCGCATTCAACCTCATGCCGATGCCTCAGCCCATCTTTTCGTGCACACAAACCACCCCTGGTGAATCCTCCTGCATCTTCAATATTGCTCGCAGTTCAATATTTCCATGCCTTTAGTAGGAAATAGATACAGTTCTCAAATACAGGTAGTACTTTATCAATTCATGAACAAAAAATCAGGAACCTAAGAAACATTTTGATCCTACTTCTCTTCCACTAGCAGGAGAACATAGGGAATGGGTTATAGTGAGACAGACCATTGATCCACCTAGTACTGTCTACAATGACTGTCAACAGCTCTCCAGGATTTCAGACAGGGTTCTCTCCCCAGTGTACTGCCTAGAGATGCTAGCACAGAACCACTGAGATATGGCCTTTCCCAATATTGCACCAGCATGGTGTACCAACCTACCTAAAGAGACATGTATTTATAAATATAAGCCTGTCTGCATGTACCATTTGCTGGACTGGAAACTCTGCATAATCTGAATGTATATATGAATGTGAACTAGAGTGAGGACACAATCTATCACCACTGTAATGCTTTGAATGGGATAAGCATTCTAAATATGCTGTCGAATGCATGTGCCTGTCCACATTTGCATGCACCTAGTCATGATGCGGGTGGCGCTGTGGTCTAAACCACAGAGCCTAGGGCTTGCCGATCAGAAGGTTGGTGGTTCGAATCCCTGCAACAGGGTGAGCTCCTGTTGTTCGGTCCCAGCTCTTGCCCACCTTGCAGTTCGAAAGCACGTCAAAGTGCAAGCAGATAAATACCTTCCAGCGGGAAGGTAAACGGTGTTTCCGTGCACTGCTCTGGTTCGCCAGAAGCGGCTTAGTCATGCTGGCCACATGACCAGGAAGCTGTCTGCGGACAAATGCCGGCTCCCTTGGCCTACAGAGCGAGATGAGTGCAGAACCCCAGAGTCGTCCGTGACTAGACCTAATGGTCAGGGGTACCTTTACCTTTTAGTCATGTATTAACATCTTGTTTAAATGGGATTAGAGCTGGATGACCAAGAACATGTGCTAGAGACCCATGGCAAATCAGAGATCTTTGGTGTATATCCACTGCAAGTCCCTACATCTTTACAAATGTTATCACCTGCTTCCCCCAACGTGTATGAGGACAGCCAGGACATAGATCAGATTTTTGCAACTTGATGCCCTCTAGAAGTTTTGGACCAGAACAACTCCCAGCCAGCAAGTACTGATGGGAACTTCAGTCCAAAACACATGGAAGGCATCAGGTTGGGAAAGGCTGAACTGGACATTGTTATCTTCAGATAAAACTTAGGTACCAAGCCCGTCAGTTGTTCCTGTTAGTGAATTTCATTGAAATCAATAAGATATTCCATTCTACAATAGTTGTGAATGAGATCAAAGCCAATGATCCAAATCCTGCTAAAGTTAGCCATGACCGAGTCCTATTGAAGACAATGAGGCTCTGGCTTGTTCACAGTGAACTTTAGAGGATATAAAAGAACTGATGCAGAATTTGTTTAAATAAATGTAGAAAACCAAAGCTTTTTTTCTTGCCACAGAAGAAAAGACCAAACAACAACAGCAGTAATAATAATAATAATAATAATAATAATAATTCATTGTGATGTTTACTACATGGAATATGCTTGAATCCATTGTCCATATAACATTACTTACTATTTATTTCATGTAATTTATAAACTGTTTTGTAGAGCTCATAAGAAACTGTGAGCAAAAACAGAAGTAAACTAATGAAAACACTATAATCAATAAAATGACACTAAAAGGCAGTGGGATCTCCCTTGGGATCATTTCACAGTTGGGGAGCCATCGCTGAAAAGGCTCTGCACCTGGTATGACCACAGAGGTTGACCTGATGATGACAGGGTCTCTGAAGCTAATGGGATGACTTAAACAGGTTCATATACACAATTCCCTACCGGAAGCTGTGATGATGGCCTGTGGCTTAAATGGCTTTAGGGATGGTTTACACAAACTTAAGGAGGTGAGATATTTCATGTTCAATGACAATATACTAGGCTGTTGCCTTCATGTCATAGTAGTCAGTTGTCATAGTAGTCAGCTTCCCACAGACATTTGACTATCTAGAAAAAGGATGCTGAACTGGACATGTCTGATCTGGCTAGGTCCTTCAGCGTTCCCTGCAAAATTCATTTGTTCATTCTGTAGCTTCTGGGACTATTAGTTTTAAAACTTAGCACAAAATAGGTTAAGTATTTGTACTTAATCACAGCGGCAGACAGGAGCGGTTTATGCCTAAACCACTTATTTGCAGACAAAAATGTTCATTGAGCTAGCCAGGAATCCCCCATCTTTAGGGCTGTCAATCTAGCACCTTTCTGAAGTGCTACTCTAATTAAAGCCAAAATCTTTCCTTTTGAACATAAGTGCATCATCAAACTCTGAGCCGAACAACCATCCTAATATGGGGTCACCAGCAAAGGAGACACAACAGTCTTTATCTGAACTCCCCGGCAAAGGAAAATTGAGGATTTTGTTGTTGTTTTGCTTGTGTTTCTTAACTTTGTCTCCACTAATTAAGCAGCAGTTTATCTACTTGCACTTTGAAGTTTCATTCAATACCTGTCCTGTGTTAAGTCAACAAAAGGCTGAGCTCTAAGGCAGCGAGTGGCTGGCTACCCCTTTCTGACTGCCTAATTAAATGTAATTACTTTATTTTGTACCAGAGATCGTACTTGTAACATTGCCTTGTAATAATTTAAATTGCATGCGTGCTTCAGGGGGACTGTTTGACGCCAATGAGGAGACATTCCTGCTGTCCCTCCCCTTGTCGTAGCATCAAAGTCAAAAGTACCGGGATGTCATCCCTCTATCTGCTTATTAACCTCACTACAAGAGAAACTTACCAGAGGTGGTGTCTCTGCTTAAATGGACAGGATGTATCCCAGCGGACCCCGTTGTATTGCTAATGGGGAGTGGAAAGGATCCTGTTTCTGGAAGTTTGTAAACAGACCTTTCAAACAAATACATGTTTTAACTGGCTAATCTGCTTCTGTTTTATCCATTTTTTAAACAAACAAACCAGAATAATTAGTGGCACAATATGGTGATATGTAACAAGGTAATGGCTTCTCTAGACAACTTAAACACAAGATCTGTATGTAAAACTGATTTCACTGTCACTAGGCAATACCTTACCAGCCAGATATTTCTCTCTCTCTCTCTCTCTCTCTCTCTCTCAGAGCTTAGATAGATAATGTTTAAATGAACTTTTTCATCAACTTTACATCGCAAAATACAGAAGTAAAAGAGGGTAATAATAGGGGTTGCCCTGTCTTTCACTTATGTACAGTTTTGCACACACGCATACACATTGAAAAGAATTGTTTCATTTCTCATTACCTTCCTTAAAGGATTTGGGAAATAGTGTTCAATCATAAATTGCAGCAGGCTCTCCCACCCACTTTTATGTTCTGAGATGCTGGCAAAAAATATTAAATCAAAAGAAGTTTATTGATATCATAGAAATAGTAAATTACAAGTCCTATTAAAAAAGACAGGTTTAATGAGCTCTGGATAAACTCTCAGTAGCCAGCCAGAATTTTGATTCTGACTTCAGTGATTAATCATATGGTAAATCTGTGTGTCACTAGCACTAATAATAGGGTTTGCTATTTAATCTTTGTTGGCTAGTGAAATAATAGCATCTTTTCTGAGTGTCAGAGCCCTCCCCTTTTGTTAATGGTGCCAGTAGGTCTACAATGCTAGCAGTTAAAACTAATATGAGACCCAAGTCTCTCAAATTGCATCCAAGTTTAAAGAGCAAAGGGGAAGTGGAGCGAAGAGAGCCGTACTTCTTGACTTGGGAGACACAACCAATTTGTGTATTGTGCAGGCAATATTACAAAGAGTGCAGGTGGGGAAAAAACAATTCACCCACTTTAATTCAATAAACAAATATTTTATTTATGTACTTATTTTATTTGAGTGTTTCCACACCACAAACTTGTTCAAAAGTGATGTAACATTTTTAAAACACTATAAAATTATAAAACCATAAAATGCAAAAGAAATGACCAAACCGATTAAAATTAATTCTCTAAAAGCTCTTGGTGAAGCAGAAATGTTTTCAGCAAGAGGGAAAATATCAGAATTGCAGTGGCTTGCCTGATTTCAATAGGAGCAGTGTTCCAAGGTACTCGTGTCACTACTCTAAAAGCCTTCATTTGCCTAGTAGAATAAAAGCCTATCATAAACCCAAACACTACCTTAAAATCCCTGCTGCAACAATGAGCCTTAGTCATGTCTCTGCAGTTCAGCAAGGAGGGTGCCTGTCTAATCACAGCTGAGGAAGGAGTTCCACAGGCTTTGGCCCACTATGCTGGATGCACAGCTTCCATACCTGCCAAATGCCCCAGGAAAAATCACTTTGTTTGGGGCAAGAGTGATGTGCGTCACATGACTTGTCTGGCAGAGAGTCCTAGAAGACATGTGTTCCAGTTGGATGGTAAGAGCTTCTAGCAGTTACAATCCATGCATCCGAGTCACAGGGGACCACCAACAGAGACTTCCCCAACTATCTCAGTGATCAGGCTGGTATATAAGGAACAACAGAATTGTAGCATTGAAAGGGACCCCAAGGGTCAACTAGTCCAACTCCCTGCAATGCAGGCATCCCAACACATTGTCCCCCATCCAATTCAAAATGATACTGGACCCTGCTTAGCTTTGCAAATGTGCAAGCAGTTTTATTGCAGCACCACTATCACCTTAGGATACCGTGGACCATGTTGTTAAGGGCCATACAAATTAATACAAGAACACTGAGCTCAGCCTGGTAACATACCAGCAACCAGTGCAAACTTTTAAGCACTGGGGTTTTGGCATGGTGGCAGTCTGTCCCCATCATCAGTCTAGCCACATCATTTTGCAGCAGCTGGAGCTTCCTAACCAGGTGGAAGGGTAGCCCCAAGACTCAGCTATACAGCTGCAATCATAACTAGAGGGGGATGGTGAGTTTATGGTAAATTCGATATATTTTTCAAAACGCTTAAAAAAAGGAGCATTTTCACAGTGTTTTTTCATATGTGTCTAGATTCTGCCCCACAGAGAGCAAATTGCAATGGTGAAGTGTTGAGTTTAACAATGAATCCCTGCAGCCAGGCTACCCCTGTCCAGGAATGCCAGTATTTGTTGCACTAGTCAGAGCTAGTAGTAGACACTCCTAACTATGGAAGGTAGCTGAGCCTCAAGGGACAAGGATAGGTTGAGGAGCACCTCCAATCTACACATGTGTTCTTTCAGAGGGGAGAGTAAACCCACTGAGGACAAAGAGATGGCCAATCTCCTGGAACAGGAACAATCTCTCAATCCACATCATGGGTCTTAAGCACTTTTTAAACAAGCTATTAACATAATATGTAGCTTAGCTCTCATTTAGCATTCCAAGCCAGGGACCAAGGATCTATTTCTAACACTTATTCACCACAAATGATAGTATATATGTGTACAAATGAATAAAAAAAGCAATTATTTGGGGTTACATAGAAAAGGGGGGATATGGAAACTTGGATTCAAGACCATTTGAACACATACAAAATCTTTTGATTACTGTATCAATCAGCAGTTGGGGTGGGGGGAGGCAGTTCCTGATGTGATAAATGGCTGTCAGTCATTTAGCCATGGTGAAGTTGTCGCCAAGCATCCCCTCCACTAATACAAAACACACACAGCTGGCTGTGCTCTCCCTGTTTTCTTGCACAGAGCCACACCAGAGCAGTGCGTCTCTGCCCTGCTCCAGGCTGTTTGTCTGTGCTAATACCCATGGAGACAACAGCCTGCTTATGTCACAAACCACATCTGTCACCGTGAGCTTTGTTTCTCTAGCCTTGAGTTAATGATTTTTGAAGGAGGCACCAGATCACTCTTGCTCTCTCTCTTTCTTCATCCCAAGTATGGAGCCTGCCTTTTGGTAGAGGTGGTTGGGAGATCAAAACCATGCCTTGGACAGTGATGGGTGGCCCTGAGCAGCGAGGATGACAGCGTCAAATCTGTTAGATAAAGCTATAATGTGAATCTCTGTGGCGAGCCACGCTGCATGGTCCAAATGCTTTCTCTGTTGCTGCCGCCACCAAGCACAACGCTTGACTTTCATAGCTCTCTGTTTTACTAGGGCAAGCACATCCTCTTCCATGCTAATAAAATAGCTCATTTTTGTCATCACGCTTCCTGATTAATAGCATTTAAGGACCGCCTACTGGTGTTACATTTGCCCACTGCAAGAGCACTTTTGGAGAGATTCTAGGGAAGGCATATCATACGGAGGGAGAAAAAAATGACATGCCAGAATCAAGCTGCCATACAAAGTTTCCTGCAACAACCATAAGATCAGGAAATGTGACCTGCTTTTCAGCTATACCCCTGGAAAACCCCCATTTGGACAACATGCTGGTTTCAATTTGATTTCATCTATAGAGTTAGAGCAACATTTGGGTCAGCTCTAGGTTTGAGGTTCCCCACTGAACTAGGGCTGCTTGACAGGGCTTGCCAGCATTGGCATGTGAATCTGTGGCAGGTGGTTATGATTCACCCACAATTTTAATTCGTTTTAATTTATTTATTTATTACATGCATTTATTACCTTTATGCACCATCCATTCCTCCATGAAGCTCAACATGGTGTATATGGTTCTCCTCCTCCTCATTTCATCCTCACAACAATCCTGTGAGGTGCCCATGTATGATCTCCCACATAATGTATTTAGATTATGAGCCATAGAGAGGGAACATTTGGGAATATCTGAGTAGAATAGCTCTTCTGCTTGACTACCATAGTTACAGACACTTTGTCCCAGCATCTGACAAGCCTTAGTTGGGTCTTGGCATGATTCAACAACATAATTAGTACGTCTTTTTTTTTTGCAGGCATAATGTAGACATTTTCTGAGTGTTTCAGTCAGATTTAAATCAGTTTTATGTATCCTGCTTTTCTTTTGATGGTATACTGGTTTTTTAAAAAAGTATTTCCTGTGCAGTGTCGTCTGCAATTCTGTTTATCATTCCATAGGAAATCCTACTTTTAAGTTTATTTGTCCTTTAAAGCTCATATTTTTGATTTTTACCATGGACACTCGAGGTCAATTTCTACATTCCTTAAAGAAGCAAAATTCCCTTCTATGTCAATCATCTCTTTTCTTGATCCTTAGTGTTCAAATCTGTTGCTTTCTCAACAATAATCTCCCATTCCATGGGAATGCTGAGTTTTGCACTTAGCAAAATAATTGCACCCATAATCACACTGCAATATAACCGTTCCTTCCAATAAATTAAATATGTCTTGGACAAATGTGTCTCATTTGAATCCATTAAAAAAGGGTGGGTCTATTGCCCCGCTTGCTAAACACTGGTTTAGCATTCTGAGGATGAGCCATGGAAAGACCTGGGCCTTCATATACTCCTCCTCTCTTCTCCTTCAGTTTGGCAGACAGAAGATCAAAAGCTTCTGTTTAGATTGAACACAGTCATGTCATCCAGACCTGGACAAACTGTGGTTAATCCTAAATATTCTTAGCTGAAACAAAACAGCTCCATAAACCATAGTCTGAAGTTAGCTTCTATAATCTAACCATAGCTAACTTCTACAGGCAGCTCCCCATATTTCCCCTAATTCTGCTCTGGAGGGTCACCAGATTTAGAGAGTTAGGGAGGGTGTTTCCACTGACAGAAGCCCAGAAACCATCAGTTGAATGACATCATTGCATCATACCCATACAGTTTATATATTCTATGCTTAAACTGATAAATTAATCTAATAAAAGGTATAAATAATAAAATAAATTCCTCATGGTTAGTTGGAACAAGTAGCCTGCAACTAAATACTAACAAGACTCAAATGACCAAATTCAACAATAAAGAACCTGTAGAAGATACAGCCTCTTTTTGGTGTGATGAATCCCAGTCCTGAATTCTACAGTGCCAGACGTCAGTGGATATTGTAGCTTAACTACAAAATATCTCAACCAATCCCTTATAGAGAAGCCCCCTCCCCTCCCTTCAGCCAGATGCCTTTGCCTGTGAGTCACTGACCTAGAACTATGATGATAAGAGAAGCTTTCAGGGAATCTCAGTAATGTGTGTGGACTACAAAGGTATTACAAGCTGTTTTCTTTTGGGATTCCATTAGATCTGCCCTTTTCATCTCTTAATCAATCGGTTTAGATCCTACATGTATTCATTTTAAGTGCCTTTTATAAGTCCGAAACCTTTGAAGAATGCTGCCCAAAGGAGATCAGCATCAATACATTTCCAAGCATTTTGGGCATTTGGTACCAATTTTATGTGTCTGTTAGGACAGACCACACAAGGTTGGCCCTTGAACCAGACACAGATTCAGGTGAGGAGCAGGGAGAGCAGGACTCTCCAGCACAGGACTGGGGAACCTTTGCCCTCCAGATGTTGCTGAACTACAATTCCCATCATCTCTGATCCCTGATGCTGACTAGGGCTGATGGAAATTGGAGTCCAACACCTGGTTGGCCACAGGTTTGCCATCCTCATCCTAAGTAAACTTTCCAAGCTACGATGACATAAACAAATAGAACCTTCACTCTTGAGACTGGGCCCCACTCCAGGAGAGGTTCTTCCATTATGTGCCTCAGCTGATCCCTCCCATTTGCCTCTTTTTTGAGTTTCTCACTGAGGTGCATAAAAGGATAACTTGTCATGGTCCCTATTGCAGTTCACACTGGGTAGTACTGAAGTCCACTTGTGCCATGGTTTACAGGGGAGAAGCGGCTGTAAAGTGCATAAGGGAGTAGCCTTAGGATTATGCTGAATACCATTTGGGATGTATCCGAGCAGTATAACTATCCTATTTATTTACTAAATTCATATTCCACCTCTCTTCCATCACAGAACTCAAGGCAGTGTACATGGGATTCTTAAGCAAACACTCATTTAGGCAATGATCAGACTCAGACTGGCTTAACCTTCAGTAAGGTGGATAAATTATGTGCAAATAAGCCTTTGAAATATCACAAGTGAGTTTGTGCTTTTTTAAAAAAAGAATTAAATGGGTGAAAATACAAACTGGCATTTTGATGCCAGCAAGATCATGTAGACCCAGGCGGGGGGGGGGGGGGGAGCAGAGAGAACTCCCTTGCCAGCATGAAGCATTGGTCCCAACAATAAGTACATGCTTGGAAGCAGCTTTTGTTGTCTTCAGAAGATGATCTGAGCTTGAGGAGATAAGGCTTTTGATCTGAGCCATCAGTTTTCTACATGCAACAAATATTGAAGTTGTATTTTTAGAAACAGATCTCAGTGAGAAATGAAGCGAAAAGGCAGAGAAGCTAAGCTGCTATGATAAAAACAAGAAACTATACAGGGAATATGTTACAAGAGGTTCTTCCATTCATAGTTGCAATATCTACGTGGAATCAGGACCAGTCTGCTGCTGCACAATTTATGAATACAAAAGGGTTTTGCTTTTCAAGGAGGGTGAAATTTCCCCACCCCCGGATTATTTGAAGCTGCATTGACAGTTCTTCAAAATGCTGACTATACACATGCTTTATCAACAGAATAATTACAGAAGGC
The DNA here is from genome assembly GCF_965153285.1 of Podarcis tiliguerta. Lineage (NCBI taxonomy): Eukaryota > Metazoa > Chordata > Lepidosauria > Squamata > Lacertidae > Podarcis > Podarcis tiliguerta. Next base: position 64,952,472 of record NC_139538.1, read on the forward strand.
CTAGTAAGACTTCATTGAGATGGAACTTCCCTATTTGTTCTTCAGTCACCATTGTCTTAAAGTGAAGAGACTGATTTGGCAAAAATTGTGTATTGCATTGTTAGTTTGGGTGGGTTCGTCTAGATACCATCTGAAGGGTCCCTTGGAGCCCTGTGATTCTTGGCTGCAGGACTGGGGTTTGATCAGGAGAGGGCTAAGGGAACAAGCAGGACTGCTGGAGATTGTCTTGATGGCCCTGGGACAGTTGTCAATAACTCTCTTATTTTAAGGAAGTGTCTCTCAATGGATGGGCTTTTCTTAAAAGGAGAGACCCACATGGAAATCGGGTACGAAAAAGGGACGCGGGTGGCGTTGTGGGTTAAAGCCTCAGTGCCTAGGGCTTGCCGATTGAAAGGTCGGCGGTTCGAAGCCCTGCGGCGGGGTGCGCTCCCGCTGTTCGGTCCCAGCGCCTGCCAACCTAGCAGTTCGAAAGCACCCCTGGGTGCAAGTAGATAAATAGGGACCGCTTACTAGCGGGAAGGTAAACGGCGTTTCCGTGTGCGGCTCTGGCTTGCCAGAGCAGCGATGTCACACTGGCCATGTGACCCAGAAGTGTCTTCGGACAGCGCTGGCCCTTGGCCTCTTTGAGTGAGATGGGCGCACAACCCTAGAGTCTGTCAAGACTGGCCCGTACGGGCAGGGGTACCTTTACCTTTACCTTTACATGGAAATCATGGCTCTCACACTCCTCCCTTGAGTGTGAAATAAGAGCAGCTAGTTTAATTTTGCAGCTGGAGCTGGGAACATCCATAGGCCTGATGTTGCTCTTTGTGAGAATCCAGTTTGGGAGACCACCTTGAAACCTAATGGGGTGTCTGTTGCAGTGTCAATGCTCCGAGCCCTCTATCTTATGCTCAGACTGAAGTCTCATCTGCACTATACATTTTACAGCAGTGTCATAACTCTTTTCAAACTGGCCCGGTTTCCTGGGAATTGTAGGGGTTTTTTTTCGTTTTTTTTAAAGGGTGCTGAGAGTTGTAAGGAGACCCCTACTCCCCTCACAATTCTCAGAGCTGCTTAACAGTCAATCCCTCTTCCCCAGGAACTCAGAATTTTAGCTCTGTGAATAGAATAGGGGTTATCAGCATTCATATTTGGCTCCTATACATTGAAACGGTCACATTGACTGTGCAAGTTTATTAACCCCTGGGGTTTGCATCAGCCTGGTGGAAGGGCAGCTTGGCCAACTTGCGGCACTATTGGTTGGGGTCACTGAGTGGGGCTTGTGGGTGTCACTAAGGGACCTCTTCTCCCCTCTCCTGCTAATCAGGACCTTGCAGGACAAACCATACAATTGGGGAGTTACCAGATGTCCTTGCATTTACTAATGAGTAAATCTTGGTATTGATGGGCTTTCTGCATAGCAGCACTGAGACTGCTGTGGCATTAGGAACTCAAAATAGAGGGGCAACTAACGTGGTAACAACATTCCTAGGGCATAACAGTTTGGTAGCAGTAGTTGGATTATTTGGTGAGGCTAGCCTGAGATTTCAACCCACAAAAGAACCTTATCTGGGAACAAGAGAATGTATTAGCTCTGGATGGAGGAGAGCTGCTGGGCAGGATGAACTCAAACAGAGAAGCATCCAAACAAAAGGCTGCTCGGTTGACTGATCTGGTCATGTTAATTGCAATCCACAAGAAGGTCCTTGAGAGCAAAGTCATTGAGGGCAGTATCAATCAACGTCTTCATGCACTGTCAATGAACACGGATTCGTGGCAGTTTCACTGAGAGGGAAGCTAAATATGAATGCACTTTTGTAGCCGACTTGGTAATTCACTACAATCAGTCTTGGTGAGAGGAAGGTGCTTAATGTGGAATATCATGTTGCACATGCAGTTACAGGGCTCCTGGTCTGCTGGACTTTGATGCCACAGGGCAACACTCAACCCACCACCCTGGTTTCCAGCTTTCTCCACAAATGAAATCTATTTGCCCTAATTTGGCTGCTTTGAGGGATTCCTCTCTTTTACAGCTGTTTGCCCCTAATTTTATTTTATTTTTGTACTTGGGCAAAACTTGCCGCATAGGCTGATTCCACTCTTGTTTATTGGTTGTGCTGTTTTGGCTACATTGGCACCCGACACCCCAGACACTGGAAAAAGAGGGAGTGGTGCTTTTCTCTATGGGGAAGAGTCATAGCTCTGTGGTAGAGTATCTGCTTCACGGGCAGAAAGGCCTAGCTTCCTATTCCCAGCATTTTCACATAGGCAGGGCCAACTCAGGACATTTTGGCATCTGAGGCAAACAACAAAATGGCGTCCCCCTCCTCACTAGGGCAGAAGGGGCGAGGGGAGAGCCACATCAGAGGGGGGGGGGGAGGATATATGAAGATGAACATCAGGGTTCTGCTGCCCCTACGGATCCTGCTGCCTGAGACAGTCCCCTCATCCTGCCTCATGGGTGGGCCTGCGAGTAGGAAAGAGAGAGAGGGCTGCTTGAAACCCTGGACAGCCATTGCCAGCCAACCTAGATAGACCACTGGTCTGATATGGCAAGGGGTGCTACCTATGTTGTAATTCTGTGATCCAGCCTGCCAAGAGTATAAATATATTATAATTCTACCATAAGCTTTGGAAAATGGTTTGTCCGCCCATGTAACCTCTGTAGGTTTAGCTGCCTCTTGAGATATTTTTTCCAAATTTGGCATAAGGGTTGCCAAGGTGAGGGGGGGAGAGGTCTTTATTAAAGGTTGGATGTTGGGTACCATTTTGAATCAAGATGATGGAACCAAGTGTGGCTTTGGTTTGACTTTGCTGACTTTTAGCCTGAAGGAGAACTCACAAACTGCACTATCCATTTAAAAATCACCTTTTTTTTGTTTCTGCAAATTCCCAGGCACTCCCCAATAGTAAATACAGAGACGTTTCCCCGGAATCTCAATGTATTTATTTGTAATACATCTATGCTGTTTTTTTATGCTGTCATGATACTATGACTATTGTGTGTATTCTTCTAGCTCACTGGTCATGGACGGTAGCCCATCAGACTCTTTTTTTGTGCCTGCCAGGAACTTAAAAAACAGGTGGGCTGTCAGACACTCTGCAGGCTATCATACATAAGCTAATGGTATCCCATTTGGCTTGGTGGACCTCAACTTGTGCAAGTCTGCATTACGGTTTGCTGATTACTTTGACAATGTAATAAAGCCAGTGCTTTTTTCTTTAAAAAAAAAAAATGTTTAGTACTCTCATTTTGACTCAAGAAAAACCACCATTTTATAGTTCAAATTGGGGGAAAAAAATACAATAAATGGACAAAAGTACGAAGGTTCACAAAATGTTTAGGGGAACGCGTACCTCTGCGTCCCCCCAGAAAAAAAGCACTGAATAAAGCTATAGCTGCACAATAGCTGCTCAAAGCTTCCTTTGCCAGATCCCTCTGTATTTTTTCTCCCTTAGGAGCTTCAAAGAGATGTCTGTTTAAGCCTGAACACACAACTTCATTTAAGCTTTTGTATAACAAGGTTGTGATGTCAGCTGGGAAGCTCTTACAAGAAATTGTTGACCTTTGTATTGTGTGGATTTTGACATGAAACTTCCAGGTTCGGCTAAATGGCTTATACCACAAGAAGTGTGGTTGAAGAAAATCAGAAGTAGAACAAACAAAGGGCATAAATGATTAAACAAAACACTTCCAAAAAGAACTCTTCCCTCCAATGAATGAAAGTGAGTCTTTACTGGAAAGCTGTTTTGTTTTTTTTGTTTTTTTAAAGACGTATCAGAAATGCAGGCAGCGCCCTCTTCTGCCTAGTTTTGGAATAGGCATAATATGGAAAACAAATACTGTACAAAGAAATAGTTTTTATCCGGCATTAAAAGGTAAAGGTAAAGGGACCATTAGGTCCAGTTGTGACCAACTCTGGGGTTGCGGCACTCATCTCGCTTTATTGGCCGAGGGAGCAGGCATACAGCTTTCGGGTCATGTGGGCAGCATGACTAAGCCGCTTCTGGCAAACCAGAACAGTGCACAGAAACGCCGTTTACCTTCCCACCAGTGCGGTACCTATTTATCTACTTGCACTTTGACGTGCTTTCGAACTGCTAGGTTGGCAGGAGCAGGGACCGAGCAACGGGAGCTCACCCCGTCGTGGGGATTCGAACCGCCGACCTTCTGATCAGCAAGTCCTAGGCTCTGTGGTTTAATGCACAGCACCACCCACGTCCCATGTTCAAACCAAGTGAGATTAGGATAATTAATACTGGTCAACACTGGGAAGGAGTAGAGGGCTGAAAAATAGTGTTTTACCACCCACTGAAGAGATGATCTCACTGGGGCGGCAAATGAACAATTCTCCTTGTTTGGGATGTTTTCACCCTTGTGCAAATAAGCATGCCACATTAGTTAGACCTAGAGGTGGCAGCTTTTGAATCAACTCTTGAAAGCACTTGACTCTGATAGCTATGCCTATTTCAACCCCCCCTTTTTTCCCAATAGTACATGAAATTCTTTCAGGTGTGGGCACCCTCAGAACCGATAAATGCCAATATGATTTCAACAGCTCCTTCCCATTTCTGTCTTAATTGGCCCGCAATCAAAAATTGAAAGTGGTGTTAAGATGGTGAGGACAGCAAGAGCAGATTTTTATTTTTTGCTACAGCACGAGGTGATGGTGAAATGTGCATGTCTCCAAAAGTTACTCAATAGAACAGTTTTATCTGTATTAAATACTTATATTTTAGAGCCACTTTTTGAATTTTAGCTTAAAGGCTGTCTACTGAAAGTATTTGATTGTTTGATCATTTGATTGTTGTTAGCTGCCCTGAGCCCGGCTTCGGCTGGGGAGGGCGAGATCCCAGCGCCTGCCAACCTAGCAGTTCGAAAGCACCCCCGGGTGCAAGTAGATAAATAGGGACCGCTTACCAGCGGGAAGGTAAATGGCGTTCCGTGTGCTGCGCTGGCTCTCCAGATGCAGCTTGTCACGCTGGCCACGTGACCCGGAAGTGTCTGCGGACAGCGCTGGCTCCTGGCCTATAGAGTGAGATGAGCGCACAACCCTAGAGTCTGGCAAGACTGGCCCATACGGGCAGGGGTACCTTTACCTTTATTATTATTATTATTATTATTATTATTATTATTATTATTATGTGCTATATCTCCAAAGCAACTGTGGTTTGGTGGAATAGATTAGTTTCCAGCGAGGTTCCAATTGCATGTCATTCCTTCATTCTTGTCCTTGCTAAAATTAAAAGTTCTTCAGTGTTAGTTGGCAAACCTGTTGTTGTTGTTGTTGTTGTTGTTTTAATCATCATTTCACTGGGCTCTTCGAATAGGTAGCAATGTAAGCCAACAGTGCTAATTACCAACTTACCATCACAGAGGTTTCTTGGGGAAAGAAAAATGACACGGCTGATACCCTTGTGATTCCCCATAACCCACATTATGTTCTGCTTCATCAGTCTCTTCTGCAACACGCTATTATTCTGCCAGCCGCAGAAGCAGGCCATCATAAATCAGGCGCTCAGAATATTTCCTCTAAACAAGATGATGATGCAGAACCAGGATAACAAGGTTTTGAAGCAATAGGGCTTGAACGCCCAGGCATTACTGCAAGACAGGAAAAAAGCACTAAACAGAAAAGTATGCCTAAGAGATAGGAGTAAGTGCATGGGATCTTCATCAGCTGGTGTTTTGCCTCAGAGATAAAGTCAATGTCAGCATAAGCAGACTTGGCTTTGGATCAAAGGACCTAGGAATCTTCTTAGAAAAAGTTGCCCAAGCAGTCGCAAAGCACAAGCAGCATGGGACAGCACCAGGGGTGAAATATCCAATGGCAGGGCTGGCTCCAGGTACATTGACGGCTGGAAAGTTGCTGGGGGGAGGGGCAAAATGCTATAGTATAGTATAGCATAGTATAGTATAGTATAGTCTGGTCATGTTGTGCGGATGCCTGATGATCGCCTTCCAAAGCAACTACTCTATTCCAAACTTAAAAATGGAAAGCGTAATGCTGGTGGTCAACAAAGAGGTTTAAAGACTGTCTCAAGGCAAATCTAAAACAATGTAGTATAAACACCAACAATTGGGAAATACTGGCCTGCGAGCACTCCAGTTGGAGAACAGCCTTTACCAAAGGTGTCATGGACACTGGAACTCAGGATGCAAGGGAGAAACGTGCTAAGAGGAAGGCACGCTTGACAAATCCACACCGTGATCAACTCCCGCCCAGAAACCAATGTCCCCACTGTGGAAGGACGTGTGGATCCAGAATTGGCCTCCACAGTCACTTACGGACTCATTGTTAAAACCGTGTTTCTGGAAGACAATTTTACTCGGCTACGAGTGATCGCCAAAGAAGAAGATGATACAGTGGTACCTCGGGTTACAGACGCTTCAGGTTACAGATGCTTCAGTTTACAGACTCCGCTAACCCAGAAATATTACCTTGGGTTAAGAACTTTGCTTCAGGATGAGAACAGAAATCGTGCTCTGGCGGCATGGCGGCAGCTGGAGGCCCCATTAGCTAAAGTGGTGTTTCAGGTTAAGAACAGTTTCAGGTTAAGAACGGACCTCCAGAACGAATTAAGTACTTAACCTGAGGTACCACTGTAGTACTATTTTTCTGGGGAGGTGACAGAACCAAAAGGTTTAACTGCATAGATTGGACTCTTCTGCCAACACCGCTAGCTGACTGTCTGGCACTGCATTGTGGGAGAATTAAAATGGCTGTGCCAGAGACTCCAGGCAGTTGCATGGGACTGGAACTGACAGTTGCCTGGCAAAAGGAAAAAAGGAGAAGAGGGCAGACTGGACCCTGTGGGAATATCCACTGCCACAGTTATAGATGTAAAGGTGAAGCAGAGCTATGTTTCACCAGCGTATTGCTGGCAACATACTCCAAAACTTTGTGGTTTCATATAGTTGCTTGCTATACAAAAAAGAGCTCCAAACAACTTGCAACATGTTTAAGAGCATAAGCAGGAGGAAAAACTTATTATAGTAAAAAAACATGCAATTCATAAAATCTACAGAGCAGGGTCAAAAGCAGCAGCTAAAAGCTTCAGCAGGGCAACAAAAGCAAAAAAATACCAATGTAAATCCAGACAGGGCAATGAAGGAAAGTAGGACAAAAAAGATCAACATGTTAGAAAAGATCAACAGGAGGAAACTAAAAAAGTTTTAAAAGAAAAAAAATAAGGGAGGTACAGCCAAGACCTGAAACAGATAAAGAAATCTAATCCTGTCAGTATGTTTATCAGGATGAAGCAACAGCGGAAAAGAGAAGACCAGTAAAAGAAAATGCAGCAGAAGTAACTATCGGAAGAAGATAATCAAGTATTAGGGAAAGAACAAAAATCCAAAAGAACGCTTATAAGACAATGGAATGAAGCAGAAGAAAAGGTATTGAAATCAGATGCAAATAAGCAAAGGAGGACTGCGCTTAAGACAATTGCCAACAGATGATCGAAACCACAAGTCAGTAAACAAATATGAAAAGACAGAAGCTGCTTAACACCAGTATGAGTCAACTGGGCAGAAAATGAGAGCGGATGCCGATTCTGCAAATACATCTACAATAGTCAGCCAAATTATGACACTGAAAAACTCAGTACAACTCAGTAGAGGGAAACTTGTGCTAATTTACTGGAATTATTCTCTAATACACATCTGGGGAGGGGAAAGGGGTTAGACTAAAAATATTGAATCACCTTTTTTGTTTGTTGTAAGGTAGAGAATAACACAAGCAGAGTCCTGTTGGGGCAGGCCAAAAGGGCTCAATAAGTGGCGTCTTTATGATATATGTTTTATTGACACATATATACAACCTGAACCTAAGACGGAGGGGCTCACAGCATTAACACTCTAAGAGGATCTTGCTTCTCCCATGCCCACAGCCTTGGATCCCAGCAGAAATTAGGCCTGGCTGTGTCTCTCAGCTGCCCAGCCTGCTTCTAGCTTCAAGCTCCCACACCTCAACTCCAGCTTTTGTCTTTGTAGCTAACAATCAGTTGAGGGAGGGGCCCCCACCTTTCTAGCACAGACCCACTCCCTTTGTGACCTTATGGAACTGTACTTAAACCATTACCCCCCAAAAACCTTGCCTGGCTATTCCAGGAACTGAAATCTTATTGGATCCAGGAATTAGAAGGGACCGAGGCATACAGGCTATCCCCCCCCAAGAAAACCCTCACAACAATATCATGACAATAAAATAAATTTCATTTCAGCCAAAGAGGTACAAAAACCTCACTAGCTTCTTGTCAAATACAATTTCCAGTAAATGGCTCACTGTTTTCATCCACCAGAGTAAAATATGATTCGAGGAAGAAGCTTAGCTGAAGCTGCCTGGGCATCTCAGACTCACAAGTAGATCCCACAGAAGCCACAGCCTTTAGATGGGAGCCAGGCAAGTAAACACCCAGCTGCTGGTGAGAAAACAAGTTCCAGGACTCGGTATCTGTGCCTTATTAACTTCCAAGCTTGAAATATTCTGACTGGTTTATTTGCTGCTTGATGTGTACCGGCAAATGTCATTGCTGCACTGTTTAATGTCTAATGCCCGGAGCTATAAACTTGCAGTGGTAGAAGACTGCTTTTGCAGTTTGTGTATTTCTCCAGCAAGCAACCTGGCAATTCATTGGAGGTTAAGGACGAGGTGCTTCTTTTATTAGCATGGCTCTGTGAAGGCTTCCACAGGCAGAGCCACACACTACTCAGTAACAAAGCATGAAGAAGAGGATCCCCATTCATCACTGAAGCAAATGCAAAAAAATAATCCCAGTGGTGTGACATTATCAAACCGGGCAAAAGCTAGTTTTATAATAGCAGGGTTAAGTGCACCAGCAATGAAATCCAAACCCAAGATCTTGTGGGATGAGAGAGTTTGGGTTTGGCAGATCTTGGGATTTCCTAGTCATCTTGGGCTCTGCCGGCAATACGCCTACAGGCAGGAGATCCTTCATCCTAGCTCAACTGGGGCTTAGCCGGCAGAACCGAAGCCAGTGTAATGTACGCCAGCCTAAGTCATTAAAAGGGTGTGTGGCAGGGGCATGATGGGATATGGAAGGACTTGCACCTATTCCAAACCCCTTTCAGCTCAGTCACGTGATCTAGCAAGCCAGGGGAACTTAGCTGGCAAAAAAAGATGGTATATTCCTCCTCACTGGAGTTTGGAATAGTCTTCTTCAACATCATCTTCACATTAGATCAACGGCAAAGAACAAAGAGCTGCCTCGGGACCTGCTCATGTCCCAAGACACTGCAGCCTACATACCTGTGGTGGAGGTAAGCCAGGTTCCCTGTCCTCATTCAACATTAGCAAATCTCATGTTGCAAGTACAATTATCAATGATCTTGAATCAAGAAGTAGAATCAAAGATAACTCCTTAACTTTTGCCTTTGCAGGTGGTCAAACGAGAGCGAGACTTCATCTTAAAGTCCTTGTGTGGAATAAGAGACTGCTCCAGAAAGGCTTCAAGCACCATTGTTGGGTTTGTTTGCATATTCCTGGACCGTTGTGGGCTGCTGTTTTATACTGTGTTTCTGTTGTAGATAGCTTTAATTTTGTTAATAGCTTTTTAAAGAAGAAAGCTTTCCCTAAAGTGCGACCCAGTCACTTAATGGCGTTATAATTGCACAACTGTAGAAGTGGCTTTATTGCTGTTAGTTTACTGAGTTCGTAATCTTTTATGCAGCAGACCTGCAACTTACATGGAGGGTTACGTTCTGAGGATAGTGCATAAAGCCAAAATCAAGTATAGTCAAAATATTTTGGGTGCAATGGCAGGAAGGATTGCCAAAATCCCCTTTCCCCAGACACCTGCCCCCTTTCAATTTTTTTTTTTTTGCTAAGCACAAGTTAAATGTAAGCAAGTTGCAGGTCTATTGTATTTTATATTTGACTGTGCACTGTTTCTGTTACTTTGAGTTGCAAAACAGCTTATAAATCTGTAACTAAAACAGAATAAATAGCTCTTACCCACTTTGGGATCAGGAAAGTGATGAAGGGTGGGGATATAAATCTAAATAAGTGCAATAATAAAAGTCCAGTTCAGTTATAAATAGTTTCCAGGCCTCTTGGAATTGATGGAAAAGCTTGCATAACTGTGCACTGGATTGAAGCCCAGATGATAATAGAAACTGGAGGACAGAAATTTTGGAACAGGCGTCTGGGCCACAGCATATTAAAGAGACTGTACAAAAGGCACGTACGGGGGGAAATTATATGTATTTTCAGTCACATGCAGACACTTAACACATTTCATTAAAGATACAGCTCAAGGACCATTATGTACTCCACCGGCACCATTAAAATAAACGGCGCAAAATCCATTTAAGTAGCAGGTTGGCTTATGGATATACGAAAGCAACTGTTCATCTTTTAGTACACGTGAACCCTTATTTAAATATAATCTGGGGTGGAGGAAGCATAGGGTGGGAGGAACGCAGTTCTGGCAAGGCAAGGCAAAAGAAAAAAAGAAAGTTTGTTTTGAATGAAGCCCTAACAGATGACCAGCTGCCAAGGCCTTTTATGGCCAAAAAAAGATGCTTTTCTCATGCTGGCTGCACACACACACACACACACTACCCTTCAATTTTGTTTTGACAAAACAGTTATAAAACCTGTTTTAGAGGCCAGTTTGTTATTATAAGGCAGCCCATGAAAGCAGCCTCAGAAACTGACGCTCTGCATTGTTATGGCAAGCTCTTAGACCACAGGCACAATGGTTCTAATCGCTTACTAATAATAAATATATTAGTCTCTTAAATAGAAATCTAAAATTAGAAGCAGCTCAGTCACTGTCCTCCTATCAACACCACATTCCTATCAAATAGCTTTTCCTGGTTTGCTCATTAGTTCCTTGTCCTGTGGTGACCCCTACTGGAAACTAAATGTACTGCAGCCAGCTCTAGGAAGGCATTTTTGTTTAATTTCGATAAAGCTCATAGACGTTTCATCAGTTTTTGTTTTACAGAGGTAACAGATTCCCCACCTGCCCCCCCCCCACATCAAACGCCTCTCTCTCAGCTGGCTCTACTGCACCATCCCACTCACTCCTAAGGATAAAACAGAAAGTAAAAGTATGAATAAATAAGAACATGAAATCTGAGGAACAGAGAGTGGATTAAGGAGGTTCCTTCAGAGACACAGGGTATTTTAGGACTGTTCAAACGACTGCAATGCTCCCTTCAGCCTGCTGCAGCCTCTGTGCCTCATTCACTGTGCCACAGGGGTTAGAGTGTCAAACTAGGACTCATGAGACCTGGGTTCAAATCTCCACTGTGGCATGTGGGGGTTAACTGCATTTACCTGGGGAGGGAATTCCACTAGTGGGGTGCTGCCATCAAGGAGGTTGTTCTCTCTGGTCTGAGCTACCACCTTCTTGATGGCAGCTCCACAAGCCATGCCCACCTAACTGCTTGCAAGCAGGGCCTCTCCTGGTGATGTCAGAACACAGGTCAGTAGGCACAAGAAGGCACTCATTTATGTAAAAGTAAAAGTAAAGGGACCCCTGACCATTAGGTCCAGTCGTGGCCGACTCTGGGGTTGTGGCGCTCATCTCGCTTTACCGGACGAGGGAGCCGGCGTACAGCTTCTGGGTCATTTGGCCAGCATGACTAAGCCGCTTCTGGAGAACCAGAGCAGCGCAAAGAAATGCCGTTTACCTTCCTGCTGGAGCAGTACCTATTTATCTACTTGCACTTGATGTGCTTTTGAACTGCTAGGTGGGCAGGAGCTGGGACTGAACAATGGAAGCTCACCCCGTCATGGGGATTCGAACTGCCGACCTTCCGATTGGGCCCCTACTTGCACTTTGACATGCTTTCAAACTGCTAGGTTGGCAGGAGCAGGGACCGAGCAATGGGAGCTCACCCCATCGCAGGGATTCGAACCGCCAACCTTCTGATCGGCAAACCCTAGACTCTGTGGTTTAACCCACAGCACTACCCATGAAGATCAAACACATCCATTCTTGAGGAAATCAGCCCTGAGTGCTCACTGGAAGGACAGATTGTGAAGCTGAGGCTCCAATACTTTGGCCACCTCATGAGAAGAGAAGACTCACTGGAAAAGACCCTGATGTTGGGAAAGATGGAGGGCACAAGGAGAAGGGGACGACAGAGGACGAGATGGTTAGACAGTGTTCTCGAAGCTACAAACATGAATCTGACCAAACTGCGGGTGGCAGTGGAAGACAGGAGTGCCTGGCGTGCTCTGGTCCATGGGGTCACGAAGTGTCGGACACGACTGAACGACTAAACAACAACAACAACTACCCATGTCCCTTCTCATTTATGTACTTGGGTCCTAAACCATTTAGGACTTTGTCTGATGGTGGCAACACCTTGAACTGGGTCCAGTAGCCAGTGCAGAACTGTGAGGACCAGTGTCACATGGCCTTATATAGCTGCCCTGTTTAACAGCTTGGCAACCATATCATGCACTAGCTGCTGCTTCTGGACCATCTTCAAAAATAGCCCCGCACAGAGTGCATTACAGCGATCCACTTAGGAAGTTCTTAAAGCACAGATCAGAGTCCAAACTGCATGATCTAAATGTTTTCAGCATAGCATATCAATGAACACCCCACCCCAAATCCCCAGATAGCTGTATTTTAATCTATTAATATCCATCAAAATCTATTTTAATTTTTTACAATCCATTCCATTCATCCATCCACTATGTGCAATAATTCAACAGAGAGATGTCGAATAAGAACTGTGAAAGTTCTTACTGCTAGATGCAATCAGAGTTCTCACGGAGGTCAACTTTACATGGGAATAGATTGCGACATAAAATTGCAGATGTAGTCTCTAGTTGCTTTCATCAGCTGGAATGGACAACAGATACAAAGACCAATTGTTTTCACATGAAAACAATTTTAAAAATATGAAATGGCTTTCGGATTGTCATTCACAGAGGTTTAAGGTGACAAACCATAATTCTAATTGTGAAATAAAGGCATTGCCCTAATATGGATTTTGGGACTTAATTCCCTCATTTTTACAATCGCTTCCTCTTCCTTGCTGTATGTTTACAATATAAGATGAATGCATCCCCTAGGCAGCTCTGTGGAAAGTTCAGATTTGAAAAGCTATTTAGAGTGGCGGTTTTAGTGCAATGCAACAGTTTGTACCAATCCCCGCAACGACTCTTTGAGCCTTCAAGCACCAGCAATCAGGCTTTACCCAGAGTCTATATTTTAACATCAGCATCACCTGGGAAGCTTTTTGCGTGTGTGTCATGTGCCAAGGCTGTGGAAGAGCACATCTCCTTAAGGAGCTGTCAGCTATAAACAGAGAAGAAAAATGGGTTGTGAATCATTCATTAGCAAGCAATGGGAAAGTTGAGGAGCCATTTTGCTGAATCGCCACTTTTGTTTTCTAATGTGAAGGTAAGCAGGTCTAGAATACTCCACTCGTGACGACATTTCAGTGTCATTCGAAGCTGTGAAACAGAAGCCACTAAGGGCAAGGGACACTTACCCTCAAAACCAACGAACCTTCATAATCATTTATCTCAAAGAGGGTCATTGGGATTAGTAAACATTTTCACAGGTGGCCACAGCGTTGGCGGTCTGTCAGGTTGGGCGCTGGCTGAGGGCCTGATGGAAGGTTCCCTCACAGATCTAGACCTGACTATACTCTGCCTCGCCTCTAGGCCCTCAATGCTTTTGATTGGTTGGTGGCTAACGAATGCAAGCCAAGCCCATCTTCCATCTGTGGTGACTGCTCACTGTTTTGAATTATTCAAAATGTAGTGCCCAGGCCCATGTCTTTATGAAATGCATTGGTTTCCTAGACCTATAATTTGGGCATGTAGTCAATGTATAAGAGGACAGCTTTGTTCTACGTATAGCCATAAACCTTTAAAAAAAGTTATGATTAAAGCCTTTAAGAGAGATTGCTAATTATGGCTAGTATGGCAACCTTACACAAATGCACGCTTGGAAAATGGAGGTGAACAAATAGAGGGTTATCAAAAGGGAATTGCCTCTTTTCTATAAGATTCCCCCAAATGCATGCTTGAAATTGTATTTGCTGTTCCAGTTCTATGGTTTCGGCGACAATAAATCCGATTATAACATTTAATGTAAGATAATGGTATTTTACGCCACGGTTTTAAAATAGCTCCATTTAGCTAAGGGTTTCTGCTTGCCGTTCAGTAATTCTCTATAATGAATTAAGTATCACTTTCTCCTTCAGAACAAAAGTGATGACAGCTTCCCATTAAAAAAACACCAAACCAAACCTGGATGTTAGTGAAGCTGTGTCTGAACATTAGCATGGCTACCAGAAACAAAAGGCAGTATTAAAGATGGAGCTTTATGTTCTTTTTAACTTGAGCCTTATTTCATATAAAAATTATGTTTTCTAACTTTGTAACAGACTTTACAGTTATCTTGCCAGTGTGAACAAAGCCCGTTGTTATTTACCTTCTACTGCAGGTACTTCACTCTTTGGCCAACAAGACTCCCAGAGCGGATTAAGAATCACAAAATCAAGGTGGTCTCTGCCCCCAGGTTTTCAATCCAAAAGACACAACACAAAAGGAAAAATGGATGAGGAGAGAAGAGGAAAGCAAACAAGCTCAGTTGTCAATTCTTAAAGTTACAGTAAGTAACATTACTTTCTAAATTTCTATTATCATGGTGCACTCTACACATGCTTAGAGACACTTATATTTATATATAGACTTTGGGACTGCTTGAGTCAAGATTCCTCTGCTCACATGGGGGGAGCGCCACACATACACATTAGTAAGTGCATTTTAAAGATTTTTCCAATCTTCAATTGAGTTATTCACATTTCCACGAGTTTGCATTTTTTTAAAAATAAAGAATTCACGAAAATTCATCTAATTACATCTAATATACTTGTTTTTGCATGCAGCTTTGCCTAATATGTTGCATTTAGTGTGCTATTTCCACTAATGTATGCATGGGCTCATTTGCAAAAGCTGTGTATCTGGCCTCTCTTCTGCAGAGCAGGAAAATGGATGCTGCTATCATTCATCATCTCTGGTAGAGTTCATAAAGACTCTCCTCCCTGAAAGAGAGGGGAGTGGTTGTGGGCGGGAGCCCGAGCTCCGCCCCTAGCAGGGGGCATCCGCCCCCTGCTTGCTTACCTGGCTGGCGCCCCGCCCACCAACCGGCACCCAATCGGGTGCCGCTGGGGGCGCGTGACCAGCGGGCTTTAAATTGAAGCGCTAGCCCTCTCCCGGCCTCTTTTCCTCCTCGTCTCGCCGAGATTATTGCGGTATGGTGTGTTGGAAGGTTAGGTGTGGCCATCGCCTAAGCCTTCAATTTTGGGTATTCCGTTAAAGGAATCCGGCGGTCGTGTATTCTGTCCGATGCCTGCTTGGCGGGAGGCCATGGCACGACCCCCGGTGATGTCAGGGGAGAGCCTATAGTTGTATTATCATCAACAGGCTCCGCCCACTGGTGATTCAACCCCTGTGGTGGACATCCAATGCCTAAGCCAATACCTTTTCACTGCTGTAACCAATAAAGTTGTGGCCTTTTCATGCCCATAAACCATAATCACGTGTCCTTGTCTATTCATTCCCACGGCGCGGGGGTCGGGTCCTCGAACCACAACCACCATCCCTAAAAGGTTGGCACTTCCAAACCCTCCATAATTCTATTATTTCCACCGAGTATGTCTCATTCTTAAAACTTAAATGGCACAAAAGGATTTCTCTGAAGCTTGGAAAACTACCAGGGTCAAAGCAACAATGCACAGTGACAATGAGTCGCGCTTCCTGGGAAAATGGGATAGAAGAGGTTCTGCAAGCCATAGTAATTCTCAATTATGAAGCTCCCAATTTATTTATGTACAAGGGAGCCCCATGCCATGAAGCTCTGCCAAGACATTAGCTGTTCCTGTATAACAAAACCCGAGAGCTCCACCATGGGACCCAGCACAACTAGCAGGTAAGAAAAGAGTCCAGGTGTCTTGGATGTATCAATCTACAGAAACAAGCGCAGCCAGCAGAGCGTAATTGGCTTTGGCAGCAAAGCTTGTACAGTGTGTGGTAGGAACAGGAGGGAAGGGCAATCAAAGTCTCTCCTGCCATTTCAGATGTTGTTTTCTATGGTAAAATATAGTTACTATGTCATCACCACAGCTGCCACCTGCACACCATTTTCACGTTAGGTTCACGGGGTGGGAATGATTATCCTGCATATATTTATGCTCTTGAATCACAAAAGGAGAACTCACAGCACGACTCTGTATTGTGCCAGCACAGGCCAGTATCCAGGATGGGTGATGCTGGCATGGGGAGAAGCCATACCAAGGCGTCTCACGTGGGACAGGGCTGAGCTGTATTAGCTCCCATGCTGCTAAAGTAACATGGGTGGGTGGTGCCATTGACACCCCTACTGCAACGCTTTCAACATTTAATTCTACTGACAACCATTAAAGTGATTTTTTTTTTGCAAACAAAAAAACAGAGTTGAGTCAGCAAAACGCTGGAGAGGTTGCTACTCTGCAGGCACATACCTCCACTTGTGGTGAGATTGCCCACAAATCTAACCATTTGGGACATCAGTCCAACAAGAAATAACTAAACAGGTACAGTGGTACCTCTGGTTGCGAACGGGACCCGTTCTGGAGGCCCGTTCCCAACATGAGCAGAATGCAACCCGCGTATGCATCTGTGCATGCACGGGTCACGATTCGCCGCTTCTGCGCATGCGTGTGACGTCATTTTGCACGTCTGCGCATGCGCGAGCGGCGAAACCCGGAAGTAACCCTTTCCGGTACTTCCAGGTCACCATGGGACGCAACCTGAAAAAACGTATCATGAAGCAAACGCAACACGAGGTATGACTGTATTAGAAGCCACCCGCAGAACTGGCCCTAATGAATATTTTCCAAAACAATAATGTGCACTCACACTACGAAGAGCTCATCTCTTCAGCCAGGAGCACGATAGCTAGACACTGGAGGGACCTGTCAGGAGTGAACATGATACTAAACTGTATGGGAAACAGCCTTACTACAAAAGCTAGCCAACAAATTGAAACTAGCACAGGGACAAATAAAAGAGGATGCCTTCACCCTGGTGTGGCTCTCTTTTATTACGCACGCAGCGCAACAGGAATGCACCGACAGCATATGAATCGATATGGCTAGCTTGACCAAGAACCCTTCCCCCTCTCACATACAACCACAACTCCCTGTAGTCAACTGAAGGCAATCAACTATGCCCTGGGCCCCCCCAATCTCTCTCACCACCAATGGAAACTAATTAATGAGTAAAAAGTGAACCTACCCATGTGACAATGACACAAAAACCTTCTACACACATGATTTAAAAGAATGAGAGTTTACTACCCCGTCTCCCCCCCATCTCTCTTCTCCCCCAACCTTATACTGTATACAACCTTTATGATCTGAAAACAGAGACGACGTATGTACTTTTGTAACCCAAGAAAATACTAAATAAAAACAATTAAACAAATGTAGTAAGCCTGCAACTTACACAGGAGTTCCATTCTGAAGATCATGCCTAAAACCAAAATTGTGTATAGTCAAAACATATTGGGTTCAATGGCAGGTGGGACTGCCAAATCATTTTTTCTTGTATGTCCACTCCCTTTCCACCCTCTTTTAATTTTTAATTTTTTCACAAGCATGCAAAGCTGAATATGCACTAGTTAAATGCGTGTAAGTTGCAGGCTTATTGTGATGAAAGTGTTACAAAAGAGTGATGTTAAAAAAAATATTCATCCACAGAAGCTGGGGTGGGAAGAAGGGGCTAAACTTCATTGTCTCTCTTTGCAGCTGCTCCTCTCCCCAATGAGAAAATGTCAATTTGTTTTTTTTAAAACAATAGCATTATTCTGAGGCAATCTTAACTAATCAGAGATCACGGAGGTGACATGAAAACATGATCATGCAAGCCAATCTTGACCACAGCATCACAAAGACAAATTAAAGAGAGGGTAGGAATCATTACCCTCACTCTGAAGAAGATTCCTGATGGTGTTAAGAAGTTTGAACGGAGCAGGGAAAGTGCTTTCTGCCAGAGTTCTATATGGCACCTCCTGATAAAAAAAGCTGGTGTGCTTTACCAGTAGGCAAGTTTTGTGTATACGTGCAAAACTCTGTGTTCTGCTCAATCTAAAACAGCAACCAAAACAAATAACATCTATTCTTTATGCTGCCAACAAAGCATAGACCCTATTTTAAAATCATGTCCTCTCAGAAATACTGATTCCAAAATGTCTACACTTTTTTAAATGCAATAATGCCTCAGATTCACCAATACTAGCAATGGTTTTTTAAAAATTCAATAAATCATAATTCATGATACTTAAGGGACGAGATTAACTTACACCTGTAGAGAATGATGCTGTGCTGTTTGCAGGACAGAACTCAAACACACTTTATCACACTGATCAGTAATTAACAGACTGTTGCTTTGTGGGAGCAGCCCTCATATATCTTTGCCAAAGCTCTCCACAAGCTTCTGCTTCATTATTTTGTGCTTTAAAATGCACACGAGGCACACAGTTCTGTGCATATTCCTTTACCATCCTATGTTCCGAATACAAAATATAATTCTTTCCAATCTGTATCCTTTATCCCAATTTCAGTACTCCGTCAAAATATGTACAATGAGGCAGTAATAGTGACCTAAATGCTTTATTAAGAGTGGGTTTACGATGGTTATCATTATAACTTCAGACATCCAAGAAAACTCAGTTGGAGGGGCTGTAAATAGGTTTCCTTTCCCCACAATTTTCAGTCTCATCAAAAGATGGTACACAGCCCCCCTGCGGAAACATAGGAACATAATCTCCACATCAAAAGCACATCTCTCTTGATAAGAGTTGAAGAAGACAAAATGGAACCAAGGTGCTGGTAGTGCCAACCAATCTTGGCTGGCCTTCGTAACTGGCTGAAGCAAAAGCTATGCACAGAACGGAAGTTCCCAGCAAGCTGTGCTGGAATGTAAACAGACATGTAACACGTAACAATCCCATGCATGCTCCTTAAGGCAGAATGTAATTTTCCAACAGTTTTCACCTTCGCCCTGTCCTGCCTTTGGGGGAAGTCATCAGAATCATGAGACCTTACACGGAGCTCAAGACACTGCATAACTGGGCTGGAGAGGATGAACCTCTGCTTTCCTCCACAGTTGGGAAGGTTGGTCGTTCATTGCTATTACAAGGTGGGGGGGGGGGGGAGAGGTACAGATCACCAGTGGCCACCTGGTAAATGTATTTGTGGACCCTTTGCTAAAGAAGACTAAATCATGGAGGAGGCACATTCAAAGCCAGACAAGAAACAACAGAGAAGGAGTACATTACCAAATCTGCGAGCTGTGGGGTGAAGATAAAGTCCAGTGGAGGTTCTGGGTGAAAGAGGCTGAAGAAATGGTATCTGCTGTGGTGCAAAACACCACTAGAATTCAGGAGCCTGATACAGTCCTTTGCAGCCCTTGCTTAAATTAAAGCTGGGGCTGCAAGGGAAGAAAGAGGAGTGCACTTAGAATGTGCTCCTGATTATTCAAGTTGAATCACCTGGTGGGTGATTCAGGTGGATGTCTCTGCCCAGCTGTTAATAGTAGCTCAGTTCTAGTTCTGGCTGTGGGGCAGATTCAGTTCCCTAGCCAATTTAATGGGACACAAGTAGTACCTATATTTAGGTTTGTTTGTTTGCTTAATGAAATGTCTTATTTTTGTTTTGGAATTTACATGAAATATTGGCCATGGAGTGGGCAGTGGAACTGAAAGAGTGAAGGGTGATTCTTCCCTTGTTTGAATGCCCTCTCACCTGAATGCCTTCTTCCCCTCACCCTGTGCAAGGCATTTATTATTGCTTCACCTGTTCAGGGAGATTTTAAAGCAAAGGTCTGGTAGATCTGGGCTTAAATTAAGCCCTGGATTAAAACTCACACAAATGGTCACAGGACTGGTCAGGGATAAAGGCTTTCCCCTTTCTTAGGTTGCACAGGTGCTGGATTGAATCCAGCAAAAAATTTACTGCTCTGCCTTGATGCTGCTACTGCTGCTGCATTAAGATGTGGGTAATAATGTGTTTGGGAGGATGTTGCATCACTCAAATGAGCGTTTCCACCTGTGCAACGTGTTATGCAAGCACAAGTTAATCTGCAGACCTTTTCTGCCAATCTAATTATATGGGTTGTATGCAGAAATACCCTCTTAAAAGTGTGAAAGGGGGATCACTGGCTCTGTATAGCAGTCACATTTGATTGGGCTCCAACAAAGCAGGCCAGAGCTGTAAGGGAAATGTCAAAATATCATTATAACCCGTTTTCCCCCAGGGGTAATATATCATGGTTTAACTTTATGCAAACAAACATTTCTTTGATGTGCCCAGACCCTTTTTGTCCCTGACAGGTCATTTTTATGTAAGCTAAGCTTATTAAAGGTTCAGTGTTCATTGGCCTTGTGGAATTCGTGGTGGAATCCTTTTGGCCTGGAATCTGTCTTGCATTCTTTAGCCCAAAGACAAGCTGTAGCTGAAAATAAATGGATCTGAGTTCATCGCCTGATTACCTTCTGCGTCTCTTGACATCATTCAAGTGCCTGCGTCATTCTCATTTTAATTCTGGCTGCTGTTGCCATAAGGTAAAGAAATTATTGATTAATCATAAAAGCTGTAGACACAAACAAAAACGGATGCATGAGAAGCTTTACCAGAAAAGATAGATATTTTTTTTTTAAAAAAACCCCTCAAGATTAATTATCACAAACATCCCTGCTGTAAATGATTTTGCACCATCTTTAATCTTCCATTCTATGCATCTACAAAGGTTATTGCATTATATAATGAGTATATTGCTGATACCAGGGGCCTGATTCATGTTTCACTTAGAACAGTTTTATAGCTTAAGAATTCCATTATGGAAGCTCCCCAGCAGTTGTAAATTTACAAAGCTCCATTGGCTTTAGCAAAGTTATGCTGATTTAACCTAGAAATAATTAGAAATGTTTCTAATTTATAATGCCATGAGATCTGGATTGTTCCCTTTGCATATTTAACAGCTCTTGTGAATGGGATATATTTTTAAGACTGTCCACCAGCTGTATTGTGCAGCATGTTGTGCTGTAAATGTGATAGGTTGTATCCAATGGGTGCTTTGCTTCTGCAAGTTAATTTCCAACTACTTTTGCTCCCTGAAAAGCTGTTCCTAAAGACTAAGCTAAAGCTGTGTGTTTTTTAATGTGAGCTGATGGGTCTCCCCCACTTTCTCTAACTTTCCCCCCTCTTTATAAATGTGCTATTCAGTGCTATTTTTCTAGAAAAAGAGGTGCCGGAACTCACCATAAATATGTCTCTTGTTCTCTTATAATGACAATGGTGCCCACCTGAGAGGTGCCGGAACTGCTATCTGATGAGTGTGTTTTTATTTGTGTGTGTGTGTGTGTGTGAGAGAGAGAGAGAGAGAGAGAGAGAGAGATAGGAAGACTCTCTTGAATAGAAAGGGATATGTGGAATTCTGGAGTAGGTAGAGGGGGATCAGTGACAATTAGGTGCAAGCAGAAGAGTTTTCCATTAAGGCAACAACACCATTGGCTATAGCCTGCAGCATCCAAAGCAGTTAAATGAGAGAGTGCATTACACTTGGTCCACTTCTAACACGCTAAAGTCTCTGTATGCCCAAAGTGGTCTATTTAGAAGCAAGGCATGCCATCCATTTCAACAAGATGATGAAGCAGGACCTCAGGAAGAAGTAGCTTCTTAAGGGTCACATCACATATCTAAACTGGGCAGGCACTTTCAAGAATGCAAGTTGAATAGATCTGTGCATGGTTTTTTTGTATGTGCTGATGGTATCATAAATTTGCTCAAGAATCTGCTCGGCTAAAAAAAAAAAGTCAAGTCACATTGAGTACATCCACCAGTCAGTAGGCTTGTTAACTTTTTATTTTTTTTGAAAAAAAATATTGATCCCCCCGGGTGAAGCTAAGTAATGGGACCAGGGCAGAACCAGACATGTCAGACACACAGACAAGTAAGCGCTGACCCACACCACCCATTTTAAGCACATCCAATATACATCTACTGCACACATTTTCCCCAAGAATCCTGGGAACTGTAGTTTGTTAAGATGGCTGGGAATGATAACTCAGTGAGGGGGAAACTACAGTTCCTAGGACTCTTTGGGGGAAACATGTGTGAAGTAAACATGTGTTGGACGAGCTTTTAAGTGTAAGGTGTGGATCTGCCCAATGGTGCGTCATGCAAAGAGGCTGGAAGGTTCTGGAGCTCACTGGCTTTCAGGCTCCCCATACTGATTGCTAGCTTGGCACCCCTCAGCCTTTTAGGATTCCTGCAAATGTAAGATTGAACTATGCGTTGACAGTGTGAAGCAAATCTCAACCTTCATTCCCATCACACCAACTCTGTTATGTGAAGTGACCTGTAACGGGAGCTTCCTGTGCAAACTTTAGCATTAACAATAGCGATAATAAGTGGAGAAACGCACCTGCAATGATGAATGGAAGAACTTTGAGTTACATGTACATTATCTAATACTGCTGCCCATAGTGTGTAAAAGATGTTACAGATCAGAAGGGATACAGAGATGAGCTGCATAAGTTATCTAAGACATGAAAAGGATCTTCAGAGAGTCAACATGCTAGTTTCAAACAATATTTGATTTAAGTCATTTGGAGGGAGGGAGCATACTGGTCAATGGCTCTTCTAATTTTTTGAGGAAGACATAGTGAGAGCAAATTGCTACATTGTTGGATACATTCTTATTAGAAATAAGGCACATTTTTTAAAAAAAATAAAAATAAAACCTGTTTCCCAAGGCAGCTAGTGATTTTCTTCATAGTTTGTTTCATTCAAATAAAGGCTCAACCTTCACAAGAAGGGGTCGCACAACACAGGCCACCTTTATGCAGTGTATAATCACTGAATTTACCATCCATGAGTGGCCAATTCACAGCCTGAAAATAATTTAGATCAGGGGTGTAGGATTATCAGCAGGGTAAAATCTGAAACAGCAGTGACCGGTGGTTAAAGCTTCTATGTGCTTTACCGACACATCAAACAAGTGTGTGATGGTTGCCTTCTCAGCTACAATCCACTTGATCAATCAATTTCTGTGCATTTCAGTAGTGGTTTGATGATTATTAAACAATAACTCCAGAGCCAACAAGACTAGTCCATTTTAATGATATTTGTTCAGTGAATTCGGAGCCTGTCAAAAAGAGTTGTTGGGAAGAACAATTAATTGGTACAAATGTGAGTGCAAATTCTCTGGATTCCCCCCCACCCCTCACCCCCTTTTTACTTTAAAGAATTTGGTTCAAAGTATACAACTTATGTGCACGATAACAAAGTTCATACGGTTTTCCTCGGTGACGATAAAAAGCCTACTTTTTGTTATAAATGGGAGTAAAAATCAAAATGAAAAAGAGAGGTCACAGTTTTGTCATTGGTATGTGAAGGTTGTTCCACGGACCCATCCACAGTTCGTCGTCGTCTGACTGCGTGTGATCGCTGGGTAATTCCAAAGGCTCCTTGACATCCTCGTTGTCAACAATGGACTCCTGCTCTTCTGTGCTTTTCAACCTGTTGCCCCCTGACTTTGCTCCTGTGTTATCAGCGTCTATAGCGGAGGATGCAAAGGAAACACTACACGGTCTTGTGTTCAGTTTGTCACTAGATGATGCCCCCGTTGAAAACGTGTTGAGTGGGACGTTCTCCTCGTGCGTCACTGCCAACTTATCAAGTTTCTTGAAATGTTTCCCCAGCCTCACAGGGGATGTGACCTTTAAATTGTTTGAGAGGCAACTGCGCCGGGTTCGAATAACCGAGCCATTTTGGGCAATGTAGATGTTCCCGTTGATATTGGTTTGAATGTTGGGGTTGCTGAGACGATTCCTCTGGCTTTCTGGGGCACTGTCCTCTCCAGTGGAGCTGGTCTCATACTCGGGATCAACAACCAGCTTGATCCTTTTTTTCCTCGCCCACTGAGTGATGACAAAGAGAGAGAGAAATCAATTATTTTATAGTGTAGTTTTTTTTAATGCATAGCACTGGCAGCTCCGTTGCTTCCACTAGAAAACAAAATTAGGTAAGTGAACAATTTCCTTTAGAAAAATCAATTTAACTGCACTAAAATATGCTGAATGACTTGTTAACCACTGTGTATTGAGATTAAAACAAGGAATGCCTCAATATGGATATTTTTGTTTCAGAAATGAAGTAGAGGATATTTACATTAATATCTATAATAAAACAGAGGGGGCAGGAATGTGTGAAGCAACAAGTCTTATAAACATCTCTCATCTCTCACTGGACACATGCAGGAAAACACTTTATTCATGACCTGGAAGGGAGGAAGCAAGTAGAATCTAGATTTTGATTTCTGTGGTGGCCAGTGATTACAAAGCACTTCTGAACTGACTTTGTCTAGTTCCCCCCAGACGTCACTGGACTACAACTCCCATCATGCTTGAATATTGGCTGTGTTAGGTGGGGTTGATGGGAGTTGCAGTCCAACAAGATTAGGAATTGGGGAAGCCTGCTCTAGAATCTCTGTTCCCTGACACCATTTGTATAATGAACTGAAGGTGTTTTCAAGTTAACATGCTTGGTTTTGCATTTCTATTAGCATTGGCAGGAGTGGATTCTCTATATTGGAAAGACTTGGGAAATGAAACACACTGAGGTATCTTCCCAGGAAATGGTGTGATGTCATCTTCAGGCTGATCCGTTTGACCCCATAAGCCAACCAGTGAGCCCAAGCTGCAGAAAATATGGGTGACTTTTCCTGGGACTCTCTCTGAAAGCCTGAGGTTTACGTAGTTCTCTCTGAAATACATTCATCTGAGGCAGTAGATTACGAATGACATCTTATCTCTTGATATGCTTACCTCCATGATCAGAAACTGAACTTACATAGAGTTATATCCATGATAACTGTCTCTGTCAGACATAACCAAACTCCCAAAGTTTTCACACCATAAACACAGGCAGATAGATGAACTAGCCTTAGAGATCAACAGGGTATGTACAATATACCAATAGGGTACATATTTGGAAAATCATTATCACTTCCTCCTAGAATTAATCACTTGAAATATTGTATTGTAATATCAGCTCATGAAGAGCACTTGACATTTCTGCTTCAAGGGGGTCATTGAACGAAAGCAGTGGTATTTTACAGCTTGACAATCTTAGTTTCTGAAGCAAGTGTAACCGTGTGCATGTTGCAATTAAAGGGGATGGGGAATATACCACATGAAACCATGCTTATCCCCACATGATGTCTCGCTAGCATGAAATCCCGATGCATGTAAGGATTTGCTCATTTACATTAATCGAATTACAGTACACAAACCAAAACTTTGGAATAAACCAGCCAAATATAATTGCAACAGATTCAATATAATTATTAATTATCTTCATAATTGGCCTCCCAATCTGAGCACTAACCATGTAAATTTAATGAAAAATAATCTATCTAGTTAATAAGTAGTTTTCATGCTAAATAACGAACCTAGCTATAAGCAATTTGGGTAGGCATAGAATTTATGCAAATAGTTTTTCAGTGAAAATGTTTTTTATATATATATAAAGCAATTTGATTTCTAAGGCACAGAGACATCTTTAGAAAATGCAAATCACACAGTGGTAGAAATAGACATATCTACCCCTCTCCCCCAATATTTAAAGAAACCGCTAATTCACACACGCTGGCTGTTTGCTTGATTACTGCAGCTTCAGCTTTTCTGAGTGAATGAACCATCTCACAGCACAAACACCAGAGGAAGAATGTTCATAGCAGCTCACACCACTTCAAACGCAACCCCATTCACCGGAGTTCACCTTCTACTAAGGATCAGGAAATGCTGAGAAATCAAGAATCACGTCTGGACTCAACCTAATCAATCCATCCATCAATA
Source organism: Podarcis tiliguerta (assembly GCF_965153285.1). Classification (NCBI taxonomy): domain Eukaryota; kingdom Metazoa; phylum Chordata; class Lepidosauria; order Squamata; family Lacertidae; genus Podarcis; species Podarcis tiliguerta. Next base: position 64,978,362 of record NC_139538.1, read on the forward strand.
AGTAATAAAAGTTTTGTTGTCAAAGTTGTTGTAATCTGGACAAGCCACCCTGTTTTTAATTATTCTTATTATTTTAGCCCCTGTGCAATCCTATTAGTGTGTATTCAAGTTCGTGAAACTGTTCAGCTAGGAGCCCTTAACTCTTCTGCAAAACAATTCTTTTAATAGAAGAGAGTGGCAGGCAGGCTACTGGCAGGTTCCCAAACTGTGTCCAAGACTTGCATAATGCTCCCTCCCTCCTAAAAAAGCAACACAGAGAGAGCACAGCAAACCAAAACCACACCTCACTGCACACTGTCTACCTCTTGTTCCACCTCCTGTGTTCTAAAAAGATGTAGAGTCACTGGGATTTTCTGACTCAGCAGTATCTGCGATCCTTGTGGGCCCTTTCTTCCGATTCCTCTCCCTTTTGGGGACATCTTCAGAATCTGTTGGAGTGGCTGAGCTCTTGGTAGTACCTCTCTCTACCTCACTGTCCTCCTCTGGGTCAATTTCGTCCTCACTGCCCCCTCTCTGTTTACTAGAGGTTTCAATGTCATCTGACTCCTCCTCTTCTATAGCTGATGGTGGCTCTTCTTCTTCTGATAGTTCTTCTATGGCATCATCTAATTCACTTCCTCCTGTAGATGACCGGTTCTTGAGACTGGACTTGGAGCTCCTGCTTTTCTTTGTCCTGGCAGTAACTTCGCTGCTGACGGAGCTCTGCAACGACGACGACATCTTGGACTCTGTATCTTCGGACGCTTTGCTCTGAGAATCGGAGGTTTCGTCTTCGGAGCTGCTGCTACTTGAACTGGACCCGGACGAATCTGAACGCTCTTCATCAGAGTCCACTGTGCTTTCAGTGGTTTCGTCTTGGTCCAGCGTCACTGTCAAGTAGTCTTTATCAGAGGCAGAGGTGCTGCTTGCGGACGACGACGACTCACTTGAAGACGACGACGTCCTTCTCCTTTTCTTCCTGCCGTAGTCGCTCACTTCAGACTCGCTTTCCGCCGTGACGCTGATTGAAATCCCTGACTTCGAGTCCGATTCGCTCACTTCCTCTGATGTACCACGCTCCCGGAGTTTCTTGGAGGTGCGCTTCAGGGCACGGCCAACCTTCTTTGTCGATATCACGTCACCGGCTGATTTCTGGAAATAGCTTCCCTTGATAACCATGCTGTCTTCTCCTTCCGCTTGGCGAGCTGCTGCCTCCAGCTCTGCATAATCTGCATCTTTCCCTTTCACTTTCTGCAGCATCATTGGGAAGATCTTTGCCTTCTTCCAAGGAGATGGTGTTGCCTCCGTGGTGGGTCCTGGCTTGGGGGCACTAACTGCTATTCGGCTCAGCTGCATCACTGCTTTGAGTTTCTTCCTTCCCTGGCTGGGGCCTGCCTTTTTAGCCGCCACTTCACCTACTGCACTAATAGCTACTGGAGGCCCTGGCCTTTGGCTTACAGCTCTTCTGGGAACAACTGCACCAGGACTTGTCCTCTGCAAATCATAAGAAATGGAGCTTAGTTGGCTGGCTTGAAAACATGTCTCCCTAGAATACTTTGCAGCAGGAAGAAATGAAGAGTTAATTGCAAGGGAGAGGGGAAGAAGCAAAATAAGTATATGGATTAGACTTGTTTTTAACATTGCCACTGGTAATATCTAAGGAACAATGAAACTAAAGTAGTTGTGAAAGTCATAGGCCAAGTCTTCTTTTTTTTGGGGGGGGGGAGATCTCCGTACGGCTTGCAGTGGAGGCAGGAGACAATTCTATGGCACAGTAATTTGAATCTTCTTCATATGTTTATACCAGACCTTTTTGATTGTTGCCTGTACCAAAGGCTTTTAGATATGCACTAGTTATATGATAATTTAAAACCACAATTGTAATAAAATGCACTTTATCACTTTAGCCACTAGATGATGCTGCAGTGCTGAAAATGAATAGATGTCAAAGAAACCGTTTTGTAAAAACTCTCTCTTTCCCCCTCTGCTCCGCCATATAGACCCATCTAGAGCCCTAAACAAGTGGCCTCTTGAATTTCTCTATCATATTTATTGGCAGAGGCACAGACACTCCCCCTTTCCCCCCTAAGGTATTTTCTTTCTTTCCTGGCCACCCTTTTGCATCCTTGCAGTGCTCCAGAACCAGAGTTCCCCTGAGGCCCCTGGGGGCTGGGATGGCAGCAGCAACTCAGGCTTGATAGCATATTATTAGGGCTTTGGTCATGCTACAAGATTGGTCTCAGTTTTATAGTGCCCACAAGGAGGAACGTCTCTGAAGATGCAGAGAGTACACTTCCTTCCTCTCAATCCTCTACATCCTGGGTAGGCAAACTAAGGCCCGGGGGCTGGATCCGGCCCAATCGCCTTCTAAATAGGGCCAGGAATCAGCGTGTTTTTCAATGAGTAGAATGTGTCCTTTTATTTAAAATGCATCTCTGGGTTATTTGTGGGGCATAGGAATTCGTTCATATTTTTTTCCAAAATATAGTCCGGCCCCCCACAAGGTCTGAGGGACAGTGGACTGGCCCCCTGCTGAAAATGTTTGCTGACCCCTGCTCTACATCTGTCTACTATCCCAGAGGCAGGCGACAGCAGAGGGAGCTCTAGATCAGGGCCATGGAAATGTAGCTTTCCAGGTGCTGTTGGATTCCAACTCCCATCAGCCCCAGCTGGCATGGCCAATGGTCATGGCACGACCAATCCACAGGTTTCCCCCACCCTGGTCTATGTTATCCACTTGAGAAGTGGGATATGGAAGGTGAAGATAAGAGACATATGACCCTTGATTCACTGTATTCTCATAAGCACCAGCTTCTCAAGATGACTGAGGGGGGCTGACGTGACGTCCTGACATCACACGTGTGACTTCTCATGATGTCCTGAAGTTACAAGCGTGACATCATGCAACGTTGCAAGGAGCCAGGGGGCAGAGCTGAACGCACTCTGAACATTGAGGGGGACCAGCACCCTCACAACAAACATGGGGGGGGGGGCGAAGTGCCTTGGCCCCAAGGAGCCAGCACCCATGCATAGACTGCCACGTATAATTGTAAGATATATTTTAAAACATATCTACTATGGCAGGGCTTCCCAAACTTGGGTCTCTAGCTGTTTTGGGACTACAATTCCCATCTACCCTGACCACTGGTCTTGCTAGCTAGGGGTGATGGGAGTTGTAGTCCAAAAACAGCTGGAGACCCACATTTGGGAAACCCTGTACTACGCTATCACTCTTTCCCACAACTCAATTTTTTGATTCACAGAAATTCAAATACTGAAGATGGTAACACAATGCGGTGTGGGGTGGAGAACACTGCTTAGAAGTGTTTGGACAGAAATCTGCTTGGCTTGGGGCAGCTGCCACCTCCCTTGGCAGCCTCACTTCCATGCCACTGTGATTAGGAAGTCACCCCAGATAAGTTTTTTAGAAGGGCAAGTGGCTTTGGAGAAGAAGAAGTGAATGCAAAGCTTTCCTTCCACAAATGTCCTTCCATTCGCTTACCTCAGAATCGATGCTGACCCTGTCAGAACCGAAAAATTGCTTACCAAATGTACACATGTCCTGTTAGGAGCTTTGATATATTTGCAAAAGGTCAATACATTTGGAACTGGAAAAAAATAAATAAATGAATAAACCTACGTCTGCTTCTGCCGTAGGTCCCTGTGGGCTATAGTAGTAGCCGCCATCGCCTTCCACGACCACTTCGCCATATTCATCATACATTCCAGAAGGAGACAGCAATCGGCGACGACTTCCGTATTGAGGCAATTCGTACCTGGGGAAAAAGCCAGGTACAGACATCCTCTATGTTTGTATCCATGTTGGTTGTGTATACTCACAAATACATGCAAGAGCACTCATCCTTAGCTTGCTTGCTTCCTTTTTTTTAAAGTGAGTACTCTTGTCACATGCCTTTGGCCTCCTATAGTTTTACAGCAAACTGTATCTTATATATGGTACCTTCCTGGTTTTGGTGGCAGTGAGGAAAGAGGGACACACACACATATATACATACAATTTACTTTTTTTTAAAAAATTGCCCTTTTGCTTTCCTACCTCAGTCTTACAGCTATTTTGAGGAATTGGGGAAAATGTCAGGGGGGGTCACAACAAAACTGCTATGAAGCCCACGGAAGATACACATGTGTTGGTAATGTAACCATCACTCTGACACTACTGTAGTCAGTCACAACAAGGGATGGTTGAATCAGTCAATTTTGGTTTCTCTTGGTTTCTTGTTTTTCTACTCACGAGTTCAGTTCTTTTCATTTTCACATCAGTTTGCATTTTTTTTTTATAAAAAAAGAGGTTCTCGTGAAAATTAAGCAGCTATCTATCATCTATCTATCTATCTATCTATCTATCTATCATCTATCTATCTATTCATCCATCCATCCAATCAATTTATATTTTGCCCTTCCTCTTGAAGGAGCCCAGGCTGGCAAACTTTAATGCAAACTTCTCCTAATATACACATTGTCGTATGCAATCTTGCCTAATATACATTTTGCGAAGCAATTTCCACTAATATAACGTGTTTTTCTATATTATCTGCACCAATATATGCATCTTTATGCACACTTTGCCTTGCATATGCATTTCTGAACATATTAATTCTCCAGAGAATGACATTTCAAAATGCAGAGAAGTGCAGATTTCAAAGAATTGTTGTGTTTCAGCCAGGCGTATTGTTTTGGAAAATGCAGCTTAGATTGGTTTGACTTTAAAGGTGAACTGAATCAAATTTCTCCCCCATCTCTTGTCACAATGGGAGACTAGAATACTATTTTATGCTGTACTTGGCCCTGTCCTTGGAAGCAGCGACAAATAAATCTAGTGTAAAGAAATCTAGTGTAAAAACTGTTTGGCTATGCCTAAAGCAGCCCTTTCAATTCTTGCTCTGGTTGGCATGTAAAGTTGTGAAGTTTTACAAGATTAACAGACACAACAGAAAGGCACAACAATATAATCACATGCGGCATGCCCAAGGGCAGGGACGGCCTGTCCCTTCTTGCCGCCTGAAGCAAATTGGAATTGCTGCCTCCTGGCTTGCCGTGGTGCACTACATCACAGCCCACTTCCTTAGCCACTGTGCCCCAGCTATCGCCACATTCTGTGGAAGACAGGATGCTCCTCAAAGTGTTGCCCCTCACTCAGCTTCTCCTCCCATGAGCAAGGAAGATAGGTGGCAATGCCACACACTGAAGCCCCTCCCTCTCAGCAGTGGAAGTGGTGAGACAAACAGAGCACCGCCTCTTGCACTTCAACCGCCTGAGGCCGTCATGGGTGAGCCGACTCTGTCCAAGGGAACGAACAAAGTGATTTTTAATTCAAAGGGACTTTCGCAGTTTGTGATATGGTACTGGGCTCTGCTGTTCAAAGCAATCTAGTGTAAAAACTGCTTGGCCATGCCTAAAGCAGTCCTTTCAATTCTTGCTCTGGTTGGCATGCAAAGTTGTGAAGTGGTATAGAAAATGCAGAATGAATAATACCCATGTTCATAACTGTAGTAATCTTGCCCATAGTACTCTTGGCCAGGATCAATTCCAGATTCCATAGAAAGTTCCTGTTTGTCACAATACCAAGAAAAAGAGAAAAAGAAATCTCAGTAGGAATACACAAACCTATAGATCATAAAGAGCCCTGAGTTCATGTGTGAGAAGGGTATGAGCACAGACAAAAAGATAAAAGTTGCCGGGTCCTTTTTATCCTCAACCTTTGGCACTGGAATAATAACACAAATAATAATCCCTGGGGTTTTTCTCCCTTTAGTGCCAGTGCTCAGATGTGGGAAACATAAGAAGTTCTTCTGTGGTGCTCTTCAGAATTCTCAGCCAGCAGTGGGGCTGAGGAAAGGCCAATGGGAACTTCAGACGCATTTTTGGAGTATGCCTACGTCTATTTCAACTTCCAAGAGGATCCAGTTGACAGAATCTGACTAAAGCTGAAAGAACAATATTTTGTTATTGTGCTTTCTTTACAAACTATTTTCTCTGACATGATGGGATCATCCTGAATGTGGTATCGTACTTCTAAAAAATAAAATAAAAAATGTCAAGTTTTGCTTTCCTGCCCCCAACTTCGTTTTATATCATTGCTATAATGCCAAAGAGCCAAAGAGAGAGAATTCATTCTCAGTACTCTTATTCCTATGATATAAACTACATAATTACCATACAGTTGTTAAACAATTATTGCACAATTTCCTTATTTTTATTCCCTATAGTGTACTTGGATAAACCATTGTAAGTCATGAAAACATTTGTCTGAACCAGAGTGCACTTCAACAGATGCATGAAGTGTCCTCCTGTGTTCTCTGGTAGGAGTGTAAAGAGGGCAGGGGGAAGTTAGCAGTGAGGTCTGAGAGAAATGAAATGAAATGCAATAAATACCATTGTGATAATTATGCTAAAGCTTAGATCGATGTAAAACACAGTGCCTGTTCACTGTAGTGTTTGTTTTAAGTTATGATGATAAATATCCTTACACTGATCGTTAGTAATGAATAGTCACTGCAATTATTTTACATGCATCTAAGGCAGGGGTAAGAGAATCTGCAGTCAGACGTTGTTTGACTATAACTCCCTGACCATCGATGATGTTGGCTGCAGCTAATGAGGGTTCGAGTCCAACAGCATCTGGAGGAGTAGAGGGGGCCACCAGTCCCCCACTCCTGAACTAAGCAGACATATTTCAAGTTGCTTGGAAACTAAACTTATAAAAACAGTGTGAAGTAGACTGTTTTTCTTTGAAACAAATTTTAACAGTTGGAGACATTAAATATGGGGAGGCAGTAACAAAACTCTCTATCAAACTTGCTTGGAGGGATGTTATGGTCAATCATGCACAGCTTACGTTGAAGCAAGAACAACAAGCATTCATCATGGATTACCAAAGGACATACCAACAGGAGAAAAAAGGCTGATATAGCTCATGACATTAATATCTCCTGAATCACATCCATATTGCTTCACTATAATAGCCATGAGTTGTTACAATGTGCTCTGCTGGGCAATATCTATGGCTGGTCTCCTAGTCTATTCTGTTTAAAAGCAGTTGGGCCTATGCTGAAGTAACATCTTTTCATGGGTGGGGAGCCCAGGATCAAGCCTTGAAAATGTGCAAATCTGACACCATGTGGATTGTTGAGTTGGCCTAAATACATGCACCATTTGCTTCCAAGACATGGTCCTTCCTCCTTTTGAAAACCAAAGAAGGATCAAGCATGTGAGAATCATTAGTGCATGTATGTCGAGATGTGCAAACTTCAAGCTTGCAGGATCTATGTTGGCATTTTTACTAGAACCTCAAAGTCCACTAGCCAAAATTTAGTGCAAAATACATACCGTATTTTTCGCCCCATAGGACACACTTTTCCCTCTCCAAAAATGAAGGGGAAATGTGTGTGCGTCCTATGGGGCGAATGCAGGCTTTCGGTGCCTGCACATGGTGCAGGGAAGAAAAGTCGGTGGTGCGCACCGACCCCTCTCGCTCTCCAGGCTTCAGGAAGATATCCGCAAGCCTTGCAAGCCCGGCGGGAGTTCCCGCGGGCTCACAAGGCTTGCGGGCAGCAGCCTGCAGCCCGGGCGAGTGTCCGCACCGGCGGTGCGCCCTATAGGACGAAAAATACGGTACATGTAAAATTAAAGAATTTTAGGCCAGAAAGTTTTTTTTAATACTAGAATCCTTCTACACAAAAAATTCTTCCTCCTGGTTCATCCCCAGGATATATTTATTCCAGCAGTGAGAAAGGCATTTTGTTTTTGCCATTGTTAAATAATTGAGAGTCAAAAATCCTTGCCAGTCTTCTGCAAATCACTACTAGATCAAGGGCTGCCTTCTTCCTTCTGCTTTTATACGCTCTTCATTGCCTCGTGCAAGATATAATTCTGGCTTTCCTCACGTGGAGGATGATGCTATGGCCCGAACCTCTAAACCAAGTCTTGCATTTCATAACTAAAGCACAATCACTTATCAACATACTTTACAAAGAATTGAGGGTATCGTTCATGCTGCTAATGAAAGTTCTTAAGATTATTAGAGCATAAAGGGTGCTTGTAATTATCATTCAGCTTCTTGAGTATAGCTTATAACACTGCAGTTAATTGAGTTATTTGGGCCAAAAAGGATCTTGGGACAGTTTGAGTAACAGCAGAGAAGCTATAGAAATATGTCAACTTTAAAATCACACAACTGAAGTCCGCAGGTTCAGGTGCATGAAAATATCACAGTATTGCCAAATAACTTGTCAGCATAAATACACTAAAAAACAGACTTTAAAACTTGTTTTCTCCTTCAGTGTTAATGATAAGGAAGTGCCAAATGTATAAATGTGTGTCAGAAGGAATTCTATATGAGTGCTCCCAAAGTTCTAGAAGAAAGTGAGAAAATTGTACCTCTGGTCTGAGAAGGGACGGCCTCAGCAATTGCTGTTGCTGACAAAGAAAATTGGAAACAGAAACAGGTTGATGAGAAAGATATAACAGAAAATGCAAGTAATTTATTTTGAGGTTGAAGGGTTACGAGGTAACCTTTAAACCAGCACGACAACAGTAGTTTTGCTTATGACTCTAATGACCAAAATATTGCTCAGAGCTAATTTAGTTCTACTCTAATGATGGATTTTCTCAAGGCAAAAGGGCAAAGCCACTTCAGATCCACATGTATTAAATTCAGCTTCGCTGCCCTGTGATTTGGCAAAGGTCCCAACAGGCCATAGATGTTCTTGGCCTCTAGGGAACTGGTTCCCACAGTTGTCAGTATTGTCATCTTCTTCCAAGACATTTATACTTATTCTGAACAGATTCCTGAGTCCGAAACACCTGTCTTGTGTTAGTTTTGAAGAGTGACCACATGTAACAATCAATCAATCAATCAATCAATCAATCTTTATTGTGGTCAAAGACCTGACAGGGCCACATGTATAATTTACAGATTTTCTCTTCAAAAACTCACATGAAGAGTTATTTCTGGAGGGAAAAGTTACAATTAGCATACTTTGGTGTCATCTATATATATATAACTGAAGCTAAATGTGTATTTTGATCTGGGAAATCTGTTCTCAAGTAGAAAATGTTTATTGTAGCAGTTCTAGCCAGTGCTTTTTTTCTAGTGAAAAAGGTGCCAGAATGTACCTCCCTTAGAATACCCACCTGAGCCCAAAGAGGGTCTTCTCACCAGCCAGAGGTTTGTTGAGGCTGCTCAACTGAGGAGAAGGGCGCCTTTCCATGCCTCAGCTGAGCAACTTAACAAGCCCCCTGCCCATGCCACTCCAGCTCACATATCATATGGATTTCCCATATATCAGCTGTTAGCTGGGGGGGCTGAAGAGCCTCAGTAAAGCCCAGATGCACATCCAGCTCGTGAGGACACCCGCTCTGGAGTCTGTAAGGGATTTCATCTTTGTGCTCTCAGGAGGGTCTCCTTGCGAGTCAGAGGTGCAGGGGGACTTTGCTGAGGCTGGTCAGGTCTCTCCTCCCACTTCCGGGGCCCAGCTGAGAGGTCCCAGCACATTGTTCTGGCAAGTTCTGGTTCTAGCTCCCTGAGCCCATTTATTTCACAACTGCCAGTCCAACTGGGTTTTGAACAACAAATGGGAGAGAGGCTTTCATATATTCTTATGCAGAATGCCTTGTGCAGGCCCTATTCATGAAACATTCCAACTTCTAATGCTCAGACACTAGGCAAGCATTCCTGCAAAAATTACTTTTTTGAAATATAATTACAGAATTTGGAAAGGCATTTCACAAAACAGGTACCGAGGAGATGCCAGGTGTGCTGTATTTGGAAATCCCACTTGCGGCTGTGCAGATCCTCAACTCTCATTGATAATGCAGTTTAAATGTTGTGTTCAGTGAGTCAAATAATATAAAATGCAAAAATTATCCAAGCCATGCTAAAGAGAAAAAATGTAAATGGTAACTTCTTACTAAAATATAGGGTATGTCTTACCTCTTGCTGTGCATATCCACGCCTGAAATTAAGCACAAGAAAAACAGGACATTAATCCAGCTATTCAAGTTGTAAATAGAAATATGCATTTTACCAATATCATTTTCTTCAAAATGTAAAGACTTTGCAATAGAACATTATGGGCCTCACAGTACATCCCACTGAATTCTGTAGAACTACCCCAAAACAAATAACATGACATATAGATTATGTTGCATCCTTATGGGGACTTTTCCTTGCTGTGCTTCAGGATCCCAATCTAGAAGGTCCTTGAGACTTAATTTGGAACACGAATGTGGGAGGCAATCACATTTTCTTTGTTTCACCTTTGTTTAAAAAGGGCATCAAAGGCATTAACATGAGGGTGGCTCTTGGGCAAATGCATTGGAAATAATGATCAAGATACAAAGAAACAGATAATGATGGCAACAGTATGAAAATAGGCCAAAAATATCTTAAATACTGGATTACTGTGGGTTTCTTTGGATTATTACTGCCAACAGAATAATAAAAATGAGAACCCAAAATTGACCAAGGAAGGCAAGGTTCATTTGACATGGGCTGGGTACCATATCCTAATCCTAGATCTCCCAAGGAGATATGCGTAACTCTCTCTCTCTCTCCCCTCCTAAGAATGCATAGAAGCAAAGGTGGAACATCTATTTGTAGTTAAAAGCTGCTGGCCACATGTCAGATATTCAAAAGCCTTCCCCTTGTATCTACTGCCCTTGGAACCTTCCATAGGGTCACTTCAGAAAGTCAAGACACATCTAGGAAGATCTTCCATCGAATCCGTAGTTCAGATGGAACTGTGGTCGGAATGGAACATACTGAAAATCAGGATCTGCCCCTCAGAAATAAGTTTCCTGGTAGCACCTCATGTATCACAGTACTGAATAGCTTAAAGCCAATGGAGGGTTGGACCCAGAATTAGCTTGCTTAGAGTAGGTGCATTAATGGCTCTACAAGTTAGTCATGACTAAATTAGGCTCCATTGATTTCAATGGATCTACTCCAAGCTGGAGCCAACCAGGACAAATTTCAAAGCAGCTTGGGAGTTTGGATGGCGGAGCTACAGGTCAGTAGTGGCTGCTGAGGTGGCCCCGGTCAGACACCCTCACTCTCCTGGCTTCCTGACACAGTGGGTTACTGTGGAGGGGGTGAGGTGCAAGGAACCTGGCCTTGTGGTGACAGATTGGCTCTGCTACCATGAACCAAGCACCCCCACCCCTCCTGGGAAGTGCCAATCAGCTGCTATGCTGAGAAGCCAGGAGAGCAACAGTGTCACATTGCTCCACTGGCTATTGGGTAGCATCCAATGTTTCTGTTGACAGAAGTCTTTCATTGGAAATTCCTTTTCTTCCCCATTCTACCTTCTATCAGTAGAAGGGAAACATTGCAATCCACTGAATGGAGAACTGTAGATTGTTAAGGGTTCCAGGAAACTCTAACTCTGTGAGGAGTACAGTACATTTCCTAAGATTCTTTAGTGTGGGGGATGTGCTTTAAATGTTTGGTGTGTTCACAGATGGAATCTTTAAATGACTTGGGAGGCAGACGACGATCCCATACACAGTTACTTCGGAACAAACACAATTGGATTTACCAATTGGGATGCAAGTAGCTGTGGCTTCCCCTACCCATTTTCTCTGATACCTTTGTTCCACCCCATGCTCCCCGTTGTAGAAAGCCGGATTCAAAATGTGCTGCAGAGTGGATGTGGCAGGCAAAGGGCAGAAGGTGAAATGGGTAGCTGCTGTGCTGTATGCTTGATCTAGCTGCCAAAGGGACAGCATCCATTTCCAGGGTGCAGTTTTGAAGACTTAACATCTTCTCACGACTTATCCCACTAAATTCAAGGGGACTCAGCCCCCCAGTAACTGTGCATTGATTGCCAGATTAGGTGTTTAATTGCATGCTTATGGACAACTGGTTTTAGTCAGCTTTAAGAGCACTTAAGTTCCTCTGGACTGATCTCTTCATGTTCTGTTTAGGACTTACATTTTTTTATCTTGAAGCAGACATGCACACAATTATATTAAGGCTAAACTAGTAGAGAGGCAGCAGATGAGGGAAACAATTTAATGACACCTAGGGGGGAAATAAAGAAGAGTCTGGAGGATCACATTTAATTTTTAATATTACCATCTGCAAAGCTTTTCTATTAGCATTCAGCTTGTGTATTGGATTATCAGAGGTAAATTATTGCTGTAGTCCATTTGATAGGAAAGTAAGGAACATCTAAAATGGAGATTTATCGCTAGGATTATCAATGACTTTTCAAAGTCTACCTAAGCAGTATTGCTTTATTCTTTTGTATGGCATGTTCCATTGCTGCCTCGTGGTTAAAACTCTGGCTGGCTGCTGCTTCTTAGCAAAGTGGCACTGAAAGGAGGAAACCTGAAGAGCAAAAATGGCAGAGAGCAGCAGGGGAACTTAACTTTCCCTTGTTCATTGTTCCACAGACACACCTTCACACAACCACTCCCACCCCAGTTGGCGTTCCTGACTGACAGAAACATAGATCTGAAAGTTGGGAGGGGGGGAGTTGTTCGAGAGGCCATAATTTATAGGGAAAAACAGTAGGCAGGAGGGGGGCAGCTTAAGCCTTCTCCCACCTACTGATTTCCTCCTGAAAACCCACCAGTTAAGGTTTCAGGTACAGTATATCCTCACAATGGCAATATGGACCTGAAACCCAAGATGTGAGGAGTACTGGGTGGGCAGAAAAGACCTTGCCACCCACTTCCTTGTCCTCATTGTTATTCCCTGTGAATGCAACTTTGCAGAAGAGAGGTTGTGGTTCGGGTTTTAAGGCACAAGGTAGCAATAGAATGTGCAACTCCACCCACAGTCTCCAAAACCAAGATGGCTCAGATCCCAAGTGGCAATTCTCAAAAGCACTTCTACGTTTACATAGAGACTGGCAATTCTTCTGCTGGCCAGGTCGCAGCTTCCCAAGTCTCAATGATCATGTTCTAGATGGTTCAGTCTTCAGATGACGTTTTAAAGAGCTGCCACTAGAAGGAAGAAGCTAATTGTCTCTGAGCACACGCTTCTGTGATCCAATATTGCAAGCAAAATAAGCAACACTATTGCTTTAATTCAGGGATGGGGAACCTGTAGGACTCCAGATGGACTACAAGTCTCATCATCCCTGATCACTGAGCAGGCTGGCTGGACCTGATTGAAGCTGGAGTTTAGCAACATCAGAGGCCGGGGAACTGATATGCACTGAATGATATAGTGTCAAATAAAACTGTTCATAACAAAACATTACATAATAGTTATGTAATAACTTGCAAACTGTTCATAATAAAACCAAAATAATACTTTTCTCTCTCTCTTATTTTTATAAAACAGACCTCAAAATATTTTGGCAATGGTTGCCATGCTATTGCCCTATGTATTAAAGGAAAACTGGAGAAGAACCAATATACATAATATTTCTTATACACATGCAGTCGTTACTAGAAATCCTGCCACCACATTTTACCAGTCTCTTAAGTTGCACTCAATGTGTGCAACCAATGATCTGTTAGATAATTTGAATTCCTGACAACTTTGGTTTTCAATCTTTCTTTCTTAAAAGTAAGGCACATTTCTAATCATTATTGTTACGAAGAAAAAAAACTTGAAAATGCATTTATGGTTTTGGCTAAATGTGAAAGCTACATTGTAATTCTAGTGGCTTGAAGGAAAACCATAGACCTATCTCCTGCAAACTGTCAACATTTCTGGATTACTATTCAATGAATACTAGTAGCTGAGCAAAAATCTCTTAAATCTCAAAAAACAAATAATGATATATAATCATGTCCAAACAGCAGCAGATGTCAGAACACTTTCTGTAAATATACACCACTTCTGGATACAAGAAACATAATTTGCACAATTGTTTGCATACTGTCCTGCAATTTTTTGGTGATACAGATTTAAACGAGTTATAATTTGTCAACTCCAGTTACTGGATAGATAGATTCCTATGTGTATTTGCCTTACTCTAAACATATTTTAGTTGTTATCTTCTATGAAACCCAAAAGATAGATCCAAATCAAAGGCAGTAAACAGAATGTAGAATTAGAACATGCTTTCTTGCAACTTTTGGCTCCTGAGATAAAGGTTTTACTATTTAAAGCTTCAAAGATACTGCCTATCTCTGTAAATGATAAATACACAGGCTCTTTTCAAATAGCTCATGGAAGGATCACTTGTTTCTCTTTAATCAGTTCCATTCTATCCTTGCTGTAAACAGACTATAGTTTTTCAGAGTCCCTCTCTGGTCTCTGATCAAACAGTGCTTCAAAAATGGTTTGCCACTCAGAGCAATGTCAGCTGGACTGAATTTTCAAGGGGCCTCAAAACGCCAAACTTCAGGTGTGCATGGCCCTCAAGGCTAAAAATGCCCAACTTCTAACAAGATATGTAGCACAGAGGACACTGGTCTTCTCAATGGCTTCAGACACTTTATGTTACATGCTGCAGATATGTGCAGTAGGAGGTATCCTTGTGGTGCAATTTCTTTTACTCCTGTTTTAAAAGACATTGGAGGCACCAAAAAAGTTCATATATTTGCCCTTTACAAATGGCAGGAAATGCTAAAATAGGAAGTATGGGGAAGGAAAAAAAACAGGATGGTTTCAAAACAAGCGGAAAAGAAGAGTAGGCCAGCCAGAAGCCACATCCACACCATACATTTAAAGCACCAGGTCTTCCTCTGAAGAATTCTGTCAGCTATTTTTTTTGAGTGCTTAGAGTTCTAACTGTAATTCTGGGAGGAAAATAGGGGTCTCCTAACAACTCTCAGCACCCAAAACAAACAACTGTTTCCAGAATTCTTGGGGGGAACTCATGACTGTTCATGGAATCACATTGCTTTAAATTTATGGTGTCTATGTGGCCTTAATTATGTCTACCTGAAAAGAAGTGGGGTGGTTACGGGTCTACCTGAAACATAGGCAAATGGCATCCCACCCCAAACAAAATGATAATTTATGTTGGAAAAAAGACACCATTTATGGCCCTAAAAAGCATTCTTTAGAATGACAGCATTCATTTCACCCAGGAGATTAGTCTAAACTTTGGCTGAACTAAAGAAACCTTTGTAAACAGGCTTCTTGTGTACTGGCTGACCCACTTGCATATGGAAGGTCACACATGATTAGAGATTCATTATCCTCTTGATGAGATCCACTAGAAACTAATTTTGAAAGGCAATGGCCATTTGGTTCTGAATAATTTAGTGCTTTGAAAAATATGTTCTTCAGTAATAGATTTCGCGTGCCCTCTCTGGTCTGCCCATATCAGCCCTTCAAACCCACATGACTAGCTTTGTTCAAAGTAGGAAGTGTAATGGAATCTAAACATACTACAGACGTCATAGCACATGGAAACTGTTTTTAAGGACCTCAACATGATGTAAGGCTCCATCTTCAGGTTTAACCTGAATAACAGTAATTGAGGCTGAAATCCTATATCCATTTGCCTTGGAGTAAGCCTGGCGTGCTCTGGTCCATGGGGTCATGAAGAGCCGGACATGAATAAATGACTAAACAACAACAATAAGCCTGCTGGAACTTCATGAGGCTTACTTGCTCACAGACAAGTAATCCACACATTTTCACAAGGGCTGGAAAAAATGTCTGGTCTAACATGAAAAGTAAAAACGAAGATTATTTTGATTCTTGCTTTAAATTATGCACAAGGACTTGACTATGGGAGGGACTCTGCTTGTGTGATTGCTGGTGCACCCTCTTAATAACAGGTTAATTTGTACACAGCCAAGGTGAAGAACCTGTGAATGATGTTGAGCTCCCAACTCTCATCAGCCCCAGCTGACATGGACATTGATCAGGAATTATGGGAGTTGTAGTCCAATAACATCTGTAGGGCCCCAGGTTCCCTACCCCTGATATACAGCAACATGATAATTTCCCAGCGGGCTCCGCATCAAGGCAAACTGATCACGAGAAGCAGGAATGGGAAACCCATAGCCCTACAGATGCTTCTGGAAACAGTTCCTCCCTGGCTACTGACTAGCATGAGGGTGACGTGAACTGGAATCTGACAGCAAACCCCTTCAGTATATCATCACCACTATTTTAATATATTCCCCACCCTTCACCCTAAGGTCCCAGGGTGGGTTGTGACAGAGTAAAGAGGGGAGTCTTCAGCATTTTCCAAAAACTGTACAGTGGTACCTTGGTTTTTGAACGTCTCGGAAGTCGAACGCTTTGGTTTTCAAGCGCCGAAAACCCAGAAGTAAATGCGTCCATTTTCGAATGTGCCTCGGAAATCAAATGGCTTCGGCTGAGCCCCCCCCCCCATTTTCTCTATTGAATTTGCAGTCCGCCCTTTGCGGCTTGGTTTTCGAATGTTTTGGAAGTCAAACGGTCTTCGGGAATGGATTACATTCGAAAACCAAGGTACCACTGTATAATGAAGTTGTCAGATGCATTGTATAGAAGTATAGAAGATAGTATGTTTCTGAATACCAGATGATGGGTAACGTAAGTGGGAAAGTTCTGTGCTGCTCTTGGTGGCTTCCCCTACACATCTGGTTGGCTACTGTGGGAACAGGATGCCGGACTAAATGGGCCAGTGGGGCTCTTATGCTTTCATGTGTCTTTTGGGGGGCCACAAGTTTCTCACCCCTACTTTAAAGGCTGCCCTGAACTTTCCATTACTTAAAGGAACTCAAACACTGTATGGCAGCATGTTACAGTATGTTGATAACGCTTGAAAATTTAGCTAGTTATGCAGCACTGCAGCATTTCATTCAATTTCAGTGCCATTCTGAAATAACAGAATGAAGCAAATTGAAACTTACAGATTTAGAAACCTCTTATTTCAGGAGTTCCTGCTGTTCCTGAAGTCGTGCTATACTCAAGAGTGCTCAAAAATGTTAAACTTCTGTTGTAGCAAGAAAAGAAAATGAATTGATTACTGTACTCACTACATAGCTGGCTATTATTGTTACTGATGGCATACGCTGGACCTGAAATAAACTCCACCTTGAATAGGAGACTTTATTAAGCACAAAGCATTTTCTAATGTGTCAGCAGAACTCAAGTGATGAAGTTTGCAGCGCTTGGCTCTGGGACAAAATAGAATCTACCTTCAGCAATTTTTGATTGAGCCATCCATACTTGTCCCAAGAGCCACTGGAGAAAAAGCCAGACGGCGAAGAAAAGCAGCATATTTTTAGACCTTTAACTAAAGTACCCTTGTAATTACTTGTCTGTGCATGACTGATAATATTAGCCCAACAAACTGGCTTTAAGCTTTTAAAGTTCACTCCAAATACATGCTTTCTTTTGACACTGTTCATTAACACTTCTCTTAAATATTAGTTTTAATATGATTATTCTGATTTGAAGGGGCAAGAGGAAAGATGTGATGAGATGAACTCACATCCTAATCAGGGTACAACAGCAAAGATCTGTGATTAAATCACCCACTGTCATTTTCTTTCATGGAAAGAATATCCAGAGTGAGACTCTTTTGCTATTTTGTTGAAGAGGGGAATCAATGCTTTCTCTGATGGAAGTCACCTTGTTTCCTATGCCCTAGATCAGTGGTAGGCAACCTAAGGCCCATGGGCCTGATGCGGCCCAATCGCCTTCTCAATCCAGCCTGCAAGACGGTCCAGGAATCAGCATGTTTTTACATGAGTGGAATGTGTCCTTTTATTTAAAATGCATCTCTGGGTTATTTGTGGGGCATAGGAATTCATTCATTATTTTTCCCAAAATATAGTCTGGTCTACCACATGGTCTGAGGGACGGTGGACCGGCCCACAGCTGAAAAAGGTTGCTGACCCCTGCCCTAGATGGACAGAAGGTAGGACATTGGAGAGTTTCAGTAGATAACCAAGGGTTTCTGACTCACTAATTGTTCAAGACTAGCAACAATTTAAAAATTGCCCACCCCCTTTTTCTAAAAAAACTAGGCTACTGAAATGAAGAAAGCTGAGGGGGAAAACCAAGTGGATTTTGTGTATGGCAGGCCTATGAGCTCATTCTTGATACTGAAAACAAATCCCTGGTCTGTGAATATGATCAGAGGTACCTTGTTCCTTATTTTTAAGAGAATTGCCCCCTTCCACTGCCAATCACTATTTTACACCTGGCTCAGGTTGACGGACCTCTGCATTTTATGAAAAACTGCTTCTGAAGTCCACTTTCCTCTGCAAGCTAGTCTGGTGCAGTATAGACACCTCTCTTCCCCCCCACTCTGTGGCTAAAAGCAGTTTTGAGGGGAAATGTTCAATCTCCATCTCCCCAGTGCTATTCCCATGATCCAAATAATTCCCTGCCCCTCCTTCTGCTTTTTACCACAGAATGGCAGATATTTGCCTATACAGCTCTAGCTTCTCCATCTATTTTGGCCTTTAGCCTTTTTTCTTCTTCTAGCTTGTCATGTATTCAGAGAGCCAGCTACCCAATTTAATAAAATTATCATTTAAGAAATAGGTTTCATTAGGAGTACTTCAAGCCAAATGCCTGCAAAATCTACCCCACCAAAAACCCCGCACACTTATAAATCCCTCTTTTTGTAATAACGATTCAAATAACTTTATTAGATTTGATGAAATTGGGGGAGGGGGACTTTCTGAAAGAAATATGCTGAGCAATGTAGCATGCGGAATGGGGAAACTCTGTGTTTTAATAGGAATATTTTCTTTCTTTCTTTTTTTATAAAATGCTTTTTACACAAAATAAATTACAAACGTGAAGCCTTAGAATATGCAGTGTCAGTATATGAAAAAAGTAATGAAAGGCATGCTGTGGATTACAGAAAGAAGGAAGAGAAGGTGGAACGACAAATCAGAAAACCTTTATCAACACGGCAAGCCTGCCATCCTCTCCAATCTACAGAACAAGATGATACGTTATTGTAATAACTTCAGCTTTCCTCTCCCCCCACTTTTTTTTTGCTGAGTCTGTTTTGCTTGCTATCTCTTGCTTTCCAGTGACATCCAACATCTTACAGTGGAAAGTTAAGACTTCTCCCCTGGTGAACATTTTAACGTGAAAGCAATAAGACACCACAACCCCTCTTTGCATTGCAGAGTAGTTGCTTTGCTTGTTGATACAAACGCTTTTGACGGAAGGATGCCCCCGTCCCCGATAAACAAAAACATCCCCATTTAGCATTGCATCTGAGCTAACATGTGCTTCCAGTCCGCTGATTTTAGTTCTGGAATGCCTCCTCCTCCACCTAAGAAATAAAAGCAGTACTTTTTGAAAAAGTAGATAAGGACAGCACTCCCATAGGGAAATAAGCATCATAAAATTAAACCATCTGGACCAGCTGAAGAAAGGTGTTATTATGGATTTGCAGGTTTGCAAAGTCAGGAAGAAAAAGCAGAGAAAGAGAAGAGGAACTCTCAGTGACGATGACAAAGCAGTTCTGTGGATCCTGGGGTCCTGGGCAACAGGTCTGCAATGGTACCAGGTTATACATCAGGCAACATACACAGGGTTGTCATAATGCAGTGGACTGCGATGGGAATCTTTTTTCAAGTTCCTCCACTATGCAGCTCAAGTTTCCATTCTGCTGGCTGTGCTCCGTCTCAATCACCGTTTGTGTACTTGGTGGTTCTGGCGTTGCAACTGGCCTCAGCTTGGCGATGTGCTTAGGTAAGATGTGGTTTTTGTCTATTTGACTATACATATTGGCCACAGATTTTTCAATATCTGCTAAGTTCTGGATGTTTTTAAGAATCCCCTTCAGCTCCCGGCGAGGAGGGTCAGGTAAATCAGGGATGCAGACCACTTCTTGTTTGGAGGGTGACTTGGTGTGTTTTGCAGGGGAGAGGAGCTGAGTGCTTAGAGTAGAAGAAGACGACGATAAGGAAAGGCTGGGAGGAGGGGAAGGAAATGGAAGTGGCAACGGGGGAGGAGTTGGTGGTGGGGGGAGGGGAGACGGAGGCGGTGGTGGCGGTGGAGGGGTTTTGGGTGGATCAGGAATGATTTCCATTGCTTCCACTGTAGGTTGACAGGGTAGAAGATTTTGGCGAGCTGGAATTTTGATCCTAAAGGAAGGAGGAATGGGCTTGTGAGTTGGTGGAGGGGACAAATGTTCGGGAGCATCATGGTGAGTTATGATCACAGAAGGTATAGTAGATGTGTCGAGTTCAATAACCTCAGAGTGAGGACTGAGGGAGGAAAAAGAAGGTGAGAGATGGACAGGAGATGGAAGGAGGCTTTCGGTAGACAACTCAAGTGAGCTCTCTCCATCCTGAGTGCAGCTGCTATGTGTCGGTGAACGCAAACTTTTCATATCTCGGGATCTCACTTGTTTCATTTCTTGCAGGGCCTGTTGTTCAAACTGCCTTGCTTTCTCTTTGACTGATATCTTTGTGCCAATGATCTTTTTGAAGACTGGGCTGCCAACATCGGCTCTGCGGTGCTGAATCCCTGCCCTTTCCTTCTCTTCCCTGATTCTCTCCTGCTCCCACTGAACTGGGTCCATAATGACTGCCCTACTCAAAGCATCAGAGAGGTGTCTTCTGGGAAGACGAGTTGGTAGAGTCCACGCCCGGTGAATGCTTCCCAAAGGCCATACCAACAGAGAATTTTTCGAGGCTAACCTTCTGGGAGAAACGGGGGACAGAAAATCTTTTCTCTCTGGCAGGACCCCAGAATAAGCAGAACCCTGGATTGCACCCTCCATGTACAGAGGGTTCTGAGTTGTCAATGGGTTCTCATCAGACAAAAGCGTCACATTACTTGCAGATTTGGGGAAGTTATTGTTCAATGTTCCATTGATATTAGATTGCTTGTGGGCCTCAATAGCACGAGAGGCAAAGCTGCTTATAGCCCTCTGACGGTCCCCTTCTTCGAAGACTGACTTTTTTCCCCTGCTTTGTTGAAATTGATAGAGAAGAAAAAGACTTGAAAGAAAGAAAATAATCACAGGTAAGGAAGCATGCATGGACATTGATTTGAATGAGAAAATATAATCTGAATGCTGTGAACAAAAAACGGTGACGTCTAAAGCTTTCTAAGGATATCTAAGAATCTAGAGCTACATGTAATTAATCTATATGTAATTAAGCTACAAACACAAGACATTTATTTATTTACTAAGGGAAGTGGTTCACATCTCTTACCAAGGGAAGGCAAATAAGGTAAACTTTGATCTTCTTAATTTAAACAAATGCCTTTCAAAAGCTAATGCTTTTTATAAATCTGAATTTTCTCCTGAAAGCTCAAAAGCCATGACAAAGAGGCATTGTGTATGAGATCTATTTCAAGGAGTGCACATGGTGTCTAGGTTCTTGCTTATAGTAAGTGGGGATCAAAGAAATAAAAATGACAGGACAGTATATTGTGAGGGAAGTTCCCAGTCTAGTGCATTTCTTTTGGCTTCAGAGACCTGAAGTACACATGGACTCAGCCACAGAAAGGGCTTTACCATTCATCTGAATGGTGGAGACAGCTTCATGTTGAGAGCTGCCCCTTGAGTCGATATGCACCTATGTGAATAAGAACTCGGTTGTACATTATTGTAAACATAAGGGTCTGGACTGGGATGTTTAAGTTGCAAATGGGCTAGAACAGTCCTTATGGTCACCAAAACAGCTGTTAATCCCTGTTCTATCTGAAACATCATGGATTTATGGTAACATGCTGTGCATATGCTCCATATTCCTAGTGGGATCAGGAGTCTATTGCTCTGTTGATATGGTGATTACGGGGGTAGTGTGGGATGAGTCACTTCTCAGCGGCATCCCCATGGCAGTTGTGCCATGTGGTCTCCTTGCAAGAGCAAATGGAAATTGTATTTAAATGAGTCAACCCACTAAGCGATACTCCTGTGCAAGCTCTGCTCACTTCACTAACAAGGCGCTTTCAGGAGCAGTGGTTGGCAGGCTATGCTCTATGCTCCCTATAACTCAAATCCATTTTGGCTTAGCCTAACTGCAGACATGGTGAAATGAAAAGGCTACGCTTTGGTGATTTGATGATTGCAAAGCTTAAGCTGCTCAATAGCGATCAGTCCCATTGGCGTTAATGAGCCTTCCAGTAAATGCACGTTTTCAGGTTGCAGCCTCTAAATTTTAGAGGTGCCAACAAGCTGAAGGGGATAGAATCTACTCACCAGAAATGTCTTCACACGCAGTGCAATGACAATGCTTTCAGTTCCTTAGCCCTACTTCCCTTTGGAACGTAGTACATTGAATGATTTAGAAATAAATGTCTTCCAGGTACTACATTACTAGGAAATAACTGCAATTCTCAGTAACAAAAATCAACTACTTTCCCCATCTGCTACAATATTACCCGCAATGGTTTGAGTTTACTTACTGATGCCTATGTGTCCAAAGACAGAGGAAAAGGAAGAAATGAGACATGAAATGAAATGTTAGTTCATGTATATAGTTGTGTATATTATGAGTAAATCCAAAGCCAACAATGAGAAAACAAGAGAAAACAAGTAGAATGAGTGATACGGGGAAAATCAGAAAAGCAATTAGAAGCAGATGTCCTCTTCAGAGCACCTATCATTTAAATTTGGAGAGATGACAGACGCACTGGCACTTCAATTTCATGTTGAAGAACTTATTGAAGTGATACAAGTTATTGTTTTGCACAAAAACAATTTCACCGATGAGGTTTAAATACAACACAGTTAAGCAAAGCAAGGCGTTCTTAATCCACAAAGTCTCTCAGTAACTTCTCTGGGCACAGCAGGTTTTCTGAAGTAAGTCCCATTTCTAAAAACAACCTCATCCCACTGCCATCTTAATAATTGGCTACCAGTGCTGCATAGAGTGCTGGGCTGCATTTTGGACTCTTTGGATTTTGAGCTCTATCCGATCTATATCTGGACATTAGAACTTCTGTACATGCATACCATGTTCCTCACCCCCTGAGACAACCTTGTCCTCCCTCTTGAAACTCTCCCTCCCTCATTACTGGGATTTTGCACTCAATAATTTTTAAGGACTAAACAGGCTGAAATGTTATGAAATGTCATAAGTAATGACATTTTCTAGGCAAGTGACAGTATAGTGATGATAACCTTTCGTACAATTTCCACTTTAATGCAGAAGTTAATAAAACATATACACGCACTCTCTTGAAAAAGAACAACAGATTAATTTATTCACATGTGCTATTCATAAATGTACAGACCCTAAACCTGGTGACCGCACACTTTCCTTTAATTTTTTGTTGAGCACTATCCAGAACTTCTGCATGAGGTGCGGGAGTGGTCAGGAAGTTCTGATGTATATAGCTACAATCACAACCCATTAGAAGGAGAGAGCTTCCTATGCTGTGGTACAGGTGGATGGCATCACATCCCTTACAGGGCCATGGACTTATCCGGCCACATACTAAATAATGGAAGATTACCTCCTGCATCACCCATGCACTAATTCCTGGGCAAGCTAGACGTTCCAAGTTTTGTATGTCAAGAATGCAATTTTCTGGTTGAAATACCAGCCTGCTTGAATATCACTTCCATCATTTACAGCTGAATCCATGGTGGATTGACTCTACGCCATAAAACCCTGGTGTCAGAACCAGCTTCATAGTGTGAGTAGCGTGTCAGTGAAAGCAGCAGTACAGAATCCTGGTGGTGTGAAATATTTTGCTTCCTCCAGATTTAACTTATTTTGTCTCCACTCTGACGACATCACTGGCTCTGCTCCCTCAGATCCTGAGCTCCCTTCCCCAGAACTTGACCTGGCTCTGACCACACACCCCTCTTTCTATCCTAGGCTGGCAACTTCCCTGGGTCTTGACAACCAACCCTTGACTCTTGCTGATACCTGAAAGAAAGTCAGTTTAACTGGCACATCACTAGGGATACAGTGACCAGTGAGAAATGCTAGGACCCACAAAGCTCATGGGCTATCAATCTCCCCCATTCCAATTGTCCGAGGATGTGGTGACTCCTAGAAATTGGTGCAACAACCCCTTCTTGGCACAGGATCTGCCTGGGCAATCTTCCCACCATAGCTTGGCTTTGCCCACATGCTCTAAGCAGGAATAATCTGCACAGAAGGGGTAGCCCAGACCCAATAAGCTGTGGATCATGAAAAAAAGGTATAGTAGCAAAAAATGATATTGCCAAGGCATGGCTTGCTGCCCAGGTATGCCCACACATGGAGGCTTCTACAGCCAACTCTCTATCGATGATAGTGAATGCTGGATCAAGCCCAGCATTTAAAAGCTGTAAACTATTTCTGAAATGATACGCTGTTGTCCAACATGTTGTTAAAGTGGTTTTTTAAAAAAATGCTTTGGAGAAAATTATATGATGCTATTTGAGATACATTTTCCCTTGATGCAACCGGCATCAGTAACCCTGAGCAAACTTATCCTTCCCATAATTGCCTTGTATTTAAAAAAACAAGCAAATGAAAACACTCTTCCTATGTTAAAAAAAGGGAGGGCATCATAAAGACGTTTACATGGACTAGATTATAAGACTTACCAGAATAACAAGGGCAAAAATGTGCAAGGGCAAAAATGTGCATTGTTTGATGTAATAGCATCTCTTACCACAGTTGACAGTATAATCAGAGTAACCTTGGGCCTCAAATGCGTTCCAGAAACAATCAATGCTGAATTGACCAACATTGCTATGACCAAGCCATTTTACAACCTCAACCTTCAGGGACTGAATGTGGCCCTCCATGGATCTCTATGCACCCTCAGGACCCTCCCCAGGTCACATTTATTTCTTGTTTACATATTTATAAACCACATTTTCATATATAATATCATGTCTTTCATTGATCCTGTTCTGTGAAGTGTTACCAAAAAGAAAAGTGTGGGTGGGGAACACAGAAGCCTGTCTTTTACATGGCTAGCCTGTTGCCTATTGGACAAAAGCAGTGCCTTTTCTTTCATTTGGGGGAACTCGAGGGTACCCAGTACTGGCATCACATTGTTGTTGTTAAAAAGTGTGGGGTTTACAGTAACAACGTCATGGTGAGTACTGGCACCTATTTTTCTAGAAACAAAAAGCACTGTACAAAGGTAAGGGTTACATCTGTTGGTTTGGCCATTTTTGCCGTTGGCTCTGCCCACCACTGGTATTTGGCTGTCTGGAAGGTTGATCATGTTGGAATGTGGCCCCCAGGCTGAAAACATTTCTCCATCATAGATCATAACCTTGATGTTTAAGCCACCATGAGTGGCTTATTAATTCTTCCCTGTTCTTGAATGTACGCAGCAATGTCAACTGTAATCTCTGAAGCATCAGAATTATACTTTGAATTGCTAGTATTTTAAACCGCAAACATCACCGAGGACTTACATGGTGCTGTCGCCGAGTTCTTCATAGAGATTATGGGCAGGAGTGCTTGCTGGTTTGCCAGCTGGTAAGGCCATCTGGATTCGAGCTGTCTTTGCACATTCTGCTTGTCTCCTTTGGTGAGTCACATGGAAAGGAAATGGAGAGTGTCACACATGGTCTCCCACCAAGAACACATCAGCCGCGACAGCCCCCAAAGGGATATTTGTTGCAGTTTTTCACCTCGTGATTGGTGACAATACTAAGAAGAGAATTTGAATGCACCACATGGCAGAATAAAATCTGGCTCCTGACGATTTTATTTGCTTCTGACATACTGTATGCAACTCAAGTTATGATAAAATATCCATTAGTGAGAGTTCTGAAAGAGTTTTAAATATCACCTCTCACTCTTGGAAATGGATACCTGAGATACCTAAACATGAAAGTGAATGATGTTTTCAATGGAGCTTATTTCCAAGTAAATTTAAGAAAAGATGCTGCATTTGTGTTACAGAGCAGATAAAACCAGATTATCTCAGTGTGTTACTGCTGACCTAACAATCCATGTATTGATTAGTCTGTGTTAGGAAAATACACCAGGATTTATTCTTAAGGCGATTATACTATTCATTCCTCTGTCATTCGTAGCCATGTTCAAGATTCAGCAGTTTTTAAGAAAGTGCACTTCCTTTACACACACAAACACACCATGCAGTGCAACACGACATCTATCATCTATCTATTTATCTATCTATATTGATAACTCTTATCTTTCACTATACAGGCTATATAATTATCCTGTCTCTTTTAAAATCTAGGCATACTTTGATATATGCCATTTTCGTAGTTTAACTTTATTGCTTTCTGTAGGAATACTTCAGCCAATATTAAAAGTGGCATATGGTGACCTGTATTTCAATATGATCTCTGCTTTCAACAGGCAATAGCCAAGGGGTGGAAAATCTGGGGGCAGAATGTATCCCTCAAGTTCTTTCCATCTGGCCCTTGGGATTTTTCCTTGACCACCCTCCCTCTCCTCAGGCCACAATCTCCAGTGATATTTATTTATCCTATGTAATGCATTTGAAACAAGGCCAAAAATAAATACTTACTCTTTAAATCTGTTTTGTTATGCAGAGTGATAAAACAGAGAACAAAGGTTGTGAGTTTCACTTAGTAAAAATACTTCACATTGTGAAATCTAATAAATTTCATAAGGCATTAAATTTAACTGTACAAATCACATTAGGGCTAAAACATTAATGGGTTAGTCAGTTAACAGTGCAATCATATAAAGGTCTGCTCAGAAGTAGACCCTATTGAGTTCAATGGGATTTACTCCCAAGTAAATGTGTATAGTACTACAGTCTTAAGAAATCAATTAATAAACTAAACAGGCATTACTGATCAGGCAATGCAAATTAAATTAAGCATTTTACTATAACCAGGAAAACCACACATGACAAAACACCATCTTAAGAGAACAACCACCATTCTCCTATAGGAGTTAAAGTATGTTCTGAGACAGCAGCTGGTGTGTCATATAAATGCCCCCTCTTTAAAATAAAACAGCAAGCTTTTTTCCTTTAAAACAATCACATGTAAATTGGCCACTGTTCGTGGTTAAGGAAGGAAGAGCTTAACCCCAACTGAAGATTTAGATGACACACTAAGTAAAACCTTGGCTTTACTGCCATGGCGCACTCAGCTAAGGATTGTGGAAGAGCAAAGTGGCTGCAAGCTCCTCTCTGGGAGCCTCTATGTTCATGTAGTCCTACGAAGCCATAGTTCGATTTATTGTGTTGTGCAAACAAATAGTTTCCTGGTGCACTGGCTTAGGGCTAAGAAGGCATGCAAAGGTCTTCAAGTGACCCAATGGAATTTCCAGCAGGGAATGGGTCATGCTTTGCAGTTGTCAATTTATTACTTATGGTTTTGTTTTTTTTTTTTTTTTTTTTAAATCATTGTAATAATGTGATTTGCAAGAAGAATTCCACTGGCTAAAGACAGTCTACAAAAGCCAATGTTTTGTTTAAGTCGTTAATAATAAATTTCCTGATAGCAGCCCAGATGGAGATTGCAGTCTTATGGAGAAGTGGTCACTTGTTAACTATGCAAAACTGGCATGATAGGTTTGGAAGACAGCGCCTGTAAACAAACTAGCACAACATTGCAGAGTAGTTAGAGTCAACATTATCAGTGATACATTTTATAGCTGGTCTATCTTAATTTCTGTCATTAATTAATTAGATATATTATTTCCAGTGTGTAATGGGGACGTGTGGGTCACTTATGTATTTTGTCTCTCTCAGTGTGGTATTTGGAATGTTTTGATTGTTTGGTATTGTATTTTGTTTTTTTTAAAAAAAAACAACACCAAAAAAACCCCAGTGATTAAAACAGCAATTCCAACTAGAGTTGTTGCTTTCAAATGTTAGGAGACAAAAAAAAAAAGTCTTACAATTACTTTCTGAATTCAAATTATAGATATAATATAAAGGAAATTAAAAATAATAGCAAAGCTGTTCTCCATTTTGAGGTCCATTTAAAACGTGCCAATCTACTATCATTAATTCATAATTTGTGGTTCACCACTGATTTCTTCTTCAGTACAGGATACCGAAATTTCAGAGGTGCCACCTAATAGAAATGAGCAGCAATAATTTTTTGGGTTATTTGCAAACTATACAAGGAGGCACTGAGCAGTGCTACAACACTGTTAATTCACCCTGGAAAACAAGTAGTGTAAAATTCATTTAACTTTACTGTGCTTTTTTACAATCTGCAAAAATTAATTCATTGAATATTAAGCTGATCAGTGGGCTGGAAAGTATTGAAAAATGTAGCTATGACACACACACAATTTTAATATAAAGCAATTCTTAATGTTTCCATTTTATGTGCACCAATGATGACAGTTATGTTCATTTGGCTTTAATTCTTGCATTAACTTGAATAGTTATTTTGCTAGCTTTGGTATTTGGTGTTTAAAGCACAGCAAAACCTTAGGAGAAGAGGAAAATACACATATTTCCTTATTATTTTAGTACAGATCACAGGTGACAGGTACACAGGAGTACTATTGAATATGGCTTTAAAAACCATCAAGGTATTCTTATTCTTATCCTTATTAATCTTACTAAATTTTATTAGTTGCTCTTTCACAAAAGAGGCATGAAGCAACTGACAAATTTGTAATACAACAAAATAGTTCAAAATACAAACATTAAAGCCAAGTATAAAAGCCAAAATAAATCAAAAACTTAAGAATGCATCCACACATGCAAAAAAACAAGTTGAACACATCCTACTCCATTAAAAGAGGTCTGGAGGGTGGCAATACGAAATTGGGCCTTTTCCACGGTGGCTCCCTGGTTGTGGAATGCTTTTTCCAGGGAAGCATGTCTGGATCCCTAATATCCTGCCCCCAGGTCTTTGGCTAATTAAACGATCTATGGCCTTTTAAATGTGCTGGTGGTGGGAGAGAGTTATTGCTTTTGGTTGTTACTATGGTATGTATTCTTGTGTTTTTATATTGTAAACCTTCCTATGATCCTCTGTTGAAGGGTGGTATATAGATTTATAAATAATAGTAACCACAATACTAACAACAACAAACACCTAAAACACTCCAAATTAAGGGCCAAAAGCCTGGGTAAAAGGAAACATTTTTTGCCTGGTGTCTAAAATTATTGTTATTATTTATTGAATTCATATACCACTCTATACCCGGAGGTCTCAGGGCAGTTCACAGAACAGAATCAAAATATAAAACCACAAAATATATAAGCAAAATAAAAACATCAACCCAATAACCTATCCCCCCAAAAACCCACATTTTAAAAGGGCATAGGAGCATTCTACAAGCAGGGAACCACCACTGAAATGGCCCGTTTTGACCTCTTGCACCTCCCTCGGAGGGATCACACAGAGAAGTTTAGAACTCACAGGATGGAAGTAATCTGAAAGATGGATGAGGTACAGAAAATCTATGTTGCAGCCCCTGGAAAAAAACTGGATTGCTGCACTAATGATCCCTTGAAGCATACCAGAAAGTTGGAGGCCTTTTTCAGAACATGATGAAAGGGTGACCAGGTTGTGTAAGAAGAAAAGGAGAAGGTTTGGTACCTACAGGCAGCTGATGTATGCTGAATAGAAACCCATAGCTCATTTGGCTGAATTGTTAGTTCTTCTAAAGTCTTGGGAACAAACCTGGAACCTTATTTGCGATGTGTATCTTCTACCTTTTAGTCATGAGCCTTGCCCCCAAATGGTGAGCCTCTGTTTCCAAGGGGGGTAGAGCCTTGAGTTTTTCTGTAAATGCTCTTGGTGAGGAGGAGAGACAGTGGAACCTGGAGCCTAAATAGGAAGGGCTCCTCAAATGTGCAAGCCGGAAATGTGACCAAAAGTATGAAACCTGCCACCAAGCACAGCCCAGTCCTCCATCTTTGATGTATACAGAGTGCTGGAATACTTACTGTTTGTAGCTGACCATAACTATTAAAATAGCAGGCATGCAGCAAAGGATGATGATGACAGCCAGAGCCAGCAAGGCCCCTTCTGTGTAGCCTACGGCTTGGGCCTGCTTCTTGACATTGGCCACCACATCTGGAGTGCGGATCTCCAAAATACGTCCTCCTTGCCCAAGGTACGGCTGGAATTCTTTATTGATATCCAGGAGTTTGCCATCCAGAAATCTTGAATATTAAAATAAAATAAAGAAAAGAAAATAGCAAGTAAAACAGGCAAGATCAAGCTGCCATGTCTCTTCTCCAAACTTGATGCCTCCTCCAGATGTTTTGTAGTGGGAGTTTTAGTTCAAAACATCTCAAGGGCACCATGCTTGAGAAGGCTATTCTATTCCTATTTAGGGCTGCACCGGACATTATTTAATATTTACTCCAATATTAGCATATTAGACACAGATAAATAATCATCAGGAAGAAAGCAGGAAAGTATTTATTGGGGGGGGGGATATGAACATTCTGATTTCCCCCCAGTGCCCTTTTGTTTCCTGATAATGATTTTTGTGCATGGGGATAACAGTTTCCTCTTCCTTCTTTGCCTTCTCTGAACCACATGCGATCTCACTGCCATGGTGGGATGCATTGCTTGGCTCACTGCTTGGGCTGTAGTGATTGCTCTTTAGAGGGGTGACATTTTCAATGACATTGCATTAGACACAGCATCATGATATCACAACAAACCTACATTGCCATTGTTAATTGGGCTGAACTGCATCAGGGGCAAAGGGGGAGGAGTAAAATGGAGCTAAGACACAATGACCCCCGAAAAGGACCAAAGGGCATCGAACAACACCGATGCAATGCAAACATGATCATAATAGTGAGTGCCCAAAAGACCACATAAAAACAAGAACGCATTGCAAGGTGTAGATGCTGTTCTGCAAATGGGCAGAACATCAGGAGACTCAGTGTTCCCAATATTCTTTCTGAACTATACCATGGGTCCATTGAAGCTAATGGACATAACTAACTTAGGTTCATTTATTTCAGTGGGTGTACTCTGTGTAGGACATAGTTGAATACAACCCCATTAGACTAGCTGCACATTCAAGTGTAATGCAAGAAGAAAGCCTCTCACCACACACTAGATGATGCTCGTGTATGCTAGATGTCATTTGTACCGATGAAGAACATGAAGGAATTTTGCTTGGCTGGCAGTATACTTTTGGGAGATGTAACACTGCCTCTCCTAAAAATTCTGTAAGCAATTTCTCTACAAACCTCTATTTTAAGGTTTTTATAGCTCAACTGTGCATATTCCACTCCAGATGAAATCTGGCATACTGTACAAAATGAGACAGGGGACCTTTTTTATTTTTTAATGTCACATATTTTCACGAAGACAGTTTGCTTGAGAAATTTTCTCTGTCTCTCGTGTTTGTAGATGATAATGCAGGCACCTAATATTTGGTACCTAACAGTGACCTTTTCCTGGTACTAGTAATGGAATTGCAATGTAGCACACAACTGGAGTTACTTTGGCAAATAACTTCATATGCATCTTCAGGACACTCTCAAGTCAGCACTCAGTTCAAAACTGCAATTATATAATTGATCGCAAGACTTTGCACACTTAACTGGAAGAAAATGTCACTGAAATCAATGGAACTTCCTTCCAAGTATGTGGAGTTGCAGCCAAGAATACCAGATAAAATTATGCAGGTTCATTCTGTGTGAGCACTTCAATTAATGAGAAGTGAAACAATCACCTAATATCCAGTGACTATAGAATGTTGATATACTGAAATAGGGAACCATAGCCAACTTTATGAACTAATGTTCAGATCAGAAGACACAGTGTATACCTGACAGCCTGAGGAGTCCCATCCCTAAACCCAGCTTGGGAAGACGAAGAATCATGAATATGTTCTCTGGATTATGGAACTGCTTTAAGCACATATATGTTTGTTAAAAAAATGCAAATATGGCTATTTAAAACTTGCTGCCTGACTGCTACAACAGACCAGCTCAAGTCTCCTGATGTGACTAGACAGCTGTCTTGCTTTTTTCAGAAATGTTGCCATAAGCATTGGGGTTTTTTTTGGTCTTGCTGGACAGCCATCCTGCCCTAAGTAGATTATGAAACTGAGCCCCCTTACTCCTCTCTTGATACGAATAGGACATCTGCATAGTCACATCTAAGTTTCTCTTTACTGTCATACAGCCACATTTTGTCCACAGTGGGCAAACTATTGTTTGCATAGTCAAGATTTTTTTAAAATTGTGATCTCCAGTTGTGGTCTGCAGACAAAAGTGGGTTGCATAAACTATGCTTTGCTGAGAACCAGGAAATATGGGAGGATATAAGAGCCCATGAAGGGAGGAGAGAGATACAACAGAGGGCTTGTGTCCTTTATTTACCTCTCTCCATTCTCTCTCCCCCAAAACACATTCTTTCTGCTGTTCTCCATTCCCTGAAGGACATTCCTTGAATCAGGTCATGAGGCATGGAAAGAAGAAAAAACAGGTGTCTGAAGAACCCAGCTTACTCTTCCAAAGGACAATGAAAGCCATCTCTAAGATCCCCCTGCAGGATCTGCTGGGTAAGAAAGGTCACAGAATCCCCTTCAAAGCTTCTTACAGCAGGATTAGGTGATGGAAAGTACCAGTTGGAGTAGCTTTGGAGATTAGGATAAGAATCTGAGCTTATCTGAACCAAACCTCTGGAGGTTCCCAGCCACAAGCTAAAACATGTTAATGCTTCAGATTGAAACTCTCACTTCATTTCCCCCCTTTACTTTGCTAAGCTGACACTCATTCACCTCTACCCCAAAGCCAAGGTAGTATTCCCTAGGATTTTGCTGATTTAAATTTTATAAAGCCTTTGAAGAATGGGGGAAAAGGCTGACTGTGCAAGCATAAGAAAATTGTTTAATTAGGTTGCTTCTAAGCCAGTGTTAATCGGTAGCTGTTCAAAACAAGAAACCACACACTTTCTTCACTTTTTTTTCCATGTTAACCTTCTTTAGTACAAAGTCTGTATATTAAATGAAGGAAAAATGATACAAGATGATTCCTCAGACCTGTCTTGGGGGAGGGGGGGTAGAGGGTTGGAGAGAACAACCAATTAACACAAGATGCTAAATCTCTAAAAATTACACAAAGCTGAGGCTGCTGTTAGTGCT
Organism: Podarcis tiliguerta; assembly: GCF_965153285.1. Classification (NCBI taxonomy): domain Eukaryota; kingdom Metazoa; phylum Chordata; class Lepidosauria; order Squamata; family Lacertidae; genus Podarcis; species Podarcis tiliguerta. Next base: position 65,011,209 of record NC_139538.1, read on the forward strand.
GATGGTATAGAAACAGTTCTTTTTTTAATATGTGATCCTGTGATCCTGTGTACATTTACTTGAGAGTAAAACATCTAGGCTATTGGGTGCTGCAGCTCTTTGGGTGTTCTGATTCACAATAAGAAAATGTAGCTGTATAGTCAGTTTATTAGTTCCTGGCTTGTTTATTCTTAGTTGTTCAGTTACAGTTATGCAGCTAAGAAGAGGAAGTCACAGAAGACTGACAGAAGTCATATGGAATAGGCTCTCATAGTCCAAAAGGAAAGTAGAGTTGCCAGCCAGTGACGGTAGGTGTTAAAAAAAGAGTTGGTCCAACTGCTGAAGTATCACCAGTGATTTATGCAATTTGTGCATATGAAGCTTAAAATAACAACTGCGTAATGTGTGCAACAAAGGTGTTTCCATTTCCAGGTATAGATTGTGACAGGAGCAGCTGCACTGGTGAAGCTTTCTGGAGCACCAGAAATTGTGTGGTGGTTGTGATCTTGTGGATCATCCTTGCAGAGTAGTTATCAAACTAACATGCCAGAAACAACACACCAGAAACTACAAAAAACAAAAACTAAGGGTATTTTCTTGACTCCATATTATGAGAGGAAGAATTAATCAGGAGACTGTTCCGCAGCCATGTAGGTAGCCGGTCTAAACGACTATCAGCTGACTGACCCATCTACAGAGGCATGATGCGAGTGGGCTTTGTGTATGTGTCAAGGAAAATGTCTTGAGCCAGAGAAGAGTACCAGCCTGGCTCCTGGGCTTAGGCCTAAGAAATATATTCTACTATCGTAAAACAAAACAAAACACCCATTTTGAGGCTGTTTGTTACATAGCTTACTAGAAAGGCAGTGAGATCTGTAAACTAGCAGATCTCTAGGCAAGCTTCACAGGATCACTGAAACCCCGTATTTCAGAAATTGTCTTCATTCCATTGAATAAATTGAAACCAAAGAGCGATTCTAATAAAATATCTTGTTGAGTGCATGATTAACTATGACTTTTAGGACATAAAAAGAGGACATAGCAGGATAAAAGACTGACTAGAGACTGAAATACTACAACATGGGACAAATTTGCACAGGGATAATATTCCTGCATACAAACACAGCACTGAGAAAATGCAGATTAAGACATCTCACCATGAATGCAAATAACTATCTTGTCTTAAGTGATAGCTGTGTGAATGCAACTGATGACTGAATCCAGCCCTTCTTTTTTGAGTGTGTATGTGTATCTGCATGTGAAAGGGGGGACCAATCAAGAGGTTTGAAACTACAGAATAAATCTTATGTTTTCTTGTTTTGTTCTGTATGTTCAAACCTTTACCACTGTCAGGCTGTATATTTGCTACCTGTTAATATAATATTAGTCTATAAATTAATTTTCTCCTCTCTTTTTCTGTGGCTATTTCTAACTCACACCACCTATGATGAGCCTATTCACTATACCTCTTCTTAACAGCCACATGCTTTTCTATATCACTTGTGCTATAATTTATCCACACAAGATTTGGGACTCAGGAGAATAAGATTCCTCTAACGAATCACAATTCCTAAGGCAGCCCATAGGTATTTGCTTCATGGACATATGACTGACAGATTGCCTCATTCCATCATGGAGAACTGTGACCTGACTCTCCTTCGGGGAGAAGAGGTACTATAAAATATATGCAAAGCAGCAGCAGGCACCACAGGGGGTTTTGAGAAAGAATAATGATCTCCCACTTTCCACAAATACAAGGCAACAGATGAAATAGGTTTGGGAATAGAGATGAAAAATAGCAGTCTTCACAAATGAATGAACCAACACATACACACTCATTGCAGCAAATGTCCTTAGCTTGCTGACTGCATCATTTATACAACTGCTGAAGATCCCAGACAAAGTTTGGGAATAGGAATATTCGTGGGATGGAGAGGAGAGAAATTCAATTCAGTTCGTATTTGAAGCCAATTTTACACTTTCCAAAATGGTATGCAAATTGAGAACAAAATTCATTCTGTCCTTTGCAATGCAGTTCTCCAACCAATGTTTACAAAAATGTAAATATTAGAAGAAATGTGTGAATAAATGAGTATATATTAGTGAAAATAGCATACAAACTGCATTATATTAGGAGAAAATGTATACGTTGATCAAAACTGCAGACAGAAATGTGTTTATTAGTAAAATATTGTACTTCATTTAGGACATTATTGAGGAGAAAAAAGGTCTTTCCCACTGGCCAGGCTAAGCTTTTCTCCCTGACTTCTAGTTTTCTAGTTACAGAGAATGCTTTATACGGAAGAGCATTCTGTCATGAGAGCCTCTACCAGTGATCCAGATACAGGTTCAGTTTGCCTTCAGAGTCCTGTTTGAGTGTCCCCTCCCATGTGATTATAGTTATGAAAAAGGGGAGAGTGCTGTTGCAGTTTCTGTCTCTCCCCCTCTGTTGTGTCCTCCTTGTCTCATTGTATATTGTCCAGGATTCTCATTGTATATTGTCCAGGATTGTATATTGTCTTGTCTAGGATTCTAAATCACATATGGAGCCAATCTCCTTATGGTAGGCTTCCTGCTGCAGAAGGTATCTTTATTACAGGTCAGAGGTGTGCAGATTGAGTGGTGAGGACATGAGAGAGGAGGATAGGTTTAGAAAGCATGACTCAGTCTCCTTTGTGCACTGCAATCCCATGAAACCTCAATAATGCTCAGCTGCTTGAGAGAACTAAACCTATGTTCTTCCTCATTCTGAGCCCTGGTATCTAATCCATCTGGAAAAAACCCAAACCAAGCAACCTTTCTGTTTCTGGTGGGAAAAACTAGATATATGCTTCTTTCCCCTGCCCAAAAGCTAGATAGCGAATGGGAAATATATATTTCTACATCTACACTGGAAGGGCAACCTTGAAATGACACTGAGTCAAGATAAATCCAGTTTCAAATCCTAATGTGTTGTATGAGACAGCAGCATTACATGGGTACTCAAAACTTTCCAATGAGCCTTATGTGGAAAGTGGCTATAGTATTATATACATATATCAACAGCTTATAGGTACATAATGGTGTGCATGAAATCACAGTGTGGTACAAAAGGAGAGAGGGGTATTAATTTTGCTAAGCAATGTGGTCAAGTCAGTAACTGAAATAACCATTCTGCCAACCAGATATTCACAGTGCTGACCACAGAGATAATGCTACAATGACATGATGGAATACATACTTGAAAAGCTCGTTCCTCATTATAGCACGGTTTGTTTGAGGGTCAATTGCGTAGACCATAAGATCGGATTTTGAATAGTCTTCTTCTGAATAGCCATCTCCGTATCTGCGAGCACCAATGGATTCTACCACAACCCTTGCGCCAGGAATCTGGTCTTGAATATAGCGTTCCAAAATCCTGATAACGGAATACAATAGAAACATCTTCTGTGACTAACTGACATGTTCATTACAGAGAGACAGAGAGAGACAGAGACAGAAACAGAGAGAGAAGCTCAATGGTAAAAAACACATAGACCCTAAAACCCAGGTATTTTTAAGTGCAAAACTCCTAAGGAAAACTGTAGCAACAAAGAAGCAGCTCTCACCAGCATTGTGCCCATAACACTACTAATGTGTATTTATGATAGCATTTGAGTTTTAAATGGCTTTGGGGAAATTCCAATGGTATTTTCCAAATAAAACTGTTAGCATTATATAGGAGTCGGTTTCACCTCTTCATAGAAGGCTAATAAATTCTCTCTCACACAAAATATGCCCACGATGAGTTGCAGTAGAATATTTCATTGATACATACAAGATGACATAACATAGCAGGTAGCAGTGCAGCTAGTATTCCTCAAGAAATATAGTAAGCTTTGCAATCAGGGTATGGAGCTGACAGGTTTACCACAGGATGATAAAACAAACAAGCAAAAACCAGGCCTGCAGTTAAACCACAGGCATTATATAGAAACTGACAAAACTGTTGCAAGATAGCTGAAGCAATGTAGATGCACAAACATGCACTGTATCAGGGACATAGAAAACACAGTTTAAAATTGTCCTGAATCTAGCAGGTGGGATCTATCCACAGAAACAGGCCTCTGCACTGATACATATCTAAATGCACATTTATGCTCTTCTTAAAGGGGGTTCAAAGCAAAAACAACAACAACAATGCAGTGGAAAATTAAAACAGTATAACAAACCCAAAAGAACTGTAAATTAAACGAAAACAAGAAAAATCAAGTCAATAGAAAAACAGCAACAACTGGATTTTGTCGTTATTGAAAAAGTAGCAGCTGAAAAACTTGTTGAAAAAAGTAGGTTTTAGCTGTTTATTGGAAGGCAAGATTTCCTTCAGCAGGGCATTCCTTTGACACAAGTCTACCACAAAAAAGACCCTTGTGCTGACTTGCCGTACTTCAGATGTGAAGAGGAACAAAGAAAAGGGTCTCAGGGGACAAACTCAAGAGTCAGGAGGATTCATATGGAGGGGGGAGAGCCTAAAACAATGCCTATATTCTGGATTTCATGTTGATGAGATACCGACCTTTTTCAGTGCTTAAGCCAGCCTGAAAGGGGTTAAGTGCATTCTGAACCATTAATGAGAGGTGCATCTTTTTCTTCTTGATACTATTTTCCAACCATTTTTTTCTTTACCCCTTTTTTGGGTCCAAAGAGCAGGGGTAGCTGGCTTTTGGCCCTCAATATGTCGTGGACTCCAACGTCTGACCAGGGTGGCCAATAATCAGGGATGATGGGAGTTCTAGTCCAGGCATAGGCAAACTCAGCCCTCCAGATGTTTTGGGACTACAACTCCCATGATCCCTAGCTAACAGGGCCAGTTGTCAGGGATGATGGGAATTGTAGTCCCAAAACATCTGGAGGGCCAAGTTTGCCTATGCCTGTTATAGTCCAACAATATCTGGAGGGCAAAAAGTTAGCCACCCCTTCTACAGGGTACATACATTTTATGTCCTTTATACAGTTGACTAACAGGTCTGGGAGTTGAGTGGTTTGTTACTGTTCAACATTTTGCTATGTTCGTCTTTGGATTCTCTGATTCTCTTTTGGCCTATAAAGCAGATTTTCTTGTACTCATCCATTCAATCCCCAACCCCCATCATCACATGGACTCTTGTTATGAAGGTTTTTCACCTCAGGTTTTTTTATATGATGAAAGGTGTGTGTTTTTTTAAACGCAGCATTGTAAAGAGATATGTAAATTGCCTTGTAATTTATGTTATTTACACATTCATTGATGTGTAATTGGTGCTGTCCCAACAGGGGCCTTTCTTTTTCCTGAAGTGTTGTTTGCTAATTTTATATGCAACAAAGTTGTTTGTTTCTAGAGGCAGTCTATAGACACTAAGGATGCAATTCTAACCATGTCAATTCAGAAGTATCATTGAATGATTGTAACCTTTTAAAAATAGAGTGCATCATTCATGATTGTTCCTTTCACATGGAAATAAGTGACCTGTTGTCCCCTGTTGATTTTATCTGTGCTCCTCAGTTAAAATCTGAGGATTTCTAGCTGTCAAACACAAAACCCTGTTTACTACAAATATTTAAAACATAGACTAGCTTGAGCATTGTTTCAGCAAATGCATACACACAACCATCTTCTGTATAAAATACTCATTTATGAAATAAAATATTGCATTGCAAACACTTTTATAAGTGGCATTACAATGACCGAAGGAACATGCCTGTAAAATATTTATTATGCCCACAGTAATTCACACAAGCCAAAACACAAAGAGCAAAAAATATCAACAGGATGCAAAACTGTCCTTCCCTGATATCTGAGTGAGGGAAATGAAACAGGAATAAATTTCTGCTGAATCAAGGACACAAGCCTTCTAGCTTGCCTTGTCCTGGAGTAAGCCCAGTGGAATTCAATGGGATGTATGTCTGAGTAGATATGGTTAGGATTAGATTCATTAACTTTGAAAGGGAACCCATAGGGAAGTTAACTGGTTTGTAAATGCTGATGACTGATATATGCATGTCTATTGTGCACTACAATATTAGATAGATAGATAGATAGATAGATAGATAAATAAATAAATAAATGTATTTCCACATCAGCAAATGAGGTAACAGAAGACTTGTGTAAAATAAACCAATAACAGAAAATACTGGATCGAAGTGTGAATGAACAGATTGAGGTACCTTTGTACATCCCTATTTGAGGATACTTCAAAGAACAACCATTATATTTATATCCCCACTTTAAGATGGGAGTCCCAGGTTCTCTTGTACAGAAACCTGTAAGAGCCTTGCCCACAATTTAAGCAACACTAGGAATCTCTCTTGGGCCTCTGCCCCACCTTTCCTTTCTCAGTTCTAATCTGGAAACTCTGAGAAGGGTAATCCTCATGGTTCATGCATCCATTCTGCACTGGAAAGAGGTGTCTTTTAGTACTCCAAAATGTTTGCTATGACAAAATATATAAACTACTCTAAGGACAAAGCGTGTTCTCCTTCATGGAGAGCACGTGTTGCGGTGGGGTCTACTGAGCCACCCCTCTGTTACCAGGCAGGGTCTCTAAAGATGGCCTGGGGCAGTGATTGGTTCACTGGGTTGCTGGGATAAAAGTTATGTTGCAATTTTGGTGGGAGGGGGTAAAAGGTTTAAATACTCTGCACGCAGCCTTGTTCTTTCTCTTTTGCTGCGTGCAACGAATCACCTGCCCACCCGCCCTAGAGTAAGGGGTTGTTGCGTTGACCTTGCTATTGCCTGTCATGGGGTCGTCTGCCTTTGAGCAGGGGCCTGGTAGCAATTTTTCCACCTGGCAAATTGGCTGGCTGGGTGGTTTTTGCCTACTGCGTAGCAAATCGTCACAACTTGTAAGGTTGGGGTTAGGCATTGGTTATAAATCTGGTGGAGGAGGGGTTAGGATAGGCTGTGCCTGCCCCTCCATGGTTGCTGCGGAAAGGGAATTCCGTTAAAGGAATCCTGGGGCTTGCCATCTTTTCGTCCAATCCCTGGAATGGGACTAGGGCCGGCAAGCCTTCGGGGAGCAGGCGGGTGAGAGTTGAGGAGCTGTGACTCAGCTCCAATTCCTCCCCGACTTGCTTTCCCCCGCACTGTCTTTCGGTGGTGCCCGGAAGTCAGTTCTGTCCCCAGGCGGGGGGACAGATAGTCTTAACCAATGCCTAAACAACCACTCACGGTTTGTATTTGAATAAAGTTGTGGCCAAAATCATGCCAAAAATCTTAAACAAAAATTACGTGTCTGTTGTGAGTTATTTGGGGGGTGGATTGGGGACCTGGACACGCAAGATAAGCAAAACTGCAGCAGCATAATACTAGGAGTGGCAGAAAACTAATCCAGTTCAGATCAATATGTGCTGTTCCTCACAATATTCTCTGAATTTCATTTATTGTTTTAAAAGGGCTTGACACTGATTATTCTAACCATACAATCATCTTGGGTACAAACCTCACTACTGAAAATTTCAATATACAGATCAATGAATTGTTTTCAAACTGATCCAATGAACAGTATGCCTCTGTCCTGTTTCCTCTGAAATTTAACCTGACAGAAAGAAACTACTAACAAAAGAAGTGCTTTTCATATTCATTATAGACAAAGGCATATATACATTTCAGAATAGTATCTCTGTGGGCATTTGCTACATGCTGCATCTAATGAAAAGGGGATTTACAGGAGTTACAGGAATGACTGCATGAACTTCAAACATTGTAATAATGTAGCAAACAGCTATTCTGTTCAGCAATTTAGAAGTTGCTGAAATGTGATAGCGATGGAAGGTGAATATTAATGATTTTTTCCTTTAAAAAACCCCACCTGAAATGTCTACACGAGTGTTAAGAAAACTAAGGCAATGATTTTGTACATTTCTAAGGCAATGATTTTGTACATTTTTGTTTGTTTGAAAAATACACATAATTGTATGGCTCTAGAAATAACGCAAAATCCTCCCAGTATGGTTATTCTATAAATATGGAATGAAAAGGAGCATCTTGATGAAGACTATATGTTGTTGGTTTTTTAGTGTGAAAGCCTTGCTTGTGTGCTGTTGCTGCTGAACTCAACAAGAATAAGAGATGAGAAGAAGAAAAAAGATAAGAAGAGCTCTGCTGGATCAGGATGGTGGCCCAACTAGTCCAATATTCTCATAATGGCAAACCAGATGCCCATGGGAAGCCTGAAAGCAGGTCTTGAGAACAACAACCTCTCACTTATGTATCCCAGAAAATGGCATTCAGAGGCATCCAATAGTGCAGGCAGAACATAGTCATGATGGCCACACAAAGAGAAGCAGAGGTTAACGTGGATTGTAAAGATCACAGAGATAAGGTATGTGAAGCACCCCGGAATCTCAAAAATGGCATATATATATATGGGAAATATGGTGAAACTCTGCCAACCGCAACCGCACTGTTTCCAGTATAGAGTAGCACATCTATGCACTTATTTTTGTCCAAAAATTTAAAAACCTGAATGATTTTAGGGACCATCAACTTTAGGCAATATTGGTTCTGTTGTAGCGCAAAAACATCTAAAGCAGGATGTGTGTGGGAGCATATCTGCACATGAAAAAAACTGTCTTGGACATGGTACCACACACACACACACACACACTGCTACATGTGCCACAATCATGCACACGTGGCAAACACACATATGCACACAAGGCATCACAACCACACACATGCACACACTACTGCGAGTAGTTTTTTTCAACACTACTTTTTGGGGGTGGGGGAAGGGGTACTTCCCTGGGTTTCCTTAGGAGGAAGGTAGGATATAAATTGAATGAATAATAATCTTTCTCAGAGTGCAAGAGTTGATTTTAATGCCCCAGCTGCAATTTTCAAAAAGATCACATCATTATAAATATTAGGCTTTTCAAAAAAAGAGGCTTTCTCCAATACCCACAGAGATCCACCCAATCAATGTGTGCTTTTCTTAAGCCTAACTCACTCAAGGGGAACATTTTAAGTGAGTGTGTGTGTGTGTGTTTGGGCCACAGCTGGAGACATACTAGTTAACCCTTCTCTATCCAGCTGTGACTCTTCCTCCAAAACAGAGAATGACAGGGAAAGCCATCATCATCATCATCATCATCATCATTCTCACTTTATCTTGCCCAGGGCAACCAAACAAAAATACAATAAACCCCACATAAATATATTAAAACACGAGGAAAAAGAAATACATTAAAAGCATCCTACCTACATAGAAGGCCACTTCTATAAGTTCATGTTTGTTCATAGGTGCTGCACTGGCTTGGAAAACAAGAAAGGATTTGTTGTCTTCTACCCATTTTTCCAATCCACTTGTGGAGAACACAGTGCAAAGCCAATTAACTCTCTGTGTTACCTAAACCAGGCACTCAGCTCTTGTTATTTTTCTTTACCTAACTTTTGGAATGTAATGGATTTTCAATGCCCACCCCCTGCCCCACATTCGTCTGTAGGAAAATGAATAAAGCTGTACTTATTTATTGCCCTTTCCTTCAGTTGTTTCCTCCATTTTTGCATTACAATTATACAGCAATGCTTTCCAGGAGATCAGCTCTGCATGCTGCCTTTGCTTCTGCTTTTGTATCAACATCTCTTATTTCTGCAGCTAGCAGAGCAGCTTTCAGAGGCAAGGCACCCTCTACATTTCTCTCCCCTCAGCTTGCTTCTTTCTCTCTCCCTCCTCCTTTGTACTTAACCAAACCTCAGGGGGCTGCTTCTCCCCGGGGAGGCAGACATTCTGTTCCTCTCTCCACCCTGCATAAACATCCTCTTCCTCATGCATGCAGTTCTACACTTTAAAGCAGGGGTGCGCAACTCAAATCACTATGAGTGCCATCTTCAGATTTTTATTACCTCAGGAGGTCCACGTAGCTACATTAACTGCAGGAGGTGATTTCTGTTACCATTTTAACTAGTTGCTTTCTTTTCAACAGTTATTTGTCAAGCTTCCTTTTTCACTCTTCACTTGCATAGATTAACCACTTTTTTCTGCCTATAGTACATATCGTGTCCTCTTTCTTTAAAACTACTGAACACCTGTATTCTATTAAACCTTTTTCTCTTTTTCTCTTTCACCTCCAGTTCATTTTCTTAGCCACCCCCTTTCCTCTCTACACCCCACAGGGTTCCTTCCTTCAACATCTCCCTCCTTTAATTCGACACCCCATCTTATTGCCACTCTTCCTTGTGGAATTTGCCAGCAACAACACAAACAGCTTTAACTCTTCCTGCAACTAACAGGTTGGGAGAGGCTGGCCATGCAGTATGCCAGAATAGCAGCAAGAAGTTGCAAAAAATGGCTCTGTCAGCTAAACTGGCCTTCTTGAACAAAACGTGGGGTGGGGGGTGGGGGGGTGGCAGGCCCATCTTGCCCTGCCCTGCCCTCCACTACCTCGCCTTGCCAGATGCTGCTGCCTCCTCATTGTGCTGCACTACTTCTCAGCCAGGGGTCACGTTGACGCACGCCCAGTTCAGTGTAGTGAGTACAGGTGGTTGGTGGTGGTGGTGTCTGCCTTCCTTTCTCCCTCCTTGCCTCGGTCAGCTGCCTTCCCCCAACCATGCTCCCACCTCTCCAATGCGTGCTGCTGCCCGCTGGCCAGGTGTGCTCATCAATGCTCAGGCTGTGGTAGTTTGGAGGGTGGCCCCCAAGGGACCCACTGTCCCTGCCATTGGAAGACACTGTCTCCACTGGCTCACCTGCCTGACCATGCGCTCCTGCAGGGCTCCTCTATGCCAAGCCACAAGTAGGCAGCAAGCGAGTGAGCAGGGGAAAGAGGGATGTGCAGCCAGGACATGCACACGCCACAATTGCCTATGCCCATGGCCACCGCTGCATCCCTCTTACTCCCCCTGGAGACAAGCCAGAAACAGAGGCAGCAAACTGAGGGAAGGAGAGAGGGAGGTGGAAAGGCAGGCAGGCGGGGGAAAATATTAAGGGGACTGGGCCCCCATAAGAAAATTACAGGGCACGGGGGAACCCTAAGGGACACCAGCTCCTTAAAAATCTGGCACATATGTGCTGTACTGTCATTTCAATTCAATTCATGCAATGAATTCTGCTCCACCACTGGATATGAATGTGGGGTTCACAAAATTTGGCACAAGGATCCTGATCTTAACGATACAGTTAAAAGTACAGACTCTTCCTCCAACAGAGCTATAGCTATTAATTCATTTTTCCAAAATGAAAAGACCAATGGAAGTATTAATGTTTCATTATACTGATTCCGCCCCCCCAACTGCACTGAAAACTGAAATTTACAGAGAGATTATTATAATAGACCCAACAAAGCCCTAACACTGTATATTGAGATTTGCTTCGAGATCTTCACCATGCTGTCTAGAATCCAGGAATCCCAGTGGAGGATCAAAGGCTGAGCATACGTATGTCAGATAAGGATTTGAAGATATTAATTCTTCATTCCAAAATAGATATTGTAAAGCCTTATGAAATGTCATAGGATACAGCACTGTAGCTCATTGTAAAAGTCACAGGCAGCCGTAATACCTAATTTTAACTCCCAAATGTTGAAATTGTGTATTTTCATTTTTTGTTATAAACATACCTTTAGAAGTAATGCAGTGGGAGTGGGGAGGAAGGTCAGTCCGTAATTGGGAAAATATTTCTTGCTTATAAATGCCCAGGCACAAACACAAAAATGTATTTCTGAGTTGCCAGCAATATTTACATTAGCCTGAACAGCCAAGATGAAGACACTAACATATCTACAGGCTTCTGCAAACATAGCTGCAAATGCAAATATAATTCTGGTGACCTTTTGAGCCAAGTGGGGTAACTGAGCCATTTTGTACTCCACTTCTAATTCACCCCTTTGGTTGGGATGGAGAGGAATTCATTTTGGTTACCTAATTTGCAGTTCACAAAACAATATGTGTAGCAAAATACTTCTCCTAACTTTCCAACACAGTTCTGCAACCATGAAGGTGATATATAAAAATGCATAGTTTAGGAGCAAGTGTGCATAAACATGTCCCCCTTTCTTAGTTAAAATAACATCTTGATGTTTTCAAATTTTGTAGTGACATCTCAAGCCGCAAGGCCATTTTATTAATTATCTGCCATTTTTTGTACATAAGCATTTAAACACATGTAATTAGATATTTATGGACTCTTGCTAACTCCTCCAAGCAGGCAAGGCAGGTATTGACATTTCTCAAGCAGCAGTGACATGGTGCAATAACCACTAGAATGAAACCACTGTCTCCAGATTAAAGAGCCCCATCGTTGTAAACACTTATGTTAAGATATGTGTGCACATGTAAATTAAGCATAAGTCAATCTGCTAACAACTTGCTATTTCAGTTGTGTATGCTTGGATTAGGCCCACTGTGCTGAGACCACGGGCATTTCAGTTTTGTGAGAGATGAATGAATTTCTGTTACTCATTTGTTGTACACACAGTCTTCATGTAATCACCTTTGCATTTCCCTTGCTGAGGGACATGGTAATTCCTGAGTACTGAAAGCACAGCACCTAAAGCTGTTAACACCACACCTGTGTTGCTGTTGTGCTTTCTTCCTGGAGTGCTAGGTGAGTGTCCCAAATAGGTGGGCTCTCTTGTGACACAGTTCGTGATAAGCCGCACAGATATCTCTGCATATGACTGGCTACGCCCATGTTTAATAATACGCTTTTGATTTTACCAACCAAAAATTTTAATAACCCCATTTTATTACACAATATTATTTTGATCCATTGTCGCAGGGCCCCTAGAAAGCATGGCACTGTCACACAACTCGATTTTGTTAATGAATAAACATTTTAAAATAGTAAGCTGTTAAAAGATGGATTGTGGAGAAGAAGGGAAGGACTATTGTATGCATCCTGTTATAGTAACAGAACAATAGCCAGAATGAGATGCTTTCTAAAATTGGTCTTTGGTCTCACAGCCAAAATAAATCTTTGGTCTCACAGCCAAAACAACATATCTGCATTGAACTGGGAAATGATCACCAGTGCTTTTATGGTAAATAAGCTAAAGAGTAGTCTCCTTGATTTCATCAGAGATGTTAACCAGAAGTAATTGCTCTCCTTGTGGTCTAATTTATTGTTGCTTTGTTGAAGAATGAATAAAATAATTCTTGGCATAGAAATAAATCATAAAATCCTAATACCTTTAGGTAGAGCTACAAGTTGTTGTTGGTTTAATCAGTGCATTAATAAAAAAACCCTGCACTTTATTTATCACTGAGGATCAATTTTAATACGTGGGAACTGTGGGTTAAGAGCACATTTCTTTAATTTGTTTGAGGTTCATTTTGTTCTGATGTGCTACTATAATAGGGAAGGAATAAAAATGGAAGATGGTTTTTAACAAGGAGTGCTTTTTTTTGTTAAAGAAGAAAATTTTAAGTATGGTTATCTTACATTGCCTTCAGTGCTTCCAAAAAAAATATGTCTTGAGAGATTTTGATAATAACCACATTTATATGAATGTAATTAATTGACTGAAAAGACTGGATTGTGGAATTTCTTTCACAGGGTCAGCAAGGTGAGGATATATGTGGAATTTCCTGGTGTACTTGTTACCTTTTCTGATTCCCTTCCAAGTAGGGATAGATGCCTCAATCTATTTCTCATCCATGTCAATTTTGCACGTGCTTATTCCTAAGTCCATTTCATCCTGTTTCCTCATTAAATGGCAGTGATTTAAAAACAAAATCTGTACCAAGGGTCAGATTCAACTTATGAGTCCTGCTAGTAGAATGGTCTTCTGCTAGTGCTGGGGGGGGGGGGCTTTCTGTCCTCTCTCCTCCCCCGGTGTTTAATTAATTAATTAATTAATTATTGAATTTATATACCGCCCTGGGGGTATATTTGAACCCCTCCCTGGAGGTTCAAAATTGGCTTGGAGGATGGGGAATTGGGGAAACCCATAGAACAGTGGGGGTGGGGAAAGAGGAGAGATTGTTCCACCTGGCAAGCTGAAATGGATGGACCAAAACAAATGAAATGTCAGCGAGCCATTCAAAACCACACCCAAGTGGAAGTGCTTTCCAAAAATAGCAAAAGTGAAACTCAAAATGTTGTGCCTTAGATCTTCTCCCTCGGTTTCTCCCTTCTTTCTAAGCTTTATATTGCCTATTGCACTGATGTTTCAGGAAAGATTGAACAGTAACATTTTAACCACTGGTACTTTCCAGGGTTTGACTCTATAAGACGTTTAGACAATGAACACATTTCATTACCCTATAAGCTGATCCTTGCTTTGTTCCACAAGAGTAGGAGGAACATTGGAGACAATGACTTGCATGTCCAACTGGTTGACTACAGAGACCTGGAAACAGAAAAGAAAGATACACTTGAGCTTTCAAAACATACATTATCTCAGAATGAGAATGGGAGCAAGGTGAGATTCTCCACCTGCACCTGTAAGCACCTTTGATGTGGGGCAGGGATAAAGAAACACTGAGAGGAAACGTATCACTAAAGAAAAAGCTAAGAAGAAACAGAATTGGGGGGGGGGGTAAAGGTAAAGGTACCCCTGCCCGTACGGGCCAGTCTTGACAGACTCTAGGGTTGTGCGCCCATAGCTACAAATTTAGTTACCATAATGTGAATAGAAATACAATACACCTCTCACCACAGTGGGAAAGACTGTTGACTAGGCAAGGTCGCTTTCAACAAAACGTGGACTGTCATTTATAAAGAAGGGCACATGGCTATCCTAGTTGCAACACTGTGCCCACTTACAGTGGTACCTTGTGTTACATACCATCCCCCTTACGAATGCTGCGGGTTACGCGCTCCGCTAACCCGGAAGTAGATGCCCCTTGTTGCAACCTTTGCCCCGGGATGCGAGCGGAAGTCGCGCTCCGGCAGCACAGCAGCAGCAGGAGGTGCCATTAGAGAAAGCACACCTCATGTTACGAGCAGTTTCCGGTTATGAACGGACCTCTGGAACGGATTAAGTACATAACACGAGGTACCACTGTATATGTAAATTAATTCCCCAAATTACACCTGAGAAGCTAACTGTGCGTAAAGGTTCTGAAGCACAAAGGTATCAAAGATAGTGCTTTTCTCTTTCTTTCTGGAGACAAAACTAGTAACTGTCTCCCCTCGAGCTCTGTTTCTCAGAACAGCAAAGGCAACCTGTTAACAGCAAGGCAAACAGTGATAGGAAATCTCAGCTCATATTTTGTCCCCTATATGTGAGACAAAGCAAGCATAGTGAGAGTTTAGCCACATGTACACTGAAAGAGCGATCAAGCTGTGTGTAGTTTTTTCTTTCCTTATCAAAAGTGGTACAGCGTTGGTTTCAAAGATGACAGGAGGGAAGGAAAACAGCTTGAATGATTTTTTTCAAATGGACAAGCAGAGAAAACTCCAAGCAAGCAGGGCAAACTTCTCTCTTCCTCTATCACACAGAGCCTTGTTTGTCTCTGCTGGCCTGTATGTGAAAGGGAAGCAATCAAGTTGCTGAACTGAGAAAAGAAATATGAGAGAATTCTCTCCTCTAGTGTTCGCAAACTAGCCAGGGCAGTTAAGGGTAAACAGTATTAATGGCACAGCAGACAGATGATAAAGGGCCTACAGTACTACCAACAAATGTCCATTCAGTGATAAATCAATCAGTTTTCCATACAAATATAGTGCACAGCATATAATCTACAATACAGGAAGTTCCATCTCTCAGTCATGGTTATGTACATAAGCATGTAAAGGGCAGAAACAATGTGTTTGCAAACATACATACCATACATGTGCACATCTTAGGGAACCATAAACTTTCAGGTATTCGAAATAAAGTCAGTGGCTCAGCTGTGAAGGGGATGCAGGGGCAATAAACTTTAGCTGAATTCAGTAAAAAATCCCCCTTGGATAAGGAACCTGCAGTGTTTCTGAATGTGGGGAGGATTCTACCCTTCAAAGTGATGGTGTTGGAATCCCCATTCAGAGCTTCATGCTAAATGCACTGGGAAAAGGCTGGGAGAAGAACTGTTGATAATGTTCTAGCTCTGGATTTCCTACACTTAGCTGCCGATTAGCTTACAAGGCCCCTTCAAGCTCTATGATTCGACATAGACAGTTGCTCCTCAAATTTTCAGGCATATGTCTCTACAGCCCTACTTGGAGATGCTGGGGATCAAACCTGGAATCTTCTGCATTCTAATCATGAGTTTTACCACTCAGCTGTGGCCCTTGCTTGAAAATCAGTTGCTTCCCCATCTGCACATTGAGACAACTCCACATACCTGGGACAAGAGTTTGATAAAAAGGTAATACTGCAAATGATATGCAGAGGTACTAGATAATTACATGCAGATACATGTGCAAATCATCCGAATGCTATTAAACTCAAATGCAAACTTCAGTGTAATCTACTAAATGAAACTCTAAAGCAGTGAAGTGTTGGTGTATTAGTCATTCTCAACATGCAGTGTTTTAAAAAGGACAACTCTAGTTTGTTTGTTTTTAAGAGATGGTATTATCTAATTCTTTATAGATTTAAGAATACAACCTTTCCATTCAGTGGCCAGGTACCCCTCCACTGAGATAGTGCAATAATGGAAACCATAGTAGTGGCTTTGGTAATTAGAAGTAGTATCATCTACTGTATTGAAGAATAAATCCTAAAGACATTTCTTAACACCGGATGACCGTGCCTTCTATTTCAATTTGTTCTTTAAAGCAAATAATAAACACTTGCACTCTACATACTCCCATTTGCACCAGCAGGTTTGTAATAAGGAATAAATGCTGTGTAGATCTGCAAAACTGAAGGAACAGGGGTCCACAAGGTTTGATTATTTATGGTTGCCACTGTTGGGAATTTTATTCCTCCATGCTGCAGATGTGTGATTGTTATTGTCATACGTCTGTGTTTACATTCCACAGTGTTGGATGTCATGGGGAACGGATACACTGTTCCGTTCTGTATTGCTTTTGTTTTTTTCCTTCTCTCCATGGAAGAAAGAGAGAGGGGAGCCATGTTTTCTTTGTTCTGTTATGTTTGATTTTGTACATAATAAATCAGGCTTAGATGTCACACCTCAAGGCTCAGCTTCTGTTTGGACTCTGCTAGTGTTGTGTCCTCATGTACTTGGATATGGGTCACATCAGCACGATGGGACACAAGAGTGAGGAATCATCCCAGACGGCGCTGCACTGGGGGAAAGGTGATGGTCTTGGTGTTTCCCAACAGCCACTACACCTTTTCCTATTTCTGAATAGGGATGCAGAAAGCTTGGTGTGGGAGGAAGCTGGTTATCTCATGTTCTTTGGCAGAAGTGGAAGCTTTGGAGAAAACAAGAGGAGCTTCTGCCTGCCAGAAAGCCCAAGTGATATGAGATTATTTGATGCAAAATAGTTCTGAACTAAGTAGCAGGGGCTACACTCTCTTTCCTCCTTGAGTGCTTCCTCTGAGTGCTGCAATTTGAGTCTGACCAACATAGTAATTTGTGCCACCAACTTCATCCTTGGACACATCTCAGACAGTGAAATATCAGCTTCAAAATCTCAAGGCTGGATCCAGCTTGCCAGTGAGTGGAATGAAGATGAGTGAAATGACATCTTTGCATGACTCAGTTGCTCCCTTTTGCCATGGCTGGATGCACAATGAAACTACCACAAAGCAGTGACCTTCACACTCTATGCTTCTTGCTTCTGCTCTAACCTCTTGTGGGTAATGTTGGCTAGTTGTCTTTGAAAGTTGAAAGAAGTGACTGGGCACACGTTTCCTCTGCGCTTGAGGACAGAGACCCTACTAGACTACCCAAGACTTCTCAATGCTTTACAGAGAATTGGGGAAACAGGGAGAGGAAGGCCTCAGGTCAAGTGTTTTCAAAGTTGAATGCAATCCTCCGCAACTCGCAAATAAACTTTGGACAGGGAACTAATACGCTGGTGGGTGTTGTACACAAGTTTCACTAGGGCACTAGTCTTTGGCAACCTGCTAAGTCAGCCCCCTTGAGGCAACAGGAACAGGAGATTTAAAGACCCACTGATGGGCTACTTAGGAAGGCCTGACAACACCAGCTATTGTATCCTCATCATATGCAATCAGAATAACAAAAAAAAAAAAAAAAAACTACAAGGAGGGTGGATGCCTGTAGCACAGTGTCGTCTATAATAAACTTTGCAGCAAGAATAAGCTCCCAAATGCATACTTACAAGTACATCTGATTTATTGCTCAGCCCCTTTCCATAGTTGTCTGTAGCAATGACCTGAAACTTGAAATATGATCGCCGCATGTTTTTGAAGAGCATAGCAGTTTTGATCAGCCCCGTATAAGGTTCGATCACAAAACCTTCCTTGCCATCCTTGATTGGAGGGATGATGAGTCTGTACTGCATAGCACTGTAGTTGCCCGTATCTTTATCAGTTGCCTGAGAGGTTCAAAAAAGAAGGGGGAGAAAGAAGGCAGAGAAATTACTGAGATAATCATGTATCCTGAGAAGCACTCGCTGCGGCTTCTGTAATCAATACAGAAACTAATCTCATGGGCATTATGATAATCAGTTTGACTGCTTTCTGCATTTGTAATATCAGAAATTAATTTTTAGTAGTTTCATGGCTTCCAGAGAAATTTAGGCTAGGGGTGGAGAACCTGTTTCAGCCCAAGAACTGCATTCCCTTGTGGACAACCTTCTGGAGAATGCACTTCAGTGGTGGTTGGGGCCAGAGGGAAAAGTGGACAGAACAATGGATGTGAGTAGTAGGTTATATTTCAGGCACACAAACACACACTTGATCCTCCATGCAGGCAAGGAAAAGGCATCATCACACTTCTAAGGCCTGAGGTTCCCCAACTCTCATTCAGACTCACAAAAGTAGCATCAAGGATGTGGGGGAAAGCAGAATAATTTTTGGGCTATCTTCAATGAACTCAGGGTAGAGTCATTGAAATTAACGGCCCTGATTGATTTTGGTCCATTCCTTTCAATGGGTCTGCTTAATATTCAGTGGGGTATTTTGTTCAGTGCACTTAAATCCCTCCCTGACAGGACCCAAGGCAGCTTACAGATAAAAACAAGAACCACTAAAAACAGGGGGGGGGGGAATTATGTGAAAATAATTAAACACCGATACAATTAAAACCATATACAGATATAAAATCTGTTCAAAACATTTGTTCCAAAATTGTTTAAAAGATTGACATGAAGACTACTGTCTGCTATAGTAAAAGAAATACTGAACACAAATAATCAATTTATTAAAAAATTATCATGTGTTTTGTCTGCAATTTGTTTTTCTGTGTTTTCTAATACATCTTTAAACGTTAGTAAAAATAAATAAATAATGTTTATCTGTTTTGGGACCACCAGAGCAACCCTAAGCTCAGCAAATGACATAACAAGCACAAGTTCTTTTTAACACAAGGGAAGGGAGCTTGTTATTCCTATAATTTGTCCTGAAGGTAAATATTTTTGTCACTTCATTAAGGGAAGATATGACACCTCAAGGGAAGTGATATGCCTGTCAGAAAAGAGAAAGGACTACAGTTGATCTTAATAGCATTATATATTTTCTTTTGTTTATGTGGCAGACATAAATACGCAGATGTTTTCACAATTCTTTTATGAATGAATGTTGAGAAATATTATATGTCCTCTGTGTCAGACTTCACCTCAACTGTCAAAATAAGGAGCGGCATTATCTTTCGGGTGCAAATTTATAGCTAAACTGAGGCATGTTTTAAAGGTGCTTAAAATACCAAATCCTTCTAAAGCTTCATCATAGGCTACTTGTTCACATCTATGAAGGGAAATGTTTGGGTGAGAAGGGGTTGGAGTTGGGAAAGAAGCCTCTTGTAATGGAACACCCTGCAGAATTGATTCCCCTTCCCCTATAATGGGGAGGAGACATGTCTCCTTTCTCGGGCCCACTGCCAGCTGTATGTTTACTTGGGGTTTTTTAAAACCTTAATTAAGCATTACCCTTGTCACCAAATTAATTTGGAACTATATCTGTGGAGGGCTGGGCGGTCCTTGGGTTGTCCCAGGGTGGACTAGCCTGATTGAAGACCATTGGATTATAGCCATAGGGTGGATCAGGGGTGCTGTGTACAGCCCATGGTCTCTCATTTGGCGAATGAGCTCTGGTAAGCCTCCTCTCTCCTCTTCTTTTGTAGTTGAGAAGAATAAATCGGAGGCTTCCACTTCTAATCTCAAACAAGCAATATTTCTCCACTATATCTAAACTCTGGGAACTGTGGTTTGTTTGAACTCTAGCTAGCAAGAACAAACCTATATCAAATCAGGATTTCAGATTCTGATTTGTACACTGACTAGAATTTAAATCAGCTTTTGCTAACCTGGGACCTTCCCAAGATTTGGACTACAAGTACCATCAGTCCCAGCTATTAGTTGAAGGAAAATCTCCTCCCAGATCAGCCTGCCAGATACAAATAATCATTTACCAATGACCTTTTTGAAGCACCACCTCTAGCACAGGTGACGTTTCTTATGACAAAGGAGATGGCTTTTTCAGTAGTGACACCCCAGGTTGGAACTCCCTCCTCCCGAGTTATGCCTTCCATCAACCTTTAGTGGCCAGCTGCTTAAAAAAAAACCCATCCAGACATTTTAAAGCATGTTTGATAACTTTCCAGCCTCTGCATCATTCAATAAACTGCTTGCAAAACTTGGATGAACTTCAGGAACAGCCTTTGACACAGCGTGAAGAGTTTCAACCGGGTTGTGTTTGTGTGTGTGCCCATTTACCACATGTGCAGAAGTGCTGACAAATGGCCTAATGGGACATTCTGGATTGCAGCCACTGTCGTTAGATTAACTCAATTCATCGGCAATTATCTCTTGAAGATATGGCATCTTTAACCAAGTGTTCAAAATAATGAAAACCGATCTACTAACACTGTTTGCATAGACATGCAATCAATCAGGACCTAATCACTGAATTGTCAAGATGAAAGAGAAGTGGCAGTGGACCGAAGCATAGATGGAATGTGCTTCTGTTTCTGCTGTTTTTTGCACTGCGATGCATCTTCCAAAATACAGACTGTTGTAAAATTAATCCATATGTGCAACCACGCTGTGTGGGTTGTCAGCTGAAACAAACAACCCCATGTGTAGGCTAACAAAAAGGGGCTGGTGCTGATGAAATGATCCCCATCTTTTTTTATTGGTTAATTTCAAATCCTGGTAAGTATTAGGCATGGCTAAGGTGGGAACTGATATCCAAAGTTTTCAGTGGCAAGGGATAGGGTGAGGTGAATTTATGTCAGAAAGGGAAGAGGCCAGAGGAGAGGAGCATGTGATCCTGTGGCCCACTTCTTCAGCCATGCTTAGGAATTGGGAAGCTTACATAGGTATTGGCTTGGTTTGTGTTTAAAAATGTCAACGTCCCATAGCCAGATGACCCCTCTCCCCAACTACAGACAAGTGTCTGATAAAAGTGAAGCTAGTGATGCTAGCCTTTGTATAAGGGAAAGACTAAGGTATATTAAACAGCATGGCTGGGAGAGGGGCCAATTGCCCACAAAACACTAGATTAGGAAAGAATCATCAACCACAAAACAGTGAATGCTGCCCTTGTCAGAAAAACAAAGCAGCTATACTTCTGAAATTTGGCAGGCTTCATCTTACAAAAAAGGACTACTATGCCTACAAATTTTATGCAATTCTGCTGGGAGGGGGAAGTTATAGACATTTCATTTAAAAACACACACAATAACTTCCAATGTATCCACTGTAATACCCCTGGACTTACTTGGCAGGCTTAATCTGTTCCTGAGGGGCTAGTATGCCTGCAACTTCCATCTACTTCTACCAAAAGTTATAGCTTTTTAAAGATGTCCCAACAGTAAATTGCAGTGGGTGAGGAGGGGAGACAAAGCCTTGTTTGTTTGCTTGCTTTGCCAAAGTAGATCAGGACTTAGACCCCAAGTTGAACTGGTCAACCTCCCAAGTGCTTTGGACTGTTTTCTGATGTGCCAAACTGGGGTCTGAACTGAATCTTATAGTTCTAGGATGTGCAACAGTTTGATCGCGATCTACAGGTCAATCTTGGGGGGGGGGGGTCCTTGGTCAATAACGGTCAACCGCGGGATCCCGACCCCTTCCCCCTCCCCAAAAAGCTAGATCACTGCCAATTTCTTTATAGTGGAAGTAGATCGCAGTCTCTTGAACATTGGACATGCACACCCCTAATATAAATGCACAAAAAACATATGATAATGTGGAACTGCCTCTATGTACTTGGGCTTTAAGCCACTGATGTTTTAGGGCCCCATGTTGCCATTACCCAATCCTACATGGCCAGAAACCTTTATGTGGCTGCCTGAATCATGTCTCAGTGAAGCAAACATCCAAGAACACAAAGTGCGTCTCCAATACTACTCTTATTTTCAACCTGCAAATACAGCAGGTTCCAATGTTCTCTTTATAATGCAGGGGTGGGAGAAACCTAATCTCAGCAGAGTTGAAACAAGGTGAGCGTGTGGAACTCAGAATTTGAAAGTAGTAAATACCATCCAGACACTTATTGTAAAAGACATATACTGTATTAGCATGGAAGCTTACAAGGACGAGTTTAGTTTTTGCTCTTGGAGAACATACACTTGTAGATGAGTCATCCTTGTGGATCACTAAGATTACTCAAAAGAAGAAGTTGTTATCGGGAATTTATAGCTGGAAAACCACCTATCAGGACAACCAAGATAGTCACAATACAATGATGGAAACAAGTGGTATTTTAACTGGGGTCAAAGCAAGGCAAAAAGAAGAGTATAAAGAACATCTAAAAGTGAGAACAAATTTACTCACAACTATATGTGTGAGACAAGGCACTAATGTCAAAGTGTTAAAAATACTGGGACAGCAGATGTAGCTTTTAAAACTGAACATATACATCAAGCTGTCAGTTCCTGCAGGGAGAAAAGTGATCTTGTTTTAAAAGCTATTATATTTTGCCGGAAACTGTGATTGGAAACATCTGAATTTGCCATCTGCTTTAGTGGAGCTAATGTTGACTAGGAAAGCCTATTCGTTTTATGAGCCCCCTCAGTATATTAGAACTAAAATTAAGAATGACCCTATGAGGAAGGCTGCAATGCACAAAAGGACTGGTGATAGTTTATTCGTCCCCCTCCTTGCTTTAAGTAGCTAGTTTGACTCAAGCTTGCTTTCTTAAAAGGAGAAAAAGAAATGGTTAGCAACTGATGGCTGTCACTGCTAATAAAATGATAAATTTTCAGCAGTCTTCAGCCCCTGAGCAACATTTTGCTGAGTCCACAGAGAAGGTAAGGTGATAGGTCAGTACAGTAGTCCTCACAGACTCAATAAAACCAAAATAATTGTGCAATGCATTACTAAAGTGACATAGACAAACTGTATCACCCCTTAACTTTTTGATATGATTTTTATTGCAAAATCAGAAAGAATTTCATGAAGCTATAGCTTCTTAAAAGTGTCTTAGAAGCCTAGCTCAAAGTTCAAAATGCGGTATTTCTACTATATCCTGGAATTCCTCTCTTTTAAAACAATACTGCCATTTTGTTCAGCCACTGCCACTTTCACTCCAAATTATAACAAAATGGAAATACACATGACTACATTTGGTCACATCTATGCCCTGCTACCCATTCCTCTGCTGCGATTTGCTTATTATACCAAATTGGGGAGACTGTACACTTTTGCATTTTCATGGACAGCTAGTCCCATGGCTTACTTTCCATCTCTCTCTCTCTCTCTGTGTGTAATACATATGGGCAACACCTGTCCATAACAATAATTAAAACCATCTAATATGGGGAGGGTGAGTGGGGAGACTGGTGACAAAAATCCCATAGCCCCGCAATCAGATCCTCAATTATGGTGCAGAAGGAAACCCATTTATCCTTCTGGTGTGCTCCCTGCCCTTAGAGCCCACCGGTGCCACTTACTGGCTCCTGGGGTGTGGCCTTCCCTGGCCATGATGCAGCTGAACCACTGTCCACACACCACTACTTGCAAGCTACCACCACAATCCTAGTACAATCAGGCCTGCTCCTCACCTGTGCAAGGGCATAAGATGAACCCAAGGCTACTGATAAGTCTCAAATTGGAACCTTAGAGTTGCCAGGGATACGGTTTGACTAGGGCTGCCATCCATTGGAAACAGCGCCCCCGAGTGTAAATCTCTTTAATGTCCAGGGAAATCTGGACTTGGCTTAAAAACTTCATTTTTTGTTGTTGAGATTTTGCAAACAAACCAAACCCAACACCTTGACAACTTTTGTGCCCAGATTTCCCCTTTTTGAAATATGGCAGCCCTAGGTTTGAGAAAACTAGTGCCTTTTTTCCCAAGTAAAAACGGAATAATATAAAGAACATATTTTGGTTTCCTGTTACGCCTCGTGAGGTCAGGAGAAATGATATATAAAAAAACTGGACAAAAATTAAACAATGCCAGTATGCCATGTTATAACCAGATGTTAACGCTCAGGAAAGCAGTGAAGCAACATGACAACAGTATTGAACTGAAAGCTCGCTCCTTTAATTAATCACCCACAAGATAACATGTGTTAATTATTCTTTTTAGAGCAAAATTAAGGAGTTGAGAAGAGTGAAGAGATAGGACTAAATAATGTGGAGGGAAACAAAAGGTATGTGAAAACACAATTGATATGCAAAGCACTAAAATCATATCATATTAAGTAAATCTCAGGCTTCAAACCCCATAGATTAATAGCTGCAATTATTGCTGGTTTATATTTAATTTACTTATTCACCACAAAAATGCATGGTGTAACATTTGGCCTTAGAATGATAGTAAAAAAGGAACAGCTGCTCTAATGTGAAATTTCTAAAGAAATGGAATTATAACAAAGGTTGTCAAGGAAAGATAGATACAGTTCTAAAGCAACTCGTTCTGTTGATGACTGACTTTTTATAGCAAATCTCTATCTCAATATCAGGGTGGGGCACCCTGGCCACTAGGCCTCCCTACTTGGCCTGCAAGTCTGTATCTGGGTAAGTCACACGCATGGGTCCTACTCTTGCCATCACACAGGATACCAGGCATGAGGCAGTCAACAACAGGATTTCAAAGGAGCTATCAGGAGCTTAAGGTGACATCCCAATTGTTTCTTTGCTGAAGCAAGGTGCTGATGGGTGCTGGAAGTATGCTTTGCTCCAAGACTGGCAAACAGTTTCCATTTGAAACTAATGTTAAAATCTGTGCTTTGAACCTCTGGATTGCAGAGCTGTTTGCAAAAGGGCTTTCAAACAGCCCCAGCGCTGTGCTTCCAATCCTGACAATCTGATTTGGCCTGCCAGGGGTGGGGAGATTAAGATCTGGACTTCTGGCCAGAAAATGTTCCCCTCTCTCCCTCCTGATCAAGATATTATATTCCCCCACAAGAGAGTTACAATTCTCAGAGTTCTCTAGGAAGAGGGATTGATTGTTAAACCACTCTGGAAACTGTACCTCTCTGAGGGGTATGGGGTCTCTAATACCTTTATGATATCCAAGGAACAATCATATTGCTTGTGATGAAGAAGACAACTGCCTGCAGAGTTTCTTACAAATTCACCCCCCCCAATAATTAATTTCAGATTCAGATTACAAAGGCAAAATATATTTCACAACTATTAATATTGCTTGTGAAATTATTTTAAGAATTTTGAACAAGGTAGTTTCTGTAGCCTTCCCAGGGGTGCCAACTTGAATAAAATATTGTGGGAGCCCAGGTAAGCCCCATCCCACATAATTGATCACATGACACAGTGCGCACACACTATTTGAATGGGAATGTCCACCAACTTTGGGGGAGCCCAACCCCACAGCTCCCAGGAGTTGGCTCCTATGAGCCTTCCCAATTTTATTTTTATTTTGTACAAAGAACATTTTCCTAAGGCATTGTTTTCACTTCTTCCCTTTGATGTCTGTATCAAAAAATAAACTGAATAATCAGTATTAGACCTGTGGTCAAATTTGCGCCACTAAAAGACACAGCAAGGACATAACAGATCTACTTTCATTTTATACTCAAACATAACAACCCCCCTGTTTTATTTTTGTTCCATTTTAATTTAATTGCACTTGTTGATGATTTTTGTTTCTTTGCTTAGTTCAAATAATATTTAGCAGGAGAGATTAAATAATGCTATACAAAGAGCTGTATTTCTGGTTCGTTATTATATTTATATGTGACAAATAGGAGCCTACAATTATTGCACAAACATTAAGGCTATATAACAATTTTTAGGATTAAAAACTTCAGGGATTAATTTCTACCTAGATTATTGCTCATCAGACTGAAGTCATTTTTCATGAATTTGTGACAAAACAGACACACACACATCTGTGGCAAGTGAAGATCAATTTACAAGCATGCAGCTGTGGCACATTTGATATGATGCACATAAATTGCTACCCGAAAACTTAATAACTACAATAACTAAATCATCCAGGACTATTAAAGTGACACTAATTATAGTGAAAATTGTTTATACTGACTTGAAGTGTGCACAAGCCTAAAGAGCTTGTCTTTTTAACTTCGTATAAATTACACACTTTAAAACTTGAAATGCATTCCATACCAATAAGACCCAAACTTTTTACTCCAAGCTGAATGATAGAGGGGTAACTAAATACAAAAGAAAAATGCAAGAAATTGATTCGGAACATTTTATAGTGCTTTTCAATTAAAATTTATTCAGTGACTTACAGGGCACTTTTAAGTGTGTTTACTCAGAATTCAGGGCTGTTTCCAACATTGTAGCTTCGTTTGCAACACAGTTTTTTCTTCTTCCCCTTGAAAGCAGAATTGCATATGACTACCTGAAAAGCAGGGACACGGGTGGCGTTGTGGGTTAAACC
This sequence comes from Podarcis tiliguerta, assembly GCF_965153285.1. Taxonomy (NCBI): domain Eukaryota; kingdom Metazoa; phylum Chordata; class Lepidosauria; order Squamata; family Lacertidae; genus Podarcis; species Podarcis tiliguerta. Next base: position 65,037,966 of record NC_139538.1, read on the forward strand.
ACAGAGCCTAGGACTTGCTGATCAGAAGGTTAGCGGTTCGAATCCCCATGACAGGGTGAGCTCCCGTTGCTCGGTCCCTGCTCCTGCCAACCTAGCAGTTTGAAAGCAGTTTGAAAGTGCAAGTAGATAAATAGGTACCGCTCCGGCAGGAAGGTAAACAGTGTTTCTGTGTGCTGCTCTGGTTTGCCAGAAGCGGCTTAGTCATGCTGGCTGTACGCCGGCCCCCTCGGCCAATAAAGCGAGATGAGCGCTGCAACCCTAGAGTCGGCCACGACTGGACCTAATGGTCAGGGGTCCCTTTACCTTTACCTGAAAAGCATCATGAAGACAAATAATCATAGATGCTCAACAGAAAGGTGGTTGGAAGGAGCCTTGTGTCTTTGTGATTTCCCCTCTGGAATTTGGGGTTGCAAGTTGGAACTGTGGAGCTGATGGTGGAATCTGGTCTGGTGACTTGGGGCTTTTCAGGAAGGCAGTAAGAAGTGTCCAGGCTGACTAATTCATGGATGGCACAAACCTGACCTTTTGTCTTTTACCAATGGCAATACTCTCTACTGCCGTGTCCTGTTTGAGCTTTGGCTTGTCTGCATAGGAATTCTATTGCTTCCTGGATACTTGTGCCACATGCTCAGCTGCTTTTGTTCCAAGCTGCTACAATTTCTTCCAGAATACTTTTTTGTCTCCAAGCATTCTTTTGCCCCTGCTTTTTTTTTTTTTTTTTTTTTGCCAGTTGCCACTCTATATACTGGACATTTTTCTTAAACCCAATCCATCCTTTGCCCCTAAAATTCCCAGCAAGTGTCATGAATCACACAATGCACCCTCATTCCTTTTCTCAGGTAAGGCAGCTACAGCCTCCATTTGTCTTTCATACTGCCCTTCATTATTAATGGTTTTACTTCTTCAATGTGTCACCTCGCTCTGTATTGTTCCTTCCCAGTCCCCTTTAATTCTGGCTTTCTTGATCTCAGTTTGGCTTTTATATATATATACTTTCGTGAGCCTCCAAAGTACAAATCTACTAGAAAACACACAATGTAAAAATGATACCTTCTTACTCAGCAGATCTCCCTTGTGCATTCATCATAATACTGCCTACTGCAAGAATGAAGAAGTTCTTGCAACTTTTTAACTTGAAGTAAAATAGCCATGCAACAAGGGACAGGCATTTTAGAAACAGGCATTTAACTCAGTATGTTAAATTCCTACAGATCTGAATATCCAGTGCTACACCGAGTCTCATTTCCCAGGCTAACAATACTGCAAAAGTGGCTCCTGTGCCTCCGCTACCCTGATAAAATACTAGTGATGACTGCCGTATCTGTGAATACTTTTACTTGCTATGTTTCTATCTTTGAATGCAGAGATGTTTTACCTGTTGTGAAGTACGATTTAAAAAATATTAATTATGGAAGGCAAATCTTAATCAGTATAAATAATTACTTCAAAATTTGTGATCTAACTTTCATCAACTAAATAAAATTCATCTGCAGAAATTCAACAGAAGGCACTTCCAAACTAACTGTATTTTATCATTTATTTTCCCTAAATGAATAAATAGCCCAACTGAGGGTTAACAGCTCTATTCAGAATGCACTATATGCAAGCTTTGGAAGAGTTAAAACTCCCCACAAATTTGCGGCAATGCCTATATTTCCTAATTGGTTGTATTCGGTTTTTTGCTTAGATTTATCATTGTCAATGACCTGCTGTTTTACTGCTGAGAAACTCATAGTAATGGCAATAAGAAGGAAACATCCATACGTCAGCAAAGTTTTGGAGCATCCCTCTTGCGCATTAAAAGATCAAGTACCTTTCCCCTTACATCTTATTTTAAAGCATGCACATTTAATGATCTTTGCTGTTAAATTTACAATGGCATGACTTGCTTTTACATTCAAATGCAAGCATCTTCAAAACTAACTATAAGTATGCAATGAATTTCTTTGATACTGGTATTAATGCAATTTTTAAACTTCAGGGTCAAAGTGACATTAGTTGAAAGGCTTGACTTGATTTTAAGCATATTGCTTTCTCCAATTTAATGAGGACAATTATGAAATTCAGAATCCTAAATTACAATGTAGAACTTTAAAGAAATTTTAAGCCAGAAATGTCCTTTTTCTTTTCCGAGAACACTATTTTTGTAGTCTAGTTACATAAAACTTAACTTATGTCTAGACCCATAAACATGGCAGGGTATTTTATAGTTACTTTTTGCTTTCTTTTCATTTGCTGCCTTGTAATGTTATGCAATAGTGAAGGAGAAATAAACTGCAGGGTTGTTATTCATTTCATGATTTTATGTAACCTGCAGGTTTAGTTGATCTGTACTTTCTTGCTGCCTATCTAGAGAGACAATTCTTTGGAAAAGGTACAGATACAACTTTCATTTACAGTAACGTTCATTCTAAAAGACTTACTGTTTGGAAGGGGGGAAAGTCAATCAACTCGGAAAATGCACTTCACGGATCAAGTAAATTGATCTTCTTTTCCCTACATAATGGAAGTGTATGATGATTTTTGTATAAACATGGAATATTCATACAGTTAAGGTTGTTTTGTGATTGCTGTTTCAATGGTTGATTCAAAATCTCTCTCTCTCTTTTTACTGTAATGGCTTCTGGGATGGAATAAAGTCAACCTATATTTTGGATTATTTACTTGCAATTTTAAGAATGGCTATTCAAAAGTGAGTTTCACTGAGCTCAGAAGGGTTTATTCCTTTGGTAAACAAATTTAGGATTAGAGTGCTAAATTCTGTAAAAGTCTATAGGGCAAAATGTGGAAGGTCAGATGTAAGAGTTCAAAAATTAGACAGAGCGTAAGAGGCTCACCTAATCCAGCATTTTGTATTCATAATGGCCAACTAAATGCCTATGGGTATCCCACAAGTAGGACCTGTGTGTAACTGTGCTCTCCTCACTTGTGGTACTCAGCAACTGGTATTAAATGGTATAAAGCAGTAGATGATACAGTGGCCAACATCAGAGGCATGGCATGGTCATAATCATTGTCATTATTTTAGGGTTAAAAAGAAAGTTGGGTGACAGTTAGATACAGAAAGAAGCAGTCATAAATCTAAAATAAAACAAAGAAAGAAACAAAACCCACTATAGTAAGATGCCCACCTTTGTGACGTATGAGATGATAGCTGGGCTTTTACTAATGAATAGTGCAATTCTATGCATGTCTACTCAGATGTAAGTTCCACTGAACTGAATCATGTATAGGGCTGCAAGCGAATTCAGCCAAAGTTGGCTCAGCCATCTTTTGTTAATGGAACACATTTCTGTGGATAAGAAATGCCTTCATTCTTTTTACACTGGTGAGCAAGAGGACGGAACTGATGGGTTTCTTTATGGCAACTAATTATAACTATAGACTGGCTGTAAATAGAAATTACAACAGTAGTTTAATTCTCTGTGATACGAGCACTTTTATTCTTCTGACTATAGTCAATCCAGTGATTGTACATTTCTATAGCACATTTATGGATAATCAAGTACTCCTAATATCCTCTGCCCACTTCTTAAGCTATAATGATTCCTGCTTAGCCTTTCTGATTTCAGGGTTTGCTTTCCTGGATGTAGATTTCCTCCCAATAGGCCTCCTGTCTCCTGCTGCTACTGTCAGAGACGGTGAGAAAATATAAATGATGAGAGCTTACTTCTTCCCCTCCTCTAAATCTTAACCTAACCATAATACCTCTGAGTTAACATTATGAAGAACTACCTTGAGGGAAAATAATGGGCCTCTTTAATAAACTGCTGTCATTCTCCATTAGATTTCTAGCTCCCTAAATCAGGTCCAAATAAGAGAATTCTTGGTAGGCCAGGCATCCATGGACACTTTTCAACAAACCTGTCAGCAATTTAGATTCTTCCCCATGTTGACTGCACAAAATGCAAGATGAGGAAGATAGAAAAGGACACACATAAGTGTATTCTAGTCACATGTAATCTCTTCATAAACATACTTGCTTATATGGTACTTTTTGCATTATCTTTCCCCCTACTCCCTTCAAATGCAACACCCTGGTATACAAGTTTTTAAAATGTATACAAACATCAAGTAGTGAATCTGATTTTAGGGCAATTTTATGCTTTTGTATGTATAGAAAAATAGTCAAAAAATATTTTTAGATAACAGCCTTAGTAGAAAGGACCTCTGCCCAATTCGGACCCACCCCCTTCCCCAATATCTCCCGTAATATTCTCAACTCTCTGGAGAGGTTTTTCAAGGGTAAAGATGGCTGTAGAGGGAGAAGGAGGGGAGTCAGGGATAAGAAAATCCCTTTCCATGAAATTAACTGCATTCATGGTTCTTGGGATCCATGCCATCTTCTCTGAAGCAACTCTTACTGATTTTGATGGTGTTAACATGCAAGTATGGATGCTTGGATTAAAGCCTTATTTTAATTTTATGATTCAGTATTGCTATGTGAAAAGTGCTTTTCCTTCAGGGATCAAAAGATGGTGGAAAGAAAAGCTCCAAGACTGGGGACAGCTGTTCAAACTCTTTGCCATGCCTCTGGTGCCTATCTCACCGCCACCACCAAAGACACCAGGGCAAGTGCTTCTATGTGGAACTATAAGAAAGGACAAGTCAATGTAACAGTAGTGTCAGCTGCTGCTGCATTGGAGCTGCAATTTCCCATGGGCTAGCCCATGCCCACCAGTTAGAATCTCATGCCAGTACCAAAATCCTAGCACCTCCTCTCTGCACATGTGAATGGACTATCAGGACTGACACATAAGCATGCCTTTAAAAAGTATTATTGTGGTATTAATTATACTATACTATAATAATACTATAATAATGTATAATTATAGTAAGTATAAATGAATATTTATACTTTAGGAATTAAAAATAATTGTATATTGAATCAGTTCTGAAATTTCTTTTCACAAGCAAACCTTCACACCCATAAATAACAAAATATCTGTATACATACCAAATGGCATCTTCGCATCCTGATAGACTCAAAGCTAAGTGTTAGAATAGGCAGGTGGATTTGCTTTACATAGTTGCACCTTTTGAGGACATCTAAATGAACATATAATATTTAGACATCCAAAATACAGGACTCTTGACCTCAGCCATGTGCTTGTTTAATTCTCACCTTCACTTTCATCACGGAAGCAAACATTCTAGCATCTTCAGACACGCCTCCTATGTATTGCTTTCTTGTGAAGACAGGAGCATGGTCATTTTCATCCTGTACTTCAATGAACACCTTGGCAGTATTACCTAAAATAAAACACAAGGAATTAGAAGAATTTGGCTACACACTGAGTGCTTTTAAGTAATCAGCATTTCTGAAAAGAGACACATAATGGAAGGAAATTAATTTGTAGCATTAATGCCCTGATCTTAAAGGCCTGCAGAGGTACACTGTGCACATTGCATAGAGTGGCTTGCTGCCAACGTTGCTAAAATAGTATTCTGTGTGAGACTTGCTGGCCTATGCAACTCCATTATATAATGTTTCCTCAACTGCATGGAACGGCACCCACAACGGCATTTAGGTGAAATGTTCCTTTGTCCTTTTCTTTAGCTCCAGAATGACTTTGGGTGGTATCACTGCCCCTCATATGAGCATGGTCATGGTAGTTATTGCCTGCTGCAACTGCACAGATCCACACTTCAAGGGCCACAATATTTTACTGATGTGGCACATGATTATTATTTATTAAATGTATATTCCACCTTTCCTCCAAAATGAGCCAGCAGTCGTGACAGGGCACTGATATTGCAGTGACTGCAGTTCATTCTGAAAACAGACTAGAATTTCACATGGTTGGGTTGTTAATCACACAGAGACCATTTCACAACAAGGAGTGAGGGCAGGGTAGCAAAGTGGTAAAGGTGAAGCCATTATTGAGTGGAAGAAGAAACAAGGTGGTAGGATTTGTGGGGTTTGTGTTTAGTGAGACAAAGCAAAGAGATTGATGTGGGACTAGTCACAGCATGTATTTATGACTCTCTGTCATATGAAAGTCTTGGTAGGTATCTCTTAGGAATGGGAAATTTTGCCTCATAATATAGCAAGGTAGCAGGTTGAATGATATGGCTACGAACTCTATCATCATCAATGCATAGACTGAGGCATCTAATCAAATGAAATCTAGCCTTGTATTTGTAACTACAATTTGGTTCCCAGCTTGAACTGAATATGAGTAATCGTACTAATAAAATGGATACCAAACTCACTGCAGCCAAATAATAGATCTTAGATTTGAAAGAACTTTCTTTCTGGTAACCTTGGGCCACAAGAGCACAAAGCCTGAACATCAATATGAAAAGTACATAGTAATCTAACTCCCCCCCCCCCCAAAAAAAAACCCCACATCACTTTCAGACTCCATAATCAAAGAAGTTGACACATTGTCGAAAACGGTGAAAAGTCAGTTTGCTGAAAGAAATCCCATTTGCCAGTGAGAAATGATTTCCTTTCAGAGTTGATTCTTTTCCATGACGGCAAGTTATGGCTGTTTTATACTGCTATATATGGGGCATGTTTTCTTCATATCCGTCACCCTGATTATTTTGGTCTCTTTTCTTTTTGAGTACCGTATTGAAAAGAGTTCCATAGCTGTATCTGGAACAGAAACCACTTCCTATATTGGCCAAGGTGTCAACAATATGACATCTTTTGAAGTCCAACCATTGGAAAAAAATATAACTTCATAAGAAAATGGAATCTCATGCTTTATATGCATGAGAAGATAAACAAGGAACTGGTGATACCTCAGCAGAATATCCAGTTATTCAATTTCTTTGTTGATGTCTACAGGTCTTGTTTTAAATCACCACAAGGTGATGCTTCTATAATTTTCTGTTGCAGACAGTTGCACCTTTCCCTCCCTGCAATTTATTTCTTTGTGACTGTTTCCCTACCTATTGACACCAACGTAATGGAAAATACCTTTGGTAGCTCTAGGCTGGAATAGTTTGGGGGTCTGTTTTGTAGGCATACTGCAGGAATGAATGGACTTTGGATTCAGAGCATCCAAGGCTGCTTCTGACACATGCTATTTCAGCTCCTACTGCCAGTCATAAATCTACACCTATGAATCTTTCTATGGGCATACTGGGGATCTCTTGGCTCCATCAGAACTCCCATCTCCCAGCCTTCAGCAGTGGCTAAAATTGCTCTGCTAGGTTAGAACTACGGCAGTGAATTGTTCTCAGCAGTTCCTTTACTTCAGTTATGCAGTGAAAGAGTATTTTGCACAATTATAATCTATATAAATGTTCCAGATTTGCAGAGCTTGTAAATTGCTAGTTATTGGCAGACTACTCCAGGAGTAAAGATTAATTTAAGTTCCATGCTTGCTGGACAGCAGAAATTTGCATAATATATTTAAAATGTAAATTAAAGATTTCTTCAATAATGCTTGCTGTTCTTGATTTGACAGTAAACAGGAAGGGGGAGGGGGGAGATTGTGGCACACCAGCAGAGCACACCTCTGCACTTTCACAAGAACCAATGTGGCGTAATGGAACCTACTGGGTAACCTTGAGCCTGTTACTCAGTCTAACCTACCTCACAAGGTTCTTGTGAATATAAATTGAAGATGGTGCCTTGAGTTCCTTTGAAGAAAAATGGGATAAATGTATTTTTTAAAAAACCCTATTTGCAGTTGTGCTCCCCACTGATATTTGCATAATCACCAAGATGCTTCCAATTTTTAAACAAGGTATAAAGGTCAATTTTTATTTTAACTATAACAACAACAAACCATATATATATTGTTTTAGAGGTTTCCTAATGACTTGCCACATACTACCTCAGTAATCCTTATAACTATCGATCAAGGGAGAGCAGTATTACCACAACTCTGTTGTTTGTGTTCTAGAGGCTTATTAGAAGGAATAGGAGGGGGAAAGGGCAGTAGGAAAAGAGTTTCTTAAAAGAAAATAAAGTGTGATATTTCTGTTAGTAGAACCCACATTACAAAATAAATGTTTAGACCATCTCCACCTTCCCTGCCTGGTGCACTATGTATTGCTAGAATCAGTGCCTTTTTTGGTAAAAGGTGGCTGGACTCATTTTTTGATAAACGTACTGTGGGCTGCTAGCACATAATGGCTCCCACAGGCAGGGGAAAACAGGAGTGATGGTACTTTGGAACAGTAAGTACCATCACAAAAGAGGCTCTGCTAGAATCACAGAATTGTAGAATTGAAATGAAGGGACCATAAATACCATTTATTCCAACCCCTGCAATGCAAGATTCTTTCACTCATTGTGGGGCTTGAACCCACGATCCTGAGATTAAGAGTCTCATGCTCTACCGACTGAGAAGCAGAACTTCTCCTTAGCCAAAAGACTGAGAAGCCCTTTCAAGACTTAGCCAGACATGACCCAAGTCAAATACAAATGGCCGATCAGGTCATGTTGCTGAACATTTATGTCATGTTCTGCAACAGGAAATAATAAGTGAACTGCATTATAACTTCTATTTATGTTTTCTGTTAAAAGAGAATTAAATCCACTTTCAACTTCTTCTTTTTAAGCTAAGCTAGCTAAAATGTTACTGTGAAAGGCAACTGGCAGACCTTGGTTTGGTAGCTTTCAGTACTTCCAGGTCATCGAAAGAAAGCTGAAACTGGAGCATACAAGAGGTGTTTTCAACACTACTAGTCTACTTAGCTCAATATATTTATTCAAATGTCAAGTAATCCCTTCCTCTGCATAATTAAAATTATTCTGTTATTTCTGTGTCTTCTAATTTCTGACATTAAACTATTAAAGCCTTTAGTCCATATAGTTATTTATCTACATAAATCAATCTACCTTCCAGCTTTAACTTCGATGACATTTAATTTCATTAACACCTTCATTTCAGCTCATCAGTTCATTTTTATACATGGCATATATTTCATTGGTTTGGCAGCTTGAGAGCACAACATCTGTGAGTCACTCATTATTTAACTCTTTCCTGCTAGGAAGCTCCCAAGCAACCAGCAGCTAACTATAATGGAAGAATTAATATGTCAAAATATAGTCATTGGTTTGTCTTCCAGTCTGGGCTAACAGATGTTATAATCCCAGATCTCATTCTTCACACAAGCAGATATATGCAAGAGGAATGTATTTGTTTTGATTGTGGAGGCAACTGCAAAAACACCATGTGTGACATAAACACATCTAATCTATCTATCAAGTCTAATTTACAACAGACTTTTGTGTCACTCTCAACTATGAAATGGAATCCAGCATGAGGTTAGGGAGGCAAAGGGTACAGTGTATGCCCGTAGGAGCATGTGTTATTCTAAAGTTATTGAGATATATGGAGGAAAGTAGGCTAGCATAATCCTGCCCCACTTCCCCAGGATTCCCCCCCCCCCCCAGCATGGAAGCTTTAGCCCCCTCCATGAGTTATCCCTCAAGCAATCATTGTGTGGAAGCAGAATGCGAGACTCACTTTGGGGGTTCTACATCTTGGTGGGAGTCTACCTGTGAATAGGAGTCTCTCCCCGACAGATGCATCTCTCAGCACATGAATGGCAGAGAGGTGAAGCTGATAGACAACAGCTTGGGATCAGTGTGGGATCAGTGTGTGAGGCCCATATTTATACCCTCACATGCAATCATTAATCATGTGAGGGGGACGACCTGAATGGGTGTTTAAGTTTTAAATATTGGGCTTTATTTTCAATATAGAAACTATGCAACCCCTACAAATGAAGAAACTGCAAACTCTCCCTTATTGCCCTCTACAAACCCGCATTATTTTACTGGCTACTCTAGAAATTTTGGCTTAAAACCAAGAGTGCTATTTTGCTAGTGGAAAATGTCTTCCTCTTCAGCAAGGGCTGTTTCTGATGAAGTGGAAACATGCTGTGTGAGTAAAGTGAGGCCAAACCTAGATTTCTTCCACTCACAAAACTCTTTTCATGAGGTGTTTTTTAATGGTCCACTGAAGTTTATTTGCTATCACATGAATTTTCTTTCTCCACTATATTTCTCATCACTGTGAGACTAGCACTTATTCAAGAGTTCACATAACGGCAGTAATATATTTTCTCCTTCTGCTCACAGTTGCTTAGATCCACCCCATGTAATGGCAAAAGCAATAATAAATATTTAACTTTTATTTGGGACTTCAAAATATTCAGAGTACTTTACATACATTATCTCATCTCAGAACTCACTATAACAGCTTGAAATACATGCTGGTACTATTATCCTGCAGAGGAGTGGAGACTGAGAGGAAACTGAGAGAATTGTAGCTTGCCTGAAGTCATGTAATTCACAACTGAGGTGAGATTACAACCAGAGATTTCCCAACTCAGACTCTTAGACACTCTGCTGCACTAGCTCTTCACTTGCTTTACCTACAGCTCATTCCTTCTTCACTGTATCTGATCTTTTCCTCTTTTTTAAAACAAAAAAGCATGGTGAATGCTTCCAAGATAGAGGCATTTTGCACCAGATAAAGGTGAGGCTCAGAAAGGACAGTGATAGGTTTTAAACAGGCAATATTGTAATATATCAAGAATAGTTTTATACTTCATTATTCACACCTTATTTCTCTTCATGGTGATAAATTCCAGGGGTGCAGTGCCTACCTATATTTGGTTTCCCTGAGAAGGGAGGTGACTGGAGATGACAGACAGACAATTCTGTCAATTCCAGTTTCTCATTTTTCCAATCTTAAGCTCAGTTCTCAACATTTCTGTGCTTTAAAAGTGCTCATGAAAATTGATCAGCATTTTAGGGCAAATTTCTCCTAAAGTAGACATTATTTTTGTAGGTAATTTTGCCTAATATGCACATTTTTGCAAAACAAATTTCCTTGGTATGCTCTTTTAAGTAACATGCATTTAACGCACACTTTATCCTAGTATATGCATTTATGCACACATTACCTGGCTGGAGAACAGCATTGCAAAATTTGGAGAAATGTTTTGAAAGGTGGCTGTGTTTCAGCTTGCACATTGTTTAGGAAACTGAGAGTTTGGTACATGCATATTTGAATGCAAACTGAATAAATTATCTCCTCCATCCCTACACGAGGCCTATGGTATCTTGTAACAGCTGAGTGAAGGAAAGGTGGATACACACCAAAACTCCAGATTTACTGCCAATATCAGATCTCCAGAAGGAGGCAGTGAGCACCCCAAAATACTACTAGATTACAGAGCCTCTAAAGCTCTCTTTCCCCAGATCTCTCCCAGTTGGACTCATTCTATGACTCAATCTGCAATTCTGTTGTTTATTTTCACAGAGAGACCTAGAATACATCCATGCTTAGCTAGAGGTGGAGAAAGGGGAGGCATGTCCCCTTTCAGGACCACCTAGATATTTCCTAGCTATTCAGAAATTACCGGTACCCACAGACAGGAATCAAGTGCTTGGCCACTTGGCCACCAAACATTAAATAAAATTTGCAGTCACTGTGGGCTCATTAACCTACTGTCCTGCCCAAGCCCTCAGTCTTACATTTATATGCAGTTGAACTGAAATATTTACCAAGCTCCATGGCATTAGGTGAACACTACTTTTGGTTGATCCTCCCTCAGAGGAATGCTCAGCAGAAAAAGAATGGAGCACCTGTTCTTTTCCACAGTAGGTTAAAAGTAGACAGTTATTTCTATTACAAAGGCCGCTTTAATTAAACTGTGGGTGAGCAATATAAATTGGATGGGCATCAGTAATAATTTATGCAGTTCTGCCCTTAACGATCTGCCAGGATGTTCTTGCATATTGGCAGGTAAAATAAACCTATCTATTGCTAAGCTCAATTTCTGCCTTAAAAACCTGGCTTCAGCCACAGTAATTTAATGACAAATCTTACCTGTTATTTCAGTTCATCAGTTGCCTGCCTTTTAAACAATCAATCACTAGTTTAATCTGGTAAATGTAAATACATTTGTCTATCACTAAACTTCAATACACGGACCATTTTGACATAATAAAGGGAGTGCAAAATAATTACAATGTAGTACAATTTAATAAACAAGAGCTACAACATGTTAATGAGTGATACTGAATGTCTTGCCAGAAGCAGCAAAAGGCAGGCCACCTTCTCTCCCCTCCCTACAACCACTGCATTCCCTCTCCCCAAATCTGCTCCCCCCAAAATGTGTTGCACAAGCAGAATGGTACTGTTTGAAGTCACCCCCTTCTTCTTTTCATTTTTGCTTCTGATACTGTTGGAAAACTACATATTACCTTAAAACATGTGGCTGCTGCCAACCTATGTCTTATTCCTACTTCTTCTGATGATATTTAGTTAAAGTAGTGATGGCCCACTAACTTGGATAGCTTGAAAAGAGGATTAGACAAATTAATGGAGGGTAAGGCTACTAGTGGATACTAGTCACAATGTCTATGCTCTGCCTCCAGTGCTGGGGACAGTAAGCCTCTGAATAGCAGTTACTGTGAATCACAGGTGGAGAGACTGCTGTTGTGCTAAGGTCCTACTCGTTGCCTTCCCATAGGCCTTCGGTTGGCCACTGTGAGAACAGGATGCTGGACTAGATGAGCCATTGACCTGATTGGGCTTCCCTTATGTTCTTAAATCTGTCACGTGATAAGATATTGTCACACTCAGCTATTTCCATGCCTCCTACAAGTTGCAGACAACTGAAGTTTGACACAGCTACATAACAGAACCAAAATAGCTGGAGAGAAAAAAAATAAACTTGACTTACGGTCTTAAACTGACAAAGGCTTTCCGGAAAGGTAGCCAGGTCAGTCTGTTGCAGCAAAAGCAAGAGTTTTTAAACTCATGGTTAAAAGACTGGCAGGGATCTTGCAGATATACAACTCAAAGGGTGGAGTGGAATTCTACCTCATTATTAGCTGAGCTGTTTTGTCCCTGAAGCATCTGCTCTGAATAAGAGCAGGCTCCCCAGCTCTAAAAGCAAGCGTGGTAGAGAATAAAGACTTTAATCTCTGTATTGTTCCCCTTTTAAACTAACCCCAAGGCTTTCTGTGTCTGTGAGCAGATGGAGGGCCCAAGGAAGGATACTGCCTTCTACTTTTCCCTCTCCACTCCTCTCACAAGGTCCACTGACTCTACAGAGCAGCAGGCAGAAAGATGCTTGTGTGAGTGGGGTGTTTTAAATGCAGAACAGGTACCAACAAGGACTTATAAACTTTCTTCCACTAATGTTGTATGGTGAACTCCTGCTATTGAGCCCTGCTGCTGCTTAGTGGGGAGATATATGTAGTTCTCATACATGTGAATAAAGTATTCCAGATGTCCTTGAAATAATGCAAATTGCTACACATAATCTTAGGAAGTAGCATAGCTTTTTCATCACATCTCTTCATTTAAAGTGGGGTGGGGAGGGAAAGTGTGTCCCAAGTTGTTAGACTACAACTCCCATCAGTCCTAATTGGCATGGCCAACAGTCAGGGATGATGGGAGCTGTAGTCTAACAACATTGAAGGCAGGATTGCAGGTTCCCCATACTGGCATGAGTAGATAAATAGCTTCTGCTGTGGTGGGAAGGTAAACAGCTTTTCCATGCACTCTGGCTTCAGTTATGGTGTTCCATTGTGCCAGAAGTGGTTTAGTCATGCTGGCCATATGACCCAGAAAGCTGTCTGCCAACAAATGCCAGCTTCTTTGACCTGAAAGTGCAGATGAGTGCCGCACCCCAAAGTCGAGTTTGACTGGACTTAACTAACCAGGAGTCCTTTACCATTTACCTTTACTTTTACCTGTACCCCACATAAATCTATCTAATCTATCTATCTATCTATCTATCTATCTATCTATCTATCATCTATCTATCTATCTATCTATCTATGAAATAGAAACTTTGAAACAGCACGCGCACGCACACACACAGGCACACAGACACACAGACGCACACACGAAATAGAAACTTTAAAACAGCACACATTTCTTAAAAGGCACTAAACAGTAAAGCTGCCTCATTTCAACTTAAAGGTGGTGGTAGGGAAACTAAACACCTTTTTTCGCAATATGATTATCCACCTGAGAAATACTCATCACCTCTATTGCTTAGTTCTTGAGCATGGCAATTGCTCTTTGAGGTGATAAAACAGAAGAGAAGATGCATTCTCTCTGTAAACATCCTATAGCTATAAACAACCTCCTAGTCTACAGCTGACACAACAGCAAAAAGAAGATAGTGATCAAAGGTAACATTTACCGAAGATGAAGTTTCCACTAGGCATCATCTGCCAACTGGCAACACCTTTATCTTTGAGGACTTATTTTTCAGCCATCTATTTGTATCCATGACCATTTTCAGAGTGACACTAGAACAGCCTGGAGGCTTCTTCCACTGAATCTCTGCCAAAGCCTGCTAAAGTTGGGTGTCATATGTAACAGGAGTGATAATTCAAGAAAAGATAATAAACTGTGACAACTACTGTCAGCAGTTGTACAATAAGCAACCGTCAAGCATTATACCTGAGGGGTCATGAGAACTGAGTTGAAATATAAACAGCCACCTTATTTTTTGGGTACTGTAAGAATTAAATATGAGAAAATATGCGACAAAACCCCTCAGTTTTGACTCTCTAGAATATGGGACAACACTGTGATCTACTAGTAGGATACAGCCCCACTGGTGTGAATCAGATTGCATTACTAAGCCGTAAGGTACTAGATTCTCTGTCAGGCCTTTCCGGAATGAAAACACCTGACTGTGACTGTAATAATAATATTTCCCACATGCCATGGCTTTAGTAAGGTATAATGGTTACAAAAATATATTATCTTGTCACACTTTTCTTCTATCCTCTTAGATCTCTTTGTTCTTCTTTTGCTTTCTAAGCTTCTCCTTCACACATTGCTTTGGCTTCCTGAAATTCTCCATTCCACTTCACTGCAATGCTCTTTCTTTCCCCTCAGGTGAGTGTGTCTTATATTATTTATTATGAGTAAGTGCCAGGTGCATTCTCTTAAAGTGACACTCACATGTTGTCGTATCTAGCACTGCACTTTCAAAGCACAGATCCATCTGGATCCACACTTCCAAAAGGCACCCCTTTTTGGTATGTTGCATGGATGGATATCTGCAGTGTGTGAGAGAGAGATGCTTCACCCTATCTCCATGCCACACAGCTTCTCTCTTATTAAAAATAGAAGGAAGCAGTGCTGGGTGGTGAGGAACTTAATGGAGAGAGGATGAGTGGTGTCTTTGGCCCCGCCCACTACTCTCAGTGGCCTACCACCATTGTTTTAAGGTGGACTTCTACCTTTTCCACTTCAAAATTACTGATTTTTGCTTTCTGCCTCAAATTCTTTTCATTTGCGGGCTCAACATTTTAAGTGGGGTAAGATGTTTGTGGTCAACTTCTGTAGAAGTGATAGGTTTCAAGAGTCTTCTTCCCATTCTTCCTCAGGCGCATGTGCCCAGCAGGAATTCTCAAATGCAAGGGTTACTGCAGTGACTGTAGAATCCATCCATTGCAGCTGCTGGTAGAAACATGCCCTTGAAGATGGATTTCACCCCAAAACATGGCAGGCCTGGAATGAACCATATTTCTAGCACCTAAAGTTTGTTCTTCTCTTTTGCCTGTCAGTGGTGCCATCTCCGCCTTATGCTGTTGTTGTTTCTCTTCTTCCAATTACCAACTCTAGATGAATTATAAGCACGTCAAGATTTGTCTTCTGATCTTGTCTGGAAGATCATTAGCATTTAGGTACATCCATCATTCATATATATATATATATATATATATATATATATATATGAAGCAGCTATTTATATATGATAAGGAGAACTCTTGTGTCATACACTTTTGACAGCTTCTGTAAAGACACATCAAGAATGGAACTTGGCTCATATGATGATAAACTCTGCCAATCATTCAACACACCATATATGAATTTCTAAAATAGGTGGGGTGGGACGCGGGTGGCGCTGTGGGTAAAAGCCTCAGCGCCTAGGGCTTGCCGATCGAAAGGTCAGCGGTTCAAATCCCCGTGGCGGGGTGCACTCATGTTGTTCGGTCCCAGCGCCTGCCAACCTAGCAGTTTGAAAGCACTCCCAGGTGCAAGTAGATAAATAGGGACCGCTTACTAGCGGGAAGGTAAACAGCGTTTCCGTGTGCGGCTCTGGCGAGCCAGAGCAGCGATGTCACGCTGGCCACGTGACCCGGAAGTGTCTCCGGACAGCGCTGGCCCATGGCCTCTTGAGTGAGATGGGTGCACAACCCTAGAGTCTGTCAAGACTGGCCCGTACGGGCAGGGGTACCTTTACCTTTACCTTAAAATAGGTGGGGAAATGAAAGAAAGTGAAACAGGGCTGGTGGACGGTTCACAAACATCACATCATCTTTAAAGTATTTACATGCTTCATAGTTGCCAATAATATTGCATTCATCTTGACTCTGGTGAATGAAGAAATGAAAGTGACAAACACCCCATGGACCCAACAAGTGTTTGTTTAAGGGAGCCATACTTTATAATCAATATGTACTGATTTTTAACATTGAGCCTCTGGGAATAAATAGCCTCAAAAAGCCATGTTCACAGTCTGAAACAGTACTGGAAAACAAAAGGTAGCAGAACAATGGAAATTATAAAACAAAAAATAGAACCATAAAATGCATATAGATGTTGCTGTTATCATTTTACTGATAAAGAGGTATTGGAATTAAAATGGAAAAGGAAAAGAAATATTGAAGCTGAGAGATTTTTCCCTACTAAAAGTGCAGAGCTGAGGCTGTTTTGGCAGACAGCCACTGACTGAAAGAAAACTGTTATTGTTTTACTTTCTAAAACTGGCTGAATAAGGAAAAAAAATACTTCAAAATAGCGCTTTACTTAATTAAAATATGTTTCTGATAATAGAGATTATATATATATATATATATGGCCTTCCATTTTCTAAGCTCTGTGGGTTGGAGGAATCTTAAGCTATTTAACCACTGGGGCCTTTCAGGACACCCAAGGAAATAACACAGACTTTCTTTGCTATGGAAGAGCTAGCAGCTGTGTGCGATGAGTGATATTTTCTGTGAATGCTAATTTTAATAAGAGGTGCACTCGCTCACATCAGTCTTTGGGATCATTTTTGGCATACTGCCTATGAAAATGAGAAACATTACAAGGATATGCCCTGAAGCAAAAACATAAAATGGAATCAATAACATTCAAGTTGTCTTCATCACAAAATTTATTTTAATTGCCCTGCAATTCATTATTATTTGGAAGTCTGATTAGCCAAGTGTTTTGATGTTCTCAGAAGACATGTTGCCGTGACTCCCAGTATTTTGGTTCATGGTTATTATGGCTCAGAGACAAATGGGAAGGCTGGATTAATTCAAACAATTGCTTATGAGACATGCTGTGCCCCTTAGAGTTTTCCCCTACATCCCTATCCAACTAGCAGCATATCTTATGATGGAAACATCATTGCTCTGAAATGGAGCAATCTTTTTTGCCACTTTTCAGGGACCTACAAAACTGCCATGTACTGAGACAGGCCACCAGTCCCCATCTACCTCAGCATTATCTACTGGCAGCAACTGTCCAGAGCTTCAGCCAAAGGTCTTCTCCAGCCCCACTTAAAGATGTCCTCTCCTAGTGAACTGTGGCCCCTTCAGTTAATTGCATGATGTCCTTATAATGGAGCAATAGTCCACCATGTTAGTAGCTATCCCATTCTGCCATAAAAAATGTATAATTCCAAGATTTGATTACAGTTCACTTCTGTAGTCTGGAAGGCAGATGTGGCATTACAAAACATTTCATATCACAACTTGCGACTTGTATTTAAAATACACCAAAAGAAGAAGAAAAACCACACAGAAAACTGTGTCTGCAGAGAGGTAAATGTTTTCAGAAAAGCAGAAATGTGCATTATTTCCTCTGTCTAACCTGCGGCCCTTCAGATGCTGCTAGACTACAACACCCATCATCTCTGACCAGTGGTCATGCTGATTGTAGCCGACTGGAGTTTAGAGTCCAGTAATATATTGAGGGCTATGCATTCTACCCCACTGCTGTAGAAGAACAGAGTAAGCCCATCCAACCAAATTAAAACTTGAAGATGATCTCCTTGTTCTATTACTTAAATCCATTAACTTTAATTAATTGGGATGAAGCAAGTAGATATTCATAAATTAAATGGCCATAAATTTTAATCAATTTAAGATACCAATTAATGTATTGTTCTTATTTAGCTTCATGAACATTTAATTATGCTTATTGAAAAGTTTAAAAGACTTCCATTCTTTGCTGACTGCATACCAGGAGACACTCTTTCATAAAGTATTCATGCAGAACTTATTGCTATATTATTTGACCAAATCTTCCAGTTTTAATTATGATTCACACTTTTCATTTAAATACTTGTTTCTTGTACTAAGAAACTTTTAGAAAAGTTGCTAACTCAAGATTGCGTCAGGTTTCAGAAGCTGAGTGTAAATTGGTACAGGAGAATGTATGAAACACATAAGTGTTTCCTTTAAAATGAAAGATAGGAAACAGAATATTGTGTGTGTGTGTGTGTGTGCGCGCGCACACACACACACACTTTGTTCATATATACTGTGCAGGATTTTCCTCAGAGAGAAACACAATATTACATTTTTTTAAAAAGTAAGCACGACCCATCCTTTATGTGTAGTGGAGTCTGGTCCATTAGTATGGATACGACACTGCCCCACCAACTACAGCTCTCAGCTCAGCCACACCCCATCCACCTTCTTAATTACAACCAGACAAGAGGATGAAGCTGTCAGCCTCTTTAGTCTCAGCATTAGCCTTGTAGAACTAAGCAAGGAAGAGGATGAGGGCAAAGGGGCTCTGGCTCCACCTACTGTTGGCCTCCCTGCCTTCCAACCTACCAACCCTAATGGGTAGCAGCCACCACTGCTTATGTATATAGCTGTATAGCCTTTTATTGGCCATATGCTACTACAACTCCATGGAAGAGAGGCATTCTGTGTCACCCTGATGATAGTAGTGGGGATGGTCTTACCAAACTGTGTTGAATCTTCAGAAAGACTGACATGTGGAGGAGGCTGGGCAGAGATGAAATGTTTGGCAGTGCAGAAGCCACCCTACATCCTGCAACCAGCAAGCCATCCAGAGAGCTGCTGGCGATGCACCAGGACAGCAGTATTCAGTCATTACATTTTCAAACAACACACGGCATATTGTTAGCACACAGTAAGAGCCAAATAAGTAAGAGTCCTAGATATTCTTACAGTAGAATTAAGTTGTAGTGGCTTGAGGCTCTCTTTGTACTACTATATCTGAAACTGCTAGGCAAATTTAGCACATGAAGGAATTAACTAACAATGTAAGAAAAGTGGCAGATTAATTCTTAAGGTAATGTGTGCAGCATCAGTGGTGGGGGAGGTGATGAGGGGGAGAGCAAGATGACTTTTTGCTCAAATATCCAAATGCACAAAGAAATAATAAAAAAGGTGAAAGTAACTTGCTTTTGGATGGCACAGGTAAATTGGAGCGGACCACTTGTAGTGAGTCTGCTTGCACACGAAGTAAATAGCTTTTCACAGTTTCATAATCCAGTGGGTTTTTGACGGAGATGACACCTGTTCTGTTATTAATAGCAAACACATCTGGAATGCAGCAAAGAAAGGAAAAATTAGTGACATTTGTTCCCTCCCCTCTCCCTTAAAAGTACTTTTTATTCATGTATCGTACTAGACCACCTGGGACAGTATTACTTACCGTCTTCATTTCCTGAAACAATGGAATAGATAATCGTCTGATTCAAAGCAGCAGCAGTTACAACAACAACGTGAGTTCCTTTGGGTGCACCTTCACTCACAGGAGGGGGCCTGCAAAATTGGGCAAAACAGATTGCTCTTTCTTATTGTCACGTTCTCAGTGCTCTACTGAAATAATATATACAAGATTTTTCTCCTTGTCTGGCAGACAAGAAGAACCTGGAAGCTCTGTATGACTAGGATCATGTAATTCCAGCTGTTGCCTGACATGAAATAAGGAAAAAAAATAAGCATACAGAATAAAGCAACAATAATGGCTTGAATCACACACTAGTGGCGTGATTGCTGCTTAAATTTGCTGCTACAAGTGAATATGTAAACATTTCAATCCCTTTCCCACATGGGTCTGCCTGATTGCTTGTGGAAGGAATTCCAATATTCTCACAGCCATATAAGATCCCCCCCCAGCCTTATTGCAGAAAATGTTGGTGGGCAATCTATGCCATTGATTAAACGTTTTAAGCACATCTATGATTACTCCTGTCCTCTGCACAAAAGATTTCTGCACAAAAGAGGCTGGATAAACTTGCCGAAAGAAGTAAGCTCAGGACTAAGGCTGAGCTAGAAAGAATAATGTAGTTGCTAGTTATTGTCTTTGCTGAAGAAAAAGGGCCATGCAATGGAGACGCACGCCCTGAGAAGCTTCTCTCTAAAATGTCTCTGCTGTCAAGCAGCCGTCACAAATAAATGTGCTTGGCAATAAAATGCTGTTCCCTGCACCTTTGAACATGAAGCCATTATTCAGTTAGATCAGTTTGAAAGGAAAGGAAAATGCTGAAATCAATTTATGTTTCTCCACCATTTTGCAGGACATCGTAGGCCTAAGGGCTATATGAATCTTTTCAAATCAGGTCAAATATGAGCCTTGATCATTCTGTAAATGTCCATGGCAAGCATGGATGGATTATCCCATTGCCCTTGTTCGATGCATCTTAGAACCGATTTTCATTTTACTTTTTATACTCTGATCGTACATCTGATGACAATATGTATGCATATCCAGAATGTAGGGTGTGTGCATGCAAATATGAAATTAGAAACAATTATGGGAAAGACTGGATTTTTAAAAATAGACACACACCTAATTCTGCATGTATTTGTCTATGCAGGCTATATACAGGGAAACCCACATCTTCTGTATTTAGTTATCTATTCATACCAAAATACAAAGTATAAAGAGAGAATTGGCTCTAAGATAACTCCAGTACTCTAACTCAGCTTCAGTATGTTGGGATGAAATTTCACCATATGCTGATATACTTGCACAGGAAGGATAGATAGAGAGGAACCTTCCTAGACTGTCTTTCTAGACTGAAGCTATTGATCTTCCCTTAGACCAATACTCTCGGAATTGTTGGCCTCATTTCCTTCTTCATCCTTTCCTTGGGAGAGGAGACAACTTTGTGTGTGTCTCTTGCTGAGATGAAAGAGCATGCATGGCTCTTCACATCTCCACCTTAGTTAGAACAAGGATCTTTGCTTTCAAGTATGTACTTCCTGCAATAAACACAGCCTTTTATTTTCTTAAGAGCAGAGTCTCTGTGTGATTATATCCAGGATAAAGTGTGCTCCTCCAGGGATCCATTCTGCTTCCGTAAGCATGTTAACACCAACTCAGTCATCCTTCCTCTGAATATTGCGCTTCTGCTGGTGTGTTTGCACCTTGCTAGCCTCTGCCTAATACCCCTCTACCTCCTGGTAAGCAGGAGCCATGCAAAGCAAACAGAGGTCAAGTGAATAACCTGCAGTGTAACCTTTTTTCATAGGGTATTTGCTCTATCCCCATTGATTGACTGGGTTGCCCTTTTGTATCCTTGCTTGCCATGCACACAAATAATGTGTGAAAAGAGCTACAGCCTTTGCTAGCAGTGCACCTAAAAAAGGTATTTAAAAAGTGAAATTTTCACATTTGAATTCCAGGTTGGAGTGACATGCTTTTCATTAAAGAACAGTAGAAATGTTTGCTACTTAATGCTTAGTAAGATATTTGGAAATGCAGAGCCACAGAATTATTTTGTGACTGATTTTCCCATATAGAAGCATTTGGGCTGCAGTTGGGTGCAGCCTGAAATCTGATAGCAGACACTATAGTGAAGTTATGGATGACAGGATAAGAATCATAAATTTAATTGTAATCCAACAGATTGAACTGGTTTTCAATTAAACTTTTTTCATTTATCTGGCTTCTGCATTGGTCTGCATGACACCAAAATTCAAGTAATGATAACAATACGTTATTGATGTAATTGGTGAGCAAGGTACATTTGACAAACTCAAATACAGTACAAACAATTTTCTACCTTGTTATTTTCAAGACCTGCAGGCTAGATTCTTTCCATGTCCACTTTTCTAAGATGAAGTCTTTAAAAATTCAAAATGGATTTTTGGGGAGTGCGTGTAAAAACCCTTCTTTTGATCCTAACCTGTTTTTAGCACTTTCTTTTTTTAGTAACATCTCTGTAACTCCTGTTCTGACATTGCTGAATTCTATGGATTGAGAAATCAATATCAATTAGGAAGGTGCTTTTGCATTCAATATGGAGAATTTGAAGGAAGTGAATAGAGAAACACCAAAATTCATGTTCTTTGTAACCTTATAGTAATTGTGCCTTATCGATTTAACTTCCTTGAGTTAACTAATGCAATCAGGTTCAAAGAACAATACATCACTTCAATGAAAACATACTGTTAGTCCCTTAAGAAACTTTTGTCGAAACATATGGAACTGAATGGGTAAAAAGGATAAAAGCTAATATGTGGCTGTGTTTGTCCTGTGTACTTTAGCTCAAGTACTTTTCCTGTTTCTGTAAAGGTCAATTATTAAGCTAGAATCTTGCATTAATTGCACAGAGGGGCTCAATTTCTACAAAGGGGCAGTGGGCCTGTGCAGGTGGCTCTGCTCCTGAGGTTGCCCAGCTCCTCAGCATCGCTATGATGGGTCTACCCTCTTCTTCCCCAAGGGGAGGCATTGTGAGCGGGTCTCGCATCCCCCAGCCAATCAGGCTGGCTGGGGGGCGTGGTTTGCTGCTCTTAAGCAAACACAGGACCGTGGCTCAGCCTGTTTGTTTCCTGCATGCATGGATCTCCCTTCCTCCCTCCCTCCCTCTATTCTTGTGCATTCAACACCTGACCTTGCTATGGACCTCGGTTGGTCACCTGTTGAAGGGGCCTGGTAGAATTTTTTTCCACTTCGCAGATTGGCACCAGCCACTTGGTTTTTTTTGCCTACCTCGTAGCAAATTGCCACAACTTTGTAAGGTTTGGTGGTTAGGCATTGGAAAATGCATTGTGTGTTGGAGGGGAGGTTGTAGCCATCACCTAGCCCTCCCCTTGAAGGGTATTCCGTTAAAGGAATCTGGTGGTCATGGTTCCTGAGCGAAGCCCAGGTGGTGGCTAGGGCCATGGCCCGACCCTCCAGGGACTCTAGGGGAGAATTTCCAGTTGATTTCCACCAACAGGTTCCCCCTACAGGTTGTTAATCCTTGTGTGACTTCCTGCAGGATGGACAGGCATCAAGTATAGTCTGTTCGGATCCAGTGCCTAGGCCCTAAGCCAATACTACTCACATTCTATAAACAATAAAGTTGTGGCCATTTTTCGCCCATTAACCTAAAATACTGGTGTCCATGTGTCTTATTTCATCATAAAGTGGGGGACAGGGCCTCGACTCACAAACATGTCTTGGCCTTCTTAAGAATATATTTGCTTTTTTTAAAAAAAAAAGTGGTAGTAGTAACCTGTCTCCTTCAGTCATAGTCCCCTTCCAACCCCCCTAAGTATGAAGAATGTGTACATTATAACACACTGTCATGTCTCATGCCCAACATATGCCAACAGAGGCTCTTATGTGTAACAGAAGATCTTTATCTAGGCATATATAGGCTTGGCAACGGACACAGTTCAGGAGTCACAATTTGGAAATTCAGGCATCAACCAAGATGTTCAGAACTGGATGGAAACAACAAAGTTGTCCCAACAGTTTCCACACCCTGCCCATCAAGCTCTTAAATAACAGACTTTGCAGGAATGTTAGGAGTACAAATGTGTACTCCTCTGAGGTGGGTGCTATTTGAAGCTGGATGTTGTATTTGGCAATGAATGCATGTGATCTGCTGGTCACAGGTATGGAGACAGGATATGTGTAATTTCAAGCATTTCCCACTTATCAGAAGATTGTAAATTGGGGACACACAAGCACAGAGGAGGAACAGACTTCTCTCCTGCGGTCTAGGGCTTTGGATATTCCTTTCCTAGTGTGGTAAAGATCCACACTGCAGTGACTTCCATTCATGAATCTAAGAAGAAAAGTGGTCCTAATGTTCCCTCTCTGTTCCATTGAGCACCAGAGAATAAAATCATTCTGTTTTAGAGCTCTGTAAAGTTTAGCTGACATATTTTAATTTATAGCATTTCACCTTTGCATGCCTTTGTGCTTGTGTGTGCTGTACCACGTCAGTAAAACATCTGCAATAGGCTGAGCTGCCAACATTCACTGCTTCCAGAAGGCCAATTTAAATTGTTTCTTTTTCTTCTGTGCAATATTATTTGCAAGGTATGTTCAGTGGGATTGTGTGTCTTTTTCTATGCCCCCTCCTTACATTTGTCATATTGGTTCATGAAGTTTTGACCTTTCGGTGATATTTACCTCAAAAAAAAGATGACAAGGGAGTTTAGGTATTATTACAATGAACCACTGACATGGCCTATTATCCTTAAAGATAAATGTCAAACTTCATTCTGATGGACTTAATGTCATCAGGTGCAATGCATCCTTGTGTAGTCCTTGCAAGGATTCAAAATGAAAGCTAGAAGTCAATATTTTTGTCAGGAATTCTTCAGAATCAAAAGAATAGGGGTTCAAACTCCACTCTTCAAATAGCTCTTTAACAATCAAGTATTACAGCATAGTTGCCAAGATGAATTAGATATGGAAAGGTTATTCTGTACGCCGAAAGACAGTGAAAAGGTGGGATGTGCTGCTAAATAAATAAATAAGAAAAGAAAGAAAGAAAAATGAAGGTGTAAGAATTCTTAAATTTTTATGATAAATTTATACTACAGTGGACACTCAGGTTGCAAACGTGATCTGTGTGGGATGCACGTTTGCAACCCGCAGCGTTCACAACCTGCGTCTGCACGTGTTGCGTGCACGCACATGTTGCGATCTGGCGCTTCTGAGCATGCGCAAAGCGCGATTTAGCTTCTGCGCATGCACAACCGCTGAAACCCAGAAGTAACCCCTTCCGGTACTTCCGGATTGCGGCAGTCCGTAACCCGAAAAAACGCAACCTGAAGCGGCTATAAACAGAGGTATGACTGTATTTGTTAAAAATGATTTTGCTGGGGGATGTTTGCCATTAAGAATTTATTTAGCAGCCCCTTCATTTCTTTTGATAATAGTAAGAGCTGAAAAAACTTTTTTTAAACTTCTTTGTGAAGGTCAGAAGAAAGTCTTCCTTTACTGTAGCAGTTGATGCAGAATCTTGCTATGATTACATGCCTCATGTCTTCTGTATTAAACTCCCTTAGGGAGGTGTCCTGAGATTCAGTTATTTGACTTTGAAAGAAGGAGGAGAAAAGAAGTATTATTGTACAGAATCCTCTAAGGAAGAATACTTTGATTTGTTGTGCCTTTTTGAGCATTCTAAAGAGAAAGTCCTGCTAGTGAAAATGCTTTGGTTTGTGAGAGCAAAAGATGTTCTTGGGATCATTATACTGAAGTGGGGCCCATACAGAAAATGAACAGGAAAGAGATGAAATGGCTGGAAAGATATTGGCTTGGTTCTCACACAGTGCTAAGCCGTGGTTTGTTGAACTATGAGTTAACCATGAGTTGTATCACAGATAAATCAAGCAAACCATGGTTTGTTTCTCAAAACTTTGGTTTGTTTCCCCGCTGTGTCTGTGGTGGGATGGCCATATAAATGATGATTAAGTAAGGGTGTGGGGTTCAAACATAACACAATCCACAGTTAAGCAAGGATCATGGTTTCTTGGTAATAAATAAGAAAGCATAGTTAAGCTGTTGGGTTAATAGATAACATTAGTGTTTTTCTTGAACTACCGTGGTACTTATCCAGGGGAAACCTTAACCAGCAAGAGAAAAATACATGCGCTCTCTTAGGATACTGACATCAAGGCTACCTTTATACATAGGCAAGACAAGCGTCTAGTATTTACAAAACCATCTTCTTTAGAAAGCATGGATTGCTGTCTGGCTGCTACAGAAAAATAGTTCCCAGCCATTACTTTTCATATTTTTGGCTGCCATGTAAAGTCAAGCTGACAATGTTTACTGCATTTTTTTAGCTGTGGTGTGAACACAGCTTCATAGTTTATACCACAGTTGTACACGCAGGCAAGATGAATGGTGAAATAACAATTTGCTTCCCAGGCTAAGGAAGTCAATCCTGTCCACCCCATTGTGTGTCGAGTAGGTTGATTAGCTTTAAAATATTGTTTAAATAGGCACATACACGCTTCTGTGTATAAACACTCACACTTCACATTGGAGAAGGAAATTTAGTAAGATTTCAAACTGTTTACAAAACTACACAGACAGAACTGACAGCAGAACACACACACAGAAACACACACACACACACACTTTAAGGATAGTAAAAGCAAAGTGCTTCTCTCCTTTTGAAAGGTTAACATCTGTCTTCACTCAAACTGTCTCCTTAACTGTTATGTACAACTAATTTCTCAGTCACAGTTTTCTCTTACCCTATATGGCACATGCCTGGAAATAGGAACAGAGCAGAGAGGTGAACATTCTGGTCAGTCAAGATCATTCTTGTGAATTAGAAATCTGTGCACTGGATCATGCTTATAGAAAGAAAGGTCATGTTGCAACAACATCAACTGAACACTGTGACCTTTGGTATTTCACTTTTTCTGCAAGAAATAAAGCCCCTAACAGAAAGTTAGTGTTCCTTAACAACAGACCAATTTCCCAAAATGGAGCCTAGGGTTTACTTTGCTGTTTCAATGCATTTGAAAGATGTGACTATTTTCCTTTACTTGACATAAAATGCTTGAACACCTGTTAAATGTGTCCACAGGCAATACTTAATAGCTATTGATTGCACTCTTTAGCTAGCAATTTATTGCCTACAATTGCAGTCCATGGCTATTAACTATGACTTTCTAGTTGTGTAAGAGGACAAGATATGCATTAATTAACAAAAATCCAAGGTACCTTTGATCTCTTACTTTTTAAAAAAGGGTAATTAATCACAAGAGGATGCCATTTCTAAACACACACACGCACACAACCAGATATTAATTTGATTATTTCTGCTTTAGGTTTAATTTCACATCTGGCCTTTGCACATTTTATAATGCTAGAAAGAGTTAGAAGAACTTCTACGCTCCTTTCCCCCAGAAATATTCCATTTTCTTAACTTCAAATTAATTTTGCACATGTACAGATTACAGTCACAGCGATGCTAAAAACATGCCATTGTCAAATTCTGAATGAATCCATAAGCAGCAGAGCACATCGTTTAATGAACTCATCTTCTTTGTTAAAGCACCCAATTATCCAAATGCTGTACATAGCCTGCTGATGTGTCCATGCCTACCAGTTCCTGTGTAAATTGTGTAACTTATTTGCCTGTGATTCACATAGCTAGAATCACAGGCAAATAAGTGTCCAATGCCATACAAGCCAGGCAGGTATATGAAAAATGGATCAATGGAAAAGCAGCTATATTCAGAATTAACAATACAGCACAATAGGAATCTTTCTTATAATTCCCTGCAACCTAGCATAACAACTCTACTCCTCACATGCTTTAGCTTCAATCAACAAATCATTTTATTTCTCTGCTTGCTCTGACACATCCTATTAACTATCCCAGCATTCTGTCCCTCTCGTTGCATAATTGTTCTGGTTATGCTTTGTTCTAGATGTTTTGAGCATAACATACATGGCAAAGTGGTATATAAACGAAGTGGCTATGAAAATAATGCCATTACATTTTTGAATGTTTTCATGGTAAATAAGAGAACAATGCAATCACTTCAGTTTAGCAGCTCTAGTTTTGTGGTACGAGATCTGAGGTGGACCTGGAGTCTCAACATAAGCAGACGTTGGACCTTTGATGTCATGGAATGTCTGGATAGCTCAGCTGGTTACAGCATGGTGCTGATAACACTAAGTTTGAAGGTTTGATTGCCATATGGGAGAGCTACATATTCCTGCATTGCAGGGGGTTGGACAAGATGATCCTCTAGGTGCCTCCCAACTCTACAATTCTATGATTCTATGATCCTTTCTATACATTAAGGGGAGCCATAAAAGGGTACATAATCCAATTATAAGCCCTTCATATCTGTGTAACTGCCCATCAGTGAACTGAAGAATGAATGCAACCTATTAAATAAAACCAGCCAGATGAATGAGACACAGGCAGTTGTCATTAACGTATAACATTTAACTACACAAGACTGTGTCCAGCTAAGCCATAGGCAGAGTAGACCCTGTGGGCTTAAGTTAGCTAAATTCATTTGTTTCAATGGGTCTGCTATATGACTTAAGTTGGATACAATCCACAAGCCTGACAAGGAAATCGCTGTTTATTTCTTGGTGGTACCTTTGCTTCCTGATTACATTATACTTTTCACAGCCTACATAATGACAGAGTTCAAATAATAGTTTCTTTCTCCTCCCCTCACATTTCCCTTAAGTAATATTGATGATATTTTAAATATTTATTCCTTACATTTACATACCACCTTTATCTTCCAAGGATTTCAAGGTGATATGCATGGTTCTCCTCCCCCATTTCATTGTCACAGCAACCCTGTGGTTAGGCTAAGAGATGGTGCCTGGCCCAAGGTCACCCAGTGAGCTTCATCCTCTCCCAGGTCATCCAGCACTCTAACCATTATCCCACACGTAATGGTAGAAATGGAACACATACTATACCTGTATTCATCCTGGGTAAACCTTGGAATTACTGAGGGTTGCAATACTGAAATTTCTACAGTGGTGGTGTTGAACTTCACAGGATCCCCATCATCATAGGCAATGACCACGAGCTATCAAGCACACAAACATAGTGAAGATCAACTCCAGTCTTACACACAATCATATTACATGCCATTTGGCTTCTGGTAAAAGTAGTCAGCTACAAGCTTTGCAGGTCTCCAGAAAACTCTCAATTCCTTCATCACGGACTAGCCAATTTTTTATTATTACTTTTAATATTTTTATTGAGATTTTGTAATTGCAAATTCTAAATATCACATACCATTATCCAATCCTACCTTACCATTACATTTACAATCCTCTCCCTCCCCACGTGACTTCCCTCAACTTCCCCTTCTGGTTTGTTACATTGTTTGTTGTATTCTACATGTACATATACTATTGAATGTTGTTACATTATCATCCTCTATGTTTAAATTCAATAAAGTTGTGAAAGTTTATTCAAATCCTGCCAGTGAGTCCATTTCCTTTTGTTGTTTCTGCACGGACTAGCCAACTTTAGGCGTGATGATGATGTGCTCAGGTGACTGCATCATTGCAAAGCACTCTTAATTTCTTTTGCTTTAAGATTTGCAGCATTTGATTTTTTTATGAACTTACTCACTTTTGTTTAAAGGCAAAAATAACATTGAAATAAAAAATGAGTAGCAAAACAAAAAAACAAACAAAACCAAACTTTTTTAAAAAGCCTGTTTGGAACCCAAAGTGCAATTCTAACTCTTTAATCCTAAAGCTTAATCCTATAAATATTCTGAACCACAGTGAAATATTAAAGTATATTATGCAAAAAAGAAAAGAAAAAGTGGAAGGACTTTAATTAGGGGTGTGCTGCAGTCCCCTGGGAAGTTTCACCAGTCTTACTGAAAAGATTTTCAATTCCCTAAAAGTTATTTGGATCTTTCACCACAGGTGTTTGAACCTCAAAACAACTCTAGAAAGCTCAGGAAAATAAATTACATACATACATACATACATACATACATACATACTAGTTCATAAATTTCCAAACAGAGAATCCAGAAACCAACAGCTTTTGCTCCATTCCAGATGTGTGCTATTATTCATTCATTTATTTATTCATTGAATTTGTATACTGCCCTTCATCCAAAGAGCTCA
Source organism: Podarcis tiliguerta (assembly GCF_965153285.1). Lineage (NCBI taxonomy): Eukaryota > Metazoa > Chordata > Lepidosauria > Squamata > Lacertidae > Podarcis > Podarcis tiliguerta. The sequence continues at coordinate 65,067,794 of NC_139538.1, forward strand.
GGGTGTTTCGTAGCATAAAATACAGAATAAAACCATGGCATACACAATATACATATATACACTATAGTTGATATAGGCTACCCAATTCATTGTAATGGAGGCAGCAGATCTGCAGTCTTCATTGGCATGGAATGAGAAGTTCTTGTGGGCAAGGAAGCTCTGTGTAAAAAAGCTTATGCAAAATCTGTTGTAGTCTATTACATTTTTGAAGCAAAGCATTCAATTTTATATTCAGTACTCCTGAGCACAATTATTTGAATCACTGCAGACAGCAAATACTAGGATAACAAGATAATGTGTGTAAATTATACTGGCATTATTGTATCTCAAAACTTGGTTTCTAGTGTTTTTTTATATAGATGCAAATGATGAAGAGATTTAACATTAGTATCATTCTGTCTTCTCAAAATTTTATTTTAGAACTAATGTGCAGTACAATCCTTTGCCTATTTACTCCTAGTAAGCATACAATCCTGCAGATATTTACTCCCTAGTAAGCATATTTAGGATTGGAACTTAAATTATTGAAAGGTACACGTCTGCAATCTTTGATGGTCCCAGAATAATTTAATGGATTATTCATGGCAACATTTTCCTGAAGCAGAGGTATCAAGATGCCTAAAACCCATTAAACACATTCCTTATACTTATAAAAAGTGAAGCAACTTAACTTTCTGTCATAGTTTCACACACACATATAAGCAAATAAGCTAGAAAACCCTAGCAAGCAGATGGTGTTTTTCAAGAAGACAGATGAGTGGGTTAAAGTACACAAACTCATTGAGATACCTTTTTGTGGGTTGCTGGCATGTTTTTCAATTAAGAAAATGTGTGATTAAAAAGGAACTGCTTTAACCCAACATATCAGAGAAGAATAATTAATTATCATAACTTGAACCAGTACTTTCTTCAGGGAATATATATATATATATATGAACACTCATCCCCCAAATTACACTGAATTCGATTTTCTGTAAAATGATGCATTATAATCTGAGCTTTTAAAGTTGCAGCGTCAACTGAAATCCTAACAGACAAATACTATCAGAATTGCAAACATTAATTAACTTAATGGATCTCCTCAACCAGCAACTGTCAGTACAAAGCTTTGATAACAAGGAAAAGTAAAAAAGAAGAAGAATAAGAACTGCAGGCACCCCCTTCCTCATTTTATACATATTTGCCTGAGTGTAGATCCCTCTGATTTAATTGGAGATTGTTTCAAACTGAGCAGCTTGAGACACTGCAGCAGATTCTGTGCTTGCTCATCCCTAGTGAAAACCCAGCACTGGCTCTGATTTAATTTGTCTTTCTTTTTGCGGCCATTCAGTGGGGTTGTGGAGGACCGGAAAAAAATGCTAGGTAGTTGTGATGGAGCCCTCAGGCTGGGGGATAGCCACTCCAGTGCGAAAACATATTAAAGTGCATATGTGGATGTTATCACCTTAAACAATGTACTGGGCTCTTCATTAAGGTTCACACGAGTAACCACACGTCCAGAATCTTCTTCAACATCAAAGATACTTGCACTGTAAGGGAACTGGACCACATCCACTTTATACCTCACCCAACTTGCTGGTGTCCCCTATAAGAAAAACACACATTTGTTATTGTATACAGCATGGGCTGGAAAAGAAGACTTAAATGTTAAAATACAACCCAATATTATTACGTTGACTTTTTAAAAAAAGTAAATAGTCAAAACTACAGGACCGAAAGCAACCTGCCCAATGACAGGAAAGAGCGAGGGTCACAGCGGAAAAAAACATTTAACACATTGGTTACTGATCTCACGACAAAGGGATGTTACTTTGGAGACCCATTTACAACACAAAAATCACGGGAGAAGTCACCTCGTCAAAAATTATCAAGGCTTCTGATACTAGAACTGAATTACACTTTCAGTCCATTTTGAAATATTCTGGTCCAAGCAAAAGAGCTTTTTAAGTCTGAAACTATGCAACACCTGTAGTTAATGTATCTCATTATATTCATAATTCTTAACTTGAGGGTACCATTTGTACTAATGTTATACTGTGGTCTGCAGTATGCTATGGCGGGGGGAGGGCTTGAGATAATAAGGAAAATACTAGAGGTATTTTCTAAAACAAAGAGTGGCAAGTGGTGAATTAAATTTAACTCCCTTTGGATTCTAATGGTTTCAGTACAAAATTCACATTGTGCAGGAAAACTAGAAGTCCATGGCAATGCCTATTCCATGCATTGGGAAGGTTTGCCTATCACTAATATGTTCAATAATAATAATAATAATAACAACAACAATAATTTTTATTTATACCCCGCCCTCCCCGGCAAAAACCGGGCTCAGAGCAGCTAACATAAAATGTTTAACACATTAACATAAAATCAGGCAATCGATTAAAATACATCCTAAAATCAGATCAGGATCAGAGTAAAATGCAATCAGATGGCAACCCACAGATTAGGGTTGGGAACCTTAAATACTCACCAGGCCCAACTGTTTGTGCTGAACTTATATGGGCCTCTGAGAACAATTGGGAGGCCACTTTCATGCAAGTTCTTATGAAAGGGGAGGGAGAGTCAGACTGAACCCCAACCAAAGGCCTGGCGGAACAGCTCCAATTTCAGGCCCTGTGGAAAGACGTCAAATCCCACAGGGCCCTGGTCTCTTGTGACAGAGCGTTCCACCAGGCCAGGGCCAGCGTTTGTGCTGAGGAGTCAGTTGGATCGTGAAGCAAAATCTTTACTGATGCAATTTTCTACTTTTCCCTTTGTAAGTAAGCAACTGGTTTAGTTGTTTTCAATCTTTATTATCCCTGTGCTGTTTTCCCTGTGAGTAAATTCATTGTTATACTTATTGATGGTTATGAGATGGCAAGCATCAATGAATATGTGATCAATAACAACAAAACTATTTTGCATCATATTAGTAAACGCAGCTTGTGGCAACCAATCATGTTAATGAAAACGTCAGTGAAAATTGGTATTTGATGTTTTGCGTTATTAAGAAAGATGTAGACATTTAAATGGAATCTGGTTGCATTTAGGTAATAAGACAACCTTTCGTTTCTTTTGCAAAACTGATCGTGAATTTTGGAAGTGAATCATATAGAGCATGACCACCAACCAACCAGCCAATTCACTGATTTATTTATTGCTTTATTTTAGGGACGGAGAACCTATAGCTCTCAAGATACTGCTGGACTTCCATCAGCCAAAGCCCATGGCCAGGGATTATGGGGGTTGTAGTCCAACAACATCAGGGATGCGGGTGGCGCTGTGAGTTAAATCACAGAGCCTAGGACTTGCCAATCAGAAGGTCGGCGGTTCGAATCCCCGCAGCGGGGTGAGTTCCCGTTGCTCGGTCCCTGCCCCTGCCAACCTAGCAGTTCGAAAGCACTTCAAAGTGCAAGTAGATTAATAGATACCACTCTGGCGGGAAGGTAAATGGCGTTTCGGTGCGCTGCTCTGGTTCGCCAGAAGTGGCTTAGTCATGCTGGCCACATGACCTGGAAGCTGTACGCCGGCTCCCTCGGCTAATAAAGCGAGATGAGCGCCGCAACCCCAGAGTCGGTCACGACTGGACCTAATGGTCAGGGGTCCCTCTACCTTTACCTAGTCCAACAACACCTGGAAGGTCACAGACACTTCATCCCTGTTTTGATTTCAGGGTGCTTTATATCGCCCCCCCCCCCACATACAACACAGGCATTAATTCACATCCTGGAGGTGAAACAGAGAAAGGGGATTGGGAGGGCCAAGTCCAAGCCATTTTGCAGCAAGCAGTCAGAGGAATGTGCCCCCTTCGTGCCATAACAGAGAATGCTGAAGTACACATCTGGAGAATACACAAACATTTAGCCAGATATGGGATCAATAGGGAATGGGTATCATAAAGTTGGCTCACTGGAAGGGCCTGGAACAAGTTTCAAAAGTCATATGCAGATCCAATATTTGTAGAACAATCACAGGTGAGTTGGGACACGAAACTTTTTATTTTTTTAATGCTATGCCATGGTATAGTGTTGTTCCCACTGGGTTATCCTCAGTGTCGAAAGCCACCAGGCTGCTCCTGCTTATAGCAGTTCACTTGTGCATGAATGGCAGAAACTCTTTTTCAGAAGATTGAAAATTGCATTGTATCTCTACCAGTTGTTCCCAAACTCCCCCACCAACCCACGGATCACTTGAAAAGTGCTCTAGGTTCTTGGTGGACCACTTAATGATTTTTTTGGCCTGTTGTAGCCATTGTAGATGCAAGAGATACTGTATGATTCTTAATTGCATTTTTACAGACACCTTGTGGACCACCTGTATGAAGCTCACGGAGGTGGTCTATGTGACTCGCAGACCACAGTTTTGGCACCCCTGGCCTTCATGGTACATAGCAAAGTTTAGAAACTTCTCTCAGTCTCCCAGAAAGCCCACACAAGTTCATGGGTGATGAATGGTTCCATGAAAGGTGATACTTTCTCCTCAGTCACATCTAGAACCAGATTTTTATACAAACGCTTCAGTTTCAGAGTTGTTTGTTTAGCACCTCTGGCGCTTATGGGCCCACATATGCTTCTTACATTCCATATGGAAAATTAGTGTTGAGAGGGGTTTTTTTTGTATCACTTTTCATCTTATTATTTACAAAATCCTCACAGGAATAGCTATTATAATGTGTGCTACCTCATCACTGTCATATCCTCTCCTCACTAAAACATAACACGCCATTCCTGACATCGCATTCTCTTGTCACCATGTGAGGTGCCAGATGCTTCGAGGTCAGTCAGAAACTTCAGCCACCAGGGAATTTTTTTGCTGTCATCAAGAAATCCCCAGAAAAGCAGATTGGAATTATTGTCCCATCAGAAGGGTAAAGCCTCGGGATTTGATTAATTCTGCACACACTGTCAAAAACATACTAAAATTATTAGTAGCAAGAGGAGCTAATTGAAAAACAAACGTTTAACAATTTTGCAGAGTCCCCCCCCCACGCCATCTCCTGTAAATCAGAATACAAAACTGATTACATGGATTTTTAGATGTGTGTGTTAATTACTGTAAGTTCATAAACAATGTGTCCTAAAGACAGGAGCTGCTGAAGCAACTGTATATGCAAGCTAAGCAGCACATATGTGTCGTCTTTGTGTGTGGTTGTTTTGCTTTTCAGTGGTTTCCATCCTCTATGTGTGGCTTTTCTATGTCATTCTATAGGACCTCATTTACCTTCTGAGCAGCGTTCTGAGGACCTTATGACAGTGGTGGACAGAGGCAATACTAGGCAGATCAATTACTGTAAATTTTACTTGAGCAATTTCCTTCTGTTATGGAGACCTTGTTTATTGTTGTTGAGCTTTTCTTCTTCTTTTTTACAAAAACATCAAAAGAACACTGACCACAGAGAGTACAAATTTAGTTGTGTTGTTCTATTTCACGGAGAAGAGATTCTGCTTGATGAGATGGCTCCTGTATGCCATAATGAGGTATGATGACTACTCACAAAGTCTTCCCACTTGACTTGGCTTCTGCAAGTTGGCTTATTATATGGTTGATTCATATAAGCCTTCTGCAAATCAGCTGCCTGAATTCTGTATCACAGACAAGGTAAACTAAATCACCGCACTATGGTTTTCTTCTAGACTTACATGTTAAAGTTCACTATATCAAACCTTGTCGGTGATACTGCAGCCTCAGAAGAAAATAAATTACATCCTAAACATGCCTTTTCCAGGAAGGGGAAAGAGAACTACCATCCAATGCTGCTTAACAGGAGGCTCTGAAATCAAACTATATATGACTTTCCATTCCGCATGGGTGTAAATTGAGAAAGGCAACTCAAAGAATGGCAGTAATTCCATATATCGAAATTCTACCCCGTATGTAGAAGAGAAAAGAGACAGATTAGGAGGCATGGAAAGCAACTTGTTCTCTTTTCGAACTATCCCATAGTTAATGTGATGAGCCTTCAGAACTCTAATCAGTTCCTTGTGGTGAATTGCAACCCCCAAAAGTATTTGGAAGACGGGTGTGATTGACATTTCGCAGGCTCTGGCTCAGCTTGCAGAAATGATACAATATTTCAATAGAAGGCACATGGCGGCTTCCTACAGGGCATTCCAAAGAGGCCATTTGTTCTCTCATTGGTTTATTACTGCTGGTACTTCTTCTCTTTGTGCATTGAATATGAAGGTCTGAGAGAAAACATAGGAAGCTGCCTTGTGAGTCAGACCACTGGCCCATCTAGTTCAGAATTGTCTACACTGAATGGCAGCAGCTATCCAGAGTTTCAGGAAGTGGTCTCTCCCAGCTTTGCCTGGAGATATCAGGGACTGAACCTGGGACCCACTGCATGCATGCTGGGTGCTCAACCACTGGTTCTTCCTCAGCAGTTAACATTTTACTGCATACTTTTGCATGTCAGGAGAGATAGGGTGGAACCAGAATACATAGGCACACTGAGGGTAGGGTGAGCACATGTACATTTTGTGAAACCTAAAAAGGGCTTCTAATGTACCAGAATTTAAGAAATCATATATTACTGGAATAGGTAATTTTTAGATCCTTTCAAACGTAAGGTATTCCAATGAGATCAGAAGGCACTAAGATGATTATACTCTTAATGTCAGGCGGAAACCTGATTTAATAATGTTTTTACAAAATATAATTAGCAAGAAATTACTCAAACCCAGATAATGTGGTTCAGAATAGCAACAATCACACTCTGTTCCAATGACTAAAACCTACAATTATCATTAAGCATCAGCACATTAGGTAATTAGTTATTGAATTCATAAAGCTGGCATGAGATCATTATTTCTGAGGAAGCTACTTTTCTTCCATCATTTTAGAAAACAACAACAACAGGATATTATAGTTATTGGCAAAGTTGCAATTGATTGACAAAGATCATCAAAGGAAGATTTAACATGGGTTGTTTTTTTTTAATAAACTTGCTTTCATTATCTGTCACATTCATTATCTGTTTATGTTGCTTCAAGTCATTCAGAAAGCATGCTTGCTTCTGTTGTGAACATCAAACATTTTAGAACCCTGGGTTGGAGCACATTTATACCAGGAGAGGTGTTATATCCTATGCTAAGAAAAAGACATAAGCTATGCATTGACTTGATGTGCTGTAGCACATAAAAGGCTACCACTATCATCCTCCACAAATGCTTTGAAGGGGTGAGTGCTGCCAGATTAAGAATCTTTATATTAACTAACAGCATGATGTTATGTGTTCTTAAATGGCAATTGGCTCCATTGAACTCCATAGGATTTACTTCCTCGCATAAACATCAAGGATCAGGGCTTCAAAGCTTCAATTTCCAAAGCATTAAAAATGGAAATGCCACAAGCATTACAATAAAAATTTGTGGTTACTGTCTCACAAAAGGAATTGTATCCATACACCCCCCCACACACCCAAGCTATAGTGTCTATGGAACAGTGAGCAGCCCAGCACAGACATAATGGTAAAAGGTAAAGGGACCCCTGACCATTAGGTCCAGTCGTGGCCGACTCTGGGGTTGCGGCGCTCATCTCGCTTTATTGGCTGAGGGAGCCAGCGTACAGCTTCTGGGTCATGTGGCCAGCATGACTAAGCCGCTTCTGGCTAACCAGAACAGCGCACAGAAATGCCGTTTACCTTCCCGCCAGAGTGGTACCTCAGTTCAAAGCACTGGCTGTAATGAGGAATCGACCTGAAGAACCTACGCTGCACAAATGCCCTTTCCCTTAACTGGTCAGACTTAAACCATAGATTAGCATTACATCTGTACCTTGCCAAATCTAAGCCACACTAAAAAAAGCAGAGTCCACAATAAGGGTTCGAAGCAGGTTCACAAATATTGGTTCAGGGGTCTAGTGTCAGTTCAAATGTATTGCTAAACTATGGTTGACAGCAACAGTGTAAGAGAAGAGCATACATGAGAGAAGAGGATGTTGGGGAAGGAGCCTTCCTGATGAAGGCTCCCTGCAAACCACAACTAAAAACTGGAAATCCACATCAGACATGCATGCTTCTCTTTCTCAGTTTCCTTTGGGTGTGACTGCTTTAGGTGGACAGCAAAGGCAAGGGCCAGGGCTATTTTAAACATGTGGGAATAACTTCAGACTCTCCTTTAGACTTTAGACTGGGTGGTCTCTCTCTTTCTCTTACTGGGAATGAGTAGGAAATTTGTTTTTCATGAGTGGTGTAGGTTTGGAAACTCTTTGCCTTGAGATGTTCCTAACTGCCAGTCAGGGAACTGCCATCGGAGCCAGAGGGAGAGGGAGGGCTCCAGAGGGATTCCGGAGAGCGTCCCGGGAGGGAGAGAAGCAGCACATCTTCTGGGGAAGGAAATCAGCATAGCACCAGTGGAGAAGGGGGGCAGAGGGGGGAATCGACGAGGTGGCTCCAAGGCTCCTCGCCGGGGACCAGCGGGGAGAGCACGGGTCCTCCGATGCCCACTCCCTCCCTGCGCAGAAGGCTTCCACGCAGGGAGAGTAGGCGGCGACTAGGCGTCAAAGAACTTCTTTGCTGGAAGAAGTTCAAGAAACGCCCACTGACGGATTCTGCCAGCGATTGAGACAGCCACGGGCGAGTGGCTGTCCAGACAGAAAGGGTTCACTCAGGCAACCCACCCAGGTGTGGCGCCGATTTAGGCACGAGCAACCCCTAGAACCATTACACTGCCTCACTAGATGACCAAGCACTTACGAAAGTTTATTCCTACATGTTAATGTATTTTGCCTGCTACTTTGGTTTTAATTATCTAGATTATAAATGAATTTGATCAGCCTCCTTTCTTTATTTTAAGCTTGTTTCTGATTACTTGGCTTTTGCACTCCTTATTGCAGTTTTCACGAGATCATTAACTTTTAATTCTTAGCGTGGCTTATATTGTAATACTGGATTTTGAGCAGTTAGGAATCTTAACTTTTATATTGCATTTTTAAAAGTCTAACAATGGAAATTATATAACTGGCCATCAATAATTATTCCGTGCATGGTTTACAGACAAAACATTGTTTAAAAATACAATATATAATGAAAATCAACACCCACCAAAAATTCTTGAAGAAAATAAAACAGATATAGGGAAGCAGATGAAAACATAGACAGGTGGGCAAGTGCCAACAAGGAGCTTGTCCCACCAACCTGCCCCTCATTTCTGTTCACCTGTCATTCACATATGCTGTTAGTTTTCTTTCTCACTCACCTATAAATATGCTTTGCTCCTTCTGTGGTCCCTGTCAAATATTATCCTGGTGCTGTTACTGCTAACAGCAAGGAAAGGAATAATCAGATGCTCACTTTAAGTTCCCAATTCTTCCTTTGTAGCTACATCATTACCTGCCCCACACCTGATATCTGGAACATGGGAAGTGGTTATGGTTTGTGTGAAATGGCCTTGTGGGCCCTTCTTGGGACCTATCCCACGCTCATAGGCCAGAAGTTCCTAACCCTTGCTCTATAGCTATAATTGAGGAAACTATCTGATCTTTATCATTTGTGTTTCCTTGCAGACTCCAAAATCGTACTCATCAATATGGTATGAAAAAGTGAAAAGGGAAAGTATTTTTCCTGCTTTGCCAGCAGGAATGTGTAAATAAAGTATCCACGAGGCTCCCTTAACACCTCATCTCCAGGCTTATTTACTTATAAATAAAGCTAGAAAATTATACACACTCTCCTTGGTTGTCCTAATGGCTCTATTTCGCCCCCTGCTAATAGACTGCTATTGAATGACTATTTTGAAGCTTAGCAGGTTTTGATAAGATTGGCCACAATTACTTGGTGTCCTTCAGTGGCATTATGCTCTCTGCAGTAAATAAGCACTCCCCCGCCCAGCCCACCCCCGTCTTCCTCTAAAGACAATAAAAAATGCCACTCTGACTATGCTAGAATTTAATGTGAAGGGAGGTAGAGAAGATACAGGAGGGACAAGCACAATAATAATGGGCAAGTTCACTTATTCTCAAACTGATGGGACAAATGTCAGCTCAAGGCACTTTGCCAACGAAAAATTACTAGATAGCATAAATGGCTTCTTCCAACTGCCAGCTCTAAAGCCCATTTAGAGACATGCTTGATTTAGTCTTCAGTAGAATGCTGAAGATGTCCACAACCCTCTGCCAAAAGCTAGGACTTCATAGCAAAGAGGAAAATTAACATTTTCACGACTGTTTTGTGGCTTCTTTTACCTTACTGCTACAGTAGCACTTTTCGCGGTCCCTGTACAGAAATGCTAGTCAAGATAAATCACTGCTGTATCCTAATACCTACATTAAACATGGTGTTGATCATGCAGAGCCCTTCTACAAACAGGCTCCTGTGATGGGATAAACTTCAATTCCTCTATGGATTAAATCTCAGGAAATCCCTTAAATCCAAAAAAGGCTAGTGCTACAAAACCCCAAAACACTCATCCCTTTTAAAAACAGCATTATCTGCTGGCTTTGGTAACAAGATGTTTAGGGAGAGTAGAGGGGAGTTTCTCTTTCCCATCCTCTGCCAACATTTTCTACCATTTGCGTAACCTGGAATAATGTTGTGGTCACTGTCCATAGTTAGAAGGAGATTACTGAAGACTGCAGAGATACAATCTACTAGGAGAAAATGACTAGATTCTGACCAGTGGGGGAAAGTAACTATTTTGCAGAAAGTTCCCCCCACACCCCCAGAGGCAGGGATTGTTCCTACATGAAATTTGCCCAAGGCACCTATAACACGGGACCAGTGCTTTTTTCTGGGGGGACACAGGAGTATGTATACCCCTAAACATTTTGTGAATCTAAGTTTGGCCTCATTGAGGGGCAGTATTTCAATATGAGTAGGAAAATGAGAGTATCCCAAAACATTTTTCTTTTAGAAAAAAAAGCACTGCATGGGACTGTCATGGTCCCACTAGTGACAGACTGGGAATACATGCATATTCCCTGTGAATGTTGACCAGTCTGACAACTACTGAGCTTTTCCCTTTAAGCTCCCTAGAATGTGAGATAGCTGAGTCAGTAGAGCATGAGATTTTTGATCTCATGGTCATTGGTTTGAGTCCTACGCAGGGCAAAAAGATTCCTGCATTGCAGGGGGTTGGACTAGATAACCCTCATAACCACTTCCGGCTCTGCAATTCTATGATTCTAAGATCAGTGCTTGGACCAACAAATCAGAGTTTACCCATGGGATATAATACAACTCTGTCAATCGAATGCCAGACTGAAACCCAGATGCTGCTGGGAAAACTGATTCCAACAAATCTGCCCTGCTATATTCTTACATTATATTAACAAAAGGAATTTTTAATGCGGTGTTTTATTTCTTCACACACACACACAAAACACTTTTCATGCTTGGAGGCTTACAATAACAGCAAATCAAGGAAATAACAGCCCTTCAAAAGTTTTGCTTTGTTTTCTGTTGGAGCCACAAAGCTGTTCCAAATGCAGGCCCACCCCTTGCGTTTTCCTGTTTATCATCAACACACTAAACCCTGATAAGGATTTCACATATAAATTGTTCCATAAGAAAAGAAAGCGGAGCAGGGAGGGAGGAGGCATTGGGGAGCTGGGGAGAAGTAAAAAAGAACTCTGCATTATGGCTTTATCCGTCTTGAGAACAATAATTGAAGTGCTCAAGCCAGAGGATAGGCTGGCATAAAAATGCATAGGAGCCACTGCTGGGTTAAAATAAATAAAAATAAATCATAGTAATCACTTATGTTGTTCAGAGGATTAAGGGCACTTATGCGGCTTTTAAAGAAATCTCTCCTGGGTGCAGGGTATTAAGAAAAAAAAATTGTTTTCCTTACCGGAGGGTCCAGATCCTCAGCTTCAACTGTTGTTATAACCGTGCCCTTGATTGCATCAGGAGCAACCATGCCCCTGTACAGAGGTTTGCTAAATACTGGGGAGTAATCGTTCATATCCTGCAAAACATAATTAAGAATTTACTGCTGAAGCTGAAATGAAATTATGGACACATTCACAATAGTTCTTTCAAACTAGGCTCTGCTCAGCCTCTTCTCGTTATCCAATTCATTTACTACTGTCAGGCCTTCTGGCTCCTCAATTGTGTTACTTATCTGCGCACAAGACTGGTACTCAAGAGGAGGATGCAAAATTTTCCATGCAATGTAAATGTGTAAAGAATTGACATAGAGTAGATCTGCTTCATCAGAACAATTGTCATTTCAATAAATGAGATTTCCAGGGACTGAGCAAATTCTTGTAGGCTGTGAAAATGCAAACTCTAGAGTAGCATCTTGAGAAATAAACATATCACTTTTTTATTTTTAAACATAACTACTGATAGGTAGCTTTCATCTTGTGATCTCTTATGAAATTAGTTTCAGAGGTTTGGAGTGTCCCAACCGGTTTTGAGAGGGGGACTCTTTTTCTTTTTAACAAAACGTGATGCAAAATAAATTGGATCAAATCCAGGGTTTTGTAGAAACTGTGATCAATCAAATACACTGGCAATAACAAACTCTGATACGAAATATGGTACCTTAACTTTCAGGATCATCATTAATGCATGACCTATGTATCCTATGGGGGGACTTTAACCATGCTCCCATGGTGCCAGTTTTTGTAGGTTCCACTCACATGTTGAAACAAACGTTACCACTCTCCCATGCATGCAGGAAGAGGCAGCAATCAACCAGAAAAAAATGACCAACCCAGTTTAAGGGAATCTGCTTGCACTGGATTTGTAACCCATATTGGCCAGAGTTCTCGATTGGGTATAGTGGGTCTATGTGTGTGGCAGGGCCCTTTCACATAAACCCTGAAGGTATAGCTACTCCTGAGTGTGATCTCCATGCATTCACTCAGCATGTGAATAGAGCTATTGTGGTTGGATGTGCTGCTCATCCAGCACAAGAAAAGCTATCAATGCAACAACCAGTCCAAGTAATCACCAATGCCACCAAGCGCTCTCTCTCTCTCTCTCTCTCTCTCTCTCTCTCCTCGCTCTGTGTCTGCATTTCTAGTTCATGTTTGTTTGGGGGGGCAGATAGAGCTCCATGCCTTTTTCCCCCTTTTTGTTTTGCCTATCACCCACTTTCTCCCACTTATCATTGGCGAAGTTTGAATCTGGTCAAGCTTAGAAAATTAAGTAGATGGGGGAGAAGATTTTTTTTTTGTCAGGTTCAACATGCTAAGTGAAGGAAAGACCACATGCCTGTTTGGATGTTGCCTGGGGAAAAGCTTATTCCAGCTGACAAACATATTCTGCAGATCAAGTAAGGTTCATATGCTTATCCACATGATGGCCTCTACACCAGTGGCTCCAGTTTTCTGCCTTTTGTAGCAATTGTAATATACTGTGCTAGTTGCTGAATTATTTTTCAATTGTCTTTTTATAGTCATGTTGTAGGCCACCTAAATGAAGTACCCATGGACCACAATTTGGGAACCCTACCTCTACACTACAAAGGTGCAATCTGAATAGCCCAAGAAGTTGGAGGAACTGAAGATAAAAGATGGAGATAGTGTGTAGGCTATTGCTTAAATTGCAGTTATTTCATACCAAACATTTCTCTTTATGGATATAATCTGTGTAGGAAATACTTGCTTAACTGTAATGTATGAAATATAGTGCCAATATTTTTCAGTACACTGATCGCGCACCCCCCAAAAATGTGGGTTTTCCCCCTATTTGTTCAAGAACGTGTAAAACAAGTGATTATTTCAAGCAAACATCATATTCAGCCCTGTCAGATATTGCTATGTCCCTTTATTGTGTCTGCACTGTTTCCCGATAATAGATGACAAATTCAGAACGCCTAAACATTTGTGTTCATCTTCTGCATGTCCTTATGTCCTTTGTGTTAGGAAATCAGCAACTATAAATAGATATGCCAAAAAGAGAAATGATGTAGAACATCCTCTGATAAGAATGTTTCAGAACATCCTCTTCTATGGGAAATGACTGGAAGGCCTTATTTATATTTTTAAGGTAAACAAATCAGGAGCAAATAAAAGTATGAATGCAAAGTTGCCTAAAATTAGGGTCGCCATATCTGCAAAAGTGAAAATCGGGACACAGTTGTTGAGGTTTTCTTTGTAGGAGAACCAAAGTTTTTGAGATTTTTTTTTTAGTAAAGCTACAATCATTTTTAAAGGCATTTTTAACATGATTTAACCCCCGTTGCTGATTTCTGAAAAATTATCCAGGATGCAATTTTCAAAGGCTGGTTCCAGGAAAACAGGACTTATGGCAGCCCTAGCTAAAATGCTGAAAGACAAGACGTTTTTGACCTAAAAACACATTTTTTTCTACTGAGTCAGTCAACACATGAATATTTGGTGAGGTGAAAGTTGCACAATTAGCAACATAGAATGTTCTTCAACAGACATTCAAAAATTCAGCTCTAAACCTTTAGCTTTATGTAGTGAAGTTCAAGGAGAACTCTACCCCATGATTTTGCTGATATACAAGCTTTGTTCTTAATCCCTTGTAAAGTTCACTGTTTGTATAAAAAAGCTACTGAAATAATATTTGGAGGAATCTATTAAGGGAGTGGACAAGTTGGATATGATAGTAATTTAGCTAGAGGGAAAGGGCACACTTCCTTTGAAAGTATACGTGAACAATCAAAATTAGGTAAAATGATAGTTTTAAAAGAGCAGCTATTTTCCATGAATGAAAAGTTGTGAGTGTCCAGCCTGCAATTTTTTTAAAAAAGGAAGGCTTTGTTATCCCACAAAAGGAAAAAGAGAAGAAAAAAATTATCTCTAGCCTGCCTATGTAAGATGAATCAATATGTCAGATGAATCAATCAATATAAATACATTGTAAAGAATTAAGACATTTTAAAAGTAGCAGGGAGATTTGGTCACACAGCTTTTATGTCCTCAAGTAAAGTTACTCATGCACAACTGCATGGAGAAGAATGCATTACGGTTGGAGAATATCTGCCATTGTTAGGAATTGGGGCCTTTTTTATCTCATTTGCCTTCAACCTGGCATGTCTCCACACCAAGACAAAAGTGTGGTGGGTCCTTATCCGAGAGATGCCATTTGCAGATGACACGGCCTTGACAGCACACTCTGTAGAGATTCATCAGATGTTTTGCCCAAGCCTGCAGGTAGTTCAGCCTCCCTTCAGCCTGACAAAGACCAACATTCTGGGTGAGGACATCACCAGCGCTCCACGAAACAGCATTGGTGGCCACATGCTTGAGGTAGTAGATGATTTTGTCTGCTTGGGCTCCACTATAACCAGCAACCTCTCCATTGACACTGAGCTGAATTGGTAATGTAGCTATAGCAAAGACTTACTTCTCCAAAAGGGTATGGGAGAATGTGATGCTAATACCAAGCTGAAGTTCTTCCAGACTTGTGCGTTGAGCTCTCTGCTTTATGGTAGTGAATTGTGGGCAACTTACACTCACCAGGAGCAACACCTCAATGCCTTCGATATGTGCCGCATCAGGAAGTTTTTGGGTATGAGGTGGTAGGACTTGTTTGTGTCTCAAACAAAGAAGTGCTCTCTCAAGCCCACATTTCCAACATGTTCACACTCCTGTCTCAGTGATGTCTATTGGCTTGGTCATGTCCACAGAATGGAAGCTGGTACGATCCCCAAGGACTTGCTCTATGGGGAGCTGGCTTCAGGCACCTGGCCCATTGGCAGACCTTCCAGAGGAGAAATGACCCCAGGAAGGAACACAGAAAGAAGAAACACCATGGTACATCTGCATCAGCACAACTGGATGCCTTCATGTGTCCTGCTGCAACAAAACATGTCTCTCCCTTATGGGTCTCTACAGCCCCAGCAGATGCTGTAACTCTCCAACAGTTTGACTTTACCCCTGAAAGCACACTCTTCCATTGCCCCCCAAAACAAACAGATTCAAACAACAACTAGACTTACAAGAACACTGACAGAAATAATTTCATTTGAGTGTTAACTACGTATTTTAGCTGATTGCCATTTCCCTTATTATTTCATCTTAGATATTTAATAATACTCTGTTTATGTGTTACTCATCCATACAACATATCATTATTACAAATGTGACAAAAATGTAGAAAAAGGGGAAATGAAATTCAGTTTGATGCTGTATCCTAAACATGAAGGGTTTTGTTTCAATTAATTATTTGTATTAGGATTTAGAGTTATGAAGACAGCAGAGACTTATACCACATCACAAATCCCTGGATTATTTCACTAGGGGGAATTATATGTATGTTAAACAGCATGGGAAACAATATTGTAGGATTTTGCATTGAGAATTGAGATATGATAACCCCCTCATAACTTCTGCTTACTGAAAGTGCATAGGCAAAATGGTGGTAGCAAGTGTCCTTTGACATTATCAGCCTGGTGGAAGAGACACTGAAATAGATACTACCTCATATCTATTTCGACTTCTCTCAGGTTTCCCACAACTTACACTTCAGCTGTCACTTATCACCCACAATTCTGTGGAATAAAAGTTGCACATCTTTGCCAGGCATCAGATATTGCAATCTTTGAGTTGTCAGTTAGAGCTACAGTAGGAACCTCTCTTCACATGTTTTGCCACTGTATTATCCTAAGGTAAATATAATCTCTTTCAGTTATTTCTGAGTCTCTGGGCTTGCCGATCAGAAGGTCGGCTGTTCGAATCCCCGCGACGGGGTGAGCTCCCGTTGCTCGGTCCCTGCTCCTGCCAACCTAGCAGTTCGAAAGCACATCAAAGTGCAAGTAGATAAATAGGTAAGGTAGGAAGGTAAATGGTGTTTCCGTGCACTGCTCTGGTTCACCAGAAGTGGCTTTGTCATGCTGGCCACATGACCTGGAAGCTGTACACTGGCTCCCTCGGCCAATAAAGTGAGATGAGCGCCGCAGCTCCAGAGTCATCTGCGACTGCACCTAATGGTCAGGGGTCTGTTTACCTTTATCTTTACCCAAATATAATCGCTTTCAGTTATCTCTTTTGTTGACTAGGATGACTACCCACAGAAGAACCCTAGAGCTATACCTGTTGTAAACATTCTCAGGGGGTTACTACTTCCCTATCATTTAAACAGACTGATGCTAGTTCATAATACAAAATCAAATATTGCCATGTAAAATATTAATAGTGATCTGCATATTGTTTCTGTTGATTAAAATCCAAATGTTGTTTCATATTGCAGTAGATACAGCCTGAAAGCAGAAGACAAAATGCATGCTTTTCTTCTGACATTTCATACTTAAGTATATGTGAAGATTGCCATGTAGGAGGAACGTCCATGAATTCTGACTGCACATTATGAACTCTGTCTTGCTAGCCTTGGAATTATGCCACAGTAAAAATAAAGACTGATAGACAAGATTTCCGGAAGCCATCCCTGTCATCTTGGCTCTGGCAAGATCTGCCAACACCCTTCCATCAAGATGTGAACTGACAAATCAGCTCTATTATATTTAAGAGTCTAAGAAGTTGACACTGACCTTGCAAAAGAGGAAACAAATATAGTAAACAAACAAACACAAGGTCAGTGAAGGACACACTGGGACATGCATTCTAGAGACATGGAGAAAGAATGCGAGGGTACTGAAAACTGGCCAACTTTTTACTGCCTGCTTAGCCTGGTCTCTTGCTTCCTCCATTCATTTTAGTGAGGTCTGCAGGGAAATAGTGCTTGGAGGGGCTGCAAGCAATTAGAAGAGATAACAAAATCACTAGCCAATAATGGCAAATAAGAGGCTCACTGAAAGCTAAAGTTCTGTTATACAAGATGAAGATAAATTGGATTATGATGTACAATTCAACCTGTAAATCAGCTAGATTATGAAAACATAGCCCATTTCACCTGTTACGCTCACATTTCTAGTTTGCATTTCTTTTAGAAATGAATGAAAAATTAAAGAAATGAACTGCCATTTGGTTAATCATTTCTAAAGCACATACGGAGAAACATGTGAATGAATAAAACTTGTTTTAACTGCTTTGCACTGAAGGCAGTGTTTTGCATTGATAACACGGACCAGGATGCTGTGTGCTGTTCACAGAAATGTCACTGTGAGAAGCAGTTGAGAAAGAGCAGTGAAAATAACAAGCCAAGAGATGTCAAAGAAAGATTACTGGGGCATGGGAAATAAAGGGAGGGAAGCAGTGAAAGTATACACAATCACAAAATTTAGGTATGATAGCATTTAGGCTATGTATGCCATTTCCCTTTCCTCAATCTGTCTGAAATTAGGCTGGATTGAAGTAGTGGGTGGAAACATGCCAATAGGATTACACATAGAGAAGTTACAATCAGGAGATTTGCAGCTGGTTTTTGAATTGAAAGTTACAGGGTGGCCTATGAGGAGGCTTTGCCCAAACTGCTTACATTTTGACAGGTCTGATGCCCTGGGAGATAGCGAAATGCCTGCAAAGTTCATGCCGTTTGGAAGGAAAACATGGAACCTACAGATAAAAGAAGACTGTGTGGATCTCCTGTTGATATCAGTGGTAAAATGAATGATTGAGGGAACTGAATGATAAATGAACTAATGCAATTAAGATCTATTCATAACTAAGATCTATTTTCTAGCTACACATTACTGGAACACATAACTTGTTTTCATTTCTATTTTGTATCAATTAGCAGAACTTGATTCTAGAACAGGCATAGGCAAACTCGGCCCTCCAGATGTTTTGGGACTACAACTCCCATGATCCCTAGCTAACAGGACCAGTGGTCAGGGATGATGCGAATTGTAGTCCCAAACATCTGGAGGTCCGAGTTTGCCTATGTCTGTTCTAGAACGTACTCATATTTTCTTCAGTCAAACCTGCACAGTTTGATAAAACCCAAGAGCTTGATGTAACCCTCTTTTTTTGCTGCCTGCTCCGATTACAAAAACAAGGACATGTGCAGGAAGGCATGGGAATGTTAGCTGACCCTCCTTTGTTTAACTGATATTAGAATGATTCCCTCTCCCAAATTACATGTTCCAGAAGTCAGTTTATCTAGCCAGTCAAGTATGTGAATCTCAATTTCATTATATGCATATGCTGTTGCATTACTCTCACAATCCTGGGCCGAACTTAAAACACTTATGAATAAATGTTTAGGTTATAAGGCAGAATGGTTGGCAATCAACTATGATAAAGCCAAATGAATATAAGAAATATATATGTGTTTCAGATCACTAAATAATTGAATGGGGAAATAATTTCAAATATTTGGGAGTTATTTCTCAGCCAACATTGTCCCTGTCAATTCAGATTCAAAACATGACATCTGGTGTATTGAATATTTTAGTGGCAGTACTAAGTTTTTATTATACAAAAGGAGAACAGCGTATACCTTCAGCTTAAATGATTCAGTTCTCTTGGATGTCCTTAAAAAGACAAGCTTCTCATACAAAATATAGGCACATATATATGTATGAGATAATCGGAATATATACACTTTATTGTATAATGGGCCATGAAAAATGGCAACAAATGTTTCACAAATATTCCTTAAATAAATAAAAGTGTGATCTTGACCCCACACTATAGATGCCTGGAGGGAGTTAGCCTGCAGCAATAGTACTTTTCCAATGGCCTTTCTGTTAGTAGGAAGGAGGAAGCAGAGCCTGGGAAGGAAGGGCGCTATTGCTGTTAGTAGCTGAAAAGATGTGTTTAGTGAAGGGGGCGGGGTCAGCAGTTTTGAATATGTGGGATCCAAAACTCCACAGATCTTCCAAAGGGCCAGTCTTCAGTGTCCTCAGCCATGCCCACCTGGAGCTGGCATTGGAAAAACGAAGAAATGAGTCATTTCTCGGCCCACATTGCCCTGGTCAAGTCAGATTCTAAACATTACATCTGCTGCATCAAATATTGCTGAATTTTTATTCTAGAAAAGGAGAACAGTGCATACATTCAGCTTCAAAGATTCAGGTCTTGCATACTTTTCTAATGATACAAATTTTCAGGACAAAGTACAGCAAGGGAGTATTTATTTTTCACACAGAAGATAATCAGAATATAGATACACCATCGTGTAATGGAGCCACTGTCCCAACACTGGTGTCACTACAACTTACCTGAGCAGAGCTCTGGCGTGTTGGGGTAGGAAGCCAAACCTTGCTGCCTTCCTGCCCTTCCCCATCCCAAAAAAGTGCAGCCAGTGTCTGGAGAGTGTCTCTGCCCTGCAACATGGGCCACTGCTGCTGCTGCTAAGTCATTTTAGTTAACGCCACTTATCATTTTGGTGTCAGTGGAACTGTCTGCAACAATTATTGGTAATACTGAATCTACAGCAGAATCGTATCAGAAATAAAGGAGATTAAGCAGTGAGGAGTTTACAGTGAACCAAAGAACTGATTGCAAAGTGATTCAAGTCAACATGGCAGGATTCACTAATACAGTGCCAAGTGACCACTGCAATGAGAGCTGAGATTTGCTAGGAGAACTGTAACAATGCTACTTGCTAGGAGAAACTCAGATTTTCTTAAAATGGCGTCATTAGGAAAATGATATATTTTTTAACCTCAGCCCTGTTTTTTGTTGGAGTAACGACTGACGGCCAGATGACCATATAATTCCATTACATATTATCAGTCTGTCTGACTCACTGTCATTCTCCACTCCCTCACAACTGTTTGCAATGGCCTGAGTCCAAACCTATTCCCTTCCCCTGAATACCTGCAGCCTGAGGGACTACTCTCACATCTGTTCAGGTGCAGAAAGGGGTGGGTGCGTCCCCTCCTTCCCTCCATTTTGAAACTTCCAGTAACCCTTTCACTGCCACCACAACACAGTGTCTGCTGGGCTGAACTGAAGCAGCTGCCATGTCATGTCAGACCTTTGGTCCATCTAGCTTTGCATTGACTAGACTGCCCTGGCTCTCCAGGGTTTCAAACAGCAGATTTTCCCAGTCCCATCTAGAGATGCTGAGGACTGAACTTCTGCACGCAGAGTTACGGCCCTTCCCCAAGATTTTCATGCAGTATTTCCAGTCTAAATAGCAGTGGTACATCGGACTGCATAATAAGTACAATCAGAAAACCTATAGCAAGTTAGTGACTGAGTATTGTGAGGGTGGATGACTTTGCCTTGTCCTTTAAGAAAACTTTTTGGGATTCTGCTCGCAAGTCTTTGCTACTTTTCTTATGACAGTCGAAAATGGCCACTTTCTCTTATTCTCTCTCTTTAAACTAAACAGACCTTAAACTAATTGCAGTAATGTTGTTAACATGGCACAACGGCCTCTTTTTCATATTTAATGTTCTGCAAGCCTAAAGAAGCTAATTATTTAAATTAAGGGATAATGTTCACAATGAAGTATATGAGGCAATAAAAGGCAGGCAGACAATTAAACACCAAAGTGAAGTTCAGGAGTCTGGTATCTGTTCAAGCTTCTTATTACACAAACTGTCCAGTGTGCCAGTGCATTCCTTTTCTCCAAATAAAAACAGAATAAAGAAATATATATATATATATATATATATATATATACACACACACACACACACACACATACACACACACACACACATCCATTATAAGCATTCTCCCTTGTGGGAGCAGTCAAAAATGGATACCCCCACCTGTAGTCTGAAGTGCACCCTTCCCAAGAGGGTGTACTATGTTATATTTCTGCATCCACCATCCAGCTTTAAGAGAACAATCTGGAAGTTGCCTCATGCACCTCAGCTGGCACAAAGTAGTAGAGGATCTGTGCTCATGGTGAAGCGATCAGATAATATTTTCCATATCCCTCACAAGTTTAGCAAGCCATGCCTTGACAAATATTGTTTAGGGCCCGTGTCACAACTGCCACACCACTACTTTAAGTCAATCTACATGGCTTTTGCCACCATGTGATGAGAAGTCCATGTGTAGTGGATCATCATCCAGACTAGGTAGCTTTTTCTAATTCAGATATGTAGTGACATGGGGAGGGGGGGGGGACAATTCAATTGGTGCATTGAGATGAACTTACATGTGGTTCATCACACGACAACATCTCCACATGGCTTTCAGCTGTTCCGTCATGCTATATGCACTAGATTCTAGTTCAAGTTGATGTCAAGACTCTGACTACTGCAAAGATGCCTGAAAATGACTTTTATAGAAACACAGAATTGTAGAGTTGGAAGGGATCCCGAGAGTCATCTAGTTCATCCTCCTGCAATGCAGGAATCTCAAATAAAGCATACATGACAGGTGGCCAGTCAACCTCTGCTTTAAAACCTCCAGGGAAGAAGACTTCCACCTTCTGAGGAAGTCCATCAAACAGTTCTTCCTGATACTTAGTCAGAAACTCCTTTCTTGTAGCTTGATTTCATTGGTTTGGGTCATACCTTCTGGACCAGGAGAAAACAAGCTTGCTCATCTTCCATGTAATAGCCCTTGAGATATTTGAAGATGGTTATCATACCTCCTCTTAGTTTCCGCATATCTAGGCTAAACATATCCAGCTACTTCAACCGTTGCTCACAAGGCTTTGTTTCCATGCCCTTGATCATCCTGGTTGCCCTTCTCTGAACGCCTTCCAGATTGTCAATATGCAAATTCATACATGCACAAGGTTGTGAGCATTCTGACATACTTTCCCCCTTGCTGCTTATCCCATAGGACATGTGGCAGTGAGACTTGTTTTTTCCTTGTTCATTTGTACAACGTTACAAAGTGAAAATCAGACAAGAGTGGTCTGGAATGTACACAAATGTCAGAACAATAATTTCTAAAGAAAGCTACATAATAACTTTTCCCAACAACCACATCCTGTTGTCTTAGTACAACTACAAAGACAAATTATGACCGCAAACACTAAATACAACTGCTAATAGCAAGCAATATATTACTTTTAATAGCAAGAAATGTTTTATTTTAATAGCAAGCAATATTTTACTTTAATCTTTTTTGGGGAAACGTTTTTATCTACAGTGTCTCTAAGGTGTCAACAACCAATGTTTTCATTTGATAAAAAACATTGGCTTTGTTTGCATGCACAAGCCTTGCCCCACTAGCAATATCTCATTCCTCCTCGTGCAGCAGAATTGTAGACTACTTGGTTAACTAAGCATAGTTTTCTGTTACTATATAACCAGAATACTATGTTTACAAGGTACTGTAGCTTGTATTCCTGGTTTGCCCCGGACCTGATATCTATAGTTTCTTTGTTCAGATATTACAAGAAACCATGGTTATTTAACCCAGGAAGTTTTCAATCATGGCACGCCAAGAAGGGGTGGCATGAAGGCAGAACTTGCTTGCACAAAGCAAGGGCATGTCTTGGCTTAATAAGTTGAGATATGTATGTCCAAACTGGGTGAATTGTTAAGGACTTGTTTTAAGACAATTCATTCACTTGCTGGTCCTGAGAGACAGGTCTTTGCACACACCAATATGTACATTAATAGAGATCGCATGAAAATATGTGAGAGCAATAGTATGCATTCAAATGATGCTCAAAATCATTTTTTTAAAAAAGAGAGAGAATTAAAAAACCCACAAATGAAAATACAAACTGTCTCAGCTCAGATACTAGAGAGGCTGTGGTTTTTTTGCACTGTATATAACTATGTCAGGGTATAACCAGAGAAATAAATAGGCATGCCACGTTGATTTCAACGAGTCTGCTCTGAGTTGGATACCTAATAGGATATAATTCATTAATAGCAACATAACCCCAACCAACAGCAACAGTGTCTCATGTACAACAGAAGATATAGGGGGGAAAGCTCACTGCACAGAATACCATTAATTGGCCCAAAATGAAGATGGGAAAGGAGGTAAAGTATGATCAGTGAACAGAACATACGGGAAAGGAAGAGTAATCTGTGCTAAATGATGCACATGATAAACTGTGCTAAATGATGAAAAATAAGAAGCATAAAAATAAGGTGTGTTGTCGTGTTCAAACAAGCCCTGCCTCTAATACCCTGGCTCTACTTCAGATCTGTATGTTCACCACCAAGGCCCATTGAATGTGGTCAGAATCTTCCCTGAATTCAGGAATCCTATACAATCAGCGTTCCCAACTCAAGGGGCAATTCTAACTGTGTTCAGCTGATAGCAGTTAGATTCTTGCCACAGAGGTTTCTGCTCACTGTACAACAAACAACAGAGGGCTGGTGTGTGCTCCTGAAACACAGTTTGAGCCCTTACACTTTCTTTTGAATGTCTGAAAACGGTGGGGGGGGGGAGAGAGAGAGGTATGTCTGGTACTATTCACATGTGGAACAGTTTAATGTTCCCATTGTACAAAGTATGTAAAATACTCTGGCATCGGACTAGGTTGATATTCTGGCTGAGATAATATTCACTCTTCTGTGGTTACTTCAGGCGTTTACCACCATTTAGTTGAAACATTCCATAGCAAGAAGATTGACAAACTGAACCCAGCTACCAATAGTTTAAATTAAAACCACTGAACAAATGAAAAAGAAATAAGTCAAGCTTGTACAGTGGTACCTCGGGTTACAGACGCTTCAGGTTACAGACTCCGCTAACCCAGAAATAGTACCTCGGGTTAAGAACTTTGCTTCAGGATAAGAACAGAAATTGTGCTCTGGTGGCGCGGCAGCAGCGGGAGGCCCCATCAGCTAAAGTGGTGCTTCAGGTTAAGAACAGTTTCAGGTTAAGAACGGACCTCCAGAACGAATTAAGTTCTTAACCTGAGGTACGGTACCACTGTATCTTCTGCAGAGATGAAAGATGCTAAAACACTGTCCCTTTCAGATAAACACATCTTCACTGCCCTGCTGCAGGCCATCCAGTAAGCACCTCTGCAGTTGCCCCATGTGTGCCACTACTGGGTCATTCCCCATTCCAAGAAAACGTGGAATGGGCCACCAATGTGCATTTAGCAACGAACAGCAGCCAATCACAATCCCTTGAAGAGCATACATTTCAAGCATGTGTTTGGGTCATGTTCACAATATACATTGCTACCATTACACTTAAAATGTATTGATTGTACACTTAATAATTTAATGTCTTTAAAAAGCAGGAAGAATAAAGTAACAAGATACCACACTAAATTATGAACAAAGAAATATTTATAATGAAAAAGCAGCTTTCACACGGCCATTTCTTTTGGAAAGCTGGAGCTTGTGACAGCAGAAATTGAAATTCTAATGCAGCATGTACAAGCAGTTGATCCATAAGCGAGGCTCATAAAACTATGGGTTTATGCGAACTTAAACTGAAATATAGATGTTGCTACTTTGGCAAACAATTCTGTTGAGTGTTTATTTCAATCTTTGGGGGAATTTAAAGGATTCACCAATCTAATTTTGTAACTCACAAATCTAGGAGCCAAGGCATAGCTCTGTAATTATGTACATTTGCAAAGCAATTATATTTGTTAGTACTGTACATTTTAAATGTGAACAAGTTCCTGCTATAACGTCTGCAGATATATGCAAATGAAAGAGAATGAACATTATAAAACTGTAGGGAAAAGAAGAGGTTTTCTCTTGGGTGCCTCTGCTTCTGCAAAAATACATTTGGGTCTCTGTTTAATGGTACCATACAGCCAATTAAG
This sequence comes from Podarcis tiliguerta, assembly GCF_965153285.1. NCBI lineage: Eukaryota > Metazoa > Chordata > Lepidosauria > Squamata > Lacertidae > Podarcis > Podarcis tiliguerta. The sequence continues at coordinate 65,093,208 of NC_139538.1, forward strand.
TTAGAAGATAGGAATTTTTTAACTCTTACCCTTATTCTCACAGTGACAGTAGCAAGGCCTGGAGGCATTGTTCCCCCAATATCGAAGGCTTCCACTAAAAAAGTGAATGCTGCATCTGGGTCAGGAAATGACTCAAAATCCAAGGATTTTATAAGTGACAGGTCCCCGTTAAATCTGTTCAATGAGAAATACTGCAACGCTTCCCGGGTTCGTATTCCATAGGTAATATTGGCTCCAAGGTCAATATCCTTAGCCTAGAAGACATAAAGAACATTATTTTGGCTTCCAGCAAAAGCAGTATACACAGATGTCATTTAAAAACAACACCACCACCACTTTGGAGGCCAAAAATTATTATTGCTTAATTTAATCTGAGTAATTACGTTTCCCCAAATTGTTTTTTCCTAAAAAATATATTAAAAAATCCGTTAACACAATATATTGGATCCAATAAATCCTAACACGGGCACTTCTGTCCTTCTGAACTCCAGACTGTAGGCACAATACCTCCATGAAAACACAGCCCAACAGAGACAGACATAGAGACAGAAGGAGCTCTTTTCTTTACCCCACACACCTTGATGTGCATTGTCCTTTACCTGGAATAGGAGGCTGATATGCCTACATATATAGTGCTTTCTTCCCTCCCCAAGATCCTGAGAATTAAATTACTCCTATGCCACTGAACCATATTGCAATTGTTCACTGTGCAGCTTTATAGGAGGAGGTCAGCTATTTTGCCCTGTGTTTATAAGGCCACTGTGTTGCCCCCCCCCCTTTCAGTTTTGTGACGGCATGAAAAATGGGGTAGGAGGTAGGAGGAAGCATCTTGCACTGGATTACAGGCAACCTGTTTGTACTGCAAGAGTCTGAAGATACATATAGATCTCTACTGGCTGCAATAGCTTCCTCTTCCATTTCATGACCACATGTGAATTTCTTTGCACACCAAGATCTTCTTTCTCCTTTGGACAAATGGGTTTGTGCACATCTTGAACAAATCCAAGAGTACCTTCAGACCCCCCAATTATAATGCATATGCTTTCTCTTGCTGGTATAAAAGTTTTGCTTTACAATCATGAAAATAGTAAGGAAGCTAAAACAAGTTGCAGAATTTCAAGAAGTCTTCAAGGTGCAATCAGGGGTAGGGAACCTCCAGCTGTTTCTGGATTGTGTCATTCTAACAATTAGACACGTTGTTGGGGGCTGTGGGTATGTTGAAATTCAACAGCGTTTGGAGGGCCACAGGTTCCCTTTTCCTGTAATACAGTAATAGTTTACTGTATCTGTACCATAAGAAAGGAGTTAGATTTTATTAAGAAGACTTTATTAAATTCAAAGAGATGCTGAGATTAATAAGGAGTCATAATTCAGGAATTCAATTTTTTAAAGTACCATTTTGGGGTGGGGAAGAAGATCTAATGGTGCCTCAAGATATTTTAGTATTAATCTAATTTCAAATATTGATGATCTTTCTTTTAATTAATTTATTATGAAGACTGCCAGTGTTATAGACTGCCTTTTGTAGGTTAAAAACTTAATATAAATCCCAGAAATAAATGATTAGAAGTTTTATTTTTTGTTCCCTACTCTCTCAACTAATTTTAATTTTTTTCTTTTAAGAGATAGCCAACTAGGTGGACTGGTTTTGATGCAATACGATTAAGATATATTCTTCTTCACAGAGAATATTCAGGGAACTCATGGCTCTCTTACCTCTAAACGTAGAAAGACGGAGCCCGGGGGCAGGTTTTCAGGAATAGTCACTGTATAGGAGGCATTCGTGAATACAGGGCTGTTGTCATCAATATCCAGAACTTTGATTCCCAGAGTTAACGTTGTACGGCGGGCATCCACAGCTCCATCTGTTGCTTCAACAATGAGTTCATAATAGTCCCTGTTTTCTCTATTTAGCTTCACTGAAGTGTAAATGCTGCCATTGGATGTTATGCGGAAAAGATTGTTGAAGTTTGCCAAACTGTAACGGACTTGGCCATTTACTCCAGCATCTGGGTCAGTAGCCTAAAAGATAAGGGAGGGGAAGAAACATGAAATCAGGAGTTTGTAGCACAAATAGACCCTTTTCAGGTTAATGGAAGGAATTCAGATTCTTTGATATCAGATTCAAAGCCCCACAACCCTAAGAAAGTATGGGCATCCAGGGCCACTAATCCAAACCTCCTTGACATAAATCCAGCTTCCAAAAAGCAAGGTCCCTGAAGGTCATAGGAAGGTGTGAAAATAAGCCTACATAGCTGCCTGGGGTTGCTCTAAAACTGGATGCAGGAATGCTAAATTCAAGTAGGGACCAGGAATTAAGAAGAAGGTTAGGAAGTCCACACCTGCAACAAATAGTTAAGCAGTAAGGATAAATAAATAGTAGACGGTACAATACTCCATACAGATCCATTTCCCAAAGTCTATACTTTATCCTGAATCTCTTGAATTCAGGGTGTTACCAGGGTGAATGAAATCCTTGACTGTTCCTTCGGTCACTTGCTGCCAGTCCCACTTGGACCCACAGCCCTGTTCCATTACTCCATTAGAACCATAGAAGAGGAACAGAACTCAGAATATCAGCAGATGTGACACCATACCTCCTCTTCTCCTTACCTTAAATAAATCAGGGCATAAGTAACTTGGCTGCATAAGAGAAGGGAATGCCTGCTTGAGTAAGGCATTTTCATTTGTGCACATTTCTAAGAGCCTGCAGATAACACCCCACAAGTTGTTACATAACATAAAAGTCCCTGGTTATCAGCACTACTGTCAGGAAGTTTCCAAAGACATTTAATATCCTGCCATGGTGCTCAGTGGGAGGCATAATAATGAAACCATTTATCTTCATGGAAATCAATTAAAAGTTAATTAAAATGGTTAATAAAAATCACACACTTGTGTCTCTTTTGTACTACATCAACACAATAAACATTGGTGGTTTCAGCTTTATTTGTGTCTCAGGTTAACACATCCTTGCAAACAACACCTTATCAGCATCTATGTGGTGCCTACTGTGGCTTCTGCAATATAAGTGTTAATGTTTAGAGAGCTGAAAGAAGCTGCTTTCACTGGGATGGGGGGCTCAGGTACAATAGTAGCATATGCTGCACAGGTTACATTTCTGCCTGATAGGCTGCTGCTAGAGGAATAGGATCTGTGCCCCATTTTAGACACACATTCAGCAGGTGCAACATTTACTACTAGACTACCTGCTTCTCCATCCAACATCTATTAAATTTCTGCCCGCCTTAAGAGTAACCTGTCATCAGGGGCAAAAAATAGCAATCCTAGAATTGATGCTTTTGAATTATGGTGCTGGAGGAGACTCTTGAGAGTCCCATGGACTGCAAGAAGATCAAACACATCCATTCTTAAGGAAATCAGCCCAGATTGCTCACTGGAAGGACAGATCCTGAAGCTGAGACTCCAATACTTTGGCCACCTCATGAGAAGAGAAGACTCCCTGGAAAAGACCCTGATGTTGGGAAAGATGGAGGGCACAAGGAGAAGGACGAGATGGTTGGACAGTGTTCTCAAAGCTACCAGCATGAGTTTGACCAGACTGCGGGAGGCAGTGGAAGACAGGGGTGCCTGGCGTGCTCTGGTCCATGGGGTCACGAAGAGTCGGACACGACTAAACAACTAAACAACAACAACAAAAAGTAGGTATTTGGATATGGTAGTGACACATAGAAGCAGGGTCTTGTCATAAAAGTGTATATAATATGGTGGATCTCTGTTATTCTCATTTCACAGATGGGGAAATGTGTTCTCTTGGCTTCAAAACACCACTTGCTGTTGCCATTTCTGAAGGGAGAGACAGGGAAGGAGGGGGGAAGGCCATTTGGCTCAGTGCAGTCACAGGGCCAGAGAGAATTTCATGATCGCAGCACTGTGGCTGCCCATGTCAAGCTCCCTTCCTTGCACCTCTCCCTCTTGATAACCAGCAGCAAGGTGTGGTGTTGGGATGCTGGGAGAGCAACACAGTTCCAACCACGCAGCCCTGCCAGCTGCTACTGGGTAAATATGTTTGTGATACACAGTTCGATTGGAAATCTAGGCCAGGCCTCCCAAGACTGGCTGCACTGGAGTTTTGCAATAAAAGTTGCTAACGGTAGCTAGTCATAGAGAGTACAAATTAAAAACATTTTTTAAAAATCTTGTTGCAAAAGATTTTCTTTTTCTTTTTTAAAGACAGAATGCATTGTGGGGATTTTAGCTGAGGGAGTAGTGACAGAACACTATATCTTCAAAGCCTTAATCCAAGGAGCCAATGTGTGCGCTCAGATAGTTTTGCTTTAAACAAGGGCCACATGAAAGCAATTAAACAGCTGCTAACTGGATTACAACCAACACCCATTAAGACAATAGTAAATTAAAAAAGATTTATCGCTGTCTGGAATTCAACAGCCAAGTTAAGTTGTATAAACATGTAGCTCTTAATTTATCAGGGGAGCAGAAAGCGGAAATGCCCCCAAGTAACAAGAGAATTTTTATTTGTTAAAAGAACACCACCACACACGAAAAGTATTATTGTTATTGCCATTTTCTTCATTTGAAAAGTTCAGAGCAATTTTTGCTCCAATAAGCCTTCGTGAAAAGCCTATAAAAGTAAATGAAGGTTTTGAAAAAGTATATGACCCTATTACTACACTACATATACCGAATTATCTGAAAGAAAGAAAATCAAGACTCATGTTCACGGGACGAGATAACAATTTGGGAACATAAGAGTTGGGAAATGCCATAGTGGTAGAGCATCTGTTTTACCTGCTCCCAGGTGCAATCCTTGGCATCTCTAGGTAGGACTGGGAGAGACCCGTCTGAAACCGTGGAGTGCCGCCATCAGTCAGTATAGACAATACTGAACTAAATGGACCAATTGACTGACTTCAGATAAGTCTGTTTCCTATATTCCCAATTGCCTTGCTGGACCCATCAAGTCTAGCTCACTGTTTGCCTTGCTGGAAGGGAAGAGAAGAGAAGGTACAGCAACTTGAGGCCCACCTATCCACATTTGGCGCTATTGGGCAAGATGAGGAAATTCTTGTAGACCAGAGTGGGCTGTCCTGGAACAGAACACAGGTGGGGTGCCCTTAGGGGGAAGGGAGATTGCCAGTGCAGGAGATGACTTCCCGAAAGAACGTGACATTAAAAAGCATGCCGCTGTAAAATCGATTCCATGCCATTACCTTGGACACTGATTCTCGGCCAGAGAAGAAACAGTTGTTTCAGGCCTCAGAACACACTGGGGTGGCAATAGAAGGAAGATACCGTGCACAGAACAATTCCTGCCACTACCAAGAAAAGGAAGAGACATCTAATAGTGGAATGTGACTCCCTTTGGAGAGGGATGGAGGCAGCTGTGTGTGGAAGGATAACTTAGGGTTTAAGTTGTCTCTATATTAATGCGCAGTGTATGTGCATTAAGCAAGAAGAATTTGAGTTCTTAATACAGGAAGACAAATATGACCTAACAGACATTACTGAAACCTGGTGGAATGAGACTCATGAATGGAATGTAGAAATTGAAGGGTATAAACTATTCAAAAGGAGTAGATTAAACAAGAAGGGAGGAGTTGCAGCATTATATGTAGAAGATGAGAAGAGATCCATGACATTGAGCATGAAAGACAGATTGAGATCATACACCATCAATGCAGCCAGATTTCGCAGGCCACTGTCCATAATGGCTACAGATCAGTATCATTAAATTAATATCTATTCACAGAATTCTCACATAAGAGAACAGATAAATGCTACTAATATTTTTCTACACCTATCTGGAGGCGGGCTTGTTTATATTCAATGCTGAATCAATACATTGTCTGTTTAGAATGAAACTCTGCATAAATATGAATTAGGGTTCTTCCCCCCTTTTTTCTAGAAGCAAAAACTTAAATTTATTCTCTGCCAACAGCTGCATCTTGTCAATGACTGTAACAAAGGAAGAGGGTGATGATATGTGCTGTTGGGGCTGTACTTTCATTATACACAATCAGAATTGTAACAAGCCAGTTCTTTTGAAGTTTCTACAGTATTTGCTACTGCCTGATCTATTTGACTACCATTCTTTGTAATGTACATAATGTATTACCTTGGATTCAGAGGCAAGGCATGTGGAATTTTCACAGCATGAAAAACAAACTGCAGCAAAGCACAAAAATTTAAAATAAAATGACCTTACACTAAGCAGATACTAAGCAAACAGAGATACCTAGAGAGATGCAGCAGTATGATTCTGAAAATTTACTGAAGTTCTCCTTTCTTAAAGCTCTGGAATTTAACATTTGGAGCAAAAATGTGCCAGGAAGTTTGAATGCAGAATTTTTTTCCAGGTTTATTAGTTTAAAGCATTTGTGGAATGCTCTCCTTGGTGAGGCTCGCCTGGCTCCTTTATTACAGATCTTTAGATGCCAGGCAAAAAATCCCCTTTCTCCCACACCTTTGACTAATTTAACGATCTATGGACTTTTAAACTGTGGGTGGGTGCATGGGGTATATAGTTTTATTTTTTGTTATGGTATATTTTTGTGTTTTTATCTTGTAATCCTTGGATGAAGGGCGGGATAGAAATTTAATAAATAGCAATAATATATAATTAGAATTATAGATTGCAGTCTGCTATCTCTATACAGTCGTACCTTGGATCCTGAACACCTTGGTACTCAGCCGTTTTGGCTCCCAAACACCGCAAACCCGGAAGTGAGTGCTCCGGTTTGTGAACGTTCTTCTGAACCCAAACGTCTGACGGGGCTTCTGTGGCTTCCGATTGGCTGCAGGAGCTTCCTACAGCCAATCAGAAGCTGCATTTTGGTTTCTAAATGTTTTCTAAATGTTTTGAACAGACTTCTAGAATGGATTCAGTTTGACTAAGGTACAACTGTATACTTGTAAACCAGACATGTGTGTGACCACATATTTTAACAGGAACCTGAATGTGTGCCAACTAGTCATTTCCATGATGCTGATAACCAAATACTAATATTAAATTGCCACTGTCCTACAGTCTGCACCTTCTCCATTATCCTAATTGGAATAACTGATTCCATTCTAAACATATCTGTTTTGCCCTAAAGGCTAATGGAATGACATTTAGTTCTTCCACAAAGTTTAACATATAGAACTGAAACCTATTCACAGGAATTACAAGAATAACACTTGCATTCCTTTACAGGGGAATTATATGCAGGCCTCAATTAAACCGAGAAGCCCAGTCCAGAAAACTGCAGTTGCAGAAAGCTACACATCCACTGCTGCACTTATCTTTTTGAAATGTCGCTCATGTAGCAAGGACCAGGCAATTTTCATCATGCTAACATAAATCACCCACAAAATTCTGATGAGGCATGGTGCTGTAAAAATTACTGGATCCAGAGTAACGGCCAACTGCAAACTAGTGCGTTGTACAGAAATCATGTTCTCTAACGTGCCGGTGATGTTTTCTTAAACTGGACTTTCCTTGAAGAAATCCCTGTGTCAACAGGAGAACTCAATGAATCCGGCACTTATCCAGTTTTCTGTTTAATTAGCTTTTCTTTTAAAGCCATTTGATCAAAGCTGCAGATTTTAAAATAGTGATGTGGAATTAAATATTCAATGAAACCTTTCAACTAGTGGAAAAAACACACATCTGAATGGGAAGATCATAATTTAATTATTATTTATTAGATTTATATCCCACCATTCCTCTACGGCGTACATGGTTCTCCTCCTCCTCATTTTATCCCTTACAACAACCCTGTGTGATAGGCTAGGCTGAGAGTGGGTGACTGGCTCAAGGTCACCCAGTGAGCTTTTTGGCCAAACGGGGATTTGAACCTTGATCTCCCAGGTCCTAGTCCAAAACTCTAACCCCTATGTCACAGAAGGCAGCATAACTAAGCTCAGCAAAGTGAGAAGTATCTTAGAAATATGGGGTTTTTTAGGGGGTGGAGGGAAACTTAGATCTTCCACTACAGAAACATTTTTTCCTCCATCACCCAAGGGAAATTGGCACTCAGAAAAATATGCAGTTCCCAGCAAAGCACTCACATAAATTAGTTTTGAAAATATATCACAGGTGGTTATTTTAAGGTGTAGCTTGATAAACTAAACCACCTAAAATAACATAAGAACCCTCCAAAATCCATGTAAAGGTGTATATTCCAATTCTTAGAACCTTCACATTAACGTACCTAAGCATAACAGTATAAGAACTTTATTGTGCTTTTAAGTCGCAATAGTTTCACTGGGATTTAAATGCATTTTAACTTGGTATTGCGTCCTTTGTCTACATGACACCTACAGTACCTCTTTCTGGAGTGCCTTTCTGAAAACCCCCTGCTAGGGAAGGATTAGGAATGTTACACACATACCAAAAGGGAGCACTTAGCTCTTAGCCATTTCTATTTATTTCCCAAAGATTAAACTTGCCAATGGATTCTTAATTGAGAAAGAGATTCAGTGCAAAGGGATGTAGGCATTTTTACATTTCACATGTCAGAGCAGAATATGTAACATGCCGTGCCACATTGTGTGAAGTAGCTTCTTAAAAATGGAAAATATTTCAAACTTTGTAATTATGAATAATTCAGGAAGTTAATTCCGACATAATCTATTCTCCTCTCTTCCCCCTTCAAGGACTCCCACTGTGACATTAAGAAAAATAACCAAGGAACGGGATGATCCCTGCCTAGGAAGTAATAGTTCAATTTCATAGAACATTAGGGAATATGCTGTAATTTTCTTATAAATTCAGTTTATTTGGTCAACATTTCAAAGCCAGAGACTGTACTCTGTACTCTACACTGCTATTTTATTCCTCCCCCCCTTTTGCACAATATCACCCCCCCCCCACTAATCCCTCTGTGAGTTTGATGCCCAGTTCAGAAATTAATGCTTCTCTCTCCAAAGGTGGTCAAAGAGTATTATTGAATTAAGGCATAAATAGAAAGGTCACCTGCAGGTTACAATTATATATTTATTATCCAGCCCTTATGTTGTGATAAACTGTTACAGGATAATAAAAGAACCAAAGAACTTAGGAAGCGGTATGTGGAAGAAGAGTGTAAGCAGACAAGCCTGGTAGATTTCCCAAGGTTACTGTATGGAAAGTGGTTGGGAATTCTCAGCCAATGGGCTGAATGTAGGCCACAGCATCTCCCCACTTAGTCCCACCCACTCCACACAGCAAACAGGATTGATTAAAAATAAAATTGAAGCAGCTTACACTGGTGTCAGTGGAAGTTTCTAAAGCTTAATTGCCACAGTGGCTAGCCATCCACAACACACACATTCCAAATTTTCCCAGACAGCAATTAAGCTGGTGAGGGAAGCCTTCAATTGGCTGTAACTGGAAGCTCCCATTAACCATGGGGTGTCATTTTCCTGGAAGGGATCACAGCTGAAAAGAGAAGGGTTGAGTCTCCCATGCACTGCAGGTGTCACCACCAAAAATCACTCCCCATGCAGTACTTAGTCTTGGGGAAAGAAAAGCTCCTACCAGCCTTAATGGTGCACTGTTTTTAAGCCTAATTGCCACAATAGGGGGGGGGGGGGAGGATCTTTGTGGATTGCAGTTGGAAACAAAAGAGTGTCTATGAACCATGATCTCCATGAAGATCATACCCATATCTAGAAATTAGACTTGAAAACAGAGAGAGAATGTATGAAAAGGTGTGTGTATATGCATGTGTGAGAGAAGTGCACAGTCCTATCTACTTTGTGTTAGTCCCATCATTGCTGGCATGTGGTCTCCAGAAGGTGAGCCACAAGGGGATCTGGCATTTGGGCAAAGCTTCTCCCCTTCCAATACAGAATAAAGAATGGAGGAGGACTCTGGTCATTTCTCTCCCATCACAATAGGAAAGGATCGTGAACTGGAAGAAGATAGAGGAGTCTGGTCAATTTCCAATCATTCTAATTTTTAGGCATTATGAGCCACATATTTTCTTGTATTATTCTGTTGGCGACTATCTTTTCTTTCTGTTCTTGCCTATACAGTGGTACCTCGGGTTAAGTACTTAATTCGTTCTGGAGGTCCATACTTAACCTGAAACTGTTCTTAACCTGAAGCACCACTTTAGCTAATGGGGCATCCTGCTGCTGCCGTGCTGCCAGAGCACAATTTCTGTTCTCATCCTGAAGCAAAGTTCCTAACCTGAAGCACTATTTCTGGGTTAGCGGAGTCTGTAACCTGAAGCGTATGTATCCTGAAGCATATGTAACCCAAGGTACCACTGTACTGATGTAGACACAGTCACAATCAGAAACAAAAAGGAACCTGGTTTAAATATTGGAGTTCTTTGACTCAAAGGAGGATGGTGGACTAGTAGCATTAGTTTTAGATTATTTAAGCTGCAGATGAAATGCTACCCAGTGGGATATGGCCAAAGAAGACAGACAAGAGCCACACAATGTTAGCATAAAATAGATCATGCATATTCAAAGAATAAATAATAGGACCAAGAAGAAGGAGATGAAGCATCAGCCTAGACCAGCCATTGCCACATTACCTCATCTCTGTGATGATGGGAATGGTCCAGAGCTGAGATGGGAAACCACCACCGGGAAGTAAGGAAGCCCAGTATTGCAGCCCCTTCCTTTGGGCAAGGTGTTTTCAGGGGAAGCAGCTCTGGTTTTGGCACAGGGGTATCTGGTCCCACACAAATGCCCACCACAGGATCCTCCCCTCCTGTCTTCAGAGAAGGTTTCATCAAAACTGAGAGAAGAGTCTTGTGGGTCACGCCTAGTCACTGCTGTTACTGAATGGACTTAGGACAAATTGTTAACGTGATTGAGAATAAAGAACTCTGTAAACTGGAACTGGAACTGAAATAATAGTATTTCTTATTTCCAGTCCTAAGAATCTTAAATTCAGCATAGTTTTGAAATGTACTTGGCCTCTCCAGCATCACTATGTCCCCTTTCCCACCAGCAATATAAATGGTTGCTTAGAACCTAGGGAATTGTGTCATCCACACTCATGTTTCTTAAAAATGGATTAGTTGTAAATATTAAAATATGATCTCAGAAGACATCTCGGATATAATTTTTGATCAAAATATTTTAATGTCCTACAGAAGATAAGTCAATAGCTATAAGAAAAGTGGTTTGATATGGTTGAACTTCACTGTCAGTTTCATGCATTTGAACTCTCAAATGTTTCTGCTTCACAGTGGCCTTCTAAAAAGAAGAAAAGGAATTGCATTCAAAAATTGACTTTGGGGGATCCCAATGATAAAATTAAAAGAACAGTGGGGAATCTGGTACAACTCCAATTTCCACAGTCAAGTAAGTACTGTGTGGAGTTTAAAGGATATGAGATGCATCCACAACACTTTGAGACTTGTCCTTTTTAGTTTTTCTTCTTTTAATCTTCTTTGCATTCCCCCATTCCCAGCAGGGGTTTTTCCTATGCCACCACCTACAAGGATACCAGCTGTGAGCTTTTTTACTTCATAGGATATTAACACTTTCTATTGGCTCTGAATATGCAATGAGGTTTATTGATGTAGCTTGGAGTTTCCAAGGAACTATGCAGTCGGAAATTCTCTTGTTTCGGTTTCAGCAGCATGTTCAAAAGAAAAACTCAAGCAAGGATATCTACATTCAGGTGGGAAAGACCTGTTTAACACTCTGCTAACAATAGTTCCATTCCAGTTTTCTGAGTTGTCTTGTGTTTCTTCAGACTGATTTGTGGTGTGCTGTTGTTGCTGTTTTAAACTGTCAGGTGTGCACTGGCAAAGCTCTGCTGAGGCTCCTGAATAAAAGACTACTGTGCCTTTAATTAAAAGCTTCCTCCTTGCCGTTCCCTTTATTGTTTCCCGTTCAGCATGAGTAGCGGATAAATGATGTATTTCCATTTAACTGCTCAGTTCATTTGAACAATTAGTGGGGAATTAATAATTTATGCCCCCAGTCATGCTGGTTTTAATTACTGCATTCTTTTTGTTCCTTTTTCTTAATTTTCTTTAATAGAACCAGTCATTAAAGCCTTGTGCCCTACAGAGAACTGAATACTAATTAAAGGGTAATTCATCACTACTCTACCTTCAAGTGTCCTGCTTGCACAAAACCTGTGGATGTAAATACAAACATGCATAGTCTTCTGTATGGACAGATCCCTTCATGGAAGAGACACATCATGCACTGGGGAGCCTATGCATATTCAGCTGTATGCAGCAGAACATGTGGAGGTTGGGGTGGGTTGGGCCAGTGGGTGTGACCCCAATACTCAGTAAGACTATAGACTTCAGTTCCTCTTGAAAATGTTAAAGCTTTTCATGCTACATGAGTTACAAATCATGATGTCTACTCCTTGCTTGTTAGATCTACAAAGCAACTGAAGGAGTCAAACTCAAATTGCAACCAACATTTTCCAATTAAGGCAGTTTTTTATTTGCATTGTTATTTATCTTTTCTTTGTGCACAGCTAAGTGTATGGCTCAATTAAAGTGGCTGGGAAACAAACCACTCTAAAGCTTCAAGAAAGAAAGAAAGAAAGAAAGAAAGAAAGAAAGAAAGAAAGAAGAAAAGAGAGAAGAGTTAAGTTTTGCCAACACTTTTCTTGTTATTTCCATATTTACTACTAGATGACAATTCTGGCTTCAGTGAAGACAGCACTTTGCATGATTTAAAAATTACAATGACACAAAAGGTAGAGATGTGTTGGAGGACTGATATATTCTATTCTACTACCCAAGCTAAGGAATGAGTTGCATTTTGTTGTTTGAAATGATACACTGACAGCATCCTGACAGAATACAAAACAGATTGAAAAAGATGCTTATTGCTACTCTAAAATGACATGACTATATCCTATAGAATGTCAAAAAATCCACCAGCCACAATTTTATCCCAGTTTCAAACACTGTAGGCTCACTTCAAGTTTTGTTCTGGAATATTTTATGAACACTGTTTTCACATTTCTTACTTAATATTCCAAAATTGGATTTGCACATTTGTGGAAGGCATCTTTCCACAGATGAGAAACGAAGGCTCCATTTTAGATCTCATCAAACTGGTACCTGCTATTTTTCTGCAAAAAGTGAAGTGGTTCTAACATCACATGTTTACTCCAAAGGAAATCCCACTACATTGAATAGGGCTTACATTTTAGTGTTTAGGACTGCAGCCTTAATCACAACGTGGGCCAGAAAAGAATTTTAGAGGGAAGTTTGTAAATATGGGTAACATATTTCATTTCCACCCAAGTACTATGAGAGCAATACAGGAGAGGTATGAAGTTGGTTTCATGGGGAACAGTTGCCAGATACCAAGGAAAGCTGTGAACAGGAAGGGTTTAGTATCCATGTGTCCCTTTTGCAACACTCCATTTCACATTCCCAACAGTTCATGCATGGATTTTGCCTCATGGTGGGTTGGGAGGCAGGGAGGGGTCATTTGCAAATTATATCTACCGAGATATGTTTAAGTTCATTTTTTAATAAAAAACGTAGTTAAAACCAACTTCATAAATTGGCGTCATCCACTGGACAACCTGGCAGCTTTAATTCATTTAGAGACAATTTCAAATCAGTATGTTCACCTTTGCTAGCAACAGACTTACCCTCACTTGACCAACAAATGCATTGGCTTCCTCTTCTAGTACTGTAAGGTTCTTAGGCAGAAAAGGGTCAAAGACTGGCCCATTGTCATTTACATCTGTTACAACCACATTCACTGTAGCAGTTGATGTCTGCAAGAAAAAGGAAATAAAATTATGAAGCAGATGTTTTTACCTTACAGGAGGATACTTAGTCCTTATTATTGAAATTTGTATTCCACCATTTACCATAAGGGTAACATCCATAAGAATATAAGCAAATTAGAAACCATACAAAACACTAAACTATCTAAAATCATTATACAAATGAATGCTACAGAGTTGGATTATCACTATTACATTATACCTGGTGATACTTAGAAGGTACTGCGTTAGTAGGGTAGGAGAGCTGATACATTTACACACACACACACACACATCCAAAGTGTGCACTGTAGATTATTTTTGAAAGTATCAAAAGTAATCTGAGACCAAAGGGGTGCATTGGTTATCGGATGTGTCCCAGGCTTTTTAGACTTGTCTACCCATGTACTGGGACGTGGGTGGCGCTGTGGGTTAAAGCCTCAGTGCCTAGGGCTTGCCGATCGAAAGGTCGGCGGTTCGAATCCCCGCGGCGGGGTGCGCTCCCGCTGTTCGGTCCCAGCGCCTGCCAACCTAGCAGTTCGAAAGCACCCCCGGGTGCAAGTAGATAAATAGGGACCGCTTACTAGCGGGAAGGTAAACGGCGTTTCCGTGTGCGGCTCTGGCTTGCCAGAGCAGCGATGTCACGCTGGCCACGTGACCCGGAAGTGTCTTTGGACAGTGCTGGCCCTTGGCCTCTTGAGTGAGATGGGCGCACAACCCTAGAGTCTGTCAAGACTGGCCTGTACGGGCAGGGGTACCTTTGCCTTTACCTTTTTACCCATGTACTACCGGAAACCAAAGGGGTGTGTTGGTTGCCAGATGAGATTTTTTTTCCAGCTCTCCTACCCAACTGCAGTGGCAGAAGACAAGACTCAAAAACTGTTTTGTGGATAAAATATGTCATCATTTAAAAGTTCAACAAAGGCTGTAATTGTGCAAGTAAAATATCCCAGTAACAGAGCAACTGGATGAACATGAGCTCCCCGCCCCCAGGGGAAGAAGACAATAAACAGGATGCTTTTGCAATGTGCTACTGCTATTGAAATGTAAAATGATAGAATTATGTGCCATTCAAATGAATATTAAGCGAATGTATGGATTTAAATAGAGTCTGAGTCACAGAAAAGAAATTACCTGAAAACTAGGAGGGGAAATTTTAGGCAAAGCCTAAAATGTTCAGCTATGAGAGTATAAAAGAAGCTATGAATATATAGCACCTTTGTCTACATACACTGATAGCCTTGTATAAATGATACCCTGATCAAGCAAGGGAGATCTGCCATGCATACGGTTTCCAAACATGCACACTTGGATGGGTACCTACATCTGCACCACAGTGCTCATTTGGACCCCACTGAATGAACTGGATCATCTTTTGAAGTAAAGATGGGGATCTGCATTCCCTTTCAGAGCCATTAGCTAATTAAAAGACGCCTGCTTCTTGGGAGAAAAGCGATGACAAACCTAGACAGCATCTTAAAAATCAGAGACATCACCTTGCCGACAAAGGTTTGTATAGTTAAAGCTATGGTTTTCCCAGTAGTGATGTATGGAAGTGAGAGCTGGACCATAAAGAAGGCTGATGGCAGAAGAATTGATGCTTTTGAATTATGGTGCTGGAGGAGACTCTTGAGAGTCCCATGAAGATCAAACCGATCCATTCTGAAGGAAATCAGCCCTGAGTGCTCAATGGAAGGACAGATCCTGAAGCTGAGGCTCCAATACTTTGGCTATCTCATGAGAAGAGAAGACTTCCTGGAAAATACCCTGATGTTGGGAAAGATTGAGGGCACAAGGAGAAGGGGACGACAGAGGACAAGATGGTTGGACAATGTTCTTGAAACTACCAACATGAATTTGGTGAAACTGTGGGAGGCACAGGAGTGCCTGGAGTGCTCTGGTCCATGGGGTCACAAAGAGTCAGACATGACTAAACGACTAAACAACAACAACAGACTTTCCTACTATACCATTACCCCAATCTCCAAGCGATATGAGATTCCAGGGGGTTCAAGAAAGGGAATATCCTGAACTTGCACAGTTGGATGCTACATCCTACTGATGGAAAGCTCAATACATTCCTCTTTTACTTTATGTATTGGAGCTACGGGCTGAAAATAGAGTGCAGTAATTAGAAGCAAAGATGCAAATGTGACCTTTCCCATGAAAAGGTGTAACCACAGTGACAGTTAACTAGCCAGGATGAAGCAACTGAAGCAGGAGCTCCCATTCTGTACCTCATTACAGTCTTGCTGATGCTCCTATAAATGCAACTGCAAGTCTTAGAAATTTGCATATTTTTTTCTGCTCACCAAACATTCTGTTTAAAATGAAATAAAGGTAAAAGTACTAAAATCCAAGTGCTAATGTACGGAAGGTTGAACCTTGGACAGATTCCCCACCCCACCCCTTGAGTTATATCTTCATTAGAGAAAACTCTTTGTGCACTAAACAGAGAAGACATGCAAAGTCCTTAGATGGAAGGTGCATATATGATATGTTTATTTTTGCTTTTCTCATGTAGCATTTTCCTTTCCACAAGAATATCCACAAGAAAATAATGAAATAAAAACGTGAAATCTACATGGACTTTGCAGGAAGTTCAAAGAACAACAGGACAGAATCTAGCCTGTTGCTCATTGCTTATTTGACAAAATTCTTACTTGAGTTGTTTGGTATTCCAATCCCCACTCCCCACTTCCCAAAGATAGAGAAAAAAAAGACATCAAAATAATCTTCCTTATGGGCTTTCCACAAACAGGCACAGAACAGGGATTTGGTAGATTGGGACCCCCAGACTATATCGTAGAGCCAGTGGAGAAAAAATAACATTTCAAAGCTAAGGATGAAAGGTTTAGGTAAATGATTGTGCCATTTTTCAGCCAGGAAGCTTTGCCCAACGCTGGTTTGCCCAGGCATCCTTTACCAAGTGATGAATTCAATGTGTGATAAGACATCACAGATCTTACAGCATGGAAAGAGCTTTCACATTTTCTCACAATTGCATTCAGTAACAGGGTATAGGTAGAAGAAGTAACAGCGAATAGGTAGAACTCCATGTGGCAGCTGAAGGTCAGAAAACCATCTTGGCAGGCTGGGACAGAGGCACAGAGATTAAGTTTAGGATGCCTTGGAAAGCTAGTGCTGCACTGCTGGGGAAACAAGCCCCCTTGAATTGTGAATGCTGTAAACTCTGCATTCCCTCCCTTGAAAGCTTCCGGTGTAAATATGTGTAATATAAACCATATGTCTTAAAGGCAGTCTCTGCCACATCTTGATTCCCTGCAGAAGCATGACCCTGCGTGAATGCCTGGAACTCCCCTGGAATCTTGCTACTTCTCGGCAGAGATTGGGGGCGGCATAGAACCTTTGCAATATTACACATATGAGCCAGCCTGTAGTCTCCAAAGTGCAGAACGAAATGTTATGGCAGACACAAGCGTACTTTCAAAACAGCAGCACTGTGTGACATTATTATGCTGTAATCCTCCCTGGGTCCACTCCACTGGCTGCAGCTTTGTGAGATAGGGAAACATAATATCATGTATTGAGTATCCCTTGATTTTCAAGCGGAGAACAAGACACAACATTGCCATTTTTTTTGTGCCAGTCCTCTGTCATTCATAATATATAATTCCTCTCTAAGCTTGCCTCCTTACGGACACTTGTATCTAAACACAGCACGTGAATTTCACTGTTAAGAGAATAGTATCAGTTTACTAGCAACTCATTGCTCATAAATGCTTTCATTATTTAATTTTAGCACTATAAACACTACCAAAATCTTACATTATAAGCAACAGTTCAATTCTCCAAAATGATGCTTCATTTACAGTAGCAAGTATGAACTACTATCACATTTCAGGTGGAAGAAGTGGAACCATGATCCAAAGAAAGACTACTATCCAGGATATGTTGACAGCATTTAAGAGAAATGTAGTATTAGGCAGTAAATGGAAGATTACCTTTTAGTATTAAGAAAGATCACTTGTCACTAGCAGTCAATTACATCATCATTGATAACAAATAATGTAAGAAAGCAAAACCTCCTAGCATCTCAAGAGCTAACCTAATTTGTAAAAAAATGTTCTCTATACCATAGCTAGTGGAAGAAAACATTTGATACAGTTTTCCTTATGATTTGTCACACAACATTTTCAAAATGATTTCCCCAGTGCTAGGGGGGAAATTGAACCAACTATATCTGCCATGTGCAAAGTCTCTGTAGAGATTCTGGTAAAATGTTTTTATATGGCACAACAAGTATCTCAGGTTACGAGTGCAAAGGAAAATGTTCAAAGATGATATATGAGAGACTTGGGCAGTGTCCTGGCCCCAGGGAGCTAGAACAGCCATAAGATGTCCCCCATGGGATGTCCCTCGCAGTGTGCAGTGTCAGTACTGGCCATAAAAAAAAAAACAATGGGAGGTCAGAGGATGTGACACAAATCATTTCAGTTGCAGCTCTATTTCCAAAACAGCACATTGGAGGCATTCACACAAAACCTCCCAACATAAAGGGGAATTACTGAGGGTTATAGACAGTTTAACAAAGACTTGCCCTGTTTTGGCTGTGCTGCTCTCAGTGCCCTGTTGTTTAGGTCTCAGAAATTTGTTTTTATATTTCTACAAGAAACTTACCCCATCTGGTCGGCCATCTGAGGCTGTAACAATCAAAATGTAGCGATCGGTGCTTTCTCTGTCTAAAGGCTTTCCTAAGGCTAGAAGTCCAGACCTAGCAATAAAACAAACATGTATGTTACATCAAAATATGGCTCCTAAAAATTGACAAGCACTGTATATATTTATATGCCGCTGGGCTGGTTGCATTAGTGAATACTTCTCATTGTGATCCAAAGCAAAGCAAAAAGTGATTTTTTTTAAAAAAAAATCAAAGTTTGTAAAAACTGCAGACAAGTACTTTCTAGTTTGTTTTCACATTAAAAAATAAAACAAACCACAAACCGCTAAGTGCTAGGAATAGACCAAAACTATTCTCACGGAGGAAGTTACAAGGCAAGTATGTTTTTTTCATTAACTTCTGCTGATGCAGAAGATCAGAACTCTCAATTCAGGGACATCTTTATTATACCATTGTGAGTAAACTATATTATTTCCTTATACCTTACCTAATTTGGCAATATAAGCAGCAAAACAATTGTGGCTTTCACACACAACCATTCACAATAGAAATCTGAATTCATGACCAACTCTTCAGGCAAAAGGTTCACAGCAGACAATGGATGTGAACAATCCACTTTCTCTGTACAGCTACATACTGAGTTATTTGTATTACTGGCTAGCAGACATTTCCACATGGTGCTATACGTGGGGAAAGGGTTTCCCTATTCCCATATTTCCATTTTGCTCAATCCCTATCTGCAGAAGATATGAGGAACTGGCACAGCATGGGAAAACCGTAATTGGTATCTTAAGAGCTATCTGACACTGATGTGCCATGCCACAATGGCCTTTGGAGGTGGAGAGAATGTCCAGTTATTCCAACTTCATTTTAGCTTTTAAAGGATGCCCCTGGACATGGGATTGTATTTCAAGCCTCTCCTATCTGCTTGATCATTCGAGAAGTGATCGGTTGTGGCATCTAAATACTAGAATTAAGTATTTTGTTTTTCTCCATTCCTGTTTTGAATTCAATGGCTCCCATTATCCTAGGGTCATCTGAGTTCAATGGAAGCAGAGACAAACTGCTCTACACCAGTCAGTTCTAAGGCATGTATATGCTGCAGCACCATTTCACCACCTAAATTCTTCTAATTCTAAAAGCTTGCATACATAACATAGACCTGCTCTTCTGTCCCAGGAACATCAAAGTGCAATGGAGATGCCATGTAGGATCCTACAACATGATCTGGCTCTTCTGACATTACCACTCAACAGCTCCCGTCTCCTAAAAGGAGCACTGGCCCTAGATTACCAACAGGGCATTTTAAAACTCCTTTATTCTGAAATCAGAAGAAACCCTTGAAATGAGAAGAGCAGTGCTGTGTTTATATTTTATTTCTATTTTATTTTTTTGCTGTTCATTAGGTGCTAGTTAATTAATCAGTAATATAGTGGTACCTCAGTTTAAGGACAGTCAGGTTTATGAATGATTCGGTTTACAAACTCCGCAAAACTGGAAATAAGTGTCTTGATTTGAGAACTTTACCTCGGTCTAAGAATGGAATCTGAACGGTGGAAGGGCACTGGTGGCAGGAGGCCTCATTAGGGAAAGCGTGCCTCGGTTTAAGAATGGTTTTGGTTTAAGAACGGATTTCCGGAATGGATTAAGTTCGTAAACCGAGGTACCACTGTACCAGAGTTACACTATTAGACCTACAGGAGGACTAATCAGGGAAGGGCTGCTTGGTACTATCCTACCCCTACCTGGTCTGCTTTTCCTAGCCAATAAGAGTGGGTGGGTTTTTTTGGGGGGGGGGGTTTACTACAGCAGTTTGTTTGTCCTGTAAGATACCTGCCTGCAGGTAAGGTGCTGATTGCAGTGTGGCGTATTGTTTGATTCCTGGCTGAGTAGATAGAGCTGGGGTCTGAGTGTGCCTCCAGAGCCTGCCTCAGTATAGACTCTGCCATAGGTCACCCTTGAAATGGCCACATCAAGGGGGTCCCATATATTGACTGATGATTTCCCCTTGCCCCACCCCATAGGCCAGGTACTGTGGGTGACAGACAGGCCTGCGACCCTTATCCAAGGTGAAAGATTGTGCTCTCACAAAGTTTGGTTTGGTAGGGTTTCTCCTGAGAGAGACAGAGGGAACAGAATGCCATAGTGGTTATTACCTTCAGCCTGACAGTGCACGATGCTCCTACTACTAGGCCTTAGTATATCATCCGTGAACTTAATTTCCCAATTGCATGTAGTGATGCCATATGATGGTGCTACAATGTGCCTAGGTAGGCAAGGAAGCAGGAAGTTGTGAAGATGTGCCCCCAATATCAGCGGTAGTGGGCAGGGGAAGGTGCAGCCGGATCAGAGGGGCTGAGCATGATATCAGGGAAGACCTAGCTATTTGGCTCCTGTTCCTGATTTTAGCCCTGCCTCTTCTCTGGTAGCTTTTCAGCACCTGCTTCAAACATTTTTGTTCAGTCAAGCCCATTCATGCCTTACTGCAGACCTGATTTCTTTAAAGTTTTTAATGACTTGTTTTGATTGGCATTAAAATTATTTCATGTAAAATATAAACAAAGCACTTAGAGGTTTCATTACAATCAAGCTGTTTATAGATTTTGTTAAATAAATAAAATGGATTAAGTAGTTATGTTGGTTCAAATCAGAAATGGAGTACTTCTGTTTTCTTACAGCTCACTAGAGAGAACCTGTCATAATATTATACTGCATGTTCTGAACATGGATCCTCTGAAGAGCATCTCTGCTATACTTGCTTCTGGGGACTGCATGAATAAATACTGTATGTATTCAAATGCAAATATTGCCCATTACTTTCATTGGAATAACCTGGAAATATGAATGCCTTTTGTAACTTTTAATGAGTGCACACAGAAAAGCATATTATAAAGTAGTGCTAGCTGGAAGTTAGTTGGCCCAGACATTTTGGGGGTGGGGTGGAGGGGTGGAGAGGGGGGTGGCATTTTGGCAAATTTTCTGAAGTTGCAGAGAGAGAAATTTCTAGTGTTTTTCAGGGAAAGAGTTTCCCACGATAGATATGAGACAGAAAGCTACAGTCACTCATTTTTAAAATATCTAGTAAAAAAAATAAGCTGGCCATGGAGGCAGACATCTTTCCTTTTTTAAAGGAAGTCAAAAACAAAATACCCCTGGGTAATTCCTACTGGACTATTTTGTCAATGAGAAATGCTGTCAGGATGCTACTGCTTAGAGCAGCTCCTTTATCCCTCGAAGAAATCTTTTTTTGCCAGTTAAATGAGAGGCATTTTCAGCCCAGTCTCATACAAAAGTAGATGCTGCCCTCAACTTTTGATGGTTTATGCATTTGCAAACCTCCAGCTACCTGGTGCAACAGTTTCCACAGCCAGACCCCAATATGCATATATATTTTCCCCTACAATGGAAAGTAAATTGCATAGAAATAACAGAAAACAGGTTCAGGATAATAATCTGCAGTGGCAGAAGCATACCATCAACCTGAGGAGTGGAAAAGTTCCTAGATTATTGCAGCATCCTCTGTTTTTAGTATGTTGCTTATACACACTGGTGAACAAATGTCTTAGTACATGAGCTTTGAGAACATAAGACTCTTGCTTGCTCTTTTCCTAATTTCTGAGAGGGGGAAACCTTCCCTCAATATAACCTTCTTTCTCCATTTACTGCAATTAATATTCAAGCAAATAATAGCTTTGCAAATGACAGGATCTTAAAGGAAAGGTTTTCACTATTTCTGGTACATATGCTTTCAGTGTTCCAGGGCTTTTCTTTTCACTAATTAAGGTGGCATCCATTTAGGAAGAATGCTAAAAGCTTTCTCAGTTAGTAATGCCTGGAATGTCTGGTGCTGAATTCAGACAATGGGCCCAAAAGGTCTTCCTTTTCATTACAGTACATTTCATTTTTCCAGACAAGAAATGGTAAGTAAAAAAAAAAAAAAAAAGTCACTGTCATTAGGAGAAACCTGGCAAGTCTAAAGGCTTCTAATTAATCCCAGGTCACTCATATAATGGAAGTTTCCATCTCAGTGGGTTTTACCTAGTCAAACATTTAAAATAAATAAATGGTCTCGGGTGTACAATTTCAAAGTTCAGTACCATTCACAGAGCTCCCATTAGTGTCTGAGAGCTCAACTTCAAACAGCTGAATACCTCCGATTAGAAGCTGTGTTATTTGCACACAATCTGCATATTCATTTGGGCTGGGAAGTTGAAAATTCAGCCATAAGGGTTATTCGACTTACGTTCGAGAAAGGTTAAATACTTGCTGAGGATCTCCATTCTGTATGACGTATGTTATGGGGTCACCCTCTCGATCAGTTGCCTTCAGAAGAACAACAGAGAAAAAGTGACATGTTACAGATTGCAATGGCTTCTTTTTTTATAAGGAATTATTTTAAAACAAAAACAAAGAACAAATCCTGAGTAGTGACGGGCAACACATTTTAAATGCTAATCAACTCATTCATAACAATTAAACATTTGACAGCTTTAACTCTAGATCAACTGATTGTATGTGTTTGTCCCCCTCTAGAGAGTGTCTGCATTTTGGCTTCATGGAGAGTGTGCTCTCATAAGCATGGTAATTGCTTATTGGAATTTCAGGAAATTAGAGTATTTGCATACTTAAGCTTTAATCAACAATGACTGACAGAACGAGAGGTAATAAAGAGGTTTTCGGCGGGCAGTAAATTCCCCAGCTAATTTTCAAAATAACTCAGTAGGGATTATTTATTACTGCATTCCTTAAAACAAATATGATTGCTGCATTTAAATATTGCACCTATTTGGGCTCTTCTTAAAACATGAGGTATTAAAAATTATACTGGACAATAATCAGTTTGAAAAGAATGAAGAGATTATTAGACAATAACATTAATAAAACAGATCCAGGGGGTATTGAAGACTGATTTTCTAGATCCATTTCAAATAGGGTTTTGGCCTGTCTTTGGCACAGAAACTGCCCTGGTTGCCTTATATAATTACCTCTGCTGGGAGAGAGACGAGGCAATACATCCCTGTTAATCCTCCCTGACCTCTCAGCATCTTTCAATACCACCAACCACTATACCCTCTAGGTGATGCTATCTGAAGGGGGGGGGGGGGCAGCACTGCTTTGCAGTAGTTCCAGTCCTATCTGGATGGTCATTTTCAGCAGGTGATACTTGGGGATTGTTTTTCAGCACAACTACGCATTCACTGTGGGATTCCTCAGGGCAGAGGCAGTTGTATCTGATTTAAGAATATAATACACAATCCAGTTCTGAAGTTAAGCATGTGCTTAACTATCACCCGTTTAAATCAATGGGATAGAGCAGTGCTTAACTTTGACTGTATTTCTCAGTATAAAAAAAGAAATGTTTTGGTTCCACAGTTGTTTAAAAACAACAACAAATAAATAAGAACACAGTGGTTCTCCCCACCCCCCAAATGTCCAAACTTATTTTTTAATTTCAGGTGTCAAATCTTTGTAAAATTATAAAAGTACACCTCATACGTATTACTTTTATGGAGCAGGAAGCTTAAAAACACTGTGTAACATTATCTACTATTGCATACATATTAACATTTCACACCTTTAAACAGCTGCAAATGAAGATCCTAAACATCTGTATGACAAAAGCTGTTATGTTGAATGAATGAATTTCATTTAAGACAAATTAGAGCAACAATTTTCAGAAGTTTTGCAAGGATTCCTCAATGAAAAAATATCTATAATGATGGGCAAGCTACTCTAAATGTCCACTAGTCCATCATTGTTGTCCACTACAAAATGGAGCCAAAGGAGACTGCTGGCTCTGTTCCAGGAGGCATTTTCAAATCCATGATGGGCAACAATGAGATCCAAGAGGCCCAACCAACACTTTACGTGAAGTGAACATGCACCTCAGAAGTGTCTGAGATGTACATGCAGAGGTTTCTCAGCAGGCAAACCAATAAGGAAAGGGTTAAATGGCAGCAGAAACCCCATACTATAGAGCAGGGTCCCAAACTGGGTCTCCAGCTGTTTTTGGACTACAATTCCCATCATTCCTGACCACTAGTCCTCCTAGCTAGGAGTGATGGGAATCATAGTCCAAAAACAGCTGGAGACCCAAGTTTGGGAAACCCATGTTATAAAGCAATGATGGGGAACTTGTGACCCTGCAGCCATCGTTGGAGTACAACTCCCATCAACCCTAACCATTAGCTGCATTGTCTGGGGCTGATGGGAGTTGAAGACCATCACTTGTAGGGCCACAGATTCACTACGCCCCCCCCCCCCACGCTATAAAGTAATATTTGTCCAGAACAGACCCTGAAAACAGCAAAAGTAGCTAGGATCAAGACCATCACATCCATAAGCAGAAAGAGTTCTGTAAATGCTTACATTGAAGCATTCTGTACCTGCAAATTTAGCAAAATGGCACCAATTCTCATGGCCTCACTAAGTTCAAGACTGTACATCTGCTGGGGAAAGCGGGGTGGGCTCTGATTATTTGGAGGAAGAACCTCAATGTAAACAGTAGTGATGGAGCTCCTGCAAAAACAATGGAACAAACAAAACCCAGTCAAAATCTTTATTGCAGTGGTACCTCAGGTTACATACGCTTCAGGTTACTTACGCTTCAGGTTACAGACTCCGCTAACCCAGAAATAGTGCTTCAGGTTAAGAACTTTGCTTCAGGATGAGAACAGAAATTGGGCTCCGGCAGCGTGGCAGCAACAGGAGGAGGCCCCATTAGCTAAAGTGGTGCTTCAGGTTAAGAACAGTTTCAGGTTAAGTACGGACCTCCAGAACAAATTAAGTACTTAACCCAAGGTACCACTGTATTATTATTATTATTATTATTATTGGAAAAAATTTTACACCACACTCCACACTTTGGTAATAAGCACTCAACATTTCTTCTGAACCTTTGGGTTACATCCCTGCAATTCTTTGCATCTGACACAAGGTGCTAACAGGGCAGAAAGATTAGTGTTTAATTACATTTTAATTATTTTATTTTCTATGTTTTTAGCTTGCTCTGTTTTATCTGTGTAAGTTACCTTGAGTCTTGGACTAGGAAAAAGGAAGGATAAAAATAATTTTAATCATAATCATTATAAAGAATATTAAAAAATTATTTCCTTTTTATACTGGTCACTTTAGTTGATTTCACTTCATTGTTTTTCTTTTCTTTTTTCTTTTGGGTGGGGTGAATAAACATTTAACTGATCTAAAGGTTTAAAAAGGTAAAGGGACCCCTGACCATTAGGTCCAGTCGTGTCCGACTCTGGGGTTGCGGCGCTCATCTCGCTTTATTGGCCGAGGGAGCCGGCATACAGCTTCTGGGTCATGTGGCCAGCATGACTGAGCCGCTTCTGGCGAACCAAAGCAGCGCACAGAAACGCCGTTTACCTTCCCGCCGGAGCGGTACCTATTTATCTACTTGCACTTTGATGTGCTTTCGAACTGCTAGGTTGGTAGGAGCAGGGACTGAGCAATGGGAGCTCACCCCATCACGGGGATTCGAACCGCCGACCTTCTGATCAGCAAGTCCTAGGCTCTGTGGTTTAACCCACAGCGCCACATGTATCCCTATAGATCTAAAGGATTAAGAAGCTATTAGTTATGCATAAATAAATAAGCTATTTAGATCTCTGGGGTGATATGGAGAAAAAAGGTGACTTGAAAATTCCTTTCATCTGACCAACTTGGTGGAAACACTTTTGTTTTGTTTTTAAAGAAAACCATGAATATTTTCTTAAGGCTAGAAAAGAATAGTATGGGTGACACAATGCCTTAGAGTGCTGTGCTGAATATTGAAATTTGCTTCTTAAATGGCATCAACAAAAAACAAAACAGATAAAATATAGTCTTATAAATGCAGGGATGGAAAAAGTAAAGCCTGAAGGACGTGTGTACCACACTCAGTGAATTTGTCATAGTCTATGAATTTATTATAGAATCCGGAGGGCAATGACTTTCATTTAAATCTTCTGGCCCTTGCATTTGCAACGATACATTAGAAAATGTGATGGCAACAATATTAAATGAATGGGAACAGCAGCAGCAGCAACAACATCAAAATAACCTTAGAGTTAAAAGTTTAAATGCCTATGGATTTTGAGCCTATATACCACAATTTTCCAATGATAATGCAGAGTTCTTCACATTTAAATGCAACTGTAGGTCTGAACAGATGATAGCTTTTAGCAAATACTGTATACTAAACACATGGATGGGGAAATGGGCCTGCACTTGTGAGTCCCATTCCCTATGTCCACCGGCTCTGCCACCAACGTTAACACATTCAGTGGACCATCAGAAAGGATAGCCTATGTATATATACTTGTACGTGCCTCAGTTCTCCACCCAATCAGGTCAATGGCTTACGTATCTTGGCTCTCCTTTCTGGTGGCTGTTGAAGGTAGTGACATCCACAGTCCTACTCCTGCCTCCACACATAAGCCATACATGTGGAGGACTAATGACCAAACATCCCTACAGTTGCAATTAAAGAGTGAAGACGTTCTCCATAGGGTGAATAGTTTGGTTTTGATGATATTTGGAATGGTTCTTTGTCTCACCTGGTTCTTCCCCATCCTTCTCCCTAAATATGAAAGGTAACATTCAAACCAGGAGGAGAGAAAGTCCCTCTCCTGCCTCTCACACTGCATGGAGAGGTGAAGGGCGGGAGCGAAGTGTCACCCAAACAGGGCATGGAAAGGTTTAGGAGTATCTCTTTTACTCTGTTGTGTTTTGTTTTTATTTGTCTTACAACTGTGTTTTCTTTTTATTTGTCTTACAACTGAGTGGCCAAGATTCCTTAACTGGTCTCTGTTTCTCCAGCTTTGCTTTTCTGAACTTTTGTGGTGCTAAAATGTGGCCAATTTCTATCTTTTTGCCAACACAGTGGTAGCCTTGGCATATACATTCCCAGAAACATGTAATACACATTCCAGAATGGATTGGGTTGACAACGAAATCTCATTTAATTTCAAAATGAATCTGACCTCACTTAAAATACACACATTGCCCGGTTATGTGTAATGTCTTCCCTTAGGTACATACACTGTCACATTTAAGGTGGGGAAACACCTGCAAATTATGACATGCAAATCAGGCTTAAGGCCTCTCAGCTATTCTATTCAAACCTGAAGTGTTCTGTGAGTTAAAATCAACCTTTGCTTTGTTTTGCTTCTGCCAAGTTGGTATGAGAAAATCGTCTCTTTCTACTCTACGCTTCCCAGATCTAACAAGTAGGAGATTAGAAACTGAATGACTTTGCTAGTGCAAATGTAGGTTTCCATGGAGTGTATTTCATTGCTTGTCCGGTGTTTGCACAGCTTGCAATTTGTGCTCTAAATTGAGCTGAGGCACACTATAAGATTGTATCATCTGGATAAAAGGTTACCTCCAGCTCAGTGATCCTTTCATTCCAGGACATTTGGAGATACTACCTTTGCATGATAGTTGGCAATTTACAGAACAGACAACTACTTTTGCCTTTATTGCTTTGCTTTCCTCCTTTCTCTCATTCTCAGTTTCTTAAACAAGCACACACTACAAATATGGATGGAGCAAACTTAACATACTAGAACTTACTATATTAATGCTACTGCTGCTACTAATGCTACTACTACTAATGCCCTATCAACATATTATGGTGCATATATCTGTGTGCTGGATATATACTAATTTCATGAATGAGCCACAACAGTTCAGATATAAAGGCTTCTTTTGAATAGGATGCTTAGCAAACAACCGACTGAAGTGCCTTTTCTAAAGAAACCAAATCACGGGCGTCGTGTTTCTTTGATGACTGATCCTTTACACCTTCTACTCATTATAGTGCAGAAAGGTTAATTTCTCAGCTATGGAGAAAAATATTTAATTATAATATTAATTACCTTCTCTGTGCAAGAGGAGCACTGTCAGATGCTTTGACAGTGAGGGCATAGGAACGTCCTACCACCAATTCAATTCCTGGAGCAATAGTGATAAGGCCCGTTTGCTCATTGATCACAAAGTCTCCCGGATCTCCGGCCAGGATTTCATATGTGATCCGCCCATTTGAACCTTCATCGGCATCCATGGCAGTGAGCTGCAATTGAAAATTAGAATTTAATTTTTGTTTCCCCTTAGGGTTGCTGCTTGAATGACAGGAAACCCAATTTCAATTGCTGTCAAATTAAAGAGATTATTTTCTGTGTGAGGCATCAAACAATCATGAATCAAATATGGACACCCTGTGATATAGGATGAAGCAGAAACTACATTATAGAAAGCATGAACAGCAGCAGCAGCAGCAGATCACTTAATCCAAGATGTTCCAGAGCATCTTTTGGTGCTGTTGTGGTGGCGTGGATTAGCTCCATGGGTGCATTTGCACCACACTGACCTTTCCCCTCCCAGTAAACAGCTGGGAGGTCATCTGCTGGGAGGTCATCAAAGAACCTCCATCCCACCACACAGTCCACTATTGTTGTACACCTACCTCTAAAACTGTGCAGAAGGGAGTCAGTTTCACCCTTCTCTTCCACTTCTGAGCCTCCCTAATTTCAGTTCTGAACCAGACAGAGACATGACACCTACAAAAATACTGATCTATCAGGCTGCATACTGATGTACTTGAAAATAGAAAGGCTGTTTGCTGACAGCGAGCTGTGCTTTCACCTGCCTTTATTCCTGAATTGAGACATATATACAGCATATCAATCTATTCCTGACAGCTTCTTTCTGAACACTCCTCATGCTTCATGCAGGATGTCTGCTTTATATTTCATTTTCAAAGCAACTGGTATAATTATCAAATTACAGATGTGCTTGGAAGGCATTTTTTTAAAAACACCCCCCTTAAAACACACACACACACACACACACTCCTTCAACAAAGCATGGGGGAAGGAGGTGGCCCCATAACTAATACAATGATTGTTAGCATTATTCACAGGCCTGGTGAGAAGGGTAGGTGGCTTTATGACTGACACAGGAGCTGGCCAATAAGTCCTCCTTTTCAAATAATAAAGAAGGCTTTGTCCTAAGCCCACTTTGAGTAAGAAGACTGTATGTATGACACGACTTGTTGAGTTTGGTTCCAAACTGGGCTCTTCAGTTCACG
The DNA here is from genome assembly GCF_965153285.1 of Podarcis tiliguerta. Lineage (NCBI taxonomy): Eukaryota > Metazoa > Chordata > Lepidosauria > Squamata > Lacertidae > Podarcis > Podarcis tiliguerta. The sequence continues at coordinate 65,122,611 of NC_139538.1, forward strand.
TTTGTCTGTCTGTTTGTTCCTATCATAACCAGCTTCTTGAAAAACTATTACATAATCCCATTTACTTAGATCTCCGATAGGTATTTCTACATACTGGCCAAGTGTACAAGGTTTAGCGAGTGAGCAAACTGAGTGAGCAACAGCAGCCGCCGCTTTTCCTTGCAGATAACACAGGAAGGGAGAGACACACAGCCCCCTTCGTGCACTGAATATAAGCAAGGCTATGGGGCCACATGGCTTTCCCCTTCCCTGAGAAATGTCCTCTTGAAGTATGCTGGAAGGAGTTATTCCCAAGTTCAGATGCACATGCTGATGGCTAATGCATGCAAGGAGGGATTCTGATTGGCCAAGCTCCCTCCCCAAATGCAGGAGGCCTTTGTGTGGACATCTGTATCTCGAAGAACACTTTCTGACAATGTCAATCAGATATAGTAGTGGCGGCGTGATGGCAGTGGACAGGACTAACTCTTATGACCCTGTAGTCACCCCCACAAGTACATTCATCGCCTGGAGGCAGTTGTGTGTGTCAGGAGCTTGTCCTACTTTTGAGTAGGACCCTGGCAGAGACACATGCCCAACTGGCATGTTCCCTCCCTCCTGGTTGATCGTTCGGGAGCTTCAAAAGCTTTCTTCTGCCCGAAAATCACAGCGACCAATGCCAACTGACACCGGCACACTTAGGGATCCACAGAGTCTTCACAGCTTGCGTAACAGACCTCAGCAACTCAGCATTTTGGCTACTCTACTTTATTTACATATAAACACACATGGAACACTGCAACATGGCTCCCTCTCTATCTAGCATCAGACAGCAAAGCGAAAGAACAAAGGACAATACTCCCACTTCACGGAACACAGTAACACAAACATCCTGCCTCCATCACTTCCCACTCTGTGGAGTCAAACATACACCGTCATGTGATAGACAACAATCCTATGACTGCAACCATGGAGCAGGAATTCTTACAGTGTGGAAAAGGCAGTGTGGGAAAGGCAGAATTTTTCTTTCAGCCTTTGCCTGTAGACCATGTGTGAACCAGTAACCTCGACAGGCAGACAACTGATTAAAGCTGCAATCCTAAAACCCACTGATTAGGAAGCCCTGCTTACCTCAAAGTAATGCATAATGTGAGACTGTAAGAGGAGCTCTGTTGAATTGAACCAAATACCCATTGAGTTTGGCATCCTGTACTCACAGTGGCCAACCAGCTGCCTATGGGAAGCCCATAAGCAAACTTGAGTGCAAAAGCACTCACCCCACTTGTGATTCCCAGTAACCAAGAGTCCTACCACCTCCAAAACTGGAGGTAGTACATAGAAATCACGGCTAGTAGCCATTGATAGCCTTATCCTACACGAGATTGCCTAATGTCCATTTATTTATTTATTTTTACATTTATATCCCACCTTTCCTTCTAGGAGCTCAAGGTGGTGTACACACTTCCTCACTCTCCCCCCCCCCAACAAGCCTGTGAGGTGGGTTCGGTTGACTGCTTCAGAGACGCTCAGTTGGCTTCCTGGATGAATGGTGATTTGATGCCTGGTCTCACAGGTACTCTAAAACTCTACACCACACTGGCTGCTTTAAAGCTATCCAAGTTGACGGACATCACATATTGTGGGAGAAAATCCCATAGCTTAACTACATAATTGTATTGCACAATTAGAACGGATTTCTACCATTTGAATAGATCCACAGAGTGTTAAAGCACTGAAGTCAACTATTTGCTTCATTTTTATTGCTGAAAAGGAAATCTCTCAATTCGTATATTCATTTAATCATTTAGAAATTTCCCTGCAAAACTGCTCATAGTTGTTGACCTCATAAACGAATGTCCCTAATAAAGGTTGATGACAGCTTTAAAAAGTGTTATAATAACCTTCTCTAGATCAGCAGTAAAGGGGTTGGGGAAAAGATAAATAAGAGCTTCACGCAAAATGCAAGTCCTAACCATTTAATTACATACTTGGAGCCCAGCCAAGTTTTAGTGCGACAACACGAAAAGGGAAACTGGTAGAATACACAAATACATAAATTAACAAGGTTAATTAAATTTACAAATGAAGGTGCTTTGAAATGCTAAGTCATCTGAATAACATTTTGGGGGCAAAAAGATGCCTGAAAGGGAGAATTAAAGTCAAAGAACTGTCACAGCATTCTATGATTTTGGAAATTCAAATTGCAGGTGGTTTTGGCTGATAGACTCCATAGTTTAGGTGTTTTGGGATGGGGGGGATGAACATCTAAAAGAGACTGAAAAAGGGATCCATTCTGCTCTTCCAATATATCTTCTTCATGCAGTAGCAGCAATTTTGTTCCATTTAAAATGTGCAATGCTCACAAGCTGACAATGATAAATATGTTCCGTTAATGCTGAGGCAAAGACGTGATTCTCATTATGCAAATAGGAAGCTATAAGAAACCTTCACAGCATTGTGCCTTAACAATGCCATGTTGCTTTATTGGGATGCCAGTTCTGATCTGTTGCAATCATTTTGAACAAGGATTAGTTTAGTGGGACAAAACCCTTTTCAACCAGTGATGTTTTCCACCAATATTTGGAAAAGCTAATAAGACACTCTGACTCCAATCTGTCATGAACTAAAAGTTCAGGCAAATTGGTCTGACTCCCAAATGCCTAATGTGATTACTTCCTACTGATCTAAACTGAAACCTGCAGTTGTCGTGTTCCAAAAGGCTTTGCCTTCCAACCACCACCACACATGGAAATAGTGTTCCAGGCAAACAAACCCACTTCCCCAAAGTCATACACAATTAACATAAATTTATTCTAGCTACTCCTACAGTGTTATGAAAATTACCATGTGGCACTGCAGCTGACACCTCTGGATTAATAAGCAAAACTCAGCCAGCCCATTGAATATGGGAGCTTTGTTTGTTCTTGGCCTCAGCAATGCAACCCATTTACCAAGAGGTACAGTTTCAAAAGCTGGACATGAAACTTTGGGGAAATGACATTGAAAGTTCCATGGAGGTGCGTCACCAGATAGTCACCTCACGTAATTATAACCAAATATTGAAAAAAGCTACATTTGTGCATAATAATTCAGCTTTTAACCTATTCCCTCCCAGCTAGTCATTTCTAACTTTGATTCATAAAAAATCATCCTTAGCCACAAGCATTTTTTTTTTAAAAAAGCACTGAGAGATCTTTAAGCACCACAAAAACAATTCCCAAATGAACGTTATACACAGATGCAACTCTTTTGCCACATTTGGAAAATAACTTCTAGTATGACTATTGCATATCTCCTTCACAGATTTGCTTTCGGAAATTGTAACTACGTAAGAGAAAGGCAAATTCTACCTAACATTGTTTTGGTGTCTTCCATTTCATTTTATTTCCAACTGCATGCTGACCATAGACCTGAAGCCCGTAATTACAGTGGTACCTCTGTTTAAGAACAGTCCTGTTTACAAACGATTCGGTTTACGAACTCCGCAAAACCAGAAGTAGTGTCCCGGTTTGCGAACTTTACCTTGGTCTAAGAACAGAATCCGAACAGTGGAAGGGCACCGGTGGTGGGAGGCCTCATTAGGGAAAGCGTGTCTCGGTTTAAAAATGGTTTCAGTTTAAGAACAGACTTCCGGAATGGATTAAGTTTGTAAACCGAGGTACCACTGTACATAAGAAGTAAATCCCATTGAATTCAATGGAATAGGACCTAAATGTTTATAGGATTTGCAGCCTTAGTGAATAATCTGTCTATAGCAGGCTTCCTCAACCTCAGCCCACCAGATGTTTTTGGCCTCCAACCACCATGATCCCTAGCTAGCAGGACCAGTGGTCAGGGATGCTGGGAACTGTAGTCTGAAAACATCTGGAGGGCCGAGGTTGCAGAAGCCTGGTCTACAGCATAGTGAAGCTTTAGCTAGGATTTTTACACACACACACACTTACTTTAAGGCAATATTACTTGATGCTATTTTTTAAAAATAAAAAAAATGGAAGTAAAGAAGGAGGTGGTATGAAACAAAGTGAGGCGGTAGAAGGGTAGAAAAGTCAGAGGAGTTGTGGCAGAAAATCAGATACATCCAAGGACATATGAGGTGGCAGGGAAGTACTTATAATACACAGGATCTCAGGATCCATTCTCACTTCAAGAAAGATGAATCCATTTTAACTCCTTCTCCAGACAGAGGTCAGGTACAGGGGATGGATAAGGAGAAAATAATTATCTCCATATCCTGAGGACTGTGAAAGCACTGAACCGCACAAGTCTCAAAATTGCAGTTGCAAAGGTTACTGTTAAGATAAGAGGGAGAAAGGGAAGAACCCAGAATTCAATTGGCTGTAACCAATCAATGAATAAATCAAACCCACCTACTTCTTCCCTGAACTCCGTCCTTGATTGTGTGCACTCATTCTTCAATTCCACATGGGAAACAGCCAACAATTTCAAATATGGAAAGCCAGTGATTGGGGTTTTGAGGTCAGGTAGGGCTGAGTTTAGCAGACCCGGTGACTGTTTGGGGCACTAGGTTCAGAAGGTGCTTGTCACAGGCTGTTTACTCAGAAATCCACTTCACAAATAAATCAAACAGTACAAAAAGTTCACCTTCGCTTTCAAAGCTGGCTCTGTGTGGCCAGTGGTATGTTAACTTTTTATACTTGTTATTTGCAGGAAGATTTGCATCCGTGATCAGTCAACAAGCCGTGTGTGGGACTGTGAGCAAAGCCATGTGTGCAAAATAATTCTAAACGACAAACTCACAAAATGGGTCCAAATTCAATAAGTTATTCAAAATGTAAACAAATGGAGAGAGATGTTGAGGATGTACCTCACTGGGTAGTCATTTGGGCAAAAGGAGAAACATCTGTGGTGGCTTCAAGACAGGCAAAAGGCCCACTACGCCAACAGTCCCAACACCCTGACTTTCCATGGAGCACCAAAGATGGACAGAGGAAGTGTAAAAGAAAAGTCAGTTTGCACATACCACTTCTTCCAGATAAAGTAGGACACTGGTGCATTGCCCAATGATCCTTAAAGCTCTGTAGCCAGTCCTGCACATGGCAAATGCCATTGATTAATCCAACCCTAATGTTTTCCAAACATTTATCTTAAAAAGCTTTAAGGCCCATGCATCTGACAAATTATACACACGCCAGATAGCGTACTGGACTAGGAACTGTCATTTTTGCAAGACAACTATATGCCACTCAAATTAAATGTTTTACTATCTGTGTAATGCAACTCAATTAGCAAATAGAAGGAGCCTTTCATCATGAATTATTGTCTAACTGCAGAAACGCACTGAGGTCAGGGCTCTTTTTCTAACCTACTTCTTTTTATTGGAGTATCTGGTTTCACAGTCTAATCATGACTGACCTGGGCCATTTTCCTTTTGAAGCTATCGCAGCTGATTATCACTCGAAGGAGGCAAGGGTCCTTATAAGATTATACAGCAATTAGGAGGCAAATCAACAGAGTAGAACTGCACAATTTCCAAGGATGTATATTAAGATCTGTGTGATAATGACTGATATACAACCCTACAATTAAAATTGTATGTTTCTTAATTAAGAGATGTGAAGCCCAATCCTTTATGTGTTTATTTGGAGGTATGTTCCTCTGTGCTTGGAGTCAGTGTTTTGGTATAGTAGCCAAATTCTTAAAGCTTACAATTTCATATACAATAAAATCGGACATCTCATCTGATCCAATATCCTTCCACCATCAAGCCCCCTAGACTCAAGAGACCAACAGTTTAAAAGGAATTAGTATTTAAATACTAGGATGACACCCACACATCCATACATTTAAAGTACTCTTGTACCACTTTAACAGCCATGGTTCCCCCCAAAGAATCCTGGGAACTGTAGTTTGTTGAGCAGCAGATCTCAGAGCTACAATTTGCAGAACCATTAACAAACTATAGCTCCCCAGATTCTGTTAATGTGTGCTTTAGACAAATGGTGTGAATATAGCCTAGATTAAAGGTTTCAGGTGCGTTATCTTGCCAGGTAGGTTATAAGCATTGCAATCCTAAATGTCATTCGTCCTTGAAGAATGTTTTAATTTGAGTTAAATGGAGATCTGCCAAAACAAGTGCGTTTAACACATATCAAATTAATAATTTCTTACCTGAATCAACTACTCTTTATAGCAGTCCAAAAGCCCAAAGCAGATTTATACTCTAACTGTATTGGGAATGCATATTTTGAAATTCAATCCAGATAGCAGAACTGCAAACTTTTGAAAATATAAAAACAGGATATTTAAGCTCACTGCAGTCATCATTGCTACAAGTACATTTTCAGGGCTGCTGAGATATATTTTACTCAGAGGTAAGCGATGCATGTGGTAGGGCAGAGCTGCCTTCCTGGATAGGGCTTGGGGTGGTGGCAGTAGCAGTGAAGCTGTGGCCATGAAGTAACACTGGCAGGACTGCCACTTCGAATCCTCCACCTTTGCATCCCTATTCCACATATAACACTTTAATCTTACTGCATTTCTGACAGTGGGACAGCATACTCCTTCACTCCTGAGGTCATTCAACAGGCTATTTTCGGGGGTGAACATGCAGTTCTTTTCTACAAGAGTCTGCTGCCACACCCTGATCCCAGCATTCACTGCTGGGATGGTTTCATCACTTTTCCAAGTGGTCCACACAGATTCCTTGGAGACTCTAATGGGTTTGGCCGCAGAGAGTATGTGCAAACGTCCTCACTTTGGAGAAAAAGCAAGGTAATGGTATGGCAAACGAGAAAGCTAAAATCTAAAGAAGAATGGAAGGGGATTGTCATCACCTGTATAGGATGGTTATAAGCTGGGAAGAGGTGAGATGAGATATAGTTAAGCAGTAAAGAACATGAAGTTTAATTCTCAGCTCAGCCGAGGACTCAGTGAACATAGCCTTAGGCAAATCACCTAGGAACACAGGAAACTGCCTTACATTGAGTCAGTCTACTGGTCCATCTAGCTCAGTATCGTCTACACAGATTGACAGCGGTTCTCTAGGGCTTCAGAGAACAGTCACTCCCAGTTTTACCTGGAGATGCCAGGGATTGAAGCCGACACCTTCTGCATGCAAGGCACATGATCTACGACAGATCTATGGCCCTTCTGCCTTTCAGCCTGTGTCATCATCAATAACAGAGGACACTGACACCAGCCCTTCTATATACCTACTTATGACAAGTTTCATGGTCAAAACCAAATGGTAAAATCAGAGTAATCCCTTCATTTCAGTGCCAGCTATGAACACACATCCTTTTTCTCAGATTACTGTTGTTGCTGGCAGTATAGCTCTATGTATTTGCATTTTATACAAAAGCCTTTGCTTTTCATTCACAGTCAGACCTCACAAGTGAATCCCTTTCCTCAATATGCTCATGGCCAAGTCACCCCTTTCTCTTCCATTGGGTCAGTCAGCTGAACAATCTGCACTTCTGACCTCTTGACAACTGATCAGCTCAGAAAACTGAAAATTATTCCTGTAGAGGAGGTACTTAACTCCACCTTACTGCCCACATGGCCTCTCCCTCTTCAGTTTAAGAGGAGGCAACTAAAAAGACACAGAGGCCCTTGACTTTTATCTCAGACACATTCACAGTACTCTGATAAAAGTCAACCACAATTTTCAGCTGCTAATAATGAAAACTTCCAAAGGTGATACATCCTGATGAGGGAATGATTTGGTCTCTCCTCATTTATGAGATCAAATACCCCATGAACAGAATGAATCAATTGTTGCACAATGCACATGCTTGTTAGGAGATCACAGTGGGTACTCAAAATGATTTCACTTTTTGATTTGTTCACTCTGGTACATACACAGTGGCATTTGCGTATGTGTGCCTTATACAGAAACAAATTCATTTAATCCAAAGTGTAATAAAATATGTATTGTTGAGTTACCTGGCCTATGGAAGATCCCCAGGTGACTCCTTACTCCAGGAAGCCTCCCTTGCCTTCCTCCTGGTTCCCAGGTGCCTCTTTGAGTGAATTCTGGTGTTGCAAGTTGGCTCACTAGGGGATCAGAGTTGTGGGGGAGAAGCTGCTATTCTGCCATGCCCTTTAATCTGAAGCAAAAGCTACGGTCTCTATCGTTACATTATAAGTGGCTTCATGCTGGCAAAAGTCGGGGATATTCATCATGAAATGGGACAGAATAGCAAAAAATCATGAGTAGTTGCTAGGCAACTCCCGATATGGCCTCTATGGCCAATTGTGACTCTTCATAAAAAGTGCATAGTGCATCAAGCCACAACATACTTTTTGTGTATTTCATGTTTTGTTGTACTTGTAGATATTGTTCCATATATGAGTCAAGAGTGTATATATTTATAAATGAATTAAGGTAAGGAAACTATTCAGTTGGACACCGTCTAGATGTAAAACAAGTAGCTAAGCAACTGTACTATGAATCAGAACGTTCATGGCTAGAATCTTACCACAAACTAAGTGGCCTCCGTGCTACCTAGGCCACCTGAGCCTAAAGCGGCAGCAAGGAATCCAGAAGTACCTTCAAGCTGTTTACCTGTTCCTTCACAGAGAGTGTAGCCTCCCAGCCACCTGGTCTAGGGAACTACCCACTAACAATGCTTCATTCTTATCTGGACTGAGCTTTTCCAACTCCAAAATATTATTTTTGTGGTGAGATGATAAGCACTGTACATAGTATTCCAAATGCGGTCACACCATAGACTTGTATAACAGCTTTATAATATTAGTAGTTTTATTTTTAATTCCTGTCCTAAGGATTGCTAGCATTGAATTTGCTTCTTTTCACAGCTACTGCACACTGGGTTGACATTTTCATCAAGCCATCTACTATGACCCCAATAACTTCTTTCTGGTCTGTCACCACCATCTTTAAAGGAAGCCTTCTCGCCTCTAATAGCTGCTTTGAGTCTACTTGTTAACCATGCTGGGGTCCTCTTGACCCCCAAGGTACCTCCTGATCTGTGGTATACGCTCCAGGGAAAGTTGTTCCACTCATGCATTTTTGACGTTGAACGCGCCCTTCTGATATTGTGGGTCATCCAGATCATGTGGTTACTCCCCATGCCAACATCAAGAGAGCCCATAGCTTCTGTCAAGGGAGCAATTTGGTTTGCTGTTATATTTAAGATACACATAGGTGGTAGATACGGGGAGTGCACACCATTCAAAGAAAAATGAGTTTTAAAAAACAGTAATACATTCTTGAAAAAGTTGCGGGATTATTGAGAAGTAAGCCCTATGTGAGGCTACACTGATATTGATATAAACAATCAATATGCAAATGTAATTTGCCATATTTTAAAAACTGCTATGGGCACATTGTGCTTTATTCATCACCTTCTGTGTTGTGGTAAATAAGCTGCATATGATAGATAAATATGCATACATATATTGCAGCAGTGTTGATCAATGCAAGTTAGTTTCTGCTTTTCCCAGGTATTGCTGACATGCTTAAAAAACATGTTGCAAAATCAGTTTTGGCAAGGGACGATGGTGGAACAGCAACAATGGATGTGTACGGAATTGGCTAAGATGGCTTCATAATACCATTTCCAGCCAAGTTCTGTTGCTGCAGTGAATTAATTGCAGTACATTACATTTATATCCTGTCTTTCCTCAAAGGATCTCAAGGCAGTACACATAGTTCTTGCCCATTTTATCCTCACAACCTCACTGTGAGTTATGTTAGACTGAGAGAGAGTAACTGGGTCAAGTTTACCCATGGCAGAGTGGGGCACATGCTTCTCCACAGGCCTAGTCCAACCCTCTAACCCAACAACACCACACTGGCTCTCCACTCTGAAAAGTTATTAATATATAACGCCATTATTAATCATTACAATAAGTTTTTGTCTGTCCACAGCCTAAGGTTCCTGAATCCTACTGACAAAAGGCTGATGGTAAAGTTAATACTGTTGCTCCTGAAGCATGCAATCTGAAGTTAAAGAAACAGTAGTACAGAATAATGTAGCAAAGAAGCAGAGAGAATTTAAGAGTCCTGTTTGCAACACGTGTGTGCATATAAAGAAGAAGAAGAGTAGTTTGGATTTGATATCCCGCTTTATCACTACCTGAAGGAGTCTCAAAGCGGCTAACATTCTCCTTTCCCTTCCTCCCCCACAACAAACACTCTGTGAGGTGAGTGGGGCTGAGAGACTTCAAAGAAGTGTGACTAGCCCAAGGTCACCCAGCAGCTGCATGTGGAGGAGCGGAGATGCGAACCCGGTTCCCCAGATTATGAGTCTACCGCTCTTAACCACTACACCACACTGGCTCTCATTGGAACATAAGCAGAGCCTTGCTGGATCAAACCAAAGGCCTATCTAGTCCAGCATACTGTTCTCACATTGGCCAGTCAGATGCTATGGAAAGTCTGTAAACAGGGTGAGGACAATTTCACTCTCCTTTAACAACTGGTATTTAGAGGCATGGTACCTTAGATACCTGTTGTTCGGTTCCAGCGCCTGCCAACCTAGCAGTTCGAAAGCACTCCCAGGTGCAAGTAGATAAATAGGGACCGCTTACTAGCGGGAAGGTAAACGGCGTTTCCGTGTGCGGCTCTGGCTCACCAGAGCAGCGATGTCACGCTGGCCACGTGACCCGGAAGTGTCTCCAGACGGCGCTGGCCCCCGGCCTCTTGAGTGAGATGGGCGCACAATCCTAGAGTCTGTCAAGACTGGCCCGTACGGGCAGGGGTACCTTTACCTTTACCTTACCTTAGGAGCTGGAACACAGCCATCACTGATAGCCTCACACTCCATTAATTTGTCTATTCACCTTTAAAAGCTTTCTACTGTAAATTGGTGGTCACCACCACATCTCATGGCAGTGAATTCCATACTTTTAAGTACATGATGTGTGAAGTAGTCTTTCATTTTTGTCTGTTCAATCCAGCTTCATTAGAGAAGCCTAAGTTTTAGCATTTTTCTCCTTATCACACATAAGATACACACCTCTATCATGTCTTATTTGATAGTTTTCCTAAACTGCCCCAAGCATAGTAAATCATCATTTTGCATGCCCCATTCTGCACCTTTTCTAGGAATATTGAGGGGGGGGGGGGAATCTGTATATTGCTTCAACTAGAGTGACCCTATTAGCCAATCTAATTGCCATCCCAAAGCAAATGTGGTGGTTTTGGGATTAAACTCATTTGGAAGCAATGGCTAATTTTCATTTATTTGAATGGCAGCAATAAGAAAATAATCAACAGGATTAGAGAGCTAATCTATGGTAAATGAAGATAATGACATTCACATAAGAAGAAACCACAACTGGTATCTTAAAACAATTAGCTGTCCAATTACAATGCAACAAAATTGCCAGTCTGAATCTCTTTACTCACATGAATATATAATTGTAGTAAGCAGTGATTAAAAAAATCTACAGCTCAGGAGAAAATGTATTAAGGATCAACTTCTGCAAGAGCTGAATTGAAGAATAGCACTAAAGCTATATACAAAGCCCAAATCTCAAGGTAAAGTCTCACAAAGCCAAAACAAAAACAAACCCCCAAAACAAGTAAGTCCTCAATTGTCTAAAACAGTATTCAATACAAGCCTCTGAAAGGTGTTATGTACTGATTTTCCCCCTACAGAGGCCACCAGTGGTGTCAGAAACAATAGCAAGAAAATATTTCCTCCCACTACGGATTCTGTGGAAAATGAGTATTACTTATTTTCACACTGAAAAATGAGAATGCATTCTTTACATTTTTGACTCTTCCTATTTTCCTTCCTAACACATCTTTCACAAGGCAAGTTGAAATGATTGAAATTAAAGACTGTCTGGATTTCCGTCTCATGCTTACTTTACTTTATCTTTACATGCTTACTTCACTTTATCTGTCTACCTATCATCATCATCATCATCTCTCTCTCTCTCTCTCTCTTTATTTATTTTGTATACTGCCCTATACCAGTAGATCTGCTGGTGAAGATCAGGATCCTTCCTCCTGAACATTTTTTATTTACATTTAATATGTTCCACTATAGGCTTTGTTGAAGAACATGCTGAAAAAGCAAATGTACCTTGATAACGCTTTCTCCAGGCCTCATGTCTGTGTAAATCTTGACGTTATATGATATGTTGGAGAAGGTTGGAGAGTTATCATTTGCGTCAATCACAACAATATTGACTGTGACTGGGGGGCTTTCTTGCACACCATCAGAAGCTATCATCTTCAAAAACAAACAGACATGAGAAAAACTTTGAGAAAAAATACAATTAAATGAACATAATAATTCAAATATAACTGAAACTGAGCTTTAGCACATCATGCACACAACCTAAGTATACGGATTAGAGCAGTTCCTGAAATCACTTTAAAATCCCATTTCAAAACATTTTCCAGGTGAAGAATTATATCCAAGAGAATCATGGGGAAAATGTTTTATTTTAATTGGTGAGCTACCTCCATTTTATTCTCCTTTAGATCTATTCACACATTACCTTTTTTTAGGTGTAGATCTAAAGGTGTTAATTGAAAAGAAGGGTGTTGCTTAGGGAGCTAGGAATGGCTGCCGATCCCTGTCAGCAAATACTCACTTGCAAACTTGGTTTGCCCTGCATAATGTGTGTGAAATTGCTCCCGATAATGTATAGATGAAGCAAAAGGAATAAGTAAGCTATTAAAATGATTAACTATCATCTGGGTTTCATGCTCCAAATTATGACTTGCAAGCCTGTAACACCTCCAGTAATAGTCGTTGTTCATTTGCTTATAACAAATGATCTCATTATAGGCAGAACCAATCAGCAGAGTCTACAGTCACAGAAGATGTGTGATGGGACAGTGGTGCTCACCTGACCTCCTCATAGCAGTGACTCAGCTGTCGGGAGTCAGGTGATGCCCACATTACCACCAAACTGTACACTAATATACCACACTGTGCACATGAAGGTAGCATGTCTCACAGGAGACTGAAGTCTACAAAAATACCCTACCTCCTGTGAAAGTACAAGGCACCAGATATAACTTTCTATCTATATGCTTAACAAGGAATGCAACAAAGATGGTCAGCAGTATGGAAAACCAAGTCCAAAGAGGAAAGGTTGAAAGAACTTGGTATGTTTATCCCAGAGAAGACGAGACTGAGTGGGACACACAATGACTCTCTCAAATACATGAAAGCCTATCCTATTCAAGAGGGCAAAGACTTGATCACTGCTGCTCAACAGGCTGGGATTCGATCCAATAGGTTGAAATTACCAAAAGGCAGATTGGTTGAACAGAAGGAGAAATTTTGTAACTGTAAAAGCAGTTTAATAATGAACTGAATTATGTAGGGTGGATGGGTGGGCTCCCCATTGCTGCAGGTCTTAAAGCAGAGGCTGGACAGCTGCTGTTGTTGCGGATTTCCTGCACTCAACAGGAGGGTTCGATGTCACTGCCTACAAGTCTTCTACGATTTTGTGAAATAGCTTTCTTAAAATTTATGCCGACTTGACACATCCAGCAAAAATATCCTACTTGTTCTCCAACTGTTACAATAAACCAGCAACTGAACTTTGCTTACCGAAAAGGTGTACAGCTGTTGGAGCTCCCTATCAACTGGTTGAAGCAAGGTGAGGTAGCGAGTTATGCCAGTCTGAGTCACAGTGAAATACGTGTTGTAGTCGTTTAGAAAAATATGGAGCAGGGGGTCCTTTGTCTTGAAAGAGAAATGAAGAGAATGGTTATTACATTCTCAAAGGTCTAGTAACAATATGCATGCAGGCTGTTTTATTTATAGTACTATGTATCCATCACATTTGGGAGGAAACGCAATACAGTTTACCTAAATTGCCGGAATTACAATCTCTTCTTGAATTGGAGGGAGGTGCTGGGGAGGCAGCCCTTATCCCCACTGTACCATTTCCTTTTAACCAGAAGTGCCATTGAAAAGCCATCAGCCTTTCCCCAAATAATTTGAGCTCTGATCATAACCGTCTTTTGGCAATTGGGCATTTTAGCAATTATTTCCGAGATCAAACTTTTAAAAAGCAGTGGGAGGGTGAAGACTCCAGCCACCTGCCAGATGAACAAAACCGCAGTCCATAGCGAAAGCATTATACCATTCACTGATAACATATTTGCTAAAAACAGCCGTTCTTACAATGCAGATTTCAACACGCCAATGGGAAGATGATAATTTATGATTCAAAGCATCTGCTTCCATTGAAGGTCTTGAGAAAGCTGCCAGTATGCTTAACGTAATTGGGAAGCACAATAGCTTTGACATGTTGGCAACTGGTGTGAGGCTGTTGCTTGTGTGTCATAGAACAAAGGGCTGAAGATCTCCATTTGTGCCACAAAGCGAGCCATTTAGAAAGAATCAGAGTGAAGGATCTTTTGTTTTCTGTATCAGAAAAAAAGGGCTCACATCACTGGGAAATAAGAGGATTCCCTTGGTTTAAAAAATGGTAGAAGGCATTAAAAATGGCTACGTTTTCAATGTGATGGAGCTCTTTGCTTTAATTCATATTGAACCAGAGGTGCCAGCTTGCAAGGGCGATTGCAGGGTCAAAATCATACATGTGATATCAGAATGTCGAGAGAAGCTGGGGGCAGAGTGGAACGCAGTGGCTACATGGCTTCAATGGCTGGCGGCGCCTCCTCCACCTGCTTCCACCCTTCTTCCCCTCTGAAGCAGCAGGAGGAGAAAGAGCTAGCTGCTGGAGCTGTTCTGCACTCAGCCTCCTCCACCCCCTCAACATTGGGCAGCCCTGGCCGCCCCACCCAAAAGATATTGAGGGGGCCCAAAACTGCTCAGCTCCCAGGAGCTGGTGTCCTCCTATAGAACTGTTTTAAAATGCTGGGTTGGATCCAGGCTTAGAGTGAGATCCACTGAAATCAATGAGACTCAAGTGAGTCATAAGTAACTTACTGGGTCAACTTTAAGAATGGATCCAACACACCATAAATACTCTCAACCTACAATACTTTCCTCTGCAAAGTGTAGTCTGCAATACATATTTGAACACTGTGACCAAAGAGCCCAGAAGATGAAAAAATATAAAAAAAATAAGCAAGGCCCGAGCTGTGAGGAGGTGGTGGGTTTTTCCCTTCATCTAATTTGTGACAGTTTTGGGATTAGTGAAAATGTTACATTTCTGAATAAACAAGGCAGCACCATGTGCCACAACGGCAGCCAAAGAATGTGCCCCCCAGGTCAAATCCCGTGAAACTGTATTTTTGCAACGCTGTTGTGAATAGTATTTGTGAGATGCTATTGTGGAGTATGCTGTGATAAGTGAAAGTCATCAGACTCCTAGGCAGCAAGCCAGCTAAGAAGAGTAATAAAGGTCTCATTCCACACACCAATTTTCAGACAGAACAACATCAGGACTTCCCATTTTCAAAGGTTTCCATATAATTTTCTGCAAGTACTGCAATAACATTTATTTGCTAAGCAAATATGTATTATAAAAACCTTGTAAACACCCATTAAAGTGACACACTTTCCTTTCACCAGCTAATTGAAATATCGAAGACTTGTAAGATATTTCAAAAGGAAGTTTCTACAGGTGGCTGCTCGTGTTCCAACAAGTGTTAACAGCATCACTGCAACTGACAGGAATAGGAACAGAGAAACAGGGAAAGTACTAAGGATCTTTCCCACACGTGATGCATCTCTTTCCCCCATGTTCTGCATTCTGTCATATGTCAGTAGCACTGCTGTGTGCAGACAAGAAGTAGGAGAAATACAGGACAGTGCGCAATGGGTGAAAAGGGGGTAAGGAAGAGAGATGGTAGCTTTGAACATGAAGCAGCTGCTGCTTCTTCAGAAGAGATCATCACAGTTCTGATCTTTGGATGAGGTATGGAAACAGAGAAAGGAATGCTGCTATTAAATAGGTTCTTCTTTTCTTCCGAAATTAGTGTTTTGAAAAAGTATATTCAGAAAAGGACAGCTCAATTTTTTTAATTTTTTTTTTTTTAGACAGGAAGAAAGGTGAGGAAAAGTAAAGTTGATGAGTAGGAAGGAGTTAACACACCAACACAAACATCTAAAAATACCTACAGGATTGGCACCTGGTGGGACCTAAAAAACAAAACGAAGCAAATAGAAAATAAAATAAGTGTAAGCAGTAAACTTATATAATGCCTGGAACCACTTTAAAAAGCTATTGAAATAAGACATGTAAAAGCAATGGACCACCAAACAAAAGCACTATCAGGATCTTCTTTCCTTTGTAAAGATTACAAATTTAGACCTAATCTAACACTCAAAACACTTTCCCTTTATAATCACCACTGACATTTCCCTATTCATGAAAGGGGAGTCACGAGCTCATGTGCACTCTCTCTTCTGAAGTTAACAATGTCACACTGTTAGGTCGCACACACATGTTGTGATTTGCAGGAAACAGAAGTAATATTTCTGCACCATCTCTTAAGAAGGTTAAAAGAGTGGAAGTAGATGTAAAAAAAGAAAAAGCTACCTGGCTGGTAAGTTGTTAGTTGGGGAAATTAGAATCCCTAAATAACATTTATACAGGTACACTGCGGTTCCCCAACATCTTCTCTTATGGAAAACCAGTGTTGGTTATTCCTCAGAAAACACTGTGTTTATGAAGGTAAAGCTTTTGAACAAAAGCAGAGGTTAGGGGTGGATTTTGTTGTTGGCCACAGGAACCTGACACCACTGTGTTCATTTCCTATACTATGAAGATGTTATTTGTACTAAACATCAGGAGCTATGAATTTGGATATTGGATACAGTCCCACTGTATTGATTCATCCAAGGTCTTGCAACCTGTGGGGAAAAAGCAGGGGTAAAGCCATAATTCATCTTGCCTTTGTCTCCAGCCAGGGCAAAGCAAGGAGCATAGACAGAGCATAGATATTTCAGCAGAAAGCCTTGTTAGTCCTCAGGGTGACTCTGTCTCCTGGGACACATGGTGCAGTGTCTTGGGAAGAGGCCCTGCTCATAACTTTGCATATTGGGAGCTGCACCATACATTTAGAAGCACCACAGCAGAGTAGCAGTGCAAGGAGCTAAGGATGCTCACTGCCCCTTGCCACAGACTAGGAGGGAGGTGTAGTCTTGCCTTGTGGGGAGAAACAATACTACAGGGTTTGCAGAATCGGCACCTGGCTCTGTGGTGTTTGAGGAGGTTGTAGCTTCTGCCCTGAAGTTTGTTTAATACCTAATGACAAGGCGGCTATGGAAATCCATATAGTGCATATCTTGTAGCAATTATGGGTGGGACAGAAATGTCTTCTTAGAATATCATCTAGTTAGATGTGGATGCAAACTCAAATAAAGGGGTTGAGGTGAGCTCTAGGGTCTGCAGTAACCTTTGAGAATACATAAGGGACTGAATATAGGCTAAAGAGTAGTATTCTGCTCTGAGCTGTATGTGAACTAACCAAACCTCCAGGGAACTAAATAGATGTAAACACAACAATAAGTTTCAGTTTAGTGAACAGAAGTTCAAAAGATTCTTTCCTGAATCACCTTGGCAATGAATTTCAACATCTCCATCATGAATTTTGGTTTTTTTTTGCCAGAAATCTGCTGAGAAACCTCAGAATTGTTTCCCAGTTCAATTGACAACTCTGAAAAATATTGCAAATGATGGCCCAGAAGAACCATCTTTGCCACACACATGGGATTACAAACTATGGTATTAGAGGTAAGGTACAACCAATAGAGGTTATAATTGGCTTCCATGAGAAATATCTCTCTCCCTGAAAGGGACAGAGCATTTTTTCAGGGCCAGTTGAACTGTGCCAGAGGGACCATACTGACTAGCTGTCTATGTTAGTTTCCCTGAGTCACACAACAAGGTTTATAATCCCTTCCACACTGTCTTAAACCATAATATGCCATGTTGCTTTACTGACTTTGGAGCCTGCATGATGCCAGCTGTTGTTGTTTGCATTTATAATTTCCTTCTATTGTAGATCAGCCTTCTGGGTAGGATAACATAGATAGCTCAAGAGCATAAATCACTTTGTGGATCACAAGTTTCACAGGCCTCATCTACACATTCTGCTACAGAGTTAATGTTGAGCTTGGAGCTAATGCAGAAGTCTCATGCTAAAATGAATACTTAATGTTCTACACTAATTCCATGTCTGAGCTTGTGAACTCCACACGATTATTAACACTAACTTCTGTCTTTCGATTCAAGAGGGAAAATGCATGTTCATTAATTTTACCAAATCTTCAGATGCTCATGTTCTCACATGCAGAAATCAAATTGTTACACCCCAGGGGTTCGTCTACAGGGAGTTAAATTAGCATTGAATCTTTATTTCTGTTTTTGATTTAATGGAGGAAAACAAATTTACCGTGTTTTAATTTTGAATTAAATATTTTTGATAATATGTAAATGAGATTACAGTGATGTTAGTTGACAAAGTTGACTCTTTAAAAAACTTGACTGAAAGTATTCTTGAAAAATTACTTAAGCAGCTAATTCTATTCCCCTTTCCTTTTCCCTGTGCTGCCATTGAGTCTATCTAGTCACAGAGATACCTGTTTTGACATACAAGCATTTATTTATATAGTCTGATGACCTATTTAAAAGCTTCATGGCCCCCAAAGCTCCACTTTCTTTTAATCCTTCTAAAAGTCCAACAAGCTAATGCAAGTTCTACAGAGTCCTAATGCTCCTGTATTGCTTCTGGAAACTGAAAGTCAGGGATGCAAAGTCTAGGAATCCAATAGCCACAGGCTCCTAAAATACTGGAGTGAGTGACAGAACTGCTGGTGAGGTTAGGAAGGAGGTTTCTTCTCTTTCCAAGGATGATGCAGCTGCTAACAGGCCACCACCTCTTCTTACTCCTGATGTGGTCCCTACCTAAAATTCCAGGAATAATTATAAATTTGTCAACATCCCAGACCTGAGCAACCAGGAGGAAGTGCTGTAGCTCAGTGATAGAACTTTGCATGCAGAAGGTCACAAGTTCAATTCCTGGCATATTCAGGTGGGACTGGGAGAGGCTCTGAAAACCAGTCAATGTAGAAGAAGAAGAAGAAGAGTTTGGAGTCTCAAAGCAGCTAACAGTCTCCTTTTCCTTCCTCCCCCACAACAAACACTCTGTGAGGTAAGTGGGGCTGAGAGACTTCAGAGAAGTGTGACTAGCCCAAGGTCAGCCAGCAGGTGCATGTGGAGGAGCGGAGACGCGAGTCCAGTTCCCCAGATTACGAGACTACCGCTCTTAACCACTACACCACACTGTCTCCCCAGTGTGTATTAACAATGTATTAACATTATCACCACCATCCTAACCTTTACTCTATGGTCCCAGGGCAAATTACAACATTCGAACAGAACCTTACAAATTAGATAATACTGAGCTGGATGGACCATTGGTCTGACTCAGTATTAGGCAGCTTCCTATGTTCTTAGGGGTCTAATTCCATCAGTGAAACACATTTTCTCTCTTCCTCCCCACCCACTTATCCTGGCAACATGGGTCTGCGAATTTGGTGTCTTCAGTACTATATAGATTCAATGTGCTGACAGGCTATGCTGAACTACAAAACCTCCTTCCAGTTTCAAAACAATCAGTAGGCTGGAAACCTGGGTAAAATCAGACAAGAGGAAACAAGGCATTTTGGAAGTCATCCCAACAGCCTATTCCCACATGTCTCTACCTGTGGACCACACTGTATGGCATGGTCATCAGATGCCAGCTGCTAGTAAATAATGCATCCATCAAGAGAGTTGCTCCCCATGATGAACCGTCTGTGTGAATGTGTATTTGAAGATCATGCACCAGACACTTATAGGAACTGCAGCAACAACTTTCAAGGTTCTGGAAGATTGTGATGGTATGAAGAAAAACACCATAAAAAAGTGAGGCATGATCCTGGTCCTATAGATTTCGGCGAGGAACAGCACTGTTAGCAGGTGGCTCTTAGGCCTAAGCCCCAAGCCTTTTGAAGTGGATCCTGTCCCTACTCCGTTTTTTAAACTTGAAAAACAATTTACTCACTGGGAGATGCTGCAAAAGAACAGTACCAGTAAGACTCCACCCACCTAACCTCTTAATTTGCCTAGTGGGAAATTAATGTGTCAGGTCAAGAATATCCTGTTTTCATCCCGCAGCTCAAAGTAAACTAAAGCTGGATTTTTGTTTTCCCCTCTGAAAGTCTGTTTAAATTTGCATCATAAATATGATTTGCTCTATGTGTATATACTATGTGTGAATTTGTGTCATGAACTTGTGCCCTGAATTTTTTAAGTATCTAGAAATTCTCGTGTCAATGGGCAAAATTTAAACACATCCTTAATTCTTTTCACTACTAAGAGGCAGGCAATCGAGTACAATAGAGCACATTCTTAAATAAATAAATAAATAAATAAATAAATGGGGAACTTGTCAAAGATATGATTGAAGGGGGATTGGTAGAATAGGAAGGCATCTACCTATGGCTGCATAAAATAAACTAAATATGAGAAAGGGGAGGAGACATATGCTGACCTCAAGAGGCTTGAACAAGACAGAGAATAGTGGAGGGCTTGGAGACCAGTCTATGGGGTAAAACATTAGAAGAGTAGCTTTTCTAACTACTACATTATAAGGTGTATGCCCTCTGTAGAACTCTTGAAAGTACTGGGGTCCTGTCCTTCTCTGCATCTAGCCATTCTGCCTATGCTATGATTGGGTGGTGACAATCTGTGAAGCTGCATCCATAGTATCTGTGAAAAAGCATCCAGGTTTATCCACAGTTATCACTTAAGACTTTATCATGAAGAATATTATGATCTGCCTTCTACACAATGTTTTGTTTCCTTCTAAATTGCAAAAACGTATCTTTTTACTACTATGGATGGAATTTCAAAACTTCCTTAGCTAACCGTCCTAATGGTTAATCAGGCCTTATTGTTAAACTTTGTTCGCCATTCCTGCCTGAATTTGTCTAATGGCCTGAACTAATCAGAAAAAAAACCCTGAATCAGAGCCCCTTCAAGTACATTATTGCCATTCTAGCCTGGAATTGAAACACTTCAGTTGCAAAAGCCACTCGAGAAAATATTTCACTGCTTTTTAATGGATCACAGAAACAAGAGATTAGCCTGAAACAGTCTTTGTACTGTGGGAAAGTAATCTGTTGAGGACTGTTTCCAAAAATTCTGATATTTATTTTAACCCATTTTATTGTGTGTGTGTCACATGCAGCAGTTACACTGGTAAACCTTGGTGCAATTGGGTTATTAAAAATCTATTTATGTAATCATCCAGCGTTTATGGACAAATATGGCATTTTACAGAGCACACTTAAATGTTTTAACAATGCAAAACACAAACCTCTTCTACATCGTTATCCAAAGCTATGATCTGCAGTGGAGACGTCAAGTTCTGGTTATCTGAGATCGTTGTACCCACAGGGGAGGACTCTAAAATAAAGCCCTCATACGCTGCTTCTGTGAAGTAAGGCTTCTGATTGTTTTCATCTAGAACTTCAATATGTAGATTGGCAAATGCTGGAAGAGGATGACCATTGTCTTGTTCTGCCTACAAAAACAAAAGGTGTGTTTGTTACTGTTAAAGTTAGCCCACATCCAAGTAGGGCTATTAACTCCAAGAGAATTTATTTATTCATTAAAAACATTCGTAAGATGTCTTTTAGGAGGCCCTTGCAAGCCAGCTTCCAAAAATATTATTACAAATGTTAAAAACCAACCAGCCACCACACACACACACACAGAGTAATAACAAATTTTTAAATAACCATAACTGGCAAAAGCATTTATTCTTATAAATAAATAACCAAATAATATTAAGCATTGCACTCAAGGAAGGACTGTGCGTAAGACACCACATTCCAGAGGTCATTGTCATTTTGAAGCCCCAAGAAAGATCCCATGTAGTGTGATCAGGTGTGCGCTTGTGGAACAGGGCTTCTATACCCTTTCCCGGTCCCCTTTACTTTCAGGCCCCTGCTCTAGCACGGGTAGGCAAACTAAGGCCCGTGGGCCGGATGCGGCCCAATCGCCTTCTCAATCTGGCCCAAGGATGGTCCGGGAATCAGCGTGTTTTTACATGAGTAGAATGTGTCCTTTTATTTAAAATGCATCTCTGGGTTATTTGTGGGGCCTGCCTAGTGTTTTTACTTGAGTAGAATGTGTGCTTTTATTTAAAATGCATCTCTGGGTTATTTGTGGGGCATAGGAATTCGTTCATCCCCCCCCCCCCCCACAAAGTATAGTCTGGCCCACCACATGGTCTGAAAAAGGTTGCTGACCCCTGCTTTAGAGCGTTGAAGGGGCCTCCAAGAATATTTGGGGTGTATGAATGGGAGAATAGGGATTAATCCGCACAAGTTTGTTTCTGTAACACAGATTGGGAATGGGATACAAAACAGCATCACATTTTTTAAGGAATGTATGGCTGGATCAGACCGATTTATCACTCCAATACTAAGTTTAAGAGCTAAGGACATACTGTCCTGGTGGACATGGTAGCGAGTGGAAAAGTCTACAGAGAAAAAGGAGTGTGCGAGTGTGTGCAGAAACTAACCTACTGTACAACGGTAAAATTTACCCACATTTCCCACATTTCCATTTCATGAAAACTTTTCTCGTGGAAGTATTGTGTTCATTTCACAATTTCTTAATTGAACCACTCGGCTTCTCTTCAGTTCTAGCTTCTGAACCGGCTCATGGCAGGATGTGGGGCCTAATGGAGACCTTAAATGCAGCACCTGAGTTGAACCTTGGTCACTATTGTCCTATCTTGGTGCGTTAGGGAAATAGAGGGCAGCAACACTGAGGGTCTTGTGTCGAGCCCTGTCGAAGAGGCAAGTCAAAATGAGTCCAATTAAAGATTGAGACCAGCCCTAATTGGATCTTGGGGGCTGGGATGGATGCCAGGAACTTCATACTCTATTTAGGATTCCAACCCATCACTATAAATCTCAGCATCACCCATCAAATAATAAATATCTCCTTGGCAAGTAAGGAAAAAATTACTGACTGCATCACTGCTGCACATTCTAAATTATGTAGTAAAAAACACCACCTCGTTCATTTTAAAGGATAACCATTAATTCTAAATATCAAAGTCTACTCCAATTAAACACCAGCTGTGTCAGAAATAGGTAGAAAATGCTGATATGGTATTTTTGAACTCTTCCTACTTCCTCACCACTACATCTATGCGCACACAGAGAGAAGGAGGGTGGGGGTGGGGAGGCAGATAGGATGGCCAGGTTTTAAAAAATCTGTGTCAATCAGAAACATACTCAGAGGAAAATTGATTGCGCTCAATTCCTCCACTACTAGAGATCATTTAACCACAAATAATCAGTGTAATGAATCTGTCACCTTCATGAGATGAGATTGTGCAAGTATTTAATATAGGGTGTGTGTGTGTGTGTGTGTGCGCACACACACACACACACACAAACACAAACACATGCATACACAGACACCTATGTTAAATATATATTTTCATTTCTCGCTGCCCAAATTCAGTGCTGATCCAAACATCTCCCTTTCCTTGTGCTATAGGAGGGCAAAATTATCTGGACACAATACTATGGGCTGACTTATCGTACAGAGGGCAGGAATGACATAATCATGTTGTTCTCCTTCCACATGAAGCATCAACAGCAGCAAAGGCTTATGGGTTTTTGTTTTGCTTTAAAAAAAAAGTAAACTGAGATCTCCTTCAATAAAAGTGCCAGGAATAGGAAAGTGAATAGCATTTTAGTTGTATTTGCCTTTAAGCTTCCCTGTAATGAACTCTCATCACCCTCAATTTTGCCAGTGCTGCCTGGGGAAGATAGCAGTGGGGGTCCAACAATATCTGGAGGGCCATAGATTCCTCAACCTTGATTTTTTTGAAGTTCCTGGACATTTTGGCCAACAGAGGTGCAATATCAGCAAAGGACAAGGAATTATGCAATACAGTGGTACCTCAGGTTAAGTATTTAATTCGTTCCGGAAGTCCGTACTTAACCTGAAACTGTTCTTAACCTGAAGCACCACTTTAGCTAATGGGGCCTCCTGCTGCCGCTGGAGCACGATTTCTGTTATCATCCTGAAGCAAAGTTCTTAACCTGAAGCACTATTTCTGGGTTAGAAGAGTCTGTAACCTGAAGCGTATGTAACCTGAAGTGTATGTAACCTGAGGTACCACTGTACACAGAATTATGTGTTTCTGTACCTTTCCTTATTTGTCCAACATTTTAAACACCAGCATGGCCACAAGGAACAGGTAACTGTCAAGAAATTATAAAGCAAAAAGGACATTTAGAGTCCAAAACATAGGATTAATGGTTGTTGAATAATATAACACCAAAACTGCAGTGGAGGAGAGATGGTGCACATTTCAGGGGGACAAGTAGCAGATGTGAGATGGAGGTGTCAATTTCCAGTGGGAAAACAGTGGTCCTAATCCTGTTTGGGATCCCACCATGGTGTTGCTTTAACTGAGACTGGGACTGCCCATGGCTGCTTTCGGTAAGGAAAGAGACATGGCCAGTCTAATCAAAGATGTGATCTGAAGAAGTTGAGTTTAGTCTTTGCTTTGAGGTTAGTGAGAGCTGAGAAAACAACATCTACTTTTGCTTCCCCAAAACGAAGGCATTGCATCAGCTGTACTCAGAATTCTGCATTTATTTATTGTTTTGTTTGAAAATACCCATTTCATTTCTGATCTGTTGGCTAACTGAATATTTCCTATCAAATTGCCGCTCAGTAAATACCCAGGTTGCTAATGGAGGACACTACAGTAGAGAAGTGTCTGCTTGGTTTTTTAAAAAACTAAATGTTCACAACTAAGGAATGCACTGAAATATTTTAATGACCAATTCAGACCTACTGGAGATCAACACACAATTGCACATAACAAAAAATATACATTTTCTTGTCTAGGAGAGTGAAAGGAAATAACTGATTATTCAACAAATCAGAAGCTATGTAATATTTATAAAGAATTTGAATAAAATTTGGGCCAAAAGTTATCCTTGCCAAATGCCTCCTGAGATCAGGGTGGAATGCTTTTATTGCTCTTCAAGCCTGACCTTGAAGGAAGTTTTGTGATTTGATGAGAAACAAAAAGTCTCCAATCAATATTCATCTGGCTGAATTTATACCTTTCTGCCTATACTAATAAGATCAAATGCTGACAGAAGGGTCAACTAATGCTGAATATAATATATCTATATATATCCTGAGCATATTTAAGGGCGACAAGATGTAAGAACTTTTCATTAGTGGGTCTTTCTTCTCTAAGCCAGCCTATATGCCAATAGTTCTATTATGGCAATTTCTGAGTATTCTAAGTACTTAGCATATATTTTTACCCACAGTGCTAATATACCTAATGAAACAGCAACAACAGTTTTCTTCGGCTACTTTCTCAAAGATAGGAACCATGACACAACCCATCCCTGCCACCAAGGTGCACAGCAATATGCCCAGCCATCATTCAATCACAGGAGGCCCTTCTGGACCTCACAGTACATTCAACTCAATAGGTATGTTGTAGACAGCAGCTGCCAAGTGGCCGCCGAGACCATATAACACCAGTCTTGAAAGACCTACATTGGCTCCCAGTAAGTTTCTGAGCACAATTCAAAGTGTTGGTGCTGAACTTTAAAGCCCTAAACGTCCTTGGCCCAGTATACCTGAAGGAGCGTTTCCACGTCCATAGTTCTACCCAGACACTGAGGTCCAGCGCTGAGGGCCTTCTGGCAGTTCCCTCACTGCACTAAGTGAGGTTACAGGGAACCAGCTAGAGGGCCTTCTCAGAAGTGGCGCCTGCCTTGTGGAATGCCCTCCCAATCAAATGTCAAAGAAATAAATAACTATCTGACATTTAGAAGACATCTGAAGGCAGCCCTGTTTAGGGATTTTTTTAATGATTGGTGTTTTAATGTATTTTTAATCTCTTGTTGGAAGTGCTCAGAGTGGCTGGGGAAACCCAGCCAGATGGGCAGGGTATAAGTAATTTTTTAAAATTATTATTATTATTATTATTATTATTATTATTATTATTATTATTATTAATCAAATTCACTGCAAATATATAAAAGCTAGCATCTGCTCAAACCATCTCTCTCTCTTACTGCCTATCATGCTCAGAAGTGCCTTCCAGAACTTCTGCACGAGGAACCTCTCCTACTTCCATCAAATCCCCCTTCAAAACCCAACTTTTCTGTCAAGCCTTTGGGCTGGGCAAACCCCACTAGTTCTCATGTCTTACTGAAACTAAGCTTGCAATCATGCATATGTCAAATGCATATTCTTTTTGCCTAGTTTATCGCTGCCGCTGCTTCTTTACCCTTCCTGTGTTATTTTCCCTATGTTGAATTCTAGACTGTAAGCTCCTTTGGGCAGCAAGTTGCTCTCTTGGACTCTGCACAGAGATGGCTCTGTACAAATTAACAATAATAATCAGAGGTCAGATTAATCAATCTGATTAAGGAAATTTGGAAGCCTTAAAACTCAAGCAATAGAGACAATGTAAAGCAAAGTATCCTTTCCAATCTAGTGATTCTGCCTTTGTATCTTTCACAATAAGTAGGCAGGGTGCCCTCCTTTGCAAAGCAGTCCTTTGCACCTGTTCCTTCAGTTTACCTCACTCGCCACTCAACCAAATCCAACCTTAATTAGGTAGCCAGTGCAATTAAGTAGGGGTCATTGTTACTAACCAAGTTCAGGAATCCCTCACAGACCTAAAGCTGCAAAGGGAAAGGAGCTAAAAACAATTCACGGCTTTTTCCCTTCCCAGCCCCACATAATAATCATGGATTATCAAAGCAAAGCAAAGCACAGTACACACACACACACACACACACACACACATTGTTAATCAGAATTGTAATGGAAACTCTTATCATGTTTTGTAATTTGTTGGCTGTAACACAGAAGCAAAATTTTCACCAATCTATGTAAGCCCTTATTATAAAACAAGATGCTAGTTCAGTATGGCTTTTTCATTCTGTGTTGTGGTTTTTGATCTAGGCTAGTAGCCTAGGAGTTTGTCATGCTCCCACATTGATGTGTTAGTACATAGCATCATGCATTCATGGGCTGATTCAGCTGATGTAACATGTTTCTCCTACTTAGGCTCAGGGCTGCAATGATAGAGCAGCTTTCACACTGCATTTCACACAGGCTATCCATCATCCCAGGCTGGCCCAAGGCATTTTCCTGTCCGAGATAGAACAAGGCAAGGTGCACAGTCCCCAAAGCTGGCCAGGTTATTTTGTTACATATGACAGAGAAGCATACAGGCACTACTCCAAGAGTAAAAAAATAAACTAAATTAAGGAGCTAACAATTTCCTAACCTTTCATGATACCCTAGAATAGATCAACTGCCTGTTAGCAACCTCACTTTGCCTAATGGCAGGGCTGGTCCTGTGAAGTGTCACCCCTTTACTAGATTTTTTCAGGAAAGCAGTTTTAGAAGAGAAAAGTGCTTAGGGGTTCCAGGTGATATTTAACCTGTCACCAACCTGACAAGGCAAGGAACCAGTCAAACTACTTAGAGCCACCAAGTTTTGTACACAGAGAATAATTCTCAAAAAAATTCATTGACTTATGGTCAATTGATCCTTCACAGAAGGCTCAGAATGATTCTATACTATCTTAAGAATAATACAAGTGGGATCTGCAACAAAATGTTGAAGTATACTCCAGTCATTACTAGCTGGTTGACACCTTCTTCCTTTCAGGATACTCCGCTCCATTATTCCTTACCTCTATCCCGTCCAACAATCAGTTAGCATTCCATGACCTCTTGGTATGCTCAAACTTTGCCAGACCATTTCTCTCTCTCTCTCTCTCTCTCTCTCTCTCTCTCTCTCTCTCTCACACACACACACACACACAGACACACACACTTCTGCAAACCTTTGGTCTTCCACCAAATTATGGTACTATTTGGCCTATATAAGGATTGGCACTCAGTTAATTGAGGTATCTGTTAGTATGTATAATTCCCAACTTTTCAGCACAATTGTAGCACTATTCATTCACTGAATACTACAGCAGAGGTTCACAAAAATATAACAGAAAATTCATCCAAAATAATTTATCACATGAAGTATAAATTCAAGGGAACAACTTGTAATGGAAGTAGGGTAGAAGCTTTCCCCAAGATAAGGACAAATACATATTTTTTTTTTTTGAGGGTATCATTAAAATTTGTACGGAAAACTTATTAATGCTGGTGCTACTTGGCTTTATGAATAGGTTTGCCTTCAGATATAAAGAGAGATATTTTGTTGAGTTACACACTACAAAACACAAGCCCAGATAAGCAAATTTGCCACATCTTGCCAGCTTAATGGAACTTTCGACACTGTTGTGCTAAATGATACTATTCAAGCATGTGGCATATTATTAGTCTTACAGATTGATACCCTTGCTTATTATCCACTCAACTACTCACCAACCATGGTAATTCGAATCTAATAATGCCTGTAAAAATTTCCATTAATAATATAGCCAGTTATTAAGGTACTACAATGTGACCATGGGAAATTGGTGGGTTTTTTTTCTTTTAAAGATTGTTATAGAGTTACTTAGCACCAATCCCCGGTTATTTTTTCCAGTAAAAACTAACAGGTATTTGTGAATGTGGGTCCAAGCACTCAAATGTCTGAAAGCATTTGTCTTAACTAACATCTATGCACATCTGAAGCACTCAAATAAGAGAAGTAGTCTAACAACTAAGGCATGAAAATGAATTGTTCAATAAATTCCCTATAATTAATGGCATCAATAGCTGTCACATTACTTAACAAATATTCATATGGAAGCAAACTAGTACAGCATATGGTTGTATATGTATATACACGTGAAGAGGGAGAGAAAGAAAAAGTTTGCATATATTTACCATACTCAAATGGTAATCATCACCTTAAACAGCATAAAACCATTGATACAGACAGTATATACTTGGTGTCCCTTGAAGCTTATATGGGTTTGACAGAATATACTGATGAACAACTACCTGATAAAAAAAAAAAACAATCCTACTGTAGGATCTATGGGGAGGGGGCAATGAAGGCAAAATGCTGCTGGTTGTGTAGTGGCCGTGTATAAAGGAGCAAGGAAAAGGGCTTGCCCTCTTTCTTCCCTTTACCACTGACAGGGGAAATACACGTGGCAACTTCAGGACCATTGCCTCATTTGGGGGTCATGTTGGGAGACTAGGAATGCTCTGAATAATTTGGAGCCAAGCTTTCTCCCACTCTATCCCACCACACACAAGGTTGGAGATCCCTCTTAAAAGGGTGTACCCCTCTTGGTGGAGAGGGAGATAAAAACATCCCATGGCCTCTAGGATATCCTCCCAGGGACCATAGGACTGCAGCCTCAGAGTGGACACAGGTAAGAACTGTTCCCACTACATTCAGAATGAGATTCATCATGGCTGTCTGCAGGGGGAAATCCCAAGTTACAATGAACTTTTTAACTTCCATTTTGTCAGCAACTGTGATTTCAGGGCCTTTTCATAAAGCATGAATATCTAGGGTAGGCTGGATTCTCTGACAAGCGCTCAGAGCCCATGGTGAAGTGGCAACAGAAAAAGTGCTATCTTCTGGGGAAAATGGCTGCCTGAAGCTGCAATCATATGTATGTCGACTCAGAATAAGTCTTATTGAATTCAGAGTAACTAACTCCCAACTAAGAATATACAGAATTGCAAGCTAAGCCTCTCAGCGGAATGAATGAATGAATGAAACTTCTAGTTTGTTACTTAAAATATTGGGTTTTTAAATCCCACACAGTCTTCCACATGAAATCAAATCTATAAATGTCAAAGAAAAAATATATTCAGGCATGTCTCAGACAAAGCTTGGGGTTTGTATTTTCTCCGAAAAACACATCTCCTCAAGACAGAAAATCAAAACATGGTAGCCACAAGAGACTAACGTTAGGTGTGGGGAAGTCCTTTGAATGGCTTAATAATGCCTAACTTTGTATTGAATTATGGTCAGTAAAATTTATTGCAATATATAAAGGCAGTTGTAAAATTACATTTTGTAGCAAATATTTCAGGCACAACCCAGCAAAACTTCATTTTGATTTTGGTTGTAATCCTGTACATATTTACTTGGGCTACAAATAAAATTGATCTCAGAGGGACTTACTTCTGAGTTAACATGCATAAACATTGGGCAGCCTTCCCTAACCTGGTGCCATCCAAATATTTTGGACTGCAACTCCAGTCCCAGCCAGCATGGCCAATGGTCAGGAATCATGAGAATTTTAATCCAAAACATCATAATGGAGAAGACCGATTTGGGACAGAAGGTTCACTGAATGTAATGAAGTGAAACTAAATGCCAGCAAATGTTTGAGGGATGCCAAGTTCAGTGTGTTTTCTCCCATGCAACATTATTGTCAAAGCAATTACAATGATATAGATCAGTTACTTCTAATATGGCACTGAATTAAACTTACACCTTACTGCTAGAAGAATCTTTGTTTATAAGTTGACGGTTCCCTTTTTTGTATAAGGAATCCTCACATTCTCCATGGACACTGCTACTTAGTAATGTACAAACACATGGAAATGAGAATTCAGTTGAAATTACCTTAATAACCAAATCAAATTTCTGGTGCAAATCCCTGTTTATTGGCTTTAGGAGGCTGAGTACAGCAGTTGTCGCATTCATACTGAAATACTGTGAATAATCCTCAGGAGTCCCTGCAAAAAGACAGCGAGGTTTGAATAGATAATTGAGAAGAAGGATCAGCATGGAAAATCAAAACTTTATTTTAAATATATATTAACTCAAATAATCAATAAAGGAATAATTAAAAACAAAAACAAAAAAAACAAAAGAAATACCATAGTGTGAATATTCGATAGAGCTGCATATAAGAAACCCTTCTTTCTTTTTGACCTTGATCACCATGTTTAATAGGTTTGGGGTCCCTCAAGAGACTTTATTTTTTCATAAAAGAGAGATGAGTAGAAATGCCAGCATGCTAATATTTGAAGTGGAGAACACTTGATCAGCAGCTTTTATATCAAGCCATCGGAAGCTCCATTATATGGAATCAAACCATTGTTCCACATCAACTAGTAAGGTCTACAGCAACTGGCTGTGGCTTTCCAGGGTTTCAGGGCAGCAGTCTTTCCCAGTCCTACTTGGAGATTCTGGGCCTTGAACTGGGGAACTGCTGCATGCAAAACATGTGCTCCTTTACTGCACTGCAGTCCTCCCCCCTGTAATTCCTCCCAACGTTCCTGAAACATTCTTACTCCTTACAACATAGAATATGTATGGCATTTCCAAAAGCTGTAAAATTGCACACAAGAAAAGTGCAGGAAAATGTTATTACTCCATGCATACATACTTTTTTTTGTTCAAGGGGATGGATGGAATAACAACTCTGAATGCAAACAAGAATAAAGATGACATCTATTTGCAATGTAACAAGAGAGAGAACTTTCACACAATCTTACTTCTTTCCTGCAGGAAACAATTTTCTAGAACAATTTCTTAGAAGCATTACTTTACAGCAGCATTCCCCATCTCTCCCAGCGCATCCGCACTTAGGCGTTTTAACAATTATACCCCTTGCTGTGCTGGAGATCTGTGTATAGTGCTCACCCATGCACAGAGCAGATGAATGTCTCTATCCATTGCGCACAAAAATAAGAGAGGGGGGAAAAGTGAGTTATCCTCATCGCTGTCTTTAGGGTCTTCCATACAGAGTGGTTCCATTTCAGAAAGAGAATCTTTTCTAGTTGCAAAATGATAGTATAGATTGCTGAGGTTTGATCGGTAATGAAACGTATTGCAGGCTGCATCAAACTGCAAAACATTTCCTAGGGTTGGTAAGTGAAACACCATTCTGATAAATGCTTTTGGGTGCACTTAGTTTTAGGGACACCAAATAGCCCTCCTGAATTCAGCTAGATAGACATACATTCTGTTCCTTCACAACACCCCTGGAAGAGGCACAGGCTCTATCCAGATGGACTTTTAGATCTCCCCAGAAGGAAGAATACTAAAGCAGTGTTTCTGACATGATGTACCTACAGCATCAGTTCCAGCTCTTGATTCTGCAGTCAGGAAGAGCAGGTCTCCTAGTAGTTCAGAGCTGCAGCAGGCCTTAGGTAGAAGCTCTTATAGGGAACAGTGATAATCACTGTTGGCCTATAATCACATGTGCCTATAATTGTAAGATGGCTTCCTTGGCTGGTATAGCTGATTTCTCTGCAATTTATTTCTTGGATGAAAGCTGAGTAGTAGTCAGAGGTTAACCCCTTGCCTGAAACCCTCCCATCACACATTCAAGACCTATTGTGGGCTCTGGTCTGAACACGTGGAAAAAAACAGGCAGAAAAGTGTCTCTGTGCAGCATCAGTACATTCAAACTTCTTTTGGAATTGTGCTTCTTACTATGCACATAGGGAACAAAAGCCTATGAAAAAGTGCGTGATGTGGTATGTTAATAAACCAATAACTCATAGTTGTAGCTGAATGCAAAGCTAGCACAGAATGGAGTGAGGGGTGCATGGATGTATATATTGAAAGTATTAATAATACAATGATTGGTAATGCTGGCCTTTGTTAGTGCTACTATAATGAGAAGCAAAATAAATGGATGTTATTGTAAATTGTGTGTTTCCAGCTGGAAAACACTACTGTATCCACCAAAGCTTACAGGAAGTGTGGGCTCTGTTAGGAAATTCTCATCCCGTAGGAGATTTGCCACTCAATCTTTTCTCTCTCCCTCCCCATACCCCTCTCTCTTTCTGCAGAACTGCCGACAGTGGAGATGACTAACCTTGAAAAGAGCCTAGAGAAATTCACATTGTATGCTAAAACGAGTCCTGATTGTCTTTGTCAGAATGTGGCATGAAAGCCATGCCTTTCTGTGAATGGAAACTATCAAGCTATTGTAAAAATTAAATAAATGGTAAAGGGAATAGAGCAGCTGTATTCTATTGCATACGCGAAAGCAGTAAGTCAATTGTTCTGTATGTCTGGTGGCTAAAATTCAGACAAGAATAAGGCTGACTGTTGCGATGCTAGAAAAATCTGTTATGCAGAGCAGTTCTAAGGATACAAGCATGGAAAGGAAATAGCATCTGAAATAGTCCTTCATAAGTACTGGCTATTTCTGGGTACAGTTAACGTCTTAGATAAGGTGGGAGTGAATTATTCAATTTTGTATGGATAAGTCTTAACAGTTTAAAATTAAAATAAAGGTTAATTTAATTGCTGACTATTCACTATAGAATTGTGTTTTGAAAAATGCTCAATCTATATCCCCCTACAGTTTCAACCTAGCTTGTCACCTTGGCAATGTTAAGTTATGGAACAGAGAAGAGATTGATCATTAGAAAACATTAGTTTATAAATGATGAAGCTGTACGTTGTAATCAAATTGCTGGAATTAAACAGTCTATGAGTACCAATATTTCCACCAGTATTTACAGACAGAAAGAGAGATAGACAGATTTAAATCAGAAACAATGGATGGCATACAGAGTTATAGGAGCTAACTGGGAGTTCTACTCATGCAACCTCCCTTTGCTCGGTGTTGCCCACTCTTCCATTCTTCAGCTCTGAGAGCAGCCAAGGACTCTGAAACAATGGGAAAGAACCAGCTATATCGGGAAGAACATGTAAACTGTGGAGATGCTGAATATGAACCCAGTCCCTGTGTCCAAGCCTGAGTCTGTCAATCAAGAGGCCCTTGAGACTGAGATTCCCAAACTTGGGCCCCAAAGAGAGCATCTTTCTTTTCATAAGGAAAAGGTGCCTGCTAGTAGTTGTAGCCAGTGTGGAGTAGTGGTTAGAGCAGGCATAGGCAAACTCGGCCCTCCAGATGTTTTGGGACTACAACTCCCATCATCCCTAGCTAACATCCCTAGAGATGTCCCTAGAGTTGTTGTCTTTCCACCAGCAGGAGAAGACTTTCTTGTTCCAACAGCCTTTGGGGAATGGACTGCTTTTAATGAAAGGGCTGGTGCCGTGCTGTTTTTATTTTAATTATTCGTATGGTTTTCATAGATTTACCTCTACACTTTTAATTCTATCAATATTTAAATGTGTTTCAATCATTGTTTTTGCCCTATATTTTAGCTGTTCCAATTTTAAATCTGCAAGCTGCCTTGACACTGGAAAAGCCAGGGTATAAATTATTATTATTAATAATAATAATGTTAATCACAATTATCTGAACCTGTTACTGATATTTTTGAAAAGTATTAATCCTTCTCCCCCTCCACCACAAACAATTGTTTTTCATTATCTTCTTTAATGCTTTGTCATGCTTCATCCATAATTTATTCATGTTAAAAAATCCTTTAAACACACACACACACACACACACACACACCACAAACTCAACTGGTGCCATTTCCCAATGACAACACAGAAAAGAGTGATGGCCGGAAACATTTGCCACTGCACCCATGCAAATTGCTCTGGAGAAGTGGCAGTTGTAACAATGGACACAGCTGGGCACAGATGCTATTTCCTCCATGGGGCTTCTCTGCGCGGGGGATTTTCCAGCTTCTGAACCAGCCGTACGCTAGATGAAATGCGAACACGCACCAAGCCAACCATAATTAGTACATCAAATGGACTGAGAAGCCCGAAATGTTCCTGCTCTACAAATGCAGCTGTGGCATAATGAACTGTCTGCTCATCTCCATTTTCTTGTTATTCTTAGCAAAATATGACAGACTATGATATTATAGCAATCAGGATATGAGACATTCGAACAGCAACAGGGGCTTAACTAATAAGCAGAAATGTATGAGGAAAGGAAAGAAAGAAGGAAAGAAGGAAGGAAGGAAGGAGGGAAGTTGGTTAGTTAGTTTTTACAGGGCAACTGGATATGTGGCAAGGAAGATGAAAGAGATCACAAAAATGTACTTGAATCGCTTAGGCGTGCAATTACGTAAATTGCTCAGTAAGGATAAGAGGGGTTGTAATCTTCTCCACATTTTAAATGATCATCTCCTAGGGCTCAGACACCTATTGGAATGCTCTGATAAAAGGAAGTGCTGCTGAAATGCCACTTCAGCTGATAAAAACAGAACTCTCTATGAAAAACAGTAGTTTGGGATTACGACATAGCACCTACTAGCAAATCTTGGAAGGCTTATGGTTTGTAGCACATTGACAGAACAACATTTTTTGAAAAAAACAGTACCCACTTTTTCTTTTGCTTTGGAAGAGAGCACACTGTGGGAGCTGGCAAACAGTTTCTGGCTGGCAATATATTCAGTTGGAGGCCAGAGTATTGGGACATGGCCTCTGAGCAATTCAAAACAACCATGTCTTTCCAAAGGCTTTCACAACCAAAATATTCCTGAAGCTGGGATTTCTGGGATTCTCTTAAGATCACAATGAGTCCCCGTTACAGGAATCAACACTTGACCAGTTCTTGAAAGTAGCAAAACAAAGTGCTAGATCAGGCAATGCCAATATGGTAGGTACGCTACTGATAATGTTGGACTACATCTCCCATCATTCCTCACCATTGGCCATGCTAGACTGATGGAAATTAGAGTCCAACAACATCCCAAAGTCACCAGGTTGTCTAGATGTTGAGAGGAGCAGCCATTTTTGTATACAGTATTTAACAAAGCACCCTGCTTCAGCCAGGTAGATATGAAACCTACCTCACCAGACACACAACCTGGTGAGGAATTTAAACCTAATAAAACATTTCTTCCAAGTCACCAGTGAAATGAAATAGCATATGTCCAGTCTAGGATGATTGGCACTTCAGGCAATTGGTCTTGCTTAATGTTCTTTGATGTGAACAGAGAGCATCCAAAAGACATCATGCAATTATGTGCGTGCACAAAGGCTCTCTCTCACACACAAACACATATACACTCAAAAGATAGTACAAAAGACATAGGATAGTGTGATAAATATCTCACACTCCTCAGTATCATAAAGCCTTTATTTAATTGCAAACCAATATGCTTTAATTGGAACTAATTAGTACTCATGTTTGTCCAGAAAATAGACAGTTTGTAAAGAAAACAGACAGCGTATAACATGGAAAACCTGATTTAAATCAATTATTCAAATCAGTTCCCCACCGCCAACCCGGTTATTTAAGTCTTGATTTCTATTATTCATTTAAGCCGCCTTCATTCAAATTATTCCACCCTGCTTTAGAATCCTTGCTTTGCTATAATTAAATGACCCACCTTTAATTCCAAATGGAATATCTTTATATGTGATAGTCTCGGCTCCTACACACATACCAGAATCCTATTATACCTCAGGTTAATCACTATGTCCCAGTTACTGGACAGTTCAAGCATGAATAAGCTCTATGCAATTTAGTAGTTTATCTTTGTTTCAAACTTACCCAACAGCCTAGTTTTACACTGCTGCACAGGCTTCTGCCACAGAAGCTGAAGCAGCACTCTTTAACTTAGCCCTCCCATCTCTCCTTACTGCATCAAGTCTTTGGGGCAACATCATATCCACACATGACATGATGCTCAATGCTGCAGGTGGTCTTGTGAATGACCAACTTATGCCCTTGAGCAGCTAAATTTGCATCAGTGCAAATGCTGATGCTTCTCTAATTATTCCATTGCAATAGAACATCTGAGGTACAGGTAAAGGGACCCCGACAGTTAGGTCCAGTCATGAACGACTCTGGGTTGTGGCGCTCATCTCGCTTTACTGGCCAAGGGTGCCGGTGTACAGCTTCCAGGTCATGTGGCCAGCATGACTAAGCAGCTTCTGGCGAACCAGAGCAGCGCATGGAAACACTGTTTACCTTCCCGCCAGAGCAGTACCTATTTATCTTTGAAGTGCTTTTGAACTGCTAGGATGGCAGGAGCAGGGACCGAGGAACGGGAGCTCACCCCGTCGCGGGGATTCAAACCGCCAACCTTCTGATCGGCAAGCCCTAGGCTCTGTGGTTTAACCCACAGCGCCACCCACTGAAATTGTGGTACCTCTAGCAGTGCACCGATGAAGAAACAGCAATAACTGGCTATCCATAGTAACGGGGAAAATATTAAAACGGAGGACAAGGAATTGAAGAACACAAGGACATAGGCTATTTGTCCATTTAGCCCAGGGCTGGGTAATGTGTGGCTCTTTTGAGCTGTAAACCCCATAAGTCCTAAACACTGCTCATACTGGCTGTCGCTGATGGTAAATGGAGTCCCGCAGCATTTGAAGGGTGACAGGTTCCCCATGTCTGATCTAGCCCAATATTGCCTACTGCGACTGGCAGCAGCTCTACAGGGGTTCAAGCTGAAGTCTTTCCCATCATCTCTAACCAGCCCTTTTCACTGGAAATTCCAGGGAGTGAACTTAGGACTTCTGAGTATGAGCTTTATTGCTGAGTTACTATCACTCCCTTAACCCTATGAACTATTCATGAGCTACTTTTCCTATGCTCAGGGAAAAAAATCATGGCAACCAAAGAATCTAACATAAGGGGTTTTTGTTTTTGTTACGCCTCTTATTTTTCTTTTATCAGCCCAACATAGTCTAGAAGCAAAATCTATGTATATGGACAAGCATTTCATTGGATTCATCTAATGTAATTGCTTCATTATTCTGAGGCAAAAACAAAACCCTTCCAAAAGAAAGCTAAATCTTCAAACAGCAGCAATCCAATTTGGAATAAACAACCACAAGAAGAAACCGCACAGTAAAACACTTGGATAGAACAATAGCAGCTATCACACCAGACTCAGCATGAATCTGTTATTAGGTTTCTGCGCCCCACTTAATCTTTGCCTGCCTGCTGATAATACAGTGTTTGATTGTAAAAGATAGTGAGGTAATCAAATACCAACCAACTAAGATGGAATAGAGGATCCCTGGCCGATCTGAAGGAGGCTGGATGTTTCGGTCCTGATCTATAGCTTGTATAGTTGGTGTGACATTGATTGGGTTCACACGTGCCTGGAATAAAAGTTAAACACATTATAACAGAATATTTACAAAGTGGGTTCTACTTAATAGTAACTAAAGTTAACTTGTGTATCGAATCCCTATAAAATAATGCCCTATGGTAGACAGACGGCATATAGTTGCACAAGCATATCATTTTGCAATACTTTTAAACCTACATTTTAGGCACAATCTAGAACAACTGAAACCAACAGGAAATGTTCTATTGGTTCACAATTGGATACGCATATGCAGTCACCACTTATCTGGGTTTTGTTCACTTTGGTAAAGAGACTTAAGGTGTTCCTGGAGTGTTCGAGTTTATATACAAAAATGCAAATTGAGTATAGGAGGAGGCAGTTCAATACTCTCACACAGCAAGTCTTTTGCCCCAACATCAGTTCTCGAAGGAGAGACACTACTAGCTTCCCAGATATAAGCAAGATCTGTGTTTGAGGCATCTGAAGTTGGGAATAAGGACACAGATCTTGCTTACATCAGCTGAGAGAGCAAAGGTATGCCATCTACTCCTCCACCCCAGTGTTCTGATGGGTTTCACATTCCTGGGAAGTTTCTGCAATTTCGTGGCTATTGGTTTCCATTTGATTTGAGAAAACTGATTAGTACCACAGCTCTGGCATTATGTACCCTTTTGAAAGTTTTACCCATTTTTAGACTGCAGGTATTTTAGACTGTAAGAAATTGGCTCAAAGAGACTGATGCCATTTTCTAGTTTTCAACCAACTTCAATGTATCCACAACAGTTTTAATACTGCACTGAACAGCGGCACAGATAAGAACAGATTTCATTGAGAGTGACAACCTTTAAAAAACTGTATGAATACAGATCATCACCATCATTTGCTTGTACATATTTCATCAGTTCTTAAATCTACATTAAAAATAGCCTGGGGCATGAGCCACCTACAGACAGATAGGACTTTTCTTTATGCATGTGATTGATTTATGGCTAAACTTCTCCCATTCTACTTTAACAGGTGGTACATTGGAGAGATTAAAAAAAAGAGGCTTTAAATCTGAAGTCATTTTAACTATAATCCCACTGTTGCAATACATATAGGCTACTGTCAAAATGCAGCAGTACAGCCGCATAAAGGAACTGCCTTAAAAAAGATTTAAAACCCATGGGTTTTATGCGCACACACGTACCCCTTCAAGAATAGCTTGGTGTGATTCAAAGCATGTATGGAAAATGAGTCATAAATTTCAGAAATGGAATGTGGGGAAACCAAACCATTTTAAATAGCAGGTTTCTGAGTTCGGCATTATATACTTGTCATATAATATGACAGGAAGATAAACAGCCAAGTGCTTATTTAGAGGTGCCACTTTTGAACACATATGCTATAACTTAGCAGACTTCAACTTCCTATCACAACAATGTTAGATTTAAATTTTACTGGAGGATTTGATATCTTTTATTAAAGATCATTCATGATTTCCCCTTAAATGTGGTATTTAGCAGGAATCTAAAACAGAACAGTAGCGGCATTCACCTCCCAAACCAACTGCGGCTTCCACACAGTGGTTCAAAGTGAAGCGGGTGTTCTAGAAGCTTTGAACCTGCTTCTGAGCTTTGATGCCAGGGATGGGCAGGAGCCCAAGGAGTGGGGGAATTTGTGGGCAACGGAGGCCTGTGGGGAGAATGATTCAGGGCAAGGGACCAGTGATTTGTGGGGTTCTGTGCTGCCCATGAAACAGCTGCTACTGGTGGTGGAAGTGGGGAGTCAGCAGGAAGAGACCAGGCAGCTAGAGGTAGCGGAGGAGGAGGCAGGAGAAGAGCTTCAGGAGATCTCTGGGTTTGGAGAGCCGGTGGTGCTCCCAGAAAGAGTATTTGGAGTCCTCTGCTGTCTCCTTGCTCAAGGAGGGGCTTGAAGTGGTGGGAGCAGCTGGAGCTGTTGGGTGCTTGAGAGCACCATGTCAGACAAGGGGGTTTAAGAAGGCAGGGCGGCAGGGCTACACTGTTGCTCCAACTGTCTGAGATGGGGGACACGTCTGCAGTCATAGGTTCCTTGGACAGCTAGTTAGCAGGAAGCGTTGTCTATTATTTGAATGTTAGGAGCTGATGTAACCAAGTGCTTTACCAATAAAGAATTAAAAATCTAGTCACTTGTCTTCATTGGTTTGAATGTGTTCATGACATTCATTGGGGCAGTTATCAAAGGCTCCATGTGGCCTTCAAAGTACCCCCTGCTATGGGTATGTAGCCCCTAGGCAATTCTTGCATCCCCCCCCCCCCCCGTGCTGTTTCCAGCGACTTGCATAGGGAAAACAGAACAAAACAAAACCTGTGCCCATAAAAATGGCTGGTGCAGTGGGTTTCATGTTCTTTGCGGTATTTACTGCTGAAACTAGTTAAAACCTTTTTGGTTAACCAAATAGGAACACTGAACGGAGCTACAAAATACAATACGCTGTTGGTGTTGTTACACCACTTTGTGTTTTTACACACTTTGTAACACTGCATTTTGCCAAGTAACAACTGTGCAGTAAAAATGTGTTCACTGGGCTTTCCAGTTTGGCCCTGTTTATATATGGCATTAAGCTGCTTTTTGCACATTTATGGTAGTCTC
Organism: Podarcis tiliguerta; assembly: GCF_965153285.1. Classification (NCBI taxonomy): domain Eukaryota; kingdom Metazoa; phylum Chordata; class Lepidosauria; order Squamata; family Lacertidae; genus Podarcis; species Podarcis tiliguerta. Next base: position 65,163,009 of record NC_139538.1, read on the forward strand.
CCAGATATTTGCATTTGTATGACTAATGCAGTGTATAAGACGGATCTCAACTGCAGCAGCTTCAAGGATCTCTGGTGCATAAGGAGTCTGTTGCAGCTGTCAAGATTTGTGAGTTTCCTGTGAACTGGAGATATAATTCCAAGTCCTACCAGTGAAAAACCAGTCATTCGCTGACTTGTGTGGCAAGGCCCCCAAACCAGCCCCTCGTTAGAGTAAAATTCACACTGACACAGAATTTTGGTTTAAGGTTATTGGGCAAATTTTAGGCCACAACTTTATCGATTACAGAAATGTGAGCGGTATTGGCTTAGGCATTGGTAAAGGACTATATTGGACTCCTGCCTCCTTTGCAGGAAGTCAGTAAGGGTAAACCACCCAAAGAGGAAGCCACATCAGGGGAACCCGCCTGTAGCTCTCCTCAGTGTCCCCAGAGGCCTGGAATGTCCCTAGCCCCTCAAGCGGACTTCACACAGGATCCAGGCCCTGGATTCCTTTAACGGAATACCCTTGGTCAATGGAGGGGCAGGCGATGGCTGACCTCACTTCCCCCACAAATCAATGAGCCAATGCCTAACCACCAAATCTTACAAAGTTGTGATGATTGCTAAGAGGTAGGCTAAAACCAAGTGGCCCATGCCAATCTGCAAATGGAAAAATTCCCAAGCCAGGCGACCAACCAAAGTCCAAAGCAAGGCCAGAGGATATCTAAAATAAAGGGTGGATGGGCAGATGTTCGGCAGTGTGAAGCAGGTGCCTGACACGCGTCACGCTGCCATTTTTATATCCCCCCATGATCACCCCACACAAAAGTGATTGGCCAAGAAGCCAGGGTGATCGTGGTGCCACCCTTGCATAACGGCATTACTCCGCCCATGCCGGGGGCGGGGATGGAATCGGCCTGGGGGCCTGCCCGCAACCAGGACCATCCTTATAGATGATCCCACTTCCCTTTGCCATTTAAAAAACTACTATGTGCTACATTGTTTTTTAAAATGAACATCTTAAAAGTAAACAAGTATTTGTGTTTGTGTATTTGTATCACTGCAAACAGAAAGATACATTCCAGACAATATTAAGCACTTCAGCATTGGTAGCGGCATGAGAGGTCTAAGCAAGTGAAACTGATGACATTTAGAAGTACTTAACATTGACTGGAATGTGTCCAAAATGTTTCAACATAAGAAAGTATGTTAATTAACATCAGATCATTTTTGCACCAATAAACAAGCACAGGCTGCACTACTACAAAAGGAATCACAATATTGATGTTAGTCAATGTTACCTTTTCTTGTTCTTTCTTTCTTTCAACCTCTGTCCAAAATGCTATTGCTATGTTTAGGTGCAGAACCATTATTCAAGGACATAGATGCCAAGAGAATTTCCTGGGCCCAGTACACACTGTATGTGGATTGGGACCCTCTCCATCCTGCTAACACTGCCCCGTCCCCTCTATCTTTTTCTACTGCTTATGTACATATATTAACTAAGCCCAGTTTAAAAAGGTAAAGGTACTCCTGACAGTCAAGTCCAGTTGCGAACGACTCTGGGGTTGCGAGGTTCATCTCACTTTATAGGCTGAGGGAGCCAGTGTTTGTCCACAGACAGTTTTCCCAGGTCATGCGGCCAGCATGACTAAGCCGCTTCTGGCACAATGGAACACAGACACCAGAGCAGCACACGGAAACACCGTTTACATTCCAGCCAGAGCGGTATCTATTAATCTACTTGCACTTTGATGTGCTTTTGAACTGCTAGGTTGGCAGGAGCTGGGACCGCACAACTGGAGCTCACCAGGGGATTTGAACCGCCAACCTTTCGATCGGCAAGCCCAAGGCTCAGTGGTTTAGACCACAACACCACCTGCATCCCCAGTTTATCTAGCTGCAAATATAAAAGCAGAGCGAGGAGAAACATGTATACAACCTTGTGCTTTTGGAGGGAAAAGGAAGATATAAATATATACCACATAGCACATAGATAAACTATGCAATACACTCCCATTCGAGGCAGCAATACCCACCAATTTGGAAAACCTACCAAAGCTGCCCAATGGTATTTGATTCCGTAAAAGCAGCCCATTTGGGGAGTGAATGAAGTAATGTAAACATGAGGAGTTTAAACAAACATAGCTCAGCATCTTTCTGTACCCAAGTTCACCTGATTTCTCTGCACCTCTGGGAGGGCCCGCTCCCAAGTCTCAGGAGGGGGTGGTCAACATTCCTTCTTCTGATTGCCTTGCAGCAGTGATGAAGTGATTAAGACTCCCTAGCAATGGGGCTGTCTGTGAAGTGCCAAAGCCTTTGGAGTAGTCTCCAGAATTTGTTTTATAACTTTCTGAAGAGCTTTTTTTTTAAATGAAAGCTAAGAGTCTGGGTTCCTGATGACATGGGACCTGGTACACATTCACCCCTTGTATGCCCCTCTCAGTGAGATCTAGTTGCCAAGAAGCTATAACTTCTTTTGGATGCTGATAATACTATAGTCTACGTGCTTAATAGTGAGGGAGAGAACCCCAGTATATGGATCAAATGCTGAACTGTAAAGAAACTTCCATACCCAGTAATGCCCTTGTCATTGTAACTGACAGCAGGCTAACTCCTCAGCTAACAATAAATAATGCAGGCATGCAGACAAGCTCTTTGCTCAGAATTCACCTCATGAAATGCCATTGACATTATAAAGTAGGTTATAAGAAACTGATTTACTTTAATTATTTATGCTAATGATTAGGAGTTCAAATGCCTACACACAAGCCTATAAATAAATGAGAAAAGAAAGAGATTTTGCATCACCCACGCTTAGGTTGTAGCAGATAAGGCAGGCATTGAGAAGCCTATGAAAGCCATGGCAACTTCATTTGTTTTGCCTTAGACAACCCTCACCGTCCATTTCTTGTTGCAATGTTTGGCTTGGCTCAGTGGGCAGCGCTTCCCACGTTACCTTTAGCCTGGCATGCAAAGTGGCAAAAACACATCTGCCCCACCTGACATTCTTCCTGCCCTTCACAAGGACTGTGCATGGTAGAGCAGTGCCATGCATGGGCTTTTCTGAAGATGGAAGTAAATGGGGAATTCTGAGGAGGATGCAAAATAATTTACTTGACAGGCTACTACTAAAGCTTGTGAAGCATGGCATATTGCTCTCTTGAAACCGGACAAGCTTTACCATCAAATCCTCTTTTTCTTCCCCATCACACTCCAAATGCTTAGGGCCTTTGATCCACACGCAGCACCATGATCCTACAGGATAATAAACATGCCATTCCTTTGAACTTACCCACATCACACAGAGAGAAATTACTAGAGCCAAATTACATGTGACGTCCATTATATAACAGCAATTAATGGGCATTCAGAGGCATGGTGCCTCTGACAGTAGAAGGAAAACACAGCCATCATGGCTTACAATGCCTATTAAGTCACTATGCCTATGGTCAGAGACACTATGCCTCTGAATGCTAGTTGAGGCCTCCCCATTGTGCAGAACACTATTACACGCAGCTCAGGGCTTTGCATATGCATCTGGCTGGCCAGCACATTGAAAATAGGGTGCTGGACCAGAATCACAGGATCAAATAATTGTAGAATTGGAAGGGACCACAAAGCCTATCAAGTCCAACCCCCAAAGTGGGGCTAGATGGGTCATTGGCTTGATTTAGCAGAGCTCTTCTTATGTTGATGTTTATACATTTTAAATAGCTACTGTGGCATTCGAATTATGTTGCATGGGGAGGGAGGATTGACCCTCTTTTCTCTTGAAATGGTCCCAGCAAAAATCAATCACTTGCCCCCTGCCAAATCTGTTATTTGTATCAGGAAGGATGTTTCCATTCACACCAATGGGAGTTTCCCTCCCAATGCAAATGGCAATTTGGGGGGATTTCCAGAGGGATATCGGGGGAGGGGGGGGAGGGTCATAGTCCCCTCCCTGACTGATGCAGTCAAGATCCCACTCAGAGGCCACTGCAAGAGGCATTTACAATAAAAAATAACTGTGCACATTATTTTATTTAATAGTTACAGCTCTCTCTAACAAGCTACAATGTACTTTCTCGGAACTGCTGATTCAGTCCCTGGCTTTGGCAAGCAGTTTAAAATCTTTAGGTTAGGCTTGGTATAAACTGAGGGTAATGGGTTACTGCCTTTGCCTGGTGCTCAGCAGTATAGGTTATATCTTCTATCTCCTTTACAGAACTGCAGCCTTTAACTTATACAGTGGTATCTCAGGTTAAGTACTTAATTCGTTCTGGAGGTCCATTCTTAACCTAAACTGTTCTTAACCTGAAGCACCACTTTAGCTAATGGGGCCTCCTGCTGCCACTGCACTGCCGCTGCACAATTTCTGTTCTCATCCTGAAGCAAAGTTCTTAACCCGAGGTAACATTTCTGGGTTAGCAGAGTCTGTAACCTGAAGCGTATGTAACCTGAAGCGTAAGTAACCCGGTACCACTGTAGATCCTTGCCAGGTTCCTGGTGCTCCCTCTCTGAGCCCCAGTCTGCCCTTGGTGGCTGGAAGAAAACCTATAAAATTCTTCAGTCAGATCTGTTTAGTTCATGGTAGAAGACAATGCACATGTGATTTTCTCCCTTTGTATCAAACTGGAACAAGTGGGATATCAGTTGGTTGGAAAGATGTATATTTCTGCTAATCTATTCATATCTGCTAGTAATGACATGGAAATCTGCATTCATGCTTTCCCCTATTTCTGTGTTTTCTGCTTTATAGTCCCAATGTGGCAATTTATTTTGGTGTGACTCATACATTTGTGTTTAGCATTTACTTCAGGCAAAGCCAACATTGGTCAGATTTGGGGATGGTTAATTGTACCCCCCAACATACACCAAGCACTTTATGTTGTGACAATAATACAGTGAGACAGCATCTTTCCTGAACCTTTAATGAACAATCAGTTTGCAGTCTAACAGGATAGCTTGGCAAGTAGAATTATGATTATCTCCACAAGTGGCAGCACTGTGACAAAGATGAGAAATCTTTTAGAAGTGAAGCATGTTGATAAGGCATCGTAAACTACCTGATCTAAATGTCATTTCAGAATCTCCATATGGTGAAAAATGACATTTAATGATGAAAGTATATGAATGCATATCACTAGATCAAAATAATTAAAGACAATAATTTCCTCTTCTCCTGATTTTTTAATAAGTTTGATTTTTTGCAAAAAAAAGGGAATTTGATGTCAACTTTTTAGCAAGCCTAAATCTGTCGCAGAAAAGATTTTGCAGAGGAATTCCATTGCAGCAAGCATCAGTGGTACCTACAGGGGCTTAATCAATACTGGAAATTGTACAGAGTCCTTAGATGGATAAATGCTGGAGAGCTATCATTTCGGCTGAAAGAGCAGCAATATGTGGGAGAAAGGAGGTCTATTTACATACTGAGATTTATAAGTGGGTAATATAATTTGTTAGTTTCTAGGGCTGTGCATAGCCCCCTGTACTCCGCAATAGCTGACCTGGGGAATACCCAATCAGGATCCAGCACCAAATCAATTTCTGGGACGGGATAATGTGACTTAAGAGTTTTTTAAACCCTATATGATCAGAAGGGGGGTAGGGGAAGGAAATGCTATGTTGCTCCCCTCCCCCAATGTAGAGCAGGAAGGTTCAGTACTTCTGTAGGCTGCCTAGTCAGTATGTTCTCTGCACAGAACAGAATAGTAAAGCAGAGACGGCATGCAACCAGCAGGCTTCCACCCTGGGGGGCTGCATCTGTATAGCAGTCCTGCCAGGCCTACTTGCCCTCCCTCTTTGTCTTGTCCCTTCCTGCATTACTGCCCCCAAATGCCTCACCTATGTGAGCTTCAGTCCCTAGTCATCCTCACCACTGACAATGATGCCACCTCTATGACTGCCATATAAGTTTTAAGTGGTTTAAACAACAACAACAACAACAACAGGATGTAAACATAATGTAATAATGTAACATTAACAATTGGTTTCCCCCCTCTCACCTCTCCCCCAGAACAGAGGACTAATACAACAAATTTTCCAAGTTTTAAGGTATAAACTGTTTTTTTGGAAGTATACAACTTTTTCTTTTTTGAAAGAAATTTTGAAGGAAAGATGATTGCTTTTGAAAGTCTCAAGTTATTTAACCTCCATCACATTTTAAATGTTAGAAGATACACTTAGGCTTCATTATGTAAAATAGCCATTTTAATGTAATTTCAGGTTAAAAACTGAGCCGCTTGCGAAGCACACTTATAAAACAGACCCTTCCATAACCGGATAGCTGTGCAGGTAAAATAAATGCTTGCACATCTGCCAGGAGGGAATCACAAACCCCTCCACTCCTAAGCTTCGTGTATTTCCATATTAAAATTAGTGCCAATTTCTTTTAATTAGCCTTGTCATTCTTTGTGCAGCCCTATGCAGATAAAAATTAATTATCTGTAAATTCACATCTTCATAATTTTTAACCTTCGCTTCACTTGTTTTCAGTGACATTTACTGAAAAACACCACTTATCAGGAGATTGCACATGGAGGACAGACAATTCATCAAAAGGTACAAAATAAAAATAATAGAATAAAAAAGGATGAGAGAGGGGGGAAATCATTCTGAAACAGTGCATGAAGCCTTAAGCCTAAACTACCACATAATCAGGAGCTCATCAAACCTTTCTGTTTTGATGCTGCTGAAAGAGGCATCTCATTTAAATGCCATTAATATGAAATGGCGGTTTTCATTAAGTTGTAATATCTAGTACCTGGCAAGTCTTGCTGTAAATCTGTTGAAGACTTAACATTCCCCTTCACTTTGTATATAAATCACTTTGTATTTATATTGCTGATGACTCTCTGTTCCCATGTTGTGGTAAACTGAAGCCATCTTTAAAATATCAGTGGGAGGGGGGAGTCAAGAAAAATAAATAAGAAAATATTTAAATTTCAAGGATGGCTTTATATCTCAGTGAAATAGCTTCTTACAACTGTTGAAGTAGTTTCCACCCAAAAGGTGAATGTCAGTTTGTCACGCATCTAAAGCTACTAAAGATGCAACACTTAGTCGAGTGGAACAATTTCTGAGAAAACATCCATAGCACTACACCGTAAACATGCCATAGTTAATAAATCCCCAGCTGCAATTAAACAAAGCAAAATAAAACCCTTAGGAGTAAGTACCTGAAATTGCAATTGGCTTTCTTCTCTACCCCATCTAATGATTTCAGCTTTTGCCCACAAATTGTAAAAAAAAAAAATATATCAGTGGCTCTCACGAAATTGACAAATTGTTCATAGTCAGCCCAATGACAACAAAACAGTTACAACTTTCTAATGGGAAGATAGACTGTTTCTAAATGGCCGCAAGTGAGCAAACATGAATAATAATATTAAGAGTCTAATTCCATCCCTAAAGTTCTGATTGTGGCTGAGATGAGGTGACAGGACTAAATTGTATCTAATATTTCACCACCTACCAAATGTCTTTTTAAAGATAGTAAGCACACATGCATCAACTCCATTAGCATTTAAATTTATTATCTGACAAGAACTTGTTTAGGATGAGAGATTATAATCTAATTAACACCATCAATTCAGGGGCAGTCTTGAAGTGTCAAGGTTTTTGGAGAAAGCAAAGGAGCATGGTCTTTGATTTCATATATTGTGGCATAAATGGAAGCTTTTCTTCAAGTGCAGGTAATAAGAGTGGAACCCAAAAATTAGATTAGAATAACAGAAGAGGACAAGGGGTTAAGGCTTCTTACCTCTACCCCCTCAATACCTTCCTATGCCAGGTTTCTGATCTGGATCAGATGTCCTGAACCTGCTATTTACCTTTAAAAATCCTTTCAAACAATTGCATTCTGGTCCCATGAACATGCCATTTGCACAATTTTTCTTCCATCCCTTTTGGTAAAGTAAATTTGGCAAAGCAGGGGTGGGGAAACATTTTGGTTCAGGGCCCAGGATGGTTCTCAGGGCCAGTCTCTCGGGATAAAGTTGATAGATGGGGGGCACTCTCTTGTCAACCACATGACATCAATACCACATGATTGACAGGTAGACGGGGCTATCCAGGTGTCAAGATTGCTTCACCTGCTTTGAAGAACTTCCTGTGATCCCCCTTTAAACCCAATGTGGGTTTAAAAGAGGAATGTAGGGAGACTTGCAAAGCAGCCCTTGAAGGAAGTGAAGGCTGTTTCTGAGAGTGTTTTTGCCAAGCATTTGTAGTTAGTTGCCTTTGCTTGACAGTGCTCTGCCTTTCCTTGGAAAATAAAACCTCCTCTCGTTCTACCTTCTCTGTCACATGGCACACCAAACACAACTCTAACTTTGCTTTAGAGTGGAAGCTGAGGAAGGAAGAGGGAGGAGACTTGCAAAGACTTTCCCCTTCTTCCCATTTAAGTACCCAATCTCATGCCAATCTCACTGCCATCTTTAATTTCTGCTCATCAGTTGGATGAATGGAGATTACATAGCCTGCCTAGGCTTCTTATACTTTCACTGTGCTAAACAGCTCACTAACCCCACCGTACTCCAGGGAGGCACCTGGTTTAGATGCCAAGAAGTTCCCTATTATTCATTACAACTGGCACATAGGCGTGGGAGAAAGCACAATTCTTCCCCTGGGAGCCTCCAGAGGTCAGCAAAGGGCTTCCTCATGATGTGGGCTTCAGCAGGTGCCCAGTGATGCCAGTCTGAGGGAGGGAACATGGTCATCCTGAACTAAGGTGTCTAAATGTTTCTAAACTGGAACCAGCATTGCCATACAATCTTGAAATGAAAATAAATTATTGTTTGCTCTGCCAGAGAGGCCTTCATAAATGGGAAAGGACTATAAGAAGTTTGAACTGCTGCTACAAAGGAACAGTGAAAGGCTTTGTAAGATGTGGAGGTCTACGCAATCTAGACCTATAACTAGAGAGCACAGAGATGACTTTGAAGCTTTCTTTGAAGTTCCTCGCACAGTTTGGGGTTTCTTTTCTGTTCTATATATGCTAGGCTATAGAGAATTCTCTATATAGTTAAGGAAAGGCCTTTACTATAGCTGCACAGTCAACTAGTTGTATCATGAAAACAAATACTTCAATTTCAACACCACTGTCACGAAAACAAAGGTTTTATTTGACCTTGTGCTCTTGAAATTGTTAGTGTCACTTCTGAGATTTCACAGGGGAGATGTTATTTTCCAGGGATTTATTTTGCTTTCAGAATAGTGTACAGTTTTAGAAAAGTTTTTATTTCACCCTCCCCCCCCCCCAAGCGTTAATGTGTTTTGTTTCTAAGAGCAAAGCAGCATCAATGTGAAAAATACTTTAGGAGATGATTGAGAAAGGATGGAATTTGTCACACAAGAATAACATTAAGAAGTACTTTCTGCCCAGTGGTTTCAAGAAAGATTAGAGGGGTGGGGGTGGAACAGAAGCCTAAAAACCTTAGAAAAGAAACACTGGGTTGTATCTGATTAAGTCAGGAGTGCTGAACCTCTGGCCCTCCAAACAATGCTGAATTATAATTCACATCAGCCCCAGCAAGCATGACCAATGGCCCAGGATGATGGGAGCTGTAGTTTAGCAACACCTGGAGGTCCAAGGTTCTTCACACCTGTACTAAGCCACAGTGTAGATCTTGACTCCTATATGTCCATTGATTTCCATGGGTCTAACTCTGAGTATAACTTAGTTGGATACTACCTAGTCTCTTTGTGACAATGTATACCCTGTTCTAAAACTTGAATCTTGAATAGTTTCTTCATTATCAAAACTATAACTATAACCAGGTTTGTTATAGACCTCTCAATCAGTTCAGAAAAACTGTTATCTCCTGTCTCCTCCATGCGTGAAATACAGTTTTAGGCTCATGTAATAGGAACCAGAAGCAAGCAAGTAGTCATAGGCATTGGGATTGGCACAATTAGGGTGCAGAGGGGTTGATTTCGGCCTCAGGTGCCCTTGGATACACACACACACACACACACACACACACACGAGTGGTGAAAGAGACGGAAACAGGACTGGATAACCATTCTTTTCACAGCTACCAGCTCCATCTACAAACATAATATTCTGTGTACAAAAGGCACATTGGATACATTAAGAATTGGACTAAGAGAGAGAGAAGCAGGAGGAAGAATAGGTGATGGCAGAAGAGATTAGGAGGATAATGGTGGCACTGCTGGTGCCACCAAAAAGAGGATTGACTGTGGGAAGCAAGAAATGTTGTTGAATCTGTCCAAGAAACACAGAAATGTGAAAGAAATTAAGTCTTAAAATTTGTCTCCTGAGTATTAGTCAAGGTATGTTTTATTATTCACAGTAGCATGCATTGGTTTTAGCATGTGGAAATTTCATAGTTGTCTCTGAAGAACGGTAAGTTGCAAAAAAAGAGAGAGAGAGAGAAAAGCCTTGAAATATCACTTTTTAAAAATCCCAAGCCAGTGTTTCCTGGCCTGGGTGGCATTGATCATATTGGCATTCATCACATTCCCTAGCTACAAAATGCAGTCTTCTGTGTGGTGGTTCTCAGGTTTATCAAATGTGCCACATGAAGGACATTAGAACTTCAAGACAAAATAGCTTTTCCTTTGTTCATGCAGAACCTTGATGAATTGTGTTTTCTCTAAGATAATATTTGCAGAAGTCATTTGGAAAAACCCTGCTTTATACCAAGTGCCAAAACAAACAATGAGTTGCTGGCAAGCCCTTGTGTATGTGTCGGCTTCATGACCTTCAGTTTGGTGAGAAGGGAGAGATTTATACAAAGAATACATCCGTTCTGACATACACAGATATCACAGATTGCCCTGAAATGCATTGTCTACAATGTTGGTTGTGACGTTTTTCTTGCAGAAAATGTCTGATTAAAAACATTTTGAAAACAAATCATGCAGTCAAAATGAAGAATGGTAAAGGACAAAGCAGCAGCAATGCCGCTAAGTGGAACCAATGAACTTTAGCATGACAATAACTCTTTGAACTTGGCAATGATTCAAAAACAGACAGCCATATTAATATGGGGTGCATTCTGTCATTCTGGGCTAAGTTGGTCACACCCTAGCAAGTGTGTGTGTGAGAGAGAGAGAGACGGGGGCGGGGAAACATGGCTGAACACACCTTATGACTATGGCGTAGGATGGATTTTGATCCATCCTGTGTTTTAGTTCTGCTGTTAATTTGTGTGTGTGTGTGTGTGTGTGTGTGTGTGTTGGGGTGGGAGTTCACTCCTAAAGGGCTGTTGATAAGCTTTTGATAAGCTTGAAACACTGGGTAGTTGGTCAGAAAAGAGAATAACTGAGTATCTGTCAAAACACCATAAATCTCCAGACCCACCCAAACACCCAGTTTCTGCTCTCTACAGCATATGTCTATGTACATAAATGGAACCGCATTATTCAAGGAAAAATAGAAAAATAAATAAATACCTACATACACACAATATATATATATATATTTAAAGGACACCAGTTATTTGTTTCTGTAATGCAGAATAGAAATTGCTATCAAAATATTCTCTTTGAAGATCAAATACAAGGAATAAGAAATTACACAAAGACTGGAGGGAGGCTTGGGCAGGCAAAGCAAAAAGAAACACAATTAAACCTGCTTCATATAGAGAGCTGTTTACAAATGGTGTAGAGTTACCCACACCACATGCAACTCACACTTCTGGACTTGTTTCCAGACACATCCAAGAAGTAGGTTCCGAAATCTTTTCAGTTTACAATTACATTAGGGAAATGTTGTGGTTCTAGGGATTGCTTGTGCGTAAATTGCCTTCACTCGTGGCTGTCTTGCATGGTTGAACCCTTTCTGACAGAGCAGCCTCTATCTCGTGGCTGCCTCAGTCACTGGCAGAATCCGTCAATGGGCGTTTCTTAAACCGCTTCCAACATAAAAGCTGCTTCACGCCCAGTCTCCTCCCCCGTTGCCTGCGCGCAAACTTTTTATGTGCTGTGGGTGTGGGTAACGGAGTGCTTGTCCCCTCTCCGCTTGTCTCCTGCGAAGAGTCTTGGAGCCAGCTCTCCACTTCCTCTATCTCCTCCCCTTCTCCACTGGTGTTACGCTGATTTCCTTCCCCAGCGTATGGGCTATCCCTCCTCCTACTAGGACCCTCTCCACCATCGTCCGAGAGCCCTCTCACCTCCTCCTGCTCCGATGGCAGTTCCCTGACAGGAAACTATATCACTTACTAATGCAAGTTATGTTCAACATGTACATGTAGTCAAGTGGGGGATAAATAATAAACAAACAAAATAAAATGCAGATATGCAAGTGCCAGAGTGACATAAAAGAACCTGGGACCTTTTGCATCCAAAGCATGCACTCTGCCACAGATCTACAGCCCTTTCTCATGTACACTCACTTGAGAAAGAATGAAAGGAGAGGTACAAATTAAACTTTTTGCTGTCCACTGGGAAAGTGCTCTTTCTTTACCGATTAACTGAAAATCTTAATTACTGTCTCCGAGACACCTATCAATCGCCCTTCTGATTTTAAAACTATGCAATTGTGTTTTAAGCTTGCTGTCATTTAGGGGCACATTGATTTGATGGATAACAGCCTCGTATTAAACGCTGGCTCAGATGCTTAGAATTTTCCCTTTAAACTACACATTTGTTGGCTGAAAGCAGGCAACACTCCGATTTCTGTTCTATTACCGAGCTGTCACAATACATCACAGCTGCTCAACGCCATTAATACTGATGTTCTTACAACCTTAAGTACACATTATACCATCAGTGTTATAGCAGGGTAGGGAGGCAAAAATATTGGTGTTGCCGAAATGACAGAGTCCGCAACATCCATTATGACTTCCTCAAGCACCTGCTTCACCTTTAGCCCCCTGTGCATCCCAAAACCAGTTGTTAACCATCCAGCCTTTTGACTCGCAGGGTAGCTATTTCTGTTATAAATGCTTGCGTTAACATCTGTATTCTTGACAAGGAGCAAATAATATAGCTCCTTCAACACCCTTGGGAAAACTTCCTTTACAAAACTGGCAGTTTGGGGGCAATTTAGACCATAAAAAAAGGCCAGCCAAATCCCAAAAGCTGCTTCGTGGAATATTACAAATCAAAGCAAAACATTGTATAGGCCTAAAACTAATGTTCAGAAGACAATGGTTTCTCACAGAGGCATTATTAACAGCTGGCTCCTGGAAGTCATGAATAAAGCACATGTTTAAACAAATAGTGTTCTCCTCAACAGAGTCATTAAATTATGCCAGCCACCTTAATCTCCTCAGTCACATGTAAAATAAAATAAAATGTTCCTTTGTTGAGACTTTGTATGTTTTCAATGTATCACGCTGCTTAATGCTACCAGAAGAAATAATTGCATTACAGATGTAATCTCTTTCTATTTTTTACATCACAGGCGGCTTTAACTACTACTACTACAACAACATAACCAAAAACAACAGCAATGACTGAAAATAATTGTGCTACAGACACAGACCAAAAAACCCTTCTTACATGCTACATTTAAAACTTAGAAATGCAATATTCTGGTTAATTCAGTGTGACATCCCATGTTTAAAAATTACCAGCATCCATAAATGGAAAAGCTACTGTATAGGTGACAATATAAATATGTGACATTTGGAATGCTAAACTCCAACACCACCCTTTTGCTAGGTAGAATAAAGTAAGAACCAAAAGGGAAAGTATTGCAGGAAAGTGAACCCATACAGTATTTGGAGGTCAATAAATTGTGAATGATTACAACATAATTTTGTGTTCCATCTCACTCTAACCACCTAAAATAGTTATGAAAGGCAGATAAAAGGTGGGAAAGAAAGAAGAAAGAAAGAAAGAAAGAAAGAAAGAAAGAAAGAAAGAAAGAAAGATCAGGACTTTTTTCAGCCAGAATTCGCTGTAACTCAGTTCCAGCACCTCTCAAGTGGGAACCATTGCCATTATAAGAAAACCAGCGAGGCATTCATGGTGAGTTGCAGCACCTCTTTTTCTAGAAAAAATAGCACTGATAATAATTATAATTTGTTTGGAAGCAATACAGCAACTTGTATTCCTTAAGTGATTAGTATATTGAGAATTCTATCAATAAACAGGACATACAAATTTATACAGATGCCCAGCAGGGCCTTTCTACCTCTGTTTACTATGGTAAATAAATAATCAGCAATTCATGCCTGCGTTAATGGTAAGGTGACTAGTCTTGTGCCCAGATGAACTGGCAATGGCCCTGAATACAAAAGTATCAGCCAAAGACCAGGATACGTTGTTCATGAGGAAGATAATACTGGATATATGTTGACAAGCCCTGAGGTATCCAGGGACTCATGACCAATTCTTAGTTTGTTTGTTTTTGGACTTGAGCATGCATCTCTCATTACAAACCACATCCATAGTTTGCTGAGTCTAGGGGGAAGGCACATGTGGAATCAGACATCTCTTAAGAAGAAGAAACACCCTTGAAATATTAGTCAAGAAAGGAACGCCATTTCAGAGATTACTCTGAAAGAGAGAAATGGTACTCGCAGCAGTTTGTAATACCTGATGGAAAATAAATACATATTGTGCTCAAGTACATGTCTCTGTGTAGATACAGATATATACACACACAAAGTACAAAAAGTAAAATGAAAACAAGCCCTCATTGGGTGTGGCATGAGTGCTTGTTCTGCTTGAACTCTGGTACAAAATAGTGATTCTGCTACTGTGCCAGCAATGTTCTGCTACAGCAGGGGTGGAGAATTGCCAGCACATGAGCCAAATGTCCCTAGGGTTCAAAAAAAGCATTCTATTAGAGATAGGTTAATCTTCCATTCCCTATGTGTTAACAAAAAACTGAAAATGTTCCCATGCTGAAGTTAGACTTGAAAATAAACCATTCTGTTAACTTGAATAGAAGACTTTTTTCGAGACCAACTGCAGTGTGCCGTAGCACTTTTGGATGGGGTGTCAGTTTTTGCAATCTTCATGGACCTGCAAGAACAAAAGGATGTTCAAGCACCTGACAGGCCACAATATATGCTTGCTGGATTGTGTTTGGCTTGCTGGGCACAGAATCATGCTACACAAGAGAGTGATTGACCTGAACATAGGCAGAGAATGAATGAATGAAAATAAAAGAAAGGGAGAGAAAAAAAAGTCCCTTCTTGTACTTACAGGGTCCGTGAGCTCTGGCAAGCTAGCCTGGTAAGTGAGCGGCCGACAATCCCGAGTGTTAATAACTAATACGCATGGAAGGAACATTGGTCCAAGGTCATCCCCATCAAGGACATCAACAGTAAGGGTGGTTGTACTTGTTCTTCTTTCCATAAGGTTTTGAGCTCGGTCCTGTGGAGAAAATAAGGATTTGACCCGACAATAAAAGTTGTTTGTCTTGGTATCACTGCATATAATAATGTGAAATTCGAAACCGCAAACTGTAAACATGTTGCAAAGACAGGTGGAAGTGAACATTGCATTCCCTGACCCCACAAAGCTCTAATCTGGGACCACTACTAAGACCAAGAGGGGTTTTGTGTGTGAGAGTGAGTGAGTGAGTGAGTGAGAGCGCTTATCAGCCTTTTTTTATCTCAAGAGGCAAATATGCTTCAGGTAACCTTGTTCCCACTTCCTTGATGTCATTATTTTATATCTTAGTATCATATTTTGTACCCTACCATCCTCTCTTTCCTTCCTCAGTCCTTTTCTATGTATCTTCTTCCCTTCCTCCCAACAACCCCATTTTTGACCTTCCTTTATACCTCTATAGGGACGCGGGTGGCGCTGTGGGTTAAAGCCTCAGCGCCTAGGGCTTGCCGATCAAGACGTCGGCGGTTCGAATCCCCGTGGCGGGGTGCGCTCCCATTGTTCGATCCCAGCGCCTGCCAACCTAGCAGTTCGAAAGCACTCTCAGGTGCAAGTAGATAAATAGGAACCGCTTACTAGCGGGAAGGTAAACGGCGTTTCCGTGTGCAGCTCTGGCTCGCCAGAGCAGCGATGTCACGCTGGCCACGTGACCCGGAAGTGTCTTCGGACAGCGCTGGCCCTCGGCCTCTTTGAGTGAGATGGGCGCACAACCCTAGAGTCTGTCAAGACTGGCCCGTACGGGCAGGGGTACCTTTACCTTTTTATACCTCTATTCCATGACACATCTTTCTTTTCTACAGAAATTATTTTCGTCAAACCCTTCCTCCTTCCTTGGACTCCAAATCATCACACTTCTTTTGTGCTGTTTTGGGGGTCAGGGGGCTTGTCTCAGAAGTAAAGCAAGTTATCCAATATCAGCAAAGAAATCTGATATTAGCCATGTGTGTGAGGGAGAAAACATTCAAATGGAAGCCCCCCTCCCATCTAGCAATATTTGGGGAAACAGATTATGTGATAAAATCTTCTTTCTGGCAAATTTGGAACTGATAAGCATTGTTTTCCCACACATCACAACAAAGGATTTTAATCCCCTCTATCTCCAATGAGAAAGTTGTATGGTTTTAATTATAGAATCACTTATCAGCACAGCACACCAGTATGTGTTCTATATATTCTGCTTACTGACAGAAGAATTCATAAATTCTCTTTGTTGCTTTTCTAGTAGGAATAAAGTAGTCTGTAGAAAAAGAATTAAGTCAGACTATTCTTATTCAAAACGGTAGCAACATTATCACATCACAAAGATTTTTAATTTTGTATTCGCATGCCATTCCTGCTTTTCAGCCATTTCATGATGGAGGGTCTGGGGTAGAACATTGCTAATGCCTTGCTTTTGGTGATCAAACTGTTCAGGACAAGGCAATCTGCTTAGGAGGATACAACCCACTATATTACTATATGTACATTTGTTGAGCTGGTCAACTAAATAAAAAGTGCAATGTCTCCAGGAAAATATATTAAAAACTGATATTGGAGATGTGGTCTCGGGGAAAGTTTGAACTCGCAATCTTAGATGATAAACCCAGGAGCTTGGTGGAAAGAGAAGGCTGATACTGTGCAAGAAGGGGGAGAAAATGGTGGCATGATTACATTGCACCCAGAAGAGGCAAGGTTGTGTCAAGATCTGAAAGGAAGGAAGGAAATCAGGTGGAAGGAAGTAAAGAAGAAGAGAAGTTTTGCAACAAGGGCAATATGGAGCTAAGACTGGAACTTGAGACTGAAGTCCATGGCCATGCTACCCAGGGAGTCCTGAAATGGCTACCCAGAGAGTAACTGATAATGGAGAAAGCAGCAAACAGGTCCAGCATCAGCATCAGCACCTAGGCTGGCATAGGGATGCTTAGACTCACTGAAGCATCACTTTGATCACTCCAGCATCTTCTTTTCTTTGCCTTCATCTTTTGAGAAAACATTCAAAAGACAGGTGGTAGCCATCAGGGATTATACATAGTTACAGGTACTCATTTTGTTGTTGTCTTTACTTTAAAAGTACATTACTGTTTTCTACAACGGAATAGTGCTTATTCACAAATGAATGTGTTTTGCAGCAGAATAGTAGAAGCAAACATCATCTTAGTCCTATAATAATCATTACGGCATTATGATTTAAGGAAGTTTAAAATGAAAAAATAACTTCACATACTCAGAG
The DNA here is from genome assembly GCF_965153285.1 of Podarcis tiliguerta. Lineage (NCBI taxonomy): Eukaryota > Metazoa > Chordata > Lepidosauria > Squamata > Lacertidae > Podarcis > Podarcis tiliguerta. The sequence goes on from NC_139538.1 coordinate 65,180,499, forward strand.
GGGTGCTTTTTTCAAAACCAGGGATGGAAACTTTTTTGTTCCTTCATTTTGTTCTACTGTATCAGGAATGTATAGAAAGCGCAGAAAGGCAGTGTTGGCAGGAAGAAGAGAAATAACTGAAGGAACAGACATGGGAGTCTAAAGCGGGGTCCCCCAAAAGGCTATGGAGTCCAGAATCTAAAATTACCCAGCTTGCACTCTTAGAATGTTGAGCAAATTAAGAAGCAATAACAACAAGGGCATTTACCCTTATGTTTAGGCAAGAACTCAGAAGTGGTTCAGAAGCATCCCTGCTTCTGCCTCGGAGTCTGAACTGTGCTCTGCTGCAGACTCTTCCTGTTCACAAAACCCCGTCACCTATTCTGCTTCTGACACCTCCTCCTCCCAGTCTGCTCCCTTTACCTCTGACCATTCATTGTTGTCCCACCACCATTCCCCAGGCTCTGAGTCTTCTTCCCTTGGAGGTCACCTGGCTAATACCTCCCACGACCCCTCTGCATCCAGCTTGTCCATGGCACACTTGCTTTGAGAAAATGTCATTATAACCTCCTAGCAAACCTATTAGGATGACTGCTCAATAAATGAGTTGTCTGGAAGCACCCTCAATGGAATATGGCACAAGAATGGCTGGAATTCAGGACTCCTTTTAAGCGGATTTATAATTATGCAGGTAACTTGCAGAATTCTGCAATGAATGGAAACTTTGCCAGCTCCGGTTCCAAAGACAACATCAATAGTAAAGCTGATTCCAAGTAAAGCTTTCCAACTGGTATACTCTGTATAATGTAGGCATCACTTTATTTCTCAGCTTGAAATATCTGTTACATAACATGTCAGGAAAATGCTTCACACACACCCCTATTTGATATACACAACTGGAGGTGAAAGAAAAAGCATCTTCAAAAGGTTGCATTTCAGAGCTGAAGGATGCAGTTAAACTGCAGCCATTAAATTAATTTCACAGCAAATTAGTATTGCTAGCTGCAACAGAACAGTAAAACTCATTGACACTACAATGCATCATTCTATACCTTCCCAGACTAAAAAGGCTCTATTTTGCAACTGAACACCAACACCTTTATAACCAGTAAATATGTGAAAGATTGTGTTACATGGCAGCAGAAACATAGGGCTGATTCTCATGCATTCAAGTCATTTGATATCTCATCAACAGATGATGATCACTTGCGGATTGCAAAATAATTTGCTGACTTGCAGTAAAATGCAAGGTCTGCTTGCAGCATCTGCTCTACAATGGTTCATTCAAATACAATGCCGCAGGAATCAAATGATGGATATTCATAGGGTGAATGCCCTCTTGAATTAAAAAAAGTCATGTGCTGATAATGACAATTTAAATGCCCATCAGATACAATATGAAGATACAGTTTCTATTCTCCCTTAAAAACAGTTATATTCGCAATGGACACCAAAAATTACAAGTCAGTCATACTCACATTGGCTTGGACAATGACAAAATAGCGTGTTTTTTCTTCGTAATTTAGCCTCTCACGCAAAACTACTGCTCCAGACAGTGTAAGAGGAATATCAAAAGTTCGATTTGAAGTCTGCCAAAATTAAATGAAGAAAACAGAAATATAGGTCACAGGGGAAAAAAATGATGTAATCAAATTAGGAAGATCCATCAGTGGCAACTGACAACAACACTTCCTTTTCTTCAGTGAGCAATCAGTTCACTTTGCCCTCACATCCTTCCCCATAGACCTAATGAATTTCCACAGAAGACAGACCCTTGGCATAATGACAGTGTGGAGTCACATTTATTCCAATTAAAGAAAGAAAAAAATGCCACCAAGGAAAAAGAACATATCTTTCAACAATAAAAGCCTAATTAAAACATTTCGGGCTAGATAGGAACAGACGATGATATCCAACTGGATGATGCAAAGAGTAGACCCACTGAAATTAGTAACTACAAGTCCATTGATTCCGGTGGGTCTACTCTGAATATAACTGACATTATATATCTCCCAGTTTCTGGTTGAAGCAAATGAGAGCAAGTGATGTGATTGCAAATGGGACCTAAAGCTGACACGACCAACTATGACGTTCTGGGAGATTTGGAACCTGTTCACATGACCAGGCTGCATTTGTGTGCTTCTGGTGACCGTTGAAACCGAGGCAAATGGGTTGCCTGATTTCTTAATGGACCCAGAAATACTGTAAAATCAGCAATATTCTTGCTGTAAATTTCCTGTGGTTATGTGGTCCTCACAACCACAATCATCTGTGGTTGGAAGCTTGCATAAATAGACCCAGGGAGGGGACTTCTCCCCATGAACATGGGTCCTTGAATGAAGGGCCAGCATGTGTCACAACACCCTGTCACACACACTTGTTCATAATTTGTGTAGAACTGCAGTCTGATGAAGTAGAGGTAAAATTCTGGACTTTCCTCTGTTGAAGAATTAACACAAGCTTTTAGGCAAATCAACAGGCCTTCTCCCATGGTTTTATCTTTATTCTTCTTCATGGGGGTGCATTTATACAAAGAGGTAACCATGGAAGGATCTTAGGAATGATTTCTCACCCCACTGTGACATTTCTATGCTTTAAAAAAAACACCAGACAAGTGTATAAGCTCAATTGACTTTCGGTGAAGCCGTGAAATGACCACATTGCCCTGATGAAAGTGCTCACCAGGAGCACAGCACTTTAGTTTGTAATTTGCCTAAAAGGTTGTGCAACCTAAAATCATTACAAGGTATGGTAATTGTGATCAAGTTACTTTTGAGCACTGATACCAGTTAAATTTAAACCGGAATGAATCATTTCTATAGCCAAGGATTCCTCGAACTGCTATGTACTGATTCAGATATCTGCAAGTGATGGGAGACTTTACACGATGGAGCATAAGTGTGTGGGGGCACAGAGTGCTACAGATCTAATGTATGTTGTGGACACTCCACCTACAGATATGGAAGCTACTCTGTTTGAAGCTACTTCCTTCACAGCTAAGACAAAAATGAATGCTGGTGCCATAATTTGACTGTTGTGGAGATGTGACCATATCACTTCTTCACCACATCAAGCCTATAACAACGAATAAACATCTGAAGTGAATGTCATTTTTTTCTAAAGACCAAAGATGTTCAGGAGATAGAAGAAATATTGAAAAGGATTTTTTTAAAGCAAAAAACAACAACTTGTAAACCTATGTTTGGGCAGATCCACTTTAGCCTGCAGCTGATTTAATTCTCTTTCATTTTAAAATATATTCTATGCACATAGCTTTCCCTTTGACATACTAATATTCTACATATAATAACCTCTTTTTAAATGTAGCAAGGGGAACATTCCATCTCATGAGTCCACATGGGCAGTCTGAAATGGCATACTTTAGCAAGACACGGGCTTACCAACATCATCCACAGCTTGTGAGAACTAGGTCCATCTCTTGCTGAATATTAAGCCTTGCATATCAGTATTTTCTCCATCTCCCCCAACACCCTTGGCAAAGTTTCATGGAGCAACACAACACATTGTTTTCCCATGCTTTTGCCTAATAGTGCAGTAACAGTGAGTGTAATTATTTTAATCCAACAAAAGGTGTGCCAATCATTCTCCTGATCAATTTTCTTGAACACTGATTCTATAACTTTCTAGAATACAAACCGTTCACATCTCAGCTTTTTGTATGATCTCAATCACAATGCAGTCTCTACTATTACCTTGGAATAATAAGCAACCTACAAATGATAGTAATCATTCCTCCTCTTCTCATCAAAATGTACTTATTTTAACCTGAGTTTTATTATTATAGTCTTACTGCCACTGATAATTTAGAGCCTTTGCATAGCAATAATAATCCAAATGTGTGTGTGTTTTTTAAAAAAGCTCATGGTGTCTAAAATGAAGTATTTTAGATATATATCACAGGTAAAAAGTTTTCTGTGTATAAAATTGTGTTTAATTCTGCAGTAAAATATTTCCTCAAAAAATGGGCAGTCTAAAATATCATGACATTATTTTGACTTGCCCACTAGGAAACCTTTTAAAAAATCCTATCGACTAAATGCATCTGAATTAAACTTACATAAACTCACTGGTTTGAAATTTTTGTAAGTTAAAAAAGAACAGAATGCAAAGCCCAATTTTAAGAATGATATAAAATGCACTGATAAGTAGATGTACTACTATGTTTTATATTTAGTGCTGTAAATGAAAGTGCCATTTTATTAATACCAAAACTCTATGCTATGCTTGACCTTTGGCTCACTTAGGACCAGTTCATACGGATCATGTTAAAAGTCAATCATCACCAGTGGAACTGGGGCGATCACACAGTCCTCCCCTACACAAGTAGATCCTTTAGTGAGTTGGGACCTGAGTATGTAAAATGCCTACATCAGTGAGCCCCACTCACTGAATCCCACCCCTTGTTCGCAGCGGATGGATCATATGAGTGGCCAACATTCATGACTCTAGTTCACACTAAGCATTCTACATGTGGTGCCCTCCCATGTCATCCTAAAAGTACATTATACATGTGGCATAATGGAGGATAAAGTTCCATACTCATATGCCCTTCTTGGATCCACACACATAATTGCCTACACAAGTAGTTCCAGTTGCCATGACCTATTTTTCCAGGGAATTGATATGAGCTGAGCATTATGCATTCAGTTGTATTTACACCTTCTGGACTGGTTCTTGAACATCCAGCAGGGGCATAAGTGTGGGAAGAAGCAGCACATGGGATTCTAGAACTCCACCAGCAGAATCAAGGAAGGGTTTTGTTTTGTTTTTTTAATGGCTCGTTCTTTCTAAAGAACTTCCACACATTTTTTGTCAGGTTTTACTTGTATGCATAATCTGTTCTACATGTGTATGATTAAAACATCTCCCTCTGCCCCCGCCAAAAAGAATCACTCTCAAATAGCTTAAAAATGAATAATGCCAGGTTTCTTGAAGAAATGCTTTTGGGCTCATAAATCTATGTGTGATACAAATCCCTTTTCCAAATCCCACATGCAAAGGAAAGTCCAGTTCATCCCTCCCCAGGATGCTATCTCCATGACAAATATACCTGTGCCCAGCACCACACACATCAAATCAATCTTGGGTTCAAAGTGCCTTATGAGAAAATGTTACCCCCCAAAAAATATGTTCAAAGATTTAAGAAAACAAGGGCAAATTCTGTTAAAGATAAACTGAGTGTGCTTTTGTATCTTATTTTCGTTCTTCCAACAACACATGTTTACTGAAAATAAGAATTTCACATACTGGGTCGCTGGGATTGTACTGGATGACGTACTCTATCTGTCCATTGGGACCATCATCTATGTCTGTGGCACCATTGTTTCCAGAGAATCCTGTAAAGATGGTAGTTCCAACTGGTGTCAACTGCAACAACAAAAATGATGTGCACACTTAGGAACCCTTGAAAGACAGAAGAAGAAGAAGAAGAAATCCAAGTAATGGTTTCAAGTAAAAATGTAGTTCAATGATGTGCTGGCAATGCTACCCTGTTGGACAATGTTACTGGATGAATGTATTGCGTGCACAAGCATTTCAGCTTGCCAGATGGAACAATCTCACTCTCCTTTTCCTGCATGCTGTTCTGGAGGTTCTCCTGACCCCAAAGAGCCAATTTTGGAGGAGTGGGGACACAGAAGGGAGGAGAGGGGAAGAAAGCTGCACTGTGCAAGCGGAAGTCCTTGCACAGAGCTTCCACTGATGGGGCTCATTCAGCTAATCCCACCCATTATCCCTATTCCCAGTTCAATGTTCCTTTTTAAAAAATAATAATAAAAAAAAACCTCAAGAGAAAATAGGGAGGCTAAGGGCACTTCGAGTGCTGATATTTTTAGGTAGGATTCAATCTCATACTGGCAAATTCACATTGTGCAATTAGTTGACTGAGAGCTCTTGTGCAACAAACCCACTTCCTCAAAAGTTTTGACCTTTTTTTGCAATTAAGTGACAGGAAAATGAACTGGAAACCGAAGGATGCAACATCATCTGACCTCCCCACAAAGAAATAAAATGGGATGTTTGTTAAATAGCCGACACCATCTCTATCCCTGCAAACAAATCAGGATGAATATATTTATTGAGTATAAACAAGCTGTCTGGAAGTGTCAATAGGCTTAATCACACACTGCAGTCCATGAATGGTTTGCACTCTAAAATTAAAGAAATACAGGTATGTGAGAGAGTGAGGCTAGTTACAAATGAGGAGAGGCAATTATAAGGCTGCAAAACGCTACTGACTGGTTGAGAGGGGTAGAGGCAAGTAGCACCGTCCAGTGTGAGCTATACTGACTCAGATGAGCAAGAGGAAATTGCACACCATGGCACTTTACACCATTTCAAGGAACAGTGAAATGCAAAAATTACACTGCAGGCTTTCACAACACAATCACATCCACACGTGCATCAAAGTAACTACCACCGTGTTCAGTGGGGCTCACTCCCCCTGGTAAGTGCATACAGGATTATAAAGGCAGTCTCATTGTCACCTTCAACTTCTCTTGTTCACATGCCAGATATCATTTTGAGAGAAATAAATGATGTTATAGTATTTGTCTGAACAATTTTTAGCAATGTGGAGCTCTACTACCTACCAAAATTTTAGTTGCTTCCACACTGAAGTTACTGCAAGTTGCAAGGATGAGGGGAAGACTTATTAGGCACTTCTAAGATTCAGAATCCACATGTAAATGCTACTCATGCTGATCCCTGTGCTGTTCAAACTACATGTGTATGGGTTTCACAACCTCGTGGAGAAATGCTATACGATTTTGCAGAAGATTATGCCTTCTTTTTCACCTTCTTTTCCAAGTACTGTCTTGGTTTATCGCTTAACCACCAAGTCACAAGTATTCAATCAGTTCCCATATAGATGTAGTATTATAAATTGGGGGGAGGGGAAGACTCCCCCAAAATATCTGGATTCAGTAAAGGATTAGAATCTAAGGAAACCCCTACATTCCTGGGTCTGGTAGGGGTTGGAGTTTAAACCAGTTTTTCCATGTCCAGGAAACCACCTGGCAGAAGAACCATCAAGAGGTACCCACTGGAATGGCTCACTGATTAACCCCCTAAGACGGCCAAAGATGATGAGGTAACCAAAAAGGAAATGTGTCACTTATGCAAGTCAGGGAAGATAGGCAAGAACACAAGGTGGGCAGTCTTCAGAGGTTAGACATGATGTGTGGGGTCTCTTGGAATCTAAGGCTGCAGCAATGGGAGGAACAGGACCCTCTTGGGATATGAATACTCTGCACTCTCTGCATCTAGACACAGGTTGCATATATGTGTAAATAAACCATATACAATAAAGACACCACAGACTCTGCTGTGCCTCACTGTTCCAAAAGGAAACAAAGATCCTGATAAGCATGCCTGGTACCCCTGGAATCTCAGACCGCTCAGAGATTGGAGTGCCATGTAGCACTATGCTTATTCAGAAGTATGGTCATTAGAACGTTAACAAGACTTCATCATTCTGTATGCATTTGCCAGATATAAACATTCTAAAATTGATTTCAAAATTCTACCACTGAAATTCAACTGCCCATACTCTCTCTCTCTCGCTCCAGTTTTTCAAAATCTGCAATTTTTCAAACTTATTGAAATAAAGCCCACACTTTAATGTTAGTACCATTCCTACATCAAAAATCTGTTTCATCTCCGTCACACAACACACACTTGTGAGAATAGTTTTTACAACTCCCAGAAGCAAAACATGACACCCTGTCTTCTGATGGGAACGACTGCTGGTTCTTACTTTACTAGTGTAGCACTGCAGGAGTTATCTAGAGCATTATGGCAACAACTCTTGATATTATAGAAATACGTTTTTCAGAAAATGAATGGCAAAGCTTAGTATCAATCAGAACCATTTGGTGAAGAAGTACAAAGAACATTGGAATATAGGAAGATGCATTATACTGATTCAGACCATTGGCCATCCAGCTTATTACTACTGTCTATATTATTATTATTATTATTATTATTATTATTATTATTATTATTATCACCACCACCACCACAAACACTACCCAGCAGCAGCTCTCCAGGATTTCAGATAGTGGGGGTTTTTTTTAACCACTGGGGTACAGTTCTCCCCAAGGGTCAAACTTTACATGGTTGCATTTAAACAATAAATGCCCTTATAAAAAGTATCACAAAAACATGAATAGGACCAGGACCAAAGTGAGCAGAGAGGGCTTTAGCTCTTTAGACCTCGCTGACATCCTGTTGCCCACTGGCAACAATGGGAGCTTCCCTCAGGTGGTGGAGGGTGGGGTTGGCACTTGGATCCTGGCCGAGGGGAAAGGAAGTGCTAATGTTCACAACTCACCAAAATGCTGACCTGCTTGTGTGTCAATGAAATGAATGGGGATTGCACAACAGCACCATAGTGTTTTTCCTGGATGGCCTCTCTGTTAATCAAGAGATTTTAGTTATATTGCATCTCTTCTGTTGCCATGGACTTCAGGGTGACCCAGGTTAATAATTTTAATTAATATGGTATTAGTTAAAAACAGTAAATTACTGTACCATATGGAAAGCATGTTGTGTGCCAATACAGCAATTAATCAAATTCGTGGGTAGAGAGAAAAGATACATGGCTTAGATTTATTTTTATTTAAATTATAAATGGCTCACTGAAGACTATAAAAATATAACTGATTGCAACAACTGATGAACACAACCCACAGCAACATGTACACATATTTTTCAAATGCTTTTTTCCATTTATCACACTTCTTGGATTTATTTATTTTAAAAAAGCAATTTGTATTTTTACTGATTTTGTTTCAAAGGGGATTAAACAACCACGCACCCCACAAAAAAAAGTATCTGGCAGATACAATTATGAAATAATTGCCTGCATATGAGAGCCAGGATGGCAGAGCTGTTAGGCTGTTTGCACTTGGAAGACTTGGATTCAAATGCTGGCTTGTTTGGGCCATGAAGTTTATTGGATTAACTCAGTCACACTCTGTCTCAGCTTAAAAACACCCACACAAAAATCACTGAAAACCCTCCCATGTTTATGGATGATGCTATACTGCTATGATTTTGAAAGCTGATATTGTTCCTTGGACAAGTTATGCTCCCAACCACTATTTTCAGAACAAACAAAAATATAGCTTAATAACAGAATCAGTTTGCTTGCAGAGAGCCTTTCGGAGAGATATGAATATGATGCGTGGCTTATTTTTCAAGAAGCTAGTAGTCATTGCTTACACTTAGAGAATATTTTATTAGAGAATGTTATTTGCTTGCCACTGGCCTTTGGCAGAAGGAAAAAATGCACACTACCTGTTTTGGGTAAACAGAACACAGAGAGACAAGTTGACTGTGCCTCTCCCCATTTCTAAGTAATTGCTTTCATAATTTTCTCCCCATGGCAGTAAATATTGTATGATCAGTACACAAAACTCTTTGGTTTAAATATTGGATGCAGGAGAGTTTCAGAAGATTTTAGATACTGATGTCAGTTGAAGATAAAAATACCAGATCTGCAAAAATGGATAATTCTTTATTTTACTATTAAGGACTATTGGTCCATATAGTCTGAATTCTCTATCTCAAGCAGGTTCTGGATCCTATGGAAATCAGTCAAATATTGGAACAAGGTTTACCAAAAGGCTAATGACAGAAGCTCCTTACCAGATAGATAAGCATGCTGCTTGGATTTTGTTTTTTGTATCAAAACTGTGCCCTTCTGAATGGCAGAAACTTGCTGCTAAGAGTAGATCAGGGATTAGAGAATCTGAAATTCAGGGGGCAAATATGGCCCTCCAGGCTTCTCTATTTGGTTCTTGGGGCTCTTGCTACACCCCACCCATTCTCCCACAGGCCACACGCCTCATTTGCCCTGCTCCACAGACACCTGAAGTCCTTTTGCATGGTTGTGTGCATGTGTTTGCATTTCCTTCTTAACTTTATTTTTCTGTTTCTAAAAATGCATATAGCAAACAATCACCATTATACTGCTACTCCAATAAGCATTCCCTGTATATACAATGCAAATAATACATCCAATTTAGGTAAGTTTGTCAATAGCTTAAAATTGCTTACATCAGTTAGGTGGTTTTGTAGGGTTGCCATACCTCTGGAATTTCCTGGACATAGCCAGGATTCAGTCGCAGCAAATAGTGTCTGGGCGGAATTTGCTGAAACATCTGGGGAAATCCGGACATATGGCAACCCATGATGAAAGTGTAGATTTTGGGGAATTCCCTTAAAAATAGATCAAAAATGCATTTTAAAAAAGAGATCTTGTAAAAGAAGCTCAACAACTTCTGTGTTCAGATTTTCACTTTTTGAAATACGGCAACCCTAGGTTTTTTGTGTACTTGAACTATGCAAATATGGTAGACATACCTGGAGACAGGGAAGGATTTCAGTACAATGAAAAATTTGGAGCAAACCTATCCAGTCTGCATCTGACATATCATGCCCAGAACAGAATGTCGACATGTGGATTGGATCATGTGTCTACAGACCTTTCCAGAACGCAGCTAGTTATGCTTTAAATTTGTATGAAGTGGGCTTTCTTTCTTTCTTTCCTGCCTTCTAGCTGCTTGCAATGTCTTTTTCTCTGTATGATTACCTGAGAAGGTGTAATATATCATAACGTACCAATGCGTCCAGGAGCTTTTTGCTCCAAGTTTTCAACTCCATCCACAAAGTCCCTGGTTGTCATATACTGTACAGGGAAGGAAAGGAAAGGGAAGGGAAGGGAAGGGAGGGGATATGCAACAATGGACTGCCACTTCCAGAGCATATTTACTCAGACATTTTCAACAGGTTCTTTTATGTAAAAGAAAAGAAGTATGATGTAACCTCTTTTGGACCTCATTAATGTTCATTCAAAAGCTGTTCATTTCAAACCTGTTGAAAACATGTGGCTTTCTAAAGTGTTTTAAATGATTTTTTCTTTAAAAACATCCACCCAGATTCACCAGTCTACTTGTGTTCAAGGGACCCATGCCTGATCAAGACCATTTCATCCATCCACTTTGGCTCTTGCTCACCCATAGCTGGAATACAGTCCCTCCACCAGGGACTGAGAAAAAGTTATGCCATCCGGGAGGAAACTACAAATGTAAAAGACTGACATTTTAAAGAGGAGCAGCCTCTTTCTACCCTGGAGGAGATAAGTCCTCACTCAAGCCCCAAAGAAGCACAGATGGCAAAATTAGGATGGCTTAGATGAAAATGGACAGATAAAATCAGCAGAGCACAGATGTGATGCTTGCAAAAATAAAGAAAGAATGAACCTGTTTCAGTAGTTATGGGGGCATCCAACTAATTTCCCCCCTCAAAGATGCACTTCAAGTTTCAGGGCAAGTTTGATTTCCAGCACTCAAAACAAAGTATTTGGTTTTTCTTGGAAAATACAGTTTTACACATGCCACACCTATGTCTATCACCTCCAACAATACAGAACCTACAGTCTATTGTTTTTATTCCCATCATTTAAAAAGCTCTTCATAGAACTGTGATTTTGTTGAAGAATGTGATGCAGATGCAATGAAACGGCTTTCCTACAATTGTGGTTTGAAACATTTAGTAAGCTCGTTCATGCCCATGCTTGTGATCTTTCGTCATTCAGTTACCAGCATATGCTGACCTTCAACCAAATGCCATGAAAGCACTCCATTGAAAAGTATAGTGTTTGACTTAACAGTACATCCGGTGATAATGAATATTCTGTTTGTGGTAGTGCTATAACAATGGTGCATTTATTCATGAAGGTCATTGCTTGATCAATGAGGAATGGTGTAAGGTAAGCCATCACAGTATGTCTCAATAACAGGTGGCATTTTCAGAATGCTGATTTGAGGTAGCAGTCTTCCCTTACTTAATTCAAAATGTTTAAAACATCTTTTTTTAAAAAAAAACCTCTCCTCAAGGTTATAAAAATATGAGTGTTGGTGCAATCAGAAATTTAATCATGGCAACCAGCAGCAAAGGATATGCAGTGAACGGAAAGCATCCAAAATGAACCCCAGGACAAGAGAGAACGTATGTCAAGATGCTGAAAAAATATAGATTTTATTCTCAAAGCAGTCCAGTGTGTTTCAGGCAATGCTTGTTTAAAAGACTTCTGTGGATCAGGAAGCAAGAAAGCAAAGCCCTGCTGGCTACTAAAAAGAGTGCGGGCTACCAAGCACAGCCAATCTTTGTAGAAGTATGATTGTCTGAATCAGGAGATGTACAGCATGAATACCTTTCAACCCCCACCTCCTTTTCACATGGGCAAGTCTCAATTAAAATATACCTTCTTGCCATCTACATTATGTGAATCTGTGTGCTTCATTGAGTCCTGTGATACTCCCTGAGAAATGAAATAATTCAAAGCACTTTTAAATCACATTTAAATCACATTGCTTCCCCCAAAGAATTCCAGATTTGCCCCCTCACAAAGCTACAATTCCCAGCATACTTAACAAACCACAGTTCCTGAGATTCTTTGGGCAAAGTCATGTGCTTTAAATGAATAATGTGCATCTAGCTAGCCTGTGGAACACACAGCCAAGGGATTAGTGTTGAGACCCAAACTGTAGATAAAGACACTTCAAATAATAATTTAGAGGTTGCAGTAAAGGGTAGGAAGTTTGCATATCCAAAACCAAACAAAACACATCCTATGTGTGCATTAAGTAGGCATTTCCTCTTATGGCCTTTTAGGACATGAGAAAAGCCGCCTCCTTCTTTCTCTGGAACAAATGCACAAGAAGGCTTGGCAGCAATGAGTTATACAGTTACTGCCATCAGATGACAGAACTGGAAAGGTTAAATATTCTTTCAGGAACTGTCAGGTGTGATAGTAGTAAGTAATTTACCAGTCCCATCTATAATATTCTGAGGGACCAGAGAAGGCCTTTAACTGCAAACCTACCACCAAGGGAAAAAGAAAATTGCTAGGTGGACAAACTAAAGTTGTACAATAGCACTCTCTTTAAGTGCATGTTAGAAAATCACATCATCAGTATGAGGGGAGGGGGAAATTACACCAGAGGCATCCAAGGAAGAGACTGCTCATCAGCTATAGGTTAGCAAAATTTTGTCTGTTGGAATCTTCCATATTATATGTCAGCTCTTCTGAAGCCTAGTTACCTTGTTAATTAGTAAAAATTACTGAATGATATCAGTTAAAACAAAACCTTAGTACCAATGCAGACCCTCCAAGTGTCCTTATTTTTCAGGGACATCCCTGATTTAGAGAAGCTGTCCTGGTTAATGATTTGATTCCAGAATGTCTTGCTTCTCCTTAGGACATCCCTATTTTCATTGGAGAAATGTTGGAGGGTTTGGAGATGAAATGTTGGAGGGTATGGAGTTATCCAACTCCCGAGCTGTCTGAAGGCAATCCTATAAAGGGAAGGGTTTTTTTAACGTTTAATGTTTTATTATGTTTTTATATTTGTTGGAAGCTGCCAAGGCAACCCAGGAAGATGCACGGGCTATAAATGGTAATATTTTCATTATGGAATGGGGTGTCCCTATTTTCAACGGAGAAATGTTGAAGGGTATACCAATGTGTCTTCCTGAAATGCTAGTATAACACTGGTGTGCTGGTATGATTGCTAGCACTGCCTTCTCTAAGAAATGATTTATTAGCCAGACAACTTTTTTAAAGAGTTCAGCCCTTATGCCCCTCATTTTCGGTAGTACAGTTTTCAGGGACTGAAAATATGCATCAAGGCTACATTCCTTAAGCCTATTACCCTATAGCAGTCTCATTTAGGCTAAGCTGTTTTCTTAGACTTTTTCTAAAACCCACATGAAATTATATAGCCCTTATGTGAAACCAAATAAAAAACTTTGAACAGGGAGATCTCTTGAAGCTCTACAGCCCAAATCATGCCAGCAGCTGCTGGTGTGACTGCCCACAAGAAAATGGGAAAGGGACATAACTGCATAGTTGAGCAACTGCTTTTCTTGCAAGAGTTCCCAAGTTCGTTCCACTCTGAAACCTGGGAGAGCTGGATGTCATATATGAAGCTGGAAAAGGCAAATCCTGCCACATTCACTTCATAAGGCTGTATATGGGGCTGCCTTTGAATAACCTTCAGAACCTTGCATTGGTCTAAAATGTGACAGCAAAGTTGCTCACGGGACCATCCCATTTGCTGGTGAAAGCATATTGCTTACATTTCAGAACAGGTGCTCTTGTTTAGTAAAACATTTCTGAGACTGATTCAAAGGGCTGATCACCACCCATAAAGCCCGGCACAGTCCAAATCCTGGAAATCTTAAGGAATACCTGCTTCCTAAGACCCAGCAAAGAGGCCCTTCTCTGTGTGACAAAATGGGATGAAGCAAGAGTGGCTGCAAAGTGTTAGAGGGCCTTTTTGGGCCACCACTGACCACTGAGGCTTCATATGGAACCTTCATTTTTTAGATGTTATTAGTTGGTTAAGACAACTTTGTTTAGGCAGGCCCTTTAAAAAAAGAAAAATCTCATGTAATTTTATACTACTCTGATGTTTTAACTAGCTGCCATTTTGCCTCTTTAGTGTTTTGTCTTAACTTCCTGGAGCTTTAATTATTTTTATTTATGTGTTTTTACTGCCTTGAGTTATTTCAGTGGCAAGGTGGGGATAAATTATATTCATACTCAAAGCTGCATTACGTGCTGATTTTTTTAAAAAATGCCAACACTACCATCCTGATTTAGCAAATACAATCTGTCTGCAGAAACAGGTTTCTGCAGCCGAGTCTTCCCTGTCAAGTGTGCAGAAGACTAATGCATGGGCTGGGAGACCACATCCAACTACAACATAAGGCATGTAGAATCCTCATTATACCAACGAACCCAAGCTTGTGCACTGTCTGTATGCAGATGCAGAATCAAGACTTCTACACAGTTCATTAGAATTGTGAACCCTTAAGTTCAGTGCAGAGAAAATGAAGGACAGCTGAGATGGTTAAAGCAACTTAAAAACACAGTTCAGCACTTTGGGAGGCAATCCTTGGGACACCTATGTGGAAGAAAGTCCCATTGAAAAGAAAATTTACTTCTGAGCAGTGGTGCAGCATGGGAATAGAAGAGCAAACTGATTAAGCTGTAGGTGGTTATGAGAAGAAGAAGAAGAAGAAGAAGAAGAAGAAGAAGAAGAAGAAGAAGAAGAAGTTGTTGTTGTTGTTGTTGTTGTTGTTGTTGTTGTTGTTTGGATTTGATATCCAGCTTTTCACTCCCCTTAAGGAGCCTCAAAGCGGCTAACAATCTCCTTTCCCTTCCTCCCCCACAACAAACACTCTGTGAGGTGAGTGAAGCTAAGAGACTTCAGAGAAGTGTGACTAGCCCAAGGTCACCCAGCAGCTGCATGTGGAGGAGTGGGGAAGCGAACCAGGTTCGCCAGCTTACGAGTCCACTGCTCTTAACCACTACACCATGCTGGCTCTAACATCCACTATATACTAGAAGCTAAATTAGACTAGTTCTGCCGGTAATTCACATCTGGGACTATTGTATAACATTCAATATTTTTAAAGCAACATGTAGCTGTGTGGCATCAATTATTTCATGCCTTACTGTACACTATAATAAACAAATTCCATGATTAGGTACTCAGTTCTGAGATGACATAACTGACATACTGCTACAGATATACGGAATGTTCTTATGACATCCTTTGTCACACCAAATTGCCTTCCTGCCAATTTCCTTCTGACAGTATACTGCGAAATACCTTGTGAACTATTGCCCCTTCCTCAGGGTAAAGAATATTAAGCAAGGCTATGTAAAAACAAAATAACAAAACAAATTCCACCTCTGTGTGTGTGTGTGTGAAGAACCTAGAGTCCCTCTCTCTACTCATCACTGGGAGCAAAATAAGAAATGTGAATATGAATGAATGGTTTGCAACTCAGTCAAATATTTTAAAAGGTCAAACCAAACTTGCCAGCCAAATTAACACATCGAGGGACAGATTCCAGTATTCAAAACAATAAAAACTTTCCTATTATCTAGAAAGAGAGGGAATGGAACGTCAACCAACTGGGCACAGTAAAATGAGATACCTTCCACCATGTCATTGCATCAGATGCCTAAGTGTTTAATACTGGGTGCATTTGTTTTAATTGTGCTCAATAAGATATGAAGAATATCTGTCACTTCAGAGACCTCAGGGACTTTCCATCATTATATCTGAGATATATTAAATTTAGAACACCTTGGAAAATTTTGGAAGTACACATTTAAAATAGAAACCCATGGTGATGTCTTATACAGAGTCAGTCTGTTTATCTAGTTCAGTACTGTCTGCACTGACTGACAACCAGGGTTTCTCCAGGGTTTTAGTCAGGAATCACTCTCAGACATGCCTGGAGATTCCTGGGATTGAACCTGGAACTTTTTGTTGGAAAAGCTGTAATCCAAATTTACTGGAACCCACAGAGGAACCAAGTGGTGAAGTGGAGAACTTGCCTTACAGGGAATATTGTATTATATATTGTACAGTGGTACCTCGGTTTACAAACTTAATCTATTCCAGAAGTCTGTTCTTAAACCAAAACCGTTCTTAAACCAAGGCACGCTTTCCCTAATGAGGCCTCCCGCCGCCAGTGCACTTCCACCCTTCAGATTCTGTTCTTAGACCGAGGTAAAGTTCTCAAACCAGGACACTATTTCCGGTTTTGCGAAGTTTGTAAACCGAATTGTTCTTAAACCGGACTGTTCTTAAACCGAGGTACCACTGTACTCATTTATAACAATATGATGTGGTTTAATTATGCTTACTGATTGCAATATTCACTGTAACCAATATATCTTTGCCTTAATATAGTGAACATAGGAACAGAAAACGCTGCCTTAGACTACATAAGACCATTGGTCTAGCTCAAGTAATGTCTACACTGACTGGAAGTGGTTTCTCCATTGTAAATTGTTCTGTCTGCTTCTGATACATCCTGGATTTCATCATGTCTTGAGCCACTTCCTCATATTATTTTGATTATTTCACTGGAACATCGAAGTCCTTCATCCCTATAAAACAGTCTAACATTCCTTTAGCATGTCACCAATTCTTCATCATTCAAGCATCAGATTGTATCCACTTGCCAGATCTCAGGATGTCGTAAGAGGAAAGTTGCTTGTATAACTTTGCAAGAAGAATAATCTGTATGTAAGTTTCAGTTTTCAGGGACTGAAAATATGCATCAAGGCTACACTACTACATAGTGCTCTGATGGTGTTTCCTGCTTGGCAGGGGGTTGGACTCGATGACCCTTGTGGTCTCTTCCAACTCTGTGATTCTATGATTCTATTCTATGATTCAGGTATCTTTTTATCATGACATCTTTTTAATATGACAGCCTGCAATAAAAAGCATCTACATTGTTGCTCATCTATGTCAACTGAAGGTTCCCAAATAAAAGGGGGAGGACAGCCAGAGAAACTACTGCAAACTGTCTAAGTGGCTCTTTTTAGAAGACAAACTACAAAAGTTTATTGCTGCCAATTAACAACAAGACATTCTTACATCCCTGGGAAAAGTGGAAGCATTGTAAGTAAAAGAGAACCTTATCTACATATGGAACACTTAAGCTTTAGAAATCCACTTCAGTAATTTATGTATTAAATTAATCTAATTTCCATGAGATGCATTCATTACTTTCATGGCCTATTAAGCCTTATTAAGGCAATAATATTAATAATAATATTAATAATAACAATATGTTACTGAGGACCTTCATAGCAAAGCAAAATACAATGTACAGGTAATTATCACACACCAATATGCTTCTGATGCTGTACATACCAACTGAGATTAGTGATTTAAACACCAAGGTGGCGTGGGGAGAATAATTACACTGGAAGTAGAAGAAACTCACTTTGAACTATAATTTCCACGTTCACATCTTACTACGGACTTTACTTCCAACAAAGGGGTCAAACTATACCTAAGAATTATCTTCCAAAAATAGGGGGGGGGAAATGTTATCCAAAAAACAACAACTAAAGGACAGTTACTATCTTCTTACTATCCTCAAATCAAGGCAAAAAACCCAACACATTAAACACTTGTAACTAACAGAATAACTGGATCTGAATATTCTTAAACAATCTTGCCCTTAGAATAAGAGCTAAATACTACATCAACAAAATGGTTTCTCTCAAAATGGAAGATCAGTAAATTTTGCAGTAATTTCTCCCAGTAGTTATTACCCCAAAACACACCATGGTCTGTTAAGGCTGGCATTGAGGCATACTAAGATTTATGACTGTACAGGCTAGTAATGGATTCATTGACCTTCAGAGCTACCTCATCATAATAAAATTCTTGCAACTACAAAAGAACCAATGAACCAATGGACTATTTAAAGCATATCAATGTAAGCTATTGCTATCCACTCTCACCTTAATCTTCTTTTCTCTTAGCTAAACAAACCAAGTGCCTTTGACTTTTCCTCATGTGGCATGCTTCTGAACTATTTATCATTTCCATTGCTTTCCTTCAACTCTTTCCCATTCAGACTGGGTGTGACTGTTCTGTGTCCCCAGAAAGTTTGCAGTTTAGTTTAATCTCAGTTGCTAGTGTAAGTGATATGCATTTTGATTCCATTACACACACACACAGAGAGAGAGAGAGAGAGAGACACCATGTCTGGGAATGGCTGTAATGATAATATAAAGGTACTGCATACAATACCATTTATTTTCCTTACACTACCTGGTATGGCAGTTGCTAAACAAAACCCAGTCACAAATTATCAAGTTTATATGGAATTATAAAGCTCACAAGAAATGCCCATATTGTAAAGAGTAAAGTCATAAGCAATACAATAAGACAAATGTAGAGATAGATTATCAGTCTCTAATATTATTAACTTTTACCAGGCAACAACAGTATTAGGTTGCTGTAGTTTCAACCATTCAGAAGTACCCCACCATGGGGGAAGCAAACAGGGACTGATTATTCACCAACACAATGGATATGGCTTAGAAAACAAGAGCGAGAGAAAGTGCAGCAAAATGAAACCAGCATTTCTTCCTATGTACATTGAAATGTAAGGCTGTTATCCTACTGTAGTTCACATGGCTACCAGTAGGAGGCCACGTGACCTGAAGCATGACAACAGGGTGGCACACATCCCAGACGAACAGCTGAAAAGAGGGGGAGAGTGGTGAAGCATCTCTCCTTCCATTACATACAGGTGCAGTGAGGTTTAAAGGTGGGAGGAAGCACTTTAGAAACTTTCTGAAGCACCTTCCCCTCCTTTGAAAGGAGTTGAAGAGAGCTATGAGGGGAGTGGGTTGAGGTGAGCCATTATGGGAGTGGTTGAGCTGAGATGTGATGGGGTAGGCAAGGGAGTAAGTGAGGTGTAAAGGGAGGAGCAGTTGGTCAGGTGTTGGGGAAGATGGGTGTATGACAGGGTTGGCGAGCAGGAAGAGCAGATGTGGTAGCCCTAGGGTTTTTATACTTTTATATCCCACCTTTCTACCATCATGGAACGCAAGGCAGGATACGTGTTGCTACCAGGCTATCACTTATCCAGGCACTGGCCAGAGCTACTTAGTTTCAGCATGATGGTACTCTCATGTGCCTTCAAATCCTAAAGCACATGCAAATATCCCTCTCAGCTCCACTGCGCAATAGCACAGAATTTCAAAGAGCAAAACAAACGGGAAAGAATATTCTATATTCTATATGGAATTTTAAAACTTCATCTCTCAAGGGGTTATAATTTCATATACTAAAAAAAGAAAGCAAATAAATAAAAATTCTAGTCTTCACTTGCCTTTTTTCAGTATTTGCAAATACTCAAACTCTTGTAAGAGGAGCAGAAGTAAGGAATCTCACACCATGTGAGGAAAAAATAGAGTCTGGAAAACAGAAGGTTTCGTTGTCTTAAATAAAGATCTTCTAATAGATCTTCTAAGCAATAGTAGAAGGAATTCAGCAGAACAGGAACAGGAAAGAGTTTAATAATAACATTGGAAATACAATTGATCTGTGTAGGTTAAAACAATGTGAAATACACAACATATACTGTAATATAATAGGCATATGGCAATATGCCAGTTAATATATAAAGATGCAACCATGGGTTGGAGGTATGAGAAAAGAAGAGACACCTTTGCTCATATTCGGTACGTATGTAGCCTGATTAAATTTCAGGTATCGTGGTTATCACAGGCTTTTAGTTAAAATTATATTCTCCAACACTGCTCTTTGGGAATCTCAATGATCAGACAGAGAAAGGCTATATTGTCGGGCTGTTTATGCCAATTGCATCATTGCTGAGGAGTGGGGAACTTTCTTCAGCCCAAGGACTGCATCCTCTTCTGGGTAACCTTCCAGAGGCTACATGCTAATAGTGGGTGAGGCTAGAGGCAAAATCGGTTGTCTGGCTCTTTCCTCCCCACTGTAGCCTTCTGCACTCACAGAAAGCCTGAGGGACGAAGAAATAAGTAAAAATGAGGCAGACAGAGCTTGCGCTAGTGTAGCTCTGATTTGCAGAAACTGGCTGCGTCTGATCACTCCCCTCACCTCACTGCAGCCTCTCAGCATGCCATGTCCCAGTCCTTTCCTGCAGGTCCCCGGGGCACACAAGAGGCTTACTGAAGGTACAGGGGGCTGCAGTGGAGAAGAGGTGGCAGGACAGCATTGTTGTGTAAATTGAATTCAACTAGTGTAATGGTCAACGGTTAGGAATGGTGAAAGATGGAGTCCAACAACACATGGAAGACCACAAGTTTCACATCTCTGCCTTATAATTAAACCTATCCCAAACACTAGAGCTCTGAATTCCTAAGCTCAGCAGCTACCCCTGTACAAGTCAGGGGTCCTCCGAGAATTTGGGTTAGTTGTGAAATTCAGTAACATTTGAAACCTCCAAAGTTTGTAAGAACTGCACCTTGATAAGCAAGGAAAGGGGTCATTTACTGAAATCACCAATTTATTTTCTTGTCCTAATTTCCTCCAAGGCTATAAAGTGTTCCTCAGATCTATGGAGCATGTTATTGAGAGATCTTTTCTTTCAACAGACAGCTATACCAAAAGAGGGATGGGTGGGTGTGCAAGCAAGCAAGCAAGCAAGCAGAAGGAGACAGTTTGAAAGTTTTTACTGCTGCAGACCATAAGCTAGTTTTTACAATCCTTAATTTCAGCTAATTAAACCACACAATTAATTATGCTACTGATTTATCACAAGGCTGCTTGCCATTTCGTGTGACTTTTCAACAGCAACTCAAAGACACTCTTAATAGCCGCGCCTGATCAAGTAACAGAACTTATGAAAGATTTATACTGAACCAGCCACAAGCCACAGATGCCTGCAGAGGAGAAGTCAACAGAGGAAGCCAATCACCATTTGGCCAATTGAAGGAGGAATACAAAGGCATGAGCATTGTCTTATGTGAAAGAACTGGGTTCTATCGCATCACTTAACAGTGCAAAAATCCAGCTGTTAGTGCCGGCTCTGCAAGCAGCTTGTGATCTAGCAGATCCTGGGTCAGCTCAGCCCCACTCTGTCTGCAGAACACCCTGTTTGGGGGAATTTCCACTGGGCTCTGCAATGGGGGATACCACTGAAGGGCCTTCTGTCTGCCATTAGGGGGTGAAAAGGGAAGCTCTGTGTTGATGGAGGTGAAGCTCTGTCTTGTTTCACTCCATTGGTGGCAGCCTGCAAGAGGTTAGCTAAGCTGGCAGAATTGAGTAGAGGGACGGATGCTTCCACTCAGTCCATACCCACACAGCCCAGTATAAGGTGGTCCTTTATAAAAAATAAAAATTAAAGCATGCACATTCTTCCTGTGGGTGCAACCTTTCTCACACTAAAGAAAGTCACCAGGGCAAAATACACACACACACACACACACACACACACACACAAAGCTGAGAACTGATCATGCCTGATATTAATTTAAAGCATTTCTAAATGCAAAAGTCTGAGGACTGTGGATTACAATTGCTGTAAATAAACCACAACAAATGTATTCTATAATTATATCGAACTTATATGCACTTAACAAAATCAATTATAGGGGGAAATGTTTGTGCAGTTGTTTGAATTTTAAACCTACCCACCCCAGTGCTCTAAACAGCTCAAAAATATTTCAACTCAAAACAATAGCAAATAATTATAAAGCTTCAAGACGCAAAAAGAGCCAATAAACTCTTACATTAAGAAGAAATTTGGAACAACAATAATGGTGTTTACAATAATTTGTGCCACTTAAAAGGCAATAAACCTATGTACAGAATAATGAACATTAAATGCTTTGAAATAACAGTTCTTAAAATCAAGCAGTGCTAAAAAATGTTCTGAATTGTTTTGGATTTGGGCTCAGCAACGTAGGAATGAAAATAAATCTATATAGAAAGGGAGTGATATATATCAGACAGGTGCAGGAGGAAATTAATAAAGCAGCTGGAGGGGAAGATTCAGCTCATTTTTGGAAACTTATTAAAGGAGGACATCAATACATTTGGCATAAAATTGGTCTAAAGTATTGAACTATTCTGTTGTACTGGATCATATTTTCGAGAATTGCCATCATTGTTGACCTATCTGACATGGCTAAATGGTATACTAGGAAGATCTGGAGAAGAGCAGCAAGAAAGCATCAGGTGAGGATTTCATGTCACCTGACATCTATATAAAATTATTTTGGACTGGTGGGTTCCAATTCTAGCTAGTGATAGAAAATAATTTTAGAGTTGGATTTATTGCAAGCTGATTGAGATCCAAGACAAAGTCCCTTTGAATTCCAGCTTGATTCTACCTATGGGGTGGTATAAATTGGAGCAGGGTGGGGCATTGCTCTTTGGAGCCTTTATTAGATTGGTCCCAAAGTCTTTTAAACAGAATGAACTTTACCCATAAGCCCAGTGTACACACATTCAACAGTTCAAGAGCCTGAACAGGTTAAGTATCTGGAAATGCTTATTTTGATGGGTCACAGTTGGATTTGTTGTTTTCAAGTGGCAAAAATAAAATGGGAAATATCTCAACTAAAGCATCCACGACAGGTGGCCATCCAATCTCTGCTTAAAAACCTCCAATGAAGTAGAGTCCACAAGGGTGCAACAAATTTTCCACCCTTTGTTGAGAAAAATTGAGTAAATGTATTCACATTCTGCTTCACCTTGGCCCCTTCAGTTTTTCTCTGAGTTCTCAAGTTGGCAGATTCAAGACACCAAATGCTCAAGGTATTTCTGTAAACCAACTTGATTGGACATATGACTATGCAGGACCCAAAGAAATATATTATTAGAAAATATTATAATTCTGGATTTTGGATGGTTAATGGTTAAGAATTTCAATTAAAAAATAATTAAACCCCAAAAGGAAACATTTATTACCCAACTATGTCTTCAAAATTAAAACTGCATCATCTGCATGCAATAGATATCTTAGGAGGATGAGAAGATATTATTTCCAAAAATGAGGAGAAATTTACCAGTTACAAATTCAAAATAATGAAGGCAAGGACACATCCTTGCCTAACTGTATGAGAAGTCACAATCTCCACAGAAAGATGACCATAATTATTACAAGTTCAGCATACAGGACACAGATCAAAACCAATGGTTTTCTATCAGGATGGTACTGCTCTAGTTTACTCCAAAGACAATTGGGAAACATACAGAGCCAAAAGCTAATTTTAAGTCAATAAAAGCTTATTAACTTAAAAGGCTATGACTAAAATTAGACCCAAAGATCATTGTCTGCCTTTGTTTTTTGTCCGCAAACTAATCCAGCAATAAGTTCCTAACTTGGAACTGGTTGATACAGAATAAAACTAAATGAATGGAAAATGCAAATATTGGAATTGCCAGAAAGTAGATCATTGTGCTAAAATTGCCATTGAAGTGAGGAATAAAGAACACCAGGGGTGAGGAATATTGTCAAGAGATAACTCTTTAAAACCGAAAATTAAGGTTGTGCTTAGTCATTCCTTTTCATAGTATTATACCATTTCTGTTATGAAAGAATGTTCGGAATGTGTGTGTGAACGTCTTATGGCAGTATGCTAAAATAGTTTGTGTCTCCTTTGCTTACTCATATGCACCCAGCCGTTGTTTGTAATACCACCCTGTATGATTTTCTCTCAAGTGATTCAGTTCAAGGCAAGTTCTTAATATAAACACACAAAAGGGTCAAAATCAACTGGAAAACCCAAAAGCAAATTAACATTAAGTGCTTTAGTACTGTAGCTAGCATCGATGAGACAATATCAAAAAGTACATGAGTAGTTAGAAAAAAAATTGGTAACAATACCAATACTAAAACTGACCTCATTGACTGCTACATAGTACTGCTGCTGTTGAAACTGGGGAGAGTTATCATTTCTGTCCCTCACTACAATCCGAACTTCGTGATAGATGACAGTTCCTACTTTTCGGTTAATGCACTGGACTTGAACCACAATAGACTGAATGGACATTGGTGGCTGTAAAGAAGGGAGAAAAATAAATGTATAGTTACTTCTACAAAGCACCTGGATATGTGGAGATTTCTGTTTCATATAAAATAGAAGTGCAACCCTAATCAAATCTACTCAGAAGTTAAGTCCTATTGAGTTCAGTGGGACTCAACTCCAAGTAACTGGTATCAGAACTGAAGCCTAAGTTGGGGAAAGAGAACCTGGGGTTGTCCATGTGTTATTGGACTTTACCTACTGGCCACAATGGCTGGGGGTCCTGAGAGTTACAGTTCCATAACAACTTGAGGGCATCACATTGGCTTACCATGGTGTAGATCAGGGTTTCCCAAACTTTGGCCTCCAGCTATTTTGTACTACAACTCCCATCATCCCTAAGCTAGCAGGACCCATGGTCAGGAATGATGGGAATGGTAGTCCAAAAGCAGCTGGAGACCCAAGTTTGGAAAACCCTGGTGTAGATTATAGTGAGTTAGATGGACCAATGGTTCAAATAAGTACAAGGCAGCTTCCTCTGCGCCTGTTTTTAGTCTTTTGAGCCCTGCCCCAACAACACACCAGCTTCCTTAAGGAAACACATGTCGCAAGTAAGCGTCTGTGAAGGAACCCTTGCTCACATGTCTCATGCATTACACCTGTCTCATGCGATCAGGACACCTGGTCACACAGAACTCTTCAATGGGGCCAGGGTCCCATGCACTGCAATTCCTTTACAAGCAGCTTCATGCAACCCACAGTTGTTGAAGAAAGCTGATGAGACGTCAGTGGTGGGGTAAAGAGAACAGTTCCACTCCCCATTGAACACATCATTGTAAAACATGTGAGCTAGGCATTCCTAAAGCTTTAGTCACAGTCAATTCAGATTCCACAAGTGGAGAAGTGAAGTTGGCATTTAGGGGCTGGTGGATCACTGTCATTGCTTATACAGAATCTCATTAGCCACTTTTGCCCATTATCCCAATCTGACACTCCTTTCAGAACTCCTTTGCAGCTTGGGCACCACCCAAAACAATTTGGTGTAATCCATAAATTGGCTCTCTTACTGCTCTTCCTTGACTCCAGAACTTTTATGAAAATTAAATAGTGCAGGTCCCAATAGCATCATTGGGGGACCCCACTTCTTATTTTCCTGTTTTGTGAAAACCACCAATTTACACCTGTTTTCACCTTCCTATTATTTAACCAGTTACCAAATTTGTAAGAGGGCCCGTCCTATTATATTACACTCTTTAAAGCAAAACATTACATATTGACTGAAGATTTCCTTCTTGTATGATCACTTAATTCCACTTCATTTAATCCTGCCCAAATGCTTCTTTAAACACAGTGAAGATGTTTGCGCTCTCTCTCTCTGAATAAGGAGCTCAATCTGTTGAAATCAAACAAAAATGCACAAATTCGCTCCTGAATTGAAAATGAACACTGGAATCCTTATAAACCTGTCTTTTAAAAACCACCTTTTGAAAGTAAGTTAATAAAAGAAAGGACCAGGTGTTGGCTGTTAACTTCAAAACTTAGTTGCTTCAGGGCTTCACCAGATCAGATGCACCCAAGAATATGGTGTATGCCCTGGAGCCCCAAAATCTGAAGAAAGTGTAAAGAAATGAAGAAAGTGATTGGCAGCAGAAAGAGGCTGCAGGCTTGGCCAGAGGGAAGAAAACCTCTTGGCTTACTCAGTAGGCACTCCGCCTACGGTGTGCACATTCAAATCATAGCTGCTTCTGCAGAAAAGCAAATTGTATGGACTACGTTGTCAGCTGGCTAAATCAACTGAATATATCTGCCCACTTACTAGCACACAGTAGACTAAAAAAGATACATTCTGAATCTAAATAAGTTCTTTTGCCTAAAGAAACAAGGAGTTCACAAATATTCATCTCACAATAGCATTATATAATTCAGGAAGATTGTCTCTTTTGTGAATCGCATGGATGGGGAGAGGGAGGAAGTATGAAAACGTGTGAGGCTTCATTTTACATCATAATTGGTGAGGGCAGGACAGCCTGCTGGTAGGGAAAAATGCATGCCCACTCCAGCTTCTAATTTATAGCCATTTCCCCTAACAAGATGGTAGAGTGTTGAAATCGACTAGGCTGAACTGCCAGCAGATTCTTTTTTATCCCTTAACTGCTAAAGGAACCTTAAAACACACATACCCACAAAATAAGATAAATTTATTGAAGACGTAGAGCACTGCTGTGGATAAGTGCCTAGTTTTATTTATTTCTAGGCTGCATCGATGTGCATATAGGTAAGCTGATATGAACACATTATCCATATCTATCTATCTATCTATCTCTATCCTGTAAACCCATTCCTAGAACACCAAGACAAATATCTACTGCAGTTAACACTGGTTCTATTTGTAAGGAAGAAACTGGGTCTTTTCCAGGTTATTACTGAAGTGGAACAAGTTTTAATGTAATCCTATGTTCAAATAGCAAAAGGTATTGCATTAAAGATTTCCGCAGAAACCTCCCAGAAACAAGCAGCAAACATTGCACATCATGGGTTATACATCATGCAAACAAATTGGGTTTGACTGCCTGTGCTGATTCTACCAAGATCATTTTATTTTATTTTGGGCAAGCCAAGCATAGCTACCACCCAGTTTGTCAAGTAATAGACTGTTCCCTTTTCTATGTCTGCAGTAGAGAGCAAGACTAGGAGGCATATCAAACTCCTTGTGGTCTTCAATATATGTCTAATGAGTTGTGCTGAGTTTGGGGCTCACAGTAGGTCTGGATTATAGAGTGTTAATCATATATCATATTTATTGTTTGAAATCCCATCACTTCTGGTTTACCTGGTGCAGCCTTTAGATCAGGGATGGCCTGCCTGTGGCTCTCCAGATGTTTGTGGACTCCAACTCCCATCAGCCCCTACCAGCATAGTCAATCAACAGGGGTGACAGGAGCTGTGGTTCAGCAACATGGAGGGCCAAGGGTTGTTATTCAAACTGCTCTCGTTTGTATGCTTGAACAAAAAAATACACACAGCCTTGCATCAGTATGAATATAGATCAACATACAGATACAAAATGTCCTTTAAAAAAACCCTGCCACTATTTTGGATAGAACATCCAAAAACTATAAAATATACTAACAAACATCCTTAGGCTGCAATCTGAAGCATATGGAGCTGGGCTGAATGAGACTTACACTGAGTAAACAAACATTTCACATTTCCCACCTTTATTAGTTGTGAAAATGCTTATTTTTCCACTGAAATCAGCAGTTTTTAATACAAAACAGAAGCTGGAGTGAGGGGGAAGAAGAGACACCGACTTACATCTCGGTCGAGAATTCGTCCAGTACTGTTTAGATAAAGCCTCTGGTTGATAGGATCTAAGATAACCCAGTAGTCTACGTTGTCCTTTAATGTCAGTTCAATGGTGGGATCAGGTCCTCTTGCTGTACCTTTGATCAACATATTGTCTACCAATATTGTGCCTGAAACACAAACAGTGATGACAGGTTTTGCGTTACATAAGTGCAATGCAGGTTTTCAAAAGGCAGTCACGAGTTTCCTCATATGTCGGACAATTGCTATGCGCCACATTCACAAATTATGGCTACAGCTGTTCAAAATATTGACAAGTGAGATGCATTACGTAAAGCTATGAGCAAACAAAGGGAGAAAAAGAACAACCATAACAGAACCACATATAATACATTGATCAGAATTAAGCTTTCTTACTGGATAGGAATGGAAGGGTGGGTGGGAACTATTTGTTTCATGACTATGGCATTAGGCTGAATAAGATTTATACCTTTTTATTTTCCTACATTTATATGCCATATAGGAGTGCCAACTCTTTGGGGCTGAGCTGTCTTTGCCCCCTCCATATTTGTTGGCAGGGGGCCAGACCCCCTCAGTGTTAAAGTGTCAGAGGAGGCCAAGGATAGAGCAGAGAATAGTGTGTCTTCAGTGGCCGGCTCCTCCTGAGCATGAGAGAGAACCCGCTGGCGGTTGAAGCTGTGTTGGATTCCGCACTCAGCCTCCTCCTGAAGATGTCACATGCACAACAGGCCCTCTCAATCTTGCACGCAACTTGGCACCTCTGATATCATACATGTGGTTCCCATGTCATCAACTACCCAGGCACTGACCAGACTCAGACTTACTTAGCATCAGCAAGATTGCTCATATGTTGTTGTCACCCACACTATACGCTGGGGTATTGCTTTGAGACATAGGTCCAAAGTCATGAATACTATGAAGCACTAACCATGAAATCTGGTCTCTTGACTCGCACATGTTTTCCATTGTTTTTAACAAGTGAAGCATGCCTATTATTTCTACAGAAACCTTCATTTTTAAACTGTTTTCCAGTCCTTAGGACCCCGGGGCAGTTTATAATGAATGGCCAAATAAAACAACAATATAAAATACACTAAATCGTGAAATGATGTTTCTAAACCATTAAACCTCAGATATAAATACTTTATAACCACTGATGATTCAGTAGAGCTCAGGCAGAGCTTTGATAAGACACACACAGAGCACTGTACCAGAAAACCAAGTATTTGGAGAGCTTGAATTACAGGAGGAGGGGAAGAAGGAAGTGTTTGGTTCCCTTATCTGTTGTGACAACAAACCTTTAAACTTGCTTTCATAAGACTAATAGGGGATACCATTGGGCTAAAATTGAAAGGAGTCCCATTACAGGGCTTTTGGATTTCATTAAGTCCCCTACCTTTTCTCTTTATTCAAGCAACATCTAGGCAGCTTATTAATCTAGTGGAGCAAATGATTTACAGCTGAAGTACAAACTTAACCACTGAGGACCAAAATAAATGTGACATTCAAAGCATTATTATAAACCATATCAGGATTTACTTACTTATTTAGAAAGCAAGAGCAGGGTATATGGATTTCATCAGGACCACCATATGCAAAGAGATGAGACATTTAAACCTTACTTCTCCACATGTAACCTTAACAAAAGTCATCCTGATAAAGCTACTACTATATTTGAGTGGGGATAAAATGTATTGAAAATGTTCCTGGAGGTGGGATGTATGCTTAAAAAAAAAACTTTTTAAAAAAACTTCCTATCTTTTTCTAATGATGTGCTTAATGCCACATCTATTTGGTTCTGACTTCAAACACTATCATGTAGGATTATAATCTTTGATGTCTTTCATTATAGTAGGTTTCATTTTTTTATTATTAATGATACACAGGAGTTAATCATATTATACTCTTTTCGCTTAATTATACATTTTAGAAACAGTCCTTGATCCAAATGACTGTTTTATTATACTTATGAACTTAGATCCATATGTTGGCTTTTGCTAAATACCCTATTTTATTTCTTCAGAAAGCTGATCCTCCTCCTTAGGTGCTTAGAGCCTGCTTTTGTCCTTAGGCGAAAATGCCAACTCGATAACCTACTGGCAATACATCTGAAAGGAGCAGATAAGATTTTGATGCAGCATGGAATGACATTTTCTACACCGACTTCAGCCTGTGCACTTGTGTGGAAGGATACATATTCTCAGATACACAGTGTGCATTCTTCTTTACAATACATCTGAATCCCTAGTTGGCAACTCATTTCTAATAGAAGCCATCCTTGGAACCAGTCAAGAGGTGAAAGGCCACAGCATTGGCTTCACCTATTGATTCAATTCTACACAGGCCAGGAAACAAGCAGAGGGCTCTTTATGTGGAATAAATCAGTCTCATATAACCAACATGCTTAACTCTAATTAATGCACAAAGGGGTTAAGGCCATAGAGTAAGCTGTCCTGCCATTTGAGCCCTACCAATAAAGAGATCTAGGCTGGATGCTCCAAGCTTAGACCGCATGGCTTAAGCAAGCCATCTTTGTGTTTCTGTGCAAATAATTTAGAAACATCTTACTATTTTGGTACCCAAGTTATGCTGCCTGTCTTTTCTCGCTGCTGTATAGAAAAGCACATGAATCTACTCTTTGAATAATTTGTAAATAAAACATTTTTCAACTTACTAAAAGTTAAGGGAAGGGGGGGGACTTTGGAAATAGCATATAAGGGGAGAGTTTAAAGGTCTAACAGCCTGTATTTCCACACTTTGCTTTGATGCATGTTTTGTAATTTTAAATCCCTGCTGGGGCTGTCTCACCAAAGTACTGCAGGAACGGTTTAGAAGGAGTAGTTGTTTCCATACCAAACCAAAGGAGACTAAAGGATAAGCTTTGGGGATCTTGTTTTCCCATTTCAACAACTGAGGATAGCTGAAATGAGACTTGCTCAAGGCCAACCTGGTTTTGCATCCTAACAAAAATCCTGCAAGACACCTGAATTCTCCCTACAATATTGGCAACTTTGCATCCAGATGGTAGCGCGCGCGCGCACACACACACACACACACACACACACACACACAATGCAGAGCTCTCTGATATGATTCTGGGAAGGTCAATTGCCCATTGTCCTTTATGCTTGAACAAAATCCCCCAAAACTTTACAGCAGTTTTAAAAAGCAAACATTTTGAAGATCTGCTATGATAAAGTAAGTTGCATCTTTCATTTTACCTGTGTTGCACCAGTTGCTTTTGTAATTTTCTACTTTGGGGAATAAGATTCTTGTACAAAAAAGGACAGCAATTTCTCCCTATACACGTAATGTGCTCCCTTTCTAAAGCAGGGTTAACACGTGGCATTCACCTGCTGAAATAGCTTAGAACCAAGTAATTGGGATTTCACAAATGATTTCCCACTTAGCGTAAAAGGTCAACTGCCTTCTGTAGAGAACATAGTACAAAGGTTGCATATATGGTTTCTACACCTGGCTGCGCTATTCAGCATGGAATGGCTGCAAAGCCAGCTTGAGAGTGTTTTAGAGTTGTTGTTTTATGGCTTTTTGGATCTGAAACAGCCTGCTGTTCAGAGCTTCAGTGTGATATGAAAAACTCTTCCCCCCGCCCACCACATACATGCAGAAACAAAAGTCAAGCTAGAAATATTATCCCTATTCAGCCTCTCTGTACTGAGGCTCTCCACTCTGCAGGAGAGTTGGATGGAAGAGACAGAAGGCCTGGATTTAAAAAGATTTTCTATTTTCCATCCCCAGGAAAAAGTGGGAGGGTCTGCAATCCCTACATATACATTATATGATTTAGTCAATGCACTTTGCTGAATGTGCTTTGATTTGGAAGAATAGCACAACCATGGTTTGCTGGTTTAGATGCAATGACAAACTATGTGGTTTCTGATGAACTGGAAGAAATGGCACTCATGATGGAGGAAGGAGGAGGAGGGGTTCCAAGCTTGCTTTGACATTATATGTTGAGACAGGATTTGGGGTTACCTGAAAGACTCAAAGAAATGTGAACTCCATGTGGCGTTTGCCCTCCTATGTGTGTGACGTCATACTGGGTTCATAGGGAAAGGGTTAACTAATTATAAAATGACTAACCAATGGGAACCCAGGGAGCAGAGTTAACTGTGTATAAGTTTTAGGAGAGAGAGTTAGAGTGGTTGAGAAGACAGTCTCAGATTTAGATGAGACAGAGAAGATAAGTCTGTGGGTTGGGCTAGTCTGGCGTGAGAGAGTGAGATAATTTGTTAAGAGGAATCAGTCAAACAGTTGAGATAATCAGTCAGAAGGTATTAGGAAAGTATAAGCCGGTAAAGAAACTAAAGTTAAGATACTGACAGGAATATTATCTGAGAAACCATAAACTTGTTAATGTTTGTAAAATAAACTTTTTGTTGTTGTTTACTTTTAACAACTGACTGGACTCAGTGTTTTACCAGAGAGTAACTCGTTGGTGGCAGCGGGGAAGTGAACACAGTGGTGGCACAGGGATCAATAGACCGTTAAACGTCCGGGGACCCTGTGTGATCGCCACACTCCAATTTCACAACATTGCCGTGACCTTCCTTCTTATTTCATTTATTATTTTTTATGGAGCTATTCTTGAATAACGGGAATATCTCAAACTGAGACTAAGGAGAATGGTTTGTTCTTTTAAAGGACAATTTTAGGAAACCAGATTTGATAAAACTTTGTCAGGGGGACTATGGGATTTGATAGTTTTCCTTCAAAGAGTGATCATTTTAGATCTTCCCTTTCTTCATTGCACCCAGACTTTACCTACTAAAGCAAACAACTCTAACGAATGTGAAATCAGATTCTTGGTTTCTGAATACTGTTCATTTAATTCAATCATATGGATTTTCCTTGACATATTTTAAGGAGATTAAGCTGGATGTGACTGGGGTTAACTTCATGAATAGGATATTTTTGTGCAATCTGATCTGATGAAATTGAGTGAAATTAAAGCATCTTCTTAGTACCATATGATTAAATTTGTGCATGGCTCTGAAAGCTATTTACCAATCATTTCTAAATTTCAAATCAGGAAACATTCATTTTAATTCATGTTCTGTTTATGCTTTTTGTGGTTCTGGATTACCAGAGAGGAGAACGCCATATTCTCTCAAGCACAGCATTTATGGTTAAACAATATTGGAGAACTTGTCTCAGTGGTTTCTCCCACCCCACCAACCGCTGAGTTTTCAGTCAACATTTGCACATAGAATACAGCTTCTCTGCCTTTTTACCCAAAGTCTCTATTTTCATATAAAGGGCAAAGGAAAAAATTTTTTTTGACAAACTGATTTATGAGCATCACAAGAAATGTCAGGCCTTTGGGGAATGGGGAAAAAATAGGTGTGATAGGAAGAATAGGTTTTCAGTCCAGTGTTATGGTTCCTGTATTGTTACTTGCTATACAATGTGGTACTTAATCACAAACAGGTTTTGACACTGGAGGCCTGTCCATTTAGCCTGCTATAGCTGCAAATTTATTTAGGAGTTATTCAATGAAGAAATGGCTAAGTTAACTAAGCTAGTTTGGATTTTTCAAGGTGACATGGGTTTGATGTTCCTGTGAAGGCTGCTACAGGAATCTAGAACAGGGCTGAGCAACCTGTTGGCCATCAGATGTTGTTGGATTCCTATCAGCCCCAGTGACATCCAGCTACACCCCCACTACAATAAGTGCAAATGACAGGATTCAACAAATGGCCTTCTGATTTAGCACCATCTTTCTCTATTGTATCATCCTAATGAGTCAGCAGAAAGAGGAACCAAATTGCCCAGCAGAGTTTCACACTAATGTGCATTGCCTGCATATGGAAGTCATGATAAATCATGACTTTATCGTGTTAGGAATGAGCCTAAGCAAAATATGGGCCCTCTGTGCTCCATCTAGTCTTCTGGCTCAGATATAAGGAGGAGCTTTGAAGCTTTCATTTCTATTTTAGATTAATAGCAACTGATTGCAACATCCAAATTTGCACAAACTATGGTTAATCGTAATGATGGCTTATTGAAACAAGCCAACTTCTAACTGTAAGTGATTCAGCTGGCTTGTTCAACAAATCATAGTAAGATTTACCACATATTAGATCTCAGCTCAGCTGGCATGCTAAATCAATTAACCTGGGAGAAGCTTCCAATCTCTTCCTCATGGCCATGGTGGAAGAACAGAGGAGAATTTAAATACCACTTGATCCTAACAAAACCTTGAATCAGTTTACAAGAATCATCATCAATAAAATTGTTAAAATAAGTGATTAAAAACATTTTTAAAAGCAGCAGTAAACTAAAATGAGATCAACACACACCAAAACACAAGGGTTATTGTAACTCTTAATCATGACTTTTTTATTATTGATGCTTTGATGAATGGTTTGTTTGAAACGAGCCAGCTTCCATCCATGGATTATGAAACCATTTGTAAGAACAGACCATGGCTAAGTTTAACCACATTTTAGGGTTCTTGCCTAATCCTAGTCTGTAGTTTAATAATAATAATAATAATAATAATAATATAGACTCTACTTCTGCTTATGGCTGTTCCAGGGAAGGAGAAGGGAGAGTGCAAGAGTCCAGGCCTGCCTAGACTTGTTCTCATCATGAGAAACCTTAGTTGGTTGATTATGATGGGAATGAGTCTAGGAAACCCTGTATCTCTTGCACCCCACAGTGTTTATCATGTTGTCCAACTACAGCCACTGCCTCCAGATACTTTATCCCTAAAGCAGCGTTTCAAACCTGGTGATTCCTACTTGATTCAAACCCCTGAATTATTTCTCTAAGAATAGTGAGATGTGTCAAGGGAGTCTGCACACATTTGCTGTGCAGTGTACAAAGCATTTGAATGGGGAGAGAAGGAGAGGAAGTGCTTTTAAACGGTGTGAAGACTCAAGATTTTCACCTGTCCTTAGACAATTCCCCAAGCTTTGAGGCCCAGTTTTGTGCCTGCTGATGGACTTTGCCATTGCTATGTCAAGTGACATTTTAAAGATAAGAGTAGCATCTATGGACAGCTTTGTCTTTCATACCAAAAACAGACATAGAATACCATTGTATTTGCTACAGTCAGAAGAAGTCTCTAAGGTAGCAACAGCATAGGGGGAAAGTCTTGTAATGATTCTTCAGCTGTAAGATCAGTAAAAATCAAGCCTCGTAAGTGTTACAGAAATATTTGAGTTTACTTGACTCTTATCTGGGCCCCATTTACTGATTCTGATTGCCTTAAACCACCAGATTTTACACACACTCTTTCTTTCTTATAACCAGTGCTTTTTTCCTACTCATACTGAAATACTGCCCCTCAATGAGCCCAAACTTAGATTCACAAAATGTTTAGGGGTATGCGTACCCCTGCGTCCTCCCAGAAAAAAGCACTGTTTATAACCATCAGCTCAGTTCAGCTAAGTCTAAACATGGGGGAAAGAATTCAGAAGACTTCCCTGTCTACATCACACAGAAGGAAAGTGACAGATGCTGTCAAAATTTCATGCGATTATATCCCCCTCCCAAAGCTCTTCATAGCCCATATAACTCCTAGGTAAGAATGAACTGCAAATGTCCCAGTGCTCATGTATCTGATGCATAACAGAAGTAGCATAGCATGCAGAGCTATTGCTACATTTTTATTTCTATAGTAGCAGCAAAGTAACAGACTGTGTCACCCTGCTGGTGGATAAGCTGGTACAACATCCCCCAGCCACAGAATCACTTATTTGACAGCTGCTTCCATCAGCCAGATTTGATTGTCATCTAGAATACAGTCATATGGAGAAAAGGTTAGAAAAGTGCCTATCTCATTTTGTTGTAAAAGCACCTTGTTATTTGATTTTAGGTTTACAAAATTGGTTCAAATTCAAAGAAAAAAACAACAACAACTGTAGCTTTCTTTGACAGTTAGCTTATATTTGAATATGCAACAAAAAACTAAATACATTATTAGAGTACAGACCTCACTCACAGAACATGCTCTGGGAAATGAGAACACTTGTTTCCTAACATTCCACACAATAGGATTTTCTGCATAGGATTGTGCCTCTTTAATGTTCCCTCACATAAAAACAAACACCTGAATGGAAATATGTTTTAAGAAACACAGACTAGCAAAATGAATGGAAATGAACTGATCTGGCATGTTCCTTGCTGTGCTGGTTTTCTACTTGTAGGAAGCTTCAAAACAGGGCAATACTGACAAATGTGATCTGTAACTTGAATTGATTGAATTCATTCTACTACCTTGCTACTGCCTCAGTAAATGTAAAGGTAAAAGGACCCCTGACCATTAGGTCCAGTTGTGACCAACTCTGGGGTTGCGGCGCTCATCTCGCTTTATTGGCCGAGGGAACCGGCATACAGCTTCTGAGTCATGCGATCAGCATGACTAAACCGCTTCTGGCGAACCAGAGTAGTGCACGGAAACGCTGTTTAGCTTCCCACTGGAGCGGTACCTATTTATCTACTTGCACTTTGATGTGCTTTCAAACTGCTAGGTTGGCAGGAGCAGGACCGAGCAACGGGAGCTCACCCCGTCGTGGGGATTCGAACCGCCGACCTTCTGATTAGCAAGCCCTAGGCTCTGTGGTTTAACCCACAACGCCACCCGCGTCCCGCTGCCTCAGTAGAACAGGCATAAGTCCTTTGTTACTGCCTGCTCAAACAACGAAACAAACACCTGTCCATGGTTTCTCTGTTTTCTCTAGAAGCTCCCATTCCATCTCAGTAAAAAACACAACCATTGAAACCCAAATGATATAAAAATATCAATATGGAAGGGGGAAAAAAGAAGAAGAAAAGAGTTTGATCAATCCGAAATCTTACTGGGTCGGAGGGAGAGATAATAAACTGGCTCAGCTATCGTACAAATAACTTTTTATGCTCAGCTGTCAGCACACTGCAGTCCTATTGCCATGAAAGCCCAACTCAGTTTTATTCATGAAGCTGAGTAGCATCTTGTATTCTGCCTGAAAGATTTCCCTTTGATTTCACCCTCCAACTCTCTCCTCAAGGAGGAAAGGCAAATAGTTTCTGTCACTGTATGTGCTTTTGAATTTGGTCACTAGTTTCTGGTGCAAATATACGAATGTTTGGGGCTTGTTTGGGCTGCAGTTGATGTTCAGAAAGATATAGGAATTTGCTGTATTTCAATAGTAATAGTTAGCAGTTCAATAAAATATGGTCTGAAAACAAAAGACCAGCATCCCTATTTTCTTTTTAAGGGTGATGCTTTACATCATTTTAAAACTGTAACTGCATTTGGATAACCAGCATAATCCTAGGATTAGAAAGGTTAACATGAACAGGAAAGCAAATGAACTGGTTGGTGTGAATAACTATTTTGTATGTATTCCACCCCAGTTTCAGTGATGTATACTTTCACAGTTGTGTTACCTCAAACTCTTATATATGCCAAGCTTCTTCTTAATGAACTCCTCACTTCTGTTCTACATTCTTGTCTATTCAGTAATTTACTTTTGGTCTGATGAGCCAAGAACATGCACATGGAGGCATAGAAAGAATTTCAACTCTTGGATCAGAAATAAATATATACTGAGAGAGAGAAATATAGTCCATTATCATCAGGAAATACTGACAGTGACACTTTATTCCTCAATTCAACTAGCCAAAACTCCAGTGACAAGCATAGTAAACAGTTTGTAGTAAACTTTGGTACTGTTCAGGTTAATAATTCCTAACAAGTCTCTCTTCACGAAGGTCCTCTGGAGAGACAGACAGAGAGAGAGAGAGAGAGAGAGAGAGAGAGAGAGAGAGAAAACCAGCTTCAAGAAAGTTTACTGTATTTGATGTACTGTATTTACTTTTTATTATGGTATCACAATACTCAAATATTTTACAGGGTGATTTAGTGACCATATTGTACTGAAATTGTCAATCATCACTGAATAGATGGGATTGGAGCCAGACCTGGTCTTGCTTAGTGTAGACCCACTGAAATCAATAGGGCTGTTGATGTGAATGATTCTACTCCAAGCATGCATAGCAATACAATTCTAAGTGCGGTTAAGATTGCAGCCTGCCTAGATGCAAGCTAATATGATACACTTTTAATTTCCTACTTATTTTTCCATCATTCTACCCCCCCCTTTAATTTGTTGATTTTAGTTTTTTTTTTGCTATAGCAAATTCTGGAAATGAGAAACAGTCCAGTGCACATTGCTCTGTGCAATGTATGCATCATCATTATTTTTTGTAACAATAACTATCATCTGTAAATCCATTTGCTGAATCCATCAGAAATGCATCTGGAATTCAACTTTGTTGATTATTATTTTTTTGCAGAACAAAAAAAAATGTAATTATTTTTGTTTTGTTTTGTAAATATTTTAGTAGTGATGAAACTCTGAGACAGCCTTAGAAGAATATTGCTGAGAAAAGTAACTTCGTCCTGGAAAGAATTAACATTTCCCCCATGCATCCCCCAAACATTCTTTTCCAAGGTAACACTATATAAAAGTCAGATTTGCAATCCTTATCTCAAGGGGCCTTATCTTCTCATGTCCTCTTTAATGTAAGACAAATTTGTTCAAAGACAAATCCAAGTCCTTCAAAACAGACAACAGCTCAATGCAGCTAGAATAAGATGTGGGCAGAGAACAATCAGTATCTGAACAACTGTTTTGGAAAGCAGACTACAAGCACATAACATTTTATAAGTGGATATTTTATGTAGCTTGTCAGAATGACCACAGCCTCCTCTTTGTTCTGTTTCACCAAGGAACATTGTTTATATAGGTAATTTAGAAAGAGATTACTAAGCTGATCCACCTTGTATTTCAGACTGCAACTCAGTTTAAAATATGCCCTTGGAAAATCATGATTGCTTTCCCATTTCTTCTTTCATTATCCAGATAAGTGAACATCTGTACCTTTTGGTTCTCTTATTCAGAAGACTAGCTATTGGTTTTCAAGCAAGTATGGGATGAGTAATAATGAACAAAATGGGTCCAAATGAGCTTCATCTCTATGTCTCATCCCGATTCTATAAAAAATTGTAACCCCAGCTCCCATCCTAACCCCATTTATGTGGCATTAGGCCCCACTGAATTCAATAGGATTAACTCAGGAATAGAAATGGCTAAAATTTTGATGTTAACCTCATTTTCCTCAAGTTAATTGGGAACAATCATATGGCCCTTTGCCAATTACACAAAACGGAGAAACTTCAAGCCAAAATGTAATGATTATTTCTTAAAATCTTAAAGGAGCCCATTCCATGCTTTCCAACGTTATTTATATTTATAATTCATTAGTGATTTCTAAATAGTTATTTACCCAGTGATTCACCCATTATTGTTTTATTGTATTTTTATGAATTTTTAATATGCTTGCTTTTATTGTTGTACACTGCTTTGATATTTGTAAAATATGGCACTTAAAGTATTTTAAATAACATAAAAATAAAAGGAAACAGCTAGGCAAAGAACTGAAGATTAAATAAATACACAATTTTTCGGCTAAAAGCAGAGGCCAACGCTATGAATATTGTAAAGTACTGCTATTATCTTCATCATCTCTCAAAAAATACTCAGTATATCTTTACAAAAATATAATTATACAAAATTTAAAACAAAACATCTACAATTTATACATATAATAGAAAAACACATCCTGTTAATACAATAAGTGTTAGCACAATACATGTACAATAACTAAAGCCTGTTAGAAATCAAATGCCAGTAAGCAGATGGAAGTATTATCCTGGCATCAAAAAGATAGCAATCTTATTGCCAGGTGGGCGTAACATTCCATAAGCAAGGCTCTTCAACCTAAAAGGCCCTCTCTTCCTTGTCACCATTCTCTGAATTTCTGTGAGAGGGATCAGAGTTCCTTCCCAAATAATCCCACTACCTGATTCCACACAAACACGAGTGATGAAAGAAATTTTTTTATTTTAATTCTGAAATTACATTTTCTACATTTCTCAGATTATAACATAGTCCACACTGGGGTTTCTCTACAATGCCTCCAAACACCCACCTTTTCTTTGCAATTTTCCTAATATAACATCTAGCCTGCAAAATGAGTTTTGGGTCCCGATCAAGGTATCTAAGTTGAAGTTTTGACATTTTCATTAGTAACACAATTTATCAGTCACCTTCTTTTACAAAATAATCCCAAGCGATTTACAAAATAACCCAAACATCAAAACAAATATAAGAACCCGAACAAGAAAAAACCCTAAACACAGATCCATAACATTTGTACAACCAAACCCCACTAAAAAATAAGCAACATAATACTATCCAAACTAAGGGCTAAACCCCTGGGTGAAATACTTTCCCCCTGGTACCCAAATATATATTGTGATGGAGGCCTGGGGAGAGCATTCCACAATTGAAGAGCCATCCCGAAAATCTCTCTCCTCCTGTTGCCACATTCTTGTATACCAATAAGGATGCAAACATCTTGTAGTTAACTTTGAAACTTTGTTTTTTTCTCCTGACCTTTTTCATTGCGGAATCACGCATTATCTCCTCCAAGTCAATATCTCTTGTAATGCAACACTCAAAATACCAACTGGCTTAACTAGTTGCTGCCCCCCATGTAATTTCTGATGAGTGCTAATTTGCTTAAACTTCTTTCAGCTTCTGCCAGAGTTATTGGTACTGTATACAAAATCTGAAGGTCTGTGCACACGTCACTGAAGATTGCTTGCAGGTGCTGTTTTTAATATCATTTAGAAGGATAAGTGAGGGGAGTTCTCTCCCAAAGTATACTCGAATATGTTTTTGTAGATAGAATATCAAAAGTCAAAACCTTTATTGCATTAGCAAACTGCCATAGCAAAATAAGACAATACAAAAAAGAAAAAAAGACAAACTAGAGACAAGCAACCCAGCAAAATTCAGGTGTTTTGGCTGGCGTAGTGACATTTAAGTTACCCGAAGACAATAATGCAAAGATATAATAGCCAGCGCCCAAAAACTAGTATGCGGGTATATATAAAGCACAAAATGGCCCCAGAACAGACTCAGCATATTAAGTTAAAAGTAATAAAAAGATTAAAACAGGTCCAGGTCTAGGGCACGCTACCCTGTCAGAGTAGCCCTGAGTTTCAGAGCCTGCACTATGAATATTGCCACCCCACGTGAGATTTGGGGATTTGCGTCCACAAGAAGCGATTTCAAACAGTCTTCCTTAGATGTAATGGTGGACGGAATCAAAAGGAGGAGCTTAGATCTTATTGGCTCATAAATAGGGCAGTAGAAAAAGAAATGTATGAAGTCCTCTACTTCATTCATTGTGCATGGACATAGACGCTGGGTAATAGGGGTCTTAGAATAAATCCCCTGCAGGAAGGCCGTGGGTATAGAATGGAAGCGGGCCATAGTAAACGCTCTTCTCAAGTTGGGCTCCGTCAGGTCTATCAAGTAGTTGGCAAGTGATCTTACCACTTTCACTTTAGGGAGCCACATGGAGAGGCGAGCTGAGGTGGACTGTGCCCGGTCCATGGCCTCGTCTCTTGTAAGAATCCAGGCCCGGATTTTATGTTTGTCCCAAGAGGACAGCGAGTCAAGATTTGGGAGAGAGTAGCGTGCAGTAATAGTCACCATGGCCTTGGACCATTTATTGCTTTGAGAACACGTTAAAAAGGCTTGCCTGGCTAGTAGGGGACCTGGGGCATTGATTAATTTACAATAAAAGCTAATAATTCTAATGTGGGCTCTCGCAACAATGGAGGGGAGGCCCAGTTCTGTTCTTAACTGTGCTGCAACCGAGCCCTTGGGGAGACCCAGTATCTTCCGTGCAAAAGAATTTTGTAGAATCTCCAGCCGTTGTAGTGTTTTTAAATTCCACCCCCAGATTTCAACCCCATACAATAACATCGGGAGGACTTTGCTGATAAATGCTTTTCTGATTGGTGGAACCAGCTGGCCGCCTTTTGCATAGTAGAATTTCTCCAAGGCTTTGATGGTTCTGCGGGCAGCCAGGATGGTTGTATTTAGGTGAGCTGACCAGCTAAGCCCATGCTGAAAAATGATACCCAAATACTTGAATGCTGAACAATGTTCAATAGAATGGCCCTCAAAATTCCAGAGTGACTTCCGAGTTTTCATGCCAAAAGTAAGAATTTTGGTTTTGGCGAAATTAATTTTAAGGGAGTTGGTATCACAATATGTCATGAGCCCTCTGAGCATGTTGTTTAAGCCCAGCTTGGTTAATGACAGTATCACCATGTCGTCCGCATAGAGTAATATGGGGATCTTGAGCTGTTGTAAGGAGGGGGCAGATTGATTTAGGGCCTTCATAGTTGTGACGATGTCATTGATATAGAAATTGAATAGAAAAGGGGCCAAGAGACAGCCCTGTTTGACCCCTTTATTCAGAGGGAAAGAATCAGAAAGAGCTCCCAGAGGGCCGAATTTTACTCTGGCCGATATGTCATTATGAATTTCCATAAGAAGGAGGAGGAGTCTCTTATCTATGCTGGTATGACTAAGCTTCTGCCATAGCCTATCTCTGGGAATGGAGTCAAAGGCGGAGGTCAGGTCCACAAAAGCCGCGTGTAGTTTGCAGTTGAACCTGTTTAGGTATTTATCAATCAGGGTAAGTAGAACAAGACATTGGCCAGATGTGCTGTGACCTTTGCGGAAGCCAGCCTGTTCCGGATGGAATAGCTTTGTTTCTTCT
This sequence comes from Podarcis tiliguerta, assembly GCF_965153285.1. Taxonomy (NCBI): domain Eukaryota; kingdom Metazoa; phylum Chordata; class Lepidosauria; order Squamata; family Lacertidae; genus Podarcis; species Podarcis tiliguerta. Next base: position 65,222,854 of record NC_139538.1, read on the forward strand.
GCCCACTCAATTAATTTCTCTAGCAAGAATCTAGAGTAAACCTTGTATGATATGTCCAACAGGCTGATAGGTCGGTAGTTGCGCGGATCTTGTGGGTCCCCCTTTTTATGTATTGGGATAACTATGCTCTGTTTCCAGTTAGGTGGAATCTTAAGAGTAGCATTAATGGTGGTAAAGAGAGATGCTAAGATAGGGGCCCACCACGACTGGTTCGATAAGAATACCTCAGGTGGTATCATATCCTCCCCCGGGGATTTATCCCCTGATAGCATGCTAATTAGTTGAGTACATCTCTCTGGGGAGACTGGCTCCCAGGTGGGCAAGGCAGATGCTGGAAGGGTGGTGACTACATTTACGTCAGAATCTGCGGTGGAATACAGCTGAGCAAAGTGAGAGTGCCAGCTGGCTGCTGTGATGTTATTAACAATGAATGAGGGGGGTCTTAGACCTGCATTAATTAAATTCCAAAATTTCTTGTCGTCACGGGTTTTAATGGCCACTGACAGAGCCGACCAGCGTTCTTTCGCAAAGAGCAATTTCTTATGTTGGAGCAGCTTCTTATAGTATGAACGAAATTGGGCTAACTCCCTGATTTTGCTCTGAGTGCTGTCTGCTTTCATGTCTGACTGGAGAAATCTAAGCCTACTTCTGCACTGTTTGCATTCTTGGTCGAACCAGGTTTGATTCTTCCAGGATAGGATCGCACGGGAAGGTTTCGTAAGCGAAGGGAGCAAGTAGACTAGAATTTGCTGGAAAATTGAGAAATGATTCACATTCGTTGTTAACAGCTGAGCTTTCAGGGCTAGGATCTCAGGGGAATTTAGGAGGACTTTTATGTCTTGCTCCAGGTAGATGTCCCACTTCTTGCGTCCGGGGGCCAGGGTCGATGAATCCTGGGGGTGTGGTGAGCTGGGAGGCCCCAGCTGTGTGTGGTGAAAGGAGATGGCAATTGGAAGGTGGTCACTTTCGGTTCTGTTGAACACATTGAAACAGTATGCCTCATCATTAAATGCTGAGGAGGACCAGATGTAATCTATAACACTTGCCCCTCTAGATCCTAGAAAAGTATAGTATCCCCCGGACCAGTCTTTGGGTGTGCCGTGCAAGCTGTGCAGCCCGCTGTTTATAGTGAACTCCAGCAGTATGATGCCAGCCCTATTAATGGTCTTGTCCTGTGAATTCCACGTAGGAAACCACTCCTCTTCTATGAATAATTGCGACTTATCGGTGAATAAGCTTATATCTGCTCCGATTCTGGCATTGAAGTCCCCCATTATAAGGATCTCTGACTTTGGAAATTCAGCCCCAGATTTATCTAGAATAAATCTTAAATCCTCCCAAAGCTGATTTGAGTGAGAGGAGGAGTAGGTAGATGGATTGTACAAGTTTACACATATGAATTCCCCAAGCGAGCTGTTAGTGATGTGCAAAGTTTGAATGTAATTACTCTCTAACCAAAAGATAGGAGAGATATTAAGCTGAAGCTCCTGCGAAACAAATGTTACCAGGCCTCCACTAGGGCGCCCATACAAGTGTGTTTTGGTCGCAGGAATCACAAAGGCGTCATAGCCCGGTAGGGATGGGGGGGGTGAAGATTCTAAGCACCAGAATATTTCACAAGGAAAATTGCCCAAAAGACCTGCAGGAAACTTTTAGAAGTGTCTTCCAGCTCCTCAGGCTCTTCTGTTAGATATCTTAGCACAGAAAATGGAATATAAAACAACTCTTTTTGGTTGCTTTGATCTAGAATTTAGGTCATTTCCCCCCTCTTGGTAATGAAGTTGCAGCCTTGGTCGGGTTGGGCCCTCACTCTGGATCTCTCAGCCCTGGTATCATCTGCTGCATGTACAACATACATTGAAAGCACATGGCTTCCCTCCAAAGAATAATGGAAACTGTAGTTTCCCCTACGGTGTTACAATTTCCAGCACCCTTAATTAACTGCAGTTCCCAGGATTCTCTGAGAGGGAGTCATGTGCTTTAAATGTATGTTGTGTATGTAGTCAAAGTGTCATGGTGGATTTGCTGATCTGTTGTTGGGCAGTTGTGTATGTGGCATAGGAACAGCACTCTGCATCTCAAGATGTTTAATTTCCCTCTCCACAGACATCTTTGCATGATGTTCTAAGTGAAAACTGTGGGGCATTCTTACAAATGTACATGGGTTTATGACTGGTGACTTTCATATTTTCAAAGGCTTTCTTCCCTTGGGAAAAGGAAAAGGTAGGTAATAAAATGGGTAAAGAAATAAAAAAGGTCAACAATATTCTCTTTTTCAATTGAATTCACATTTAGTCCGTTTGTAGGCACAACAATCAAGCTCTTCGCTGATAGCAGCAACAGCCAAATTTATGAAAACTGTAAACAGAGATTATAAACCAATAAAAATAATGGATGCAGCAGCTAAATCTAATCATGGATCACAGGGCATCAATAACTACACAGCAGGCATTAAGACCATGAAAATTAATATAATGGTTTTCATTATGAGCAAGTCAACTAAAAAAAATTGGCACATTAATACATTACCTTTTAGCTCCAATATGAGTGGTATTTTTATTTACACACAGAAATATTAATTAATGAATTGAACTTTAATATGAAGAACTGATTTGCTTTCGAATCTAGCTCATTAGTGTGCTACTCTCCTCTTGGGAATTAATTTAACATCTAATGGCATATCTGTTTCTTGGTGCATCATTTCATAATCTTTGATTCTCAGCATTAAACCTGACTGCTGGGAATCTTTTAGCAATGAGGACTGTTTTAACATGGACAATTTCATATGAAGGCTTCTCAGTCCTAGAGATTATGCATGGCTGTCTGCAGAGTGCAGACCATGGAAAAAGATGATTCGTAGAGTGAAAGAAAGGACACCTCTTTGAAAGTAAAATGAGCACCATAAAGCTTTGCTCATGAGAATTTCATCAAAATTTTCTCTTCCCTTTCATAATTTTCAAGTGTCATTTATCTTATTAATTGACGGAAGGTGGTTAAACAAACAAACAAACAAAATCAGGACAAATTTTTCAGCACAACACTAGGTGAACCTATCAAATCATAGAACCATAGAACTGTAAAGTTGGTCATCTAGTCCAATCCCCTGCAATGAGCATGCTCAGCAGCCATGAAATGCCAAATGACTGGAAAGGAAATGGAATCTCATGAAAGAAGAGCATGGCTAGCTACACAGAAACACTCCACATTATTGCTGTGAATATATTAATAGCAAACTTAGCTGCTGAGTTATGACAGCTATGTAGCCGAAGCAGGGTTCCTGATAAACATGGTGGAAGTATTAGCTCTGCAGAAGTAGATTCAGACCCACCCACCCTGGAAGGGCCCCTAAGGGAGCCAGTTGCCCCCCCCCCCAAAAAAATCCAACCCAGTAAGGTCTAAACATGCTCAGGGGCTATGTGTAAAGTATCCTCAAAGGAATGGCTGAAACACTGAACAGGAAGTCTCCAGCCAGCAATAGTGGGCCTCAGATGCTGAATTTAATAGACTACAAAATTATTGTACATATAAAATGTTCATTCTATATTTCTTAACAGCTGCTATGATAATTATCACATTAATATGGAACTAGACAACATCCCCCATTCTCCCAATTACTTGAGTAAACACTTCCATATTATTGCTAAATCCTAAAATGGTGTGGAACATTTGGCCCTATTCAAAATCTCTTATTTTTTCCATTTCATATTTTTTTTTATTTTCTGTATTCATTTTTTTATCTTTAAAACTTATTTGATATATAGCTATTTTGCGACATTTTGTTGTTTTAAATTTAAGAATCCTTGTTATCTCTTTATAAATCAGTTAAAATGAAATAGAAAAAGAGAAAGTTATGCCGGAATGATTGCCTTTCCTTTAGAGTTTTCTGAGCGTTCTTTGTGTTTTTAGAATTTTCTTTTTCTTTGGAGTGGCGGAACCATCACAGAAACCACAAATCTGAGTTTCCCTTTGGTGTCTGCAACTGCAATCTCTTTGATCTGACTAGTATATTTTAACACACAATATATTTCATGCCAGACAGAAATAACATTCTCCACTTACTTGTTCATGTATAATGCACGGCATGGACAGAAATGTGTGGCTGCACAGCTGCTTATCTATTCTCAGTGACTGCCACGCACAAACAACAAGGGTCAGCCCAAGACATTTTGCTGCCTGAGGCAAAAACAAGATGCTGCCCTTCCTCGTTGCATGTGCAGAAGCTGACCGGACTGCCAGTTAAATCCTCCACCATACATTCACCATACCTAAGGACAACATAGTAGTGCTGCAGTGCCTTGTCATTCAAGTAGCACTGACAGCAACCCACAGCATCTACCACCTGAGGAGATTACCTCACAGTAAAGCTGACCCTGTGAGCAACATTGCGTGCTACAAATGCATGTAATAAAACCTCAAGTGATACCAGGCCTCTGTTTACAAGTCTGCGACACTGGTAGAAGTAAGACCATCTGTGGAAGGAGTTTTCAGAGGAAAATGACTAGCAGAGAAAGGATTAAATTCTCAAGTTTCCGCGTATAACCCTTCTGTTACAAATACCACACACACACAGTGAGGCTTTGCAATGTGTGAGAGAAAGAAAGAAACCAGAAGGTTGTGATGGGGAGAGGGGGACCTTTTGTCAGGTTCCCAGCTTGACAACACAGTAAGCGTAGATAATTAAAAAGGAGGATTTATTGCAAAAACAGATAGCTCAGGACGGCCCTAACAAGGCCTCCGGCACCAATACTCAAGCTAACCCTTCTGAAGAGTTCTTCTGGCGTCACCGCAGATATGGAACTTACGACCCTGTCTCTTGTTTTGCTTCCGATCTAACAACGCCCCCATTTGCCAACTCCGCGGTCTTATTGAATCATCTCCAACCTCTTCCGGGTCTGAGAGGGGTTTGTTCACGCCTGATTGTGTTTCTGGAGAGCTTTGGCTGTGTCCCAGCCCGCTCTCAGCTACTGCCTTATCATCAGGATCATCAAGGTCAGGAAGAGCCAAAGTCTGCAGCTGCTGGCTCTCTCCTGCCTGACTAACATCAAAGCCTCCCTGTTCTTGGCTGCTTTCTGCAGTTGGCTGCAAACCTTCGCTTTGAGCTGGCTCATTCCTGACACCTTTATACAGAGCCTTTAAAAAGGGTAAAGGGCCCCTGACAGTTAAATCCAGTTGCAAACGACTCTGGAGTTGTGATGCTCATCTCGTTCTATAGGCCAAGGAAGCCTTATCTACTTGCGCTTTGATGTGCTTTTGAACTGCTAGGTTGGCAGGAGCTGGGACCGAGCAATGGGAGCTCACCCCGTCGTGGGGATTCAAACCACCAACCTTCCGATCGGCAAGCCCTAGGCTCAATGGTTTAGACCACAGTGCCACCCGTGTCCCTTTATACAGAGCCTATATGTATACAAATCAGGTGTGCCACCAAGATCCCACTCCTCCTCCACATATGCACTGATGCCTTGGGGAGTGCATTGCTTCCCTCAGGAGAGACAGGGGCAACCAGAAATGAACCTAGAAAGAGGCAGTTAAATGTGTTTAGGCTTCATTTGAGGTAAGGATGAGGACTTAGGGTTTAAGCCAAAAAACCTTGATGAGAGTTACTTGATGAGGTTACTAGAAAGGGGTTTGCTAGAAGGGTGATGTGGCACCACATAGATGTTCTTCTACTAAAAGGAAGAAAAGATGCCGCTCTAAGACAGAGACCTTCATGGGATTCAGAGTCACAGAACTGGAGGGTAAAGGTTAGGGACAGAGGTACATTATGATGACAGCAGGATGAGATAGGGAAGGACAGCTATGGTCACTTGGCTCCCTTCCAATTCTACATTTGTGTAAGAATGGAAATTCCTTCATTTGTGCAGGGATTGAAGATGGGCCATTCTATCAATTTTAGTTTCTGTTTTTCTCATTTCTCCCCCAATCTTAATTTGAGTTTCTCCACAATTCCACATCAGTTTGTGATTTAAATAATAATGAAAAAGTTCGCATGAAAATTCATCAGTGGTTAGTGCAAATTTCTCCTAAAACACACATCTGTAATATCTATTTTGCAAATAATGGATTTTCATGTTATTTGCATTAATATATCCTTTTATATGCACATTTTACCATAGTATATTAATTTTTGTACATAATGTGGAGGGCCACATTACAAAATTCAGAGAAGTGTGGATTTCCAAGGATGGCTTCATTTCAATTTGCACATTTTTTGGAGAGAGTGAGTGAGTATTAAGTAGGTTTGCCTTTAAATGTGAACTGAAATTGATTTTCTCCTCTATCCCTAGTAGGAATTTGTGGATGGGTTTGGTAGCCAAGTTCTAGACAGAACTGAGATTACTGAGAGGAGGAAAAGAAGTCAAAAGGTTATAGCAGTTAAGACAGAGATCTCTAGAGCAAGATCCTGAGTAAAAAGTTGATGGGATGGAGAAAGGGGGACAGCTTTGGTGACTGGGGAGCAAAGAAGAGGAAAGCATGAAAGATTAAAGCCGAGGATTCCTGTCTGTTCAACAGGATGGAAGGTAATGTTATATTGTGAGTGAAATTAAGAAGAGGAATACTTGGGAGAATAAATCAGTTCACAATTGAGAATACTGAGTTTGACATATCTTGAGGGGTGGAGGGAAGTAAAATAATTGGAACGAAAGAGTAAGCTATTGTCTGCCTGGTAGATAATTTCTTCTGTTTCTTCAGGTCTTTTGTATAAATACATATCCGGTGCATGTGGTGATACAAAGCAGGAAAAATTATTAGGAGTTAAAGAGGATATGATGAAAGATAGTGGGCACCTTTCTTATTTTAAAATATAAGAGAAACCATCAGAGGCACTAATTACAGCAGGAGGAAACAGTTGTATTATCTGGATATTTCAAAGAAGTGTAAAAGGAGATATGGAGTTAATAAAGCAAACTGATGAACTATTGAAGAACAGAGCCCTTATTTTAGAAGATATAATATTGGAAAGAAAAAGCGCATATTAAATGGTTACTGGCACCCCTTTGCCTACTTTCCATTCAAGTTGTAGACACCAAAGGCAGCTGTGCCAGTTACCCAACATTCCTAATCAAATCAAAGGGTTGTTCTTTTTAGCCAACAGACAGTTCACTTCTTCATCATAACTAAAAGAACTCAAGGATGCCTGCCAAAAGCTAGAGTCTTATGTTAGTTACAGCTAACGACTAGCAGGTGGTTTTGTGTGTAGAGGGAGCAAAAGATTGATAAAAGGAAACAATTTATTTAGAGTTTGTAAATTCTTCTATTTTTTGTATCAAGGCTATTAAAGGAAAATCAAGTTAACCTCTGGTAGTGCAAACAGCAAAACATTTTATATTCTGAATTATTATAGGGCTTTTTGAAGTTATAACAAAGGATTTGCAATACACACAAGCAATGCAAAATTACATCTGGCTATTCAGCATAAGATATATATACAGATATACAAGCTTGACACACTGTGTACCCAAGGATGGCCAGCTAATTCTTGTGGCTGGGTGGTGTGGTGATAGTTATAGGGTTGGGAAATATTGTGGGCGAGTATGTATGGGGAGTATGTATACTACATTTATTTAGCAAGTATCTGGCATCTGGCATCCAGTTTCACAGATTGCACCAGTTTTGAAACAGCAGTACCGCTGCCAATTATACATTGCTGGAACACAGTCATATTGGTATCAAGGGAATTCTACTTCTTCCTTGTGCACTGCTTGTTGCTGTTATTTATTTATTTTCATTTGTGAATTGCTTCCCATAAAGCATCCCAAAACTATTTACAATATAATAGCATATATACAATGATTGCAATTTTTAATATGTAACAGTTTTCTCTTAATTGGGTCAATAGTATAATCCAACTAAAAATTAAGTAAAGTCTGACATTGTCATAAACACTGGCAGATGTCCACCAAATGGTGGGAATATGTATGCTACAGTGATTATAAAGAGGGGCCATTGATTAATGGATGAGTTAGTCCTTCTAGCTTCCTTTTCCAGATGGCACCCTCCTTCTTTCACTTGGCCACTTCTCCTCCCTTACCTCAGCCCTGTGTCCCCATCTTTTCATTCCACATGTTCAGCTACATCCCATTACCATGGACATCTTAGGAAGATGTCAACCAAATGCTGGGACTATGTAGTGGAATATGTCCAACAGGAAGAGATGCCGGTGATGGTGTGGATTAATGCCAGCCAAAATTTTCCCCCTACCATTCTTTCCCTTTGCATACACTCTATCGTCATTCTTTTTGGGGGCAGAATCTCTGTATTTTAAGCTTCCGGTCAGTCAGAACTGTAAGTGCTGCTAATCCTTCCGCTGCCCTTCTCAATTAGTATATAAAGCTAGGAACCTCTCAGCATACAGACAGGTGAATGGACAGAGGAGCTGATTGGTTAGTTGCTCTACTTGCTGCTGCTGTCTCAATATCTTTTAGGTAGTCATTTTCTTACTGTTGTTTCCAAGGGCAGTTGGCAATTTGATGTCTCTCTTTCAGATGAAAGGACATAGGTTCCCCAGAAAGAATCAATTATCTTCCCATCCCTCATAGTTTCCTGACAATTGCTCTTCTATAAAGTCAGACATCTGGAACCTTACTACAGAAAACCATCGTATAAATCTACTTTGCACACTCATCTACTTTGAGCAAAACAAAGGTATTCTAAATGATGTCTAATGTATGATCTAGGAAAAAAGTTTGTAAAGATAGAGAATTAATTTCCCTAGTACATGACCAAACTTCAGAAGTATGTATATAAAAACACCTGTTTCAAAAAGTGATATATTTATAAATCTGTAAAGGGATATATCTCAATGTATTACATTTCATTTGGCCTACTTTGACTGACTAGCACACAGTAAAGTTGAAATATCACGCTACCTCCTCCTTCCCAAAAGTATCACAATTCTGAAATATCTCTGACATAAACAATAAGTCTGGTAGCACACCTGCAGAAAAGGCATTTATTTGTGCTGAGGACTATTTATATTCTCATATTCTTACTGCTACCATCAATTATCATATAAATAGTTGAAGTCTTTACTGACTTATTTATGAATAATGCATTTGTGTCTATTGCCTTCAAGAGAAAGTAAGGAAGATGCTTTGAAGCTCATAAATGTTTTCTAATGCAAAACAAGAAGTAGCTTGTATGAGTTTACAGATAAGATGTTCAGGTTGTTTGGATTCTGTTCCAATATTTTTAAAGGCATGCTTGAAAGCTGCTCCAGTGTTATGCCATTCAACCCCTAAACCATAATGGGACAAAGTTTTTCATTTTTTTTGACTAGATACTTGAGGGCTTGGCAGAATTGTATGAGTAATCTTATCTATCTGAGCTGCTAGTTCACTAGATCACAAGTATCACCCTACTACTTAACTTAGCTTTAAATCCTCTCCACTCCCCTAATGTTTGTGGTAAGAAAATGATGCTTTAAGAGAACCTTGCAAATTCAGCCTTCATCCAGTTGAGACATTGCTCCTGAGACTTAAGTTGTGATCATTGAAGCTAGAACATTTTTGATGAATATCAAATAGCCAGTTAGCAATCATTCCAATTAGGTATCCCATTCCATCTCATTCCTATTAGGCTTCCTTGCTCCCAGACTTGCAGTCCAAGTTAAGGTTACCATATTTTTTTCAATGAATCCGGGGGCACTTTTCAACTTCAATGGATTTTGTATGGGGACTGATTTGTAAATCCGGGGACTGTCCCCGGGAAACGGGGACATCTGGTAACCTTAGTCCAAGTGATTGAATGAATTAATAAACAACAAGCACAGCAAAGTGATTTACAACAAGGTACTGCAAAAGGCGGGACACGGGTGGCGCTGTGGGTAAAAGCCTCAGCGCCTAGGGCTTGCCAATCAAAAGGTCGGCGGTTCGAATCCCCGCGGCGGGGTGCGCTCCCGTTGCTTGGTCCCAGCGCCTGCCAACCTAGCAGTTCGAAAGCACTCCCGGGTGCAAGTAGATAAATAGGGACCGCTTACTAGCGGGAAGGTAAACGGCGTTTCCGTGTGCGGCTCTGGCTCGCCAGAGCAGCGATGTCACGCTGGCCACGTGACCTGGAAGTGTCTCCGGACAGCGCTGGCCCCTGGCCTCTTAAGTGAGATGGGCGCACAACCCTAGAGTCTGTCAAGACTGGCCCGTACGGGCAGGAGTACCTTTACCTTTACTGCAAAAGGCACATGGTTGTCTTATGTTAGTTAACATGAATTAACACTGATTTGCTTTTGCAGCCTCAGGTAGAATGGCTGGTACTGCCCTCCTGGCTCCCCTGCAATATGGTAGCAATCAGGGAATCACAAACTCTTCAGGTGCCTCAGGTAGAACATTAAGAAGAGCCCCTGGCACCTGCTCACAGTATGGAAAGTACATTAATTTCTGAACCAATATTTTATCCTCTGTGACAGTGTAAGATCAGGAAACGCAGTTTGGCCATTTGCTATCACCTTGCTTTGGGGGTTTCATTCCATAGAGAGCCTGCAACATATGGAAACCTTATGCTGTAACATCAGCTATTTAAATGTACATGCTTGAACCTGCTTTTACATCCCAATTTGTACTTAGACCTTAAGTCACAGTTCCCCAGTTTGGATGTAAGGTACCTTAATTAATTAATTTTTTTAAGGGGAGGAGTAAAGGGGGGAATTAGAAACACGTAATTAATTTCCCATACTGTATGTTGAATACACTGTAGGAAGACTTAACAGTTGTAGGGAAGTAGGATAAATTGTTCACATGATTATGGCAACTGATTGAAATTTAAGGCTGTCATACGTCTGGATTTTCCCAGACATTACCAGAGTTCCAAAGGCGGGAAGAACTCAACAACTTTCGGGTTGTCCTGGTTTTTACTTTTCGAAATATGGCAACCCAATGAAATTAAACCAATGAAACCATTTTAGCAGTTTGTCCATTTTTTCTTGCTTATATATTTTTGCTCAAGTAACTTAAGCGAGAAAAGCATTTGCCAAGTTTATTTTATCTTATAGAAAAAGAGTTGACATAAATGCCACTTTAAAGTAGCTGAAGAGACTGCATTTCGAAATGTTTATCTGATTGTTTCAGGGTGAAGATAAACATACTGTCAGGGGTTCAGGAGCAGAGTCACAGGAGAGGGACGAAACGGAGAGCGAGGGGGAGGAGTCCGAAGGAAATGTCAGCTATGACAGCAGTCCGAGGTCTCTGAGTCTCTCCAGTGACTCGGAGGATTCACAGAAAGGGGCCCCCATAGTCAGGGCAAGGGGAGTGCCCAGGGCGACACCTCGGGAAGAAGGGGCCAGAGGGGACTCAGAGAGTAGCAGCTGGAAATCTGGACCAGCGTCCCCCCCAGAGTGCAGTAGGGGGGAGGAGTCCAAGGCATCGGGATCAGGGGGCGCGCGGGCAGAGGGAGAACGTGAGGCAGGAGTGACCACACCCTCGTCAGGGAGCGAGGAAACGGTCATCAGGAAAGTTAAACACGCGCGCGCGCCAAGTTCAAATGTACAGGAGGGCGGCAAGGTGGGCAGCCCGGGTAAGGAGCCAGGTCCTAAAGCCCGCCGAAGAGAGGGGGAGGAGTCAGAGGGGTCAACGTCTGCGTCAGAAGAGTCCAGGAGGGAAGAGACCCCGGGGGGTAGTAAGACCCAGAGGAAGAGAGAGAGAAGGAAGAGGTGGAGTAAGATTAGAGTCTTAAACTGGTGCACAGGGGGCGGAGACTCAGACAGAGCTTCGCCGGTCTAGAGTCCAGACGTAGAGCTGGGACGCTGAGGCTTGGAAATGGAGACTATTCTTCAATAAAGACTTTGATACTGTACTACCAGCTAGCGTTGGTCCTTGGTGAGCTGGGACCAGGAGCCAGCTCTGACACATACTATTTTAAGTTGATAGTTATGCTATGACTCGCCAAAGAAATTTACATTTTTCCCTCTAGAGTTGGACTGGGGAATTTTTTTCAACCTGATGGGTAGTCTTCTGGGGTTAGCATTCCAGTAGTGAATGGGGCAGAGACAAAAGTGGTGAGAATAGTGTATGTGACTTTTTCCTTTGTACACTTATTCCAGTTATGTGGAAGTCAGTGGTTTCCACGCACACTTCACCATTCAGAAGACAGGAAGCATTATCATGTTTTGGCCAGGCTAAAGCACTCAGCCGGGCCAGTGAAGGGTGTGGTGGGAGCTGGTGGGATGGCTGAAGGAAAGTCCTGAGGCCCAAATAGATAGGTCTGAATGACTATATTCACCGCTCCCAGCCTGAGGCTTTCCACTTTCCTCCAGAGCTTCTGTGGAGACGTAAGGTAGTTCAGCATCAGTGGCGTAGCATGGGGGGTGCAGGGGGGGCCGGCCGCACCCGGCGCAACATCGGGGGGGGGGGCGCTCGCACTCGCAGCTCTCTGCCCCCTGCTAAAATCCACGGGTTAGGGGGCGCAAATTACTTGCCTTGCCCCGGGTGCTGACAACCCACGCTACGCCACTGTTCAGCATGAATGTGGGGAAGGGGGATGGGGACCGAAGGAAACACAGGGTTGTAGTCAGCTAACTGTTACTCAAACCACTGGGGCAGGGGGAAATAGTCAGGACTAACTAAGGCCCATTTATTTCAATGTGTCTGTTCTGAGTTAAAGCTGGGTGAATACAGCTAATGCTTGTGATATCTGCAATGCACCTTCCTATCCTCATAATCAGTTCATGACTTTTAATAAAAAAAATGGGATTTTAAAGGGGAAAGGAAGGTGATCCCAAACTTTGCTCTCCAGCTGCAAATGTTGACTACAGACCACACAATTTCTGTTTCTCTGTTTCCTGATTCTGTTTCCTGAGCATTTAGATAATTATTAATCCTACCCTTTGCAGCACCAAGGTACATTTCTGAGACAGTTCAGAAGCACCATTCATTTCCAGGAATGCATATTACGTGACATTAGACCTTTCTTCTTTAATGTGCCTTCTTTGTATTGCTACTCTGTTGAAACTTAGGGCCCCTGTTTTAAGTATTTATTTGCTTCAGTAGGAGTGTTGGTGGTGGCTGGCAGTGACCCCTGGCTAGCATTGGAGCTTCCCAGCCACCACCACCCATTCTAGAAGACAGGAGTGCCTGGCATGCTCTGGTCCATGGGGTCACGAAGTGTCGGACACGACTAAATGACTAAACAACAACAACAAAAGAACAAGTACTTCAATAAGGCTTAAGCTGCCCATATCCAATTATCTCCCTGCTGTAGACAAGCTGGGTGGGGGGGAATTAGGCTGATGGCTACTAGCCCTGCCTCCATGTTCTCTGCATTTATCAAAATTTCTGCACAGAGTTGGTGTGGGGGCACTCCAAATGTGTAGACTCTAAATATAAAATATGAACCTCACCCATCAGTATCTGTAACAAAGCATATGAAAAAAATTCCATTAGAATAAATGGGACTATCACATAATAACGATGGATGCAGTCTCAAGTGGCACACTGCAGGTATGTGTACTTCACCTGGAGTTTGTTTCTGAGACATATCCAGCACTTTTAAAACAGCATTCTATCTCATTAGGGAAGCAGACTATGATTCATTCAGATAAGAAACGCAAGTACATTTCAGCATTTATTTTACACCCAAAGTATTTGCAAATGTCTATTTTCTTTTGCATCTTAAACGAAACATGGAGACCTTTTTTTAATATAAAAAAACAGCATTACAAACCTACACAGCCCTTCTTATGTGCCAGTAACTGACAACACACTGGCATGATCCTTAAGCAAAAAGAGATAATTGCAATAAATGACTGCTTTTTGGCAGCAATAAGGAAAGAAAAAATCAACTACACTCTGGGTGAAAGGAACACCATTCAGACAGAAATATCTTCATTAACATTTAGTATATTTGCATTCACCAGATGGAAAATGCTTATGGCAAATACCTTTACTAAAGCATTAATGAATATGAGAGATGAAATCATAAATTTGACTTGAAGCAAGCAGCAGCAAATTATATTTTACTTTGGTTAGCAAACACAATGGTGCTTATTTAATAACAGATGCACTCTTGTTGCTTTTTGTGCCAACTCTCATTTTGTAGTACAATATGCTTAAAAAAAAGTGTACGGATATATGTGTGTGTGAGAGAGAGCTGTGGCTTTCTGGTGCAGCTGTTGTCAGTCAAGGCAAAGCTACCTGTGCAATTTCATTTCCTTCTCGTCTAGCCTTTCATGACTTTCGTGGACAAGTGCACAAGAAGATAGAGACAGGAAGAAAGAACGGTGTATTGTTAAAAGCCATGCCGCCAGAGGCTTCAGCAATAGTTCACACCACACAGAAGCATCAAACAGCACTGGATCTCAAACTCCTTGGGGCAAAATGAGATTAAACTTCCAGCTCTTTTAGCTATTAGGGACTCCATAGCCTGGCCAGGCAATCTGAAGGCAAATAATTGGCTTTCAAAGTTTGGTACAAATGAACACACTGCATCATGTTGTATCACTTCCAGGATGCCACCACAAGGAGTGAGTTAATCGTAAATATTAGCATACACATAGACCCACAACTTACTAAGCATCACAATAAATCTTTCAGTAGTCCCCACTCCTCACTACTCATATTGCTACAAGGTAATGGAGTTCAGAATGTTGTTTAAAAGGCAGTGGCGTATGCTGCTTGTTTCACCACCCTTCAGAGGAAAGTTGGTGGAAAAGGCCACTTCAGTTAATTTGCAAGGGTGGGGAAATTTGAACACTTGTTTCAGGAAGAAGTAGGCTTCATACCTTCTTCTTCTTAAAAAATAAAATAAAATAAATTCCAGGTGTGGGAAATGATGGTAATTATCATCATTATCATCATCCTCTCCCTCCAGACCATAGGATATATAGCAGGCTTCTTCAACCTCGGCCCTCCAAATGTTTTGAGACTACAATTCCCATCATCCCTGACCGCTGGTCCTGCTAGCTAGGGATCATGGGAGTTGTAGGCCAAAAACATCTGGAGGGCCAAGGTTGAGGAAGCCTGATATATAGACTTGGAGTTAGGAGGTAGTGCTAGATAGATCAGGGATGGAGCCTTGTGAGAACTGACTATGCAGAGATATGCCTTGGCCAGTCAAGTAAAGACACACCTGTCTATAGTATGGAATCTGATGGTTGTGGTGGTGGGACAACAGAGCAAATGGCAAAACCTCTCAAGGTATTCACAAAATAGCTTTTCAATTGATTCTGGCCCCTTACCCCTGAGATTTTTTAGTTTTTACCCTGGATTCTCTAAGGGAGAGATAAATTTCTGGTCAAAACTGACCCCTGGAAACTTACTGGATGCGCCAGAAAAATAATTTATATTGGAGAAAGATATTAATTATTTGAACCAGAAAAAACAACAATATTTTTGCAGTGAAAAGTTGATGTGAATTGTTATCACCAACTTTTAAAATAGTGCTCACTGAAGACTGAAAAATAAAACGAACTGCATGAGGCTGTATTCAGCTAACCTGGTGCACTAGTGGAAAGTCCCTCTACTCCCCCTGTGTCTCCTCCACATCTACTCTGGAAGGTTCAGGGAACTCCCACAACAGCATTTGAAGGAAGAGGGGAACAATCATATTTGCATGACATAGATTTCCACCCATTATTAGCATCTGATGCGTACTCACCATTCCGACTCTCTTCATCAATTGGAACTATTGTTGCTGGAGGACCTGCCCTGGCCAACTTGCAGTCTACAAATATGAAAATAAAAAGTTACATCAAATCGCAGAGTATGATGATGGTGGAAAAATCTTTGTCATAAATCTGCAATAGGAACGACCAGTTTCCAAAGTACTTACCCAGATTTTGCCTAGCTCTTAATTAAGTGAACTCCTCGTAACATAATGGTTTTTCTTAGCAAGGTTTTAGCATAGGCTCTTGTACCTGACTTTAACAGCTTTCAGACGAGGACTGGGTTTACATGTAACACTATGCAATGGTTAACATAAACCAAGATTTGCAAAACAACAATGGATTGTGGTTTTTAGTGGTTTGTTCAAGGTTAAGGTGCTGGGCTGGGTTCAGATGACCAAATTAATCCATGGAGTCATTGCATAAGCAGAACAACAGAATTTCCCCTCTCTCTCCTGTCCCCATGTCCCCCCCCCAAAAAACCCCCCCAAATCTGCTCCAGAGGCTGCAAGGAACCCCAGAGTAGATATGGGGGGGGGGGTTTCCAGGGGAGAGGGAGTAGAAGTTCTGTTGCACAAGAATAAGTTGTTCCACTCAAATAATGACTTTGTTGCATACAATCCATAGTTTATAAACCATGGCTTCACCTTACATGCAAACTAGGCCATCATCTGTATTGTTTTACTAGGATGCTAGCATCTACTTGCTAAAAAATTATGTCATGTACACAAACACCAAGTCTTTGTCACATCACAAAACAGTACCTTTCACTTGCTACTTTTAAAATTGTGTGTTGTGCTAAACAGAAGTCCTTGTGCTAAACAGAAATCAGGACAGTGATAATGTGATGGTAATTTAACCCAAAAGAATAACACAAAAGAATGATTAAAAGGAATAAATCATAATTAAAGCTTCACAACAGAAACAAACATAATTGAAATTTAATTGCAACACAAGTCTCTAATTAGAGTGACTGAACAGAATTTCAATAAAGTTCTAAACAGAGTAAAAACAGACAAGCAATTTTCAGGAAGTTACTGTTTGCTATCTTACCCTCATATTGCCAGTCTGGAAGGAAGTTAAGAGTCATCAGTGGAAGCAGAGCAGAATAATGAAAGAAAATAAGTAAGATTTTGCTGTGGTTTGTAGAGAAAGTTTTAAAGACACATAAATCAGTACAAGAGGTTTGAGGAAATATATGTATATTATTCACCGCAGTGTAGCAGAGAAGTTGTTGTTAAGAGCCCAGGACAATCTTAACAAACACGGTAATTGCAGTGTGTAATATTTCATACAGAAACCATCCACAGCCTACAACAGATGAAATAATCATTCATTCTGATTCAGCAGCTTCTTGCATTCATGCAAAGCCTTCTCCATTCAACTCTGTGGACAGGCAACTGCGGTAGAGTTTCCCTCCCAACTGAAGTGAATAGTATTTGCTGAGCTCGAGGATCTGTGTGAGAGAATCTGCAAACCTCTACACTGAAGAGGGCAAGAGGTAACCTGATATTCATAAAAGAACAAGTAAAAGTGTTGGATGTTTTCAGAGCAATGGGCAGCAGAAGGAAAATCTAATTTGTTCTTTTAAAGAGAGGGGATGGGTGACCATCTCATGATCTGTATGATTCAGCTGAGATTCCTGCATTGTAAGGGACTGGAGTAGAGGGCCCCCAGGGACCCTTACAACTTTAAAGAATCATAGAATTGTAAGGAAGTGAAGATATATAGTTATTGTAAATGTATACCCCACATTTTTCCCTGACGGGGTTCAGCACAGCTTACAGATAAAATAAGAACAGCTATAAAGATAGGGGGAATCATTAAAAAACAATTAAACATTAACAGAATTAAAACTATGCAAGCATTAACCAAGTTAATGAAGAATATGAAACTTCACACCATCTATTAAGGTTTATCCAGACTTTAATATCTGAACTCTACATTATTTCGAAACTGACAAAATGGAAATGCCCGTTTAATTTCCATTTGACGAAAGGATAAAATAATACTACAAGTGACAGGAGGAAGTCAGTCCATCTTGACACTGCTTGGTCAAATCCCTATTGACCCAGTCAGTGCAACCCATCCCAACCTGGTGCCCATCAGCTGTTTAAACAACAAATCCCATCAAACACAGCCAGCTTTGACCATACTGGCTTGAGCCCAAGGGAGTTGTAGTCAGAAGCATCCAGAGGGCAACAGGTTGGACAAGATTAGCTTAGTGAAAGGCAGGACTAGCAGACTCTTCAAAGTCACAGGAAGAAGGAAACAGAAAAGCCCTATTCCATGAATATGTCTGCTAATTTCCTTACACACCAAACCCATTTTTCTAACTACATAGTTTGCAGAAGTAAAATTCACTTCTATTCAAATTTTCCATCATAGATTGAGTATTAGGGATTTCCTTCAGTCAGTCCATGTTATAAAGCAACCAACCCGATTTGCCCTTCCAAGGTTAATATAACATTCTTTGATTTCCACACACCTTTGAATATACAGTAATCGGCTTAAGAAGACAAGCAAATCAAACCAAAATGTACATATTTTAGTTTCAAATGCATACAGAAATGTTTATTTTGGTGAAAAAATATAATCAGGATTGCAGGTCTTCATCAGTTACTGCAGAATGACGTGGAAATGGGAATGAATGGACTTATGAATCAATTTATGCAAAAGTTACGCCAAATGAAAATAGTTGTCCCTGCCTGCTAATATTACAAATCCCAGATATCCAGGTTAAACTATAGTTCTCTTTTACAATTGCCATATTTTTTGCACCATAGGGCGCACCTGACCATAGGGCGCACCTAGTTTTCAGAGGGGGAAAATTAAGGAAAAAAATATGACCCCCCCCCCCAGCTCTGGGAGCAGCGGACAGGCTACAGACAGCCTGTGCGATTCTCCCAGACCTTCTTCCTGCATTTGCGGGAGGTGGGGGAATTCCCCCACCTCCCGCAGAAGCCCTGCACTCTTTAAAGGGGCTGCGCGGCTTCTGCTGGCTTTTCTAGGAGGTGGGGGAATTCCCCCACCTCACGCAAAACTGGCAGAAGCCGCACGCACTTTAAAAGGGCTGCATGGCTTCTCCTGGCTTTCCTGGGAGATGGGGGAATTCCCTCACCTTTCGCAAAAGCCCGCAGAAGCCACACAACCCCTTTAAAGAGATCGTGGCTTCTCCTGGCCAGTCAGTCCCTTCTCCCTCCTGTGGGAAAGCCCGCAAGAGCGCACGGAGCTTGTGTGCGGCTCTTGCGGGCTTTTCCCGCCTGCCTCCCCCCCCTGCATTCGCTCGATAGGACGCACACACATTTTCCCTTGCTTTTTAGGAGGGAAAAATTGTGTCCTATGGTGCGAAAAATACGGTACATGTCACTAGGGGCATGTTTACACTGAGACCAACATACAGAAGGATTCTGCACAAACATTAGATTTTAACTATCTCCGGCATTAAATCTTTGTTACTAATGAGATTCTTTGCTCAAGCTGGAAACCTTGGACAAGAAGGCGGTAAAAGGAGTGCAAGAAGGGAGTCACAAAACAATGATGAGAGAATACTGAATTTACATCAGCTTGCAAATATTGCCAGGCAGAAAAAAAAATCAATATAGATGACAAATTGCAGATGACATGCATCTTCTTAATTAAAATGCACATCATACATGAACAGTAGCAATCCTCAAGAAGCATTTCTATCTTTCTATCTGTGATGCTGCTTAAAATACTGAGACAATTCAGCTCATGCCTTGCACTTATGCTGCTTGCATATCACAGCTTTTATTTTCATACCTTGGAGAATTCAAGGATATCTATTTACAAAGCAGTTTTTGATATATATTTGTTGCTACATCCTTTAGTTCAACAAGATGCACTCCGTGTTCAAGAACTGGGCTTTTTAAAAATTAGATTTTTTCAAGTCAGTGAACACTGGACATATATACTGATATAGTATCTCTTTCTCACGCACGCTTTCTCTGCTTGTGCTGAAAAGAGTGTCAGGAATAATAATAAAAAACCACACACATTTTGAAAGCACAGCTACCACCTTAGTCTTGTGTTGCCTCTATGTGAAAAAAAGATGCATATTTTCTTCCCACTCTATAATTTCATTTCCTGTTTAAGAAATAAAAACAAAGATGAATAAATGCTATTTTAATTTTTTTCTATCTCATCACCAAGGACCTCAAAGTGAAGTGCATGTTTTAACTTCACTTTCACCATCTGAGAAAGAGTAATATGACCATCCCTGCCTGTGTGACCAAGTAAGAATTACAACCTGAGGTTTCCATATCTAAACCCAATACCTGTTCAGTGACACCAGCCTAGATCTTCCTCACAACGTGTTGATGTTGAATTTTCTAGAACGAAGGATCATGATGCAAAAAAACCAAACAAACAAAACCAAAAACCACAACCCTACAAGTGAATAATAGGAAAGACTGTGCAGTCACAGGGGCCAGACTGGTAGTGGTAGAAGAACCACAGTCTGCAGTAGGCAGCTGTAGCCACCAATCATGTAAACTTCCTGCAATAATGCTCTGGTGCAGCATTCTTGCAGAGCATTGGGGAGGGGTACTTAAAGTGGTGGCCCTACAGAAAGTAATAATAAAAAAAATGAGCTGGGATATATGTATGGGCCAAATCCACAACAGGCATCAGCACCAGTGGGCCTTGATAACAACTTGAGGTTTCTGAGGACTAACGTTGGACGTGCCCTAGATGTCTCCTTCTGCTTACTATATTTATTTCATTGTAATCTCCAAGGCATGCCTATTGCATTTCTGAAACTAAAGAAAATTTAAGCAAAGGCAGTTCTGTTAGTTTCTAATTAATTTATATGAGAAACAAATGAAAATAGATAAATGAATGGGAGAAGTGAATGAAAACTATCTCTCCCCCCCCCCCCCATTTGTTACCATTATTTCCGTTCCATTCTCCTAGGAGATCTTATTGAAAGTGACAAGAGGCACCGAACTGTATAGTTTTAAAAAGAGACACATTCCTAGAACAGTATATATGTGTGTTCAGATGTTTGCCAGAACATGCAAATGCTCTATTAATAGAGGGGGGCAGGGAACACACCCCACCAACCTTCCTCATGTTGTGCAGGAATGGTCTGTAGGGGACTTCAACACATTCAAATGGATTTTCAGTAATTATGCATGCCGTAACAAACAACTCTACACTTGGGAATGTATACATTTTCTTACTGTTCCTCATTGTTTCCATTTTTATGTTGTTAATAAAAAGTGAACTGTGGCTCAACAGAAAGCGTCAATTTTAAGTGTCAAAGAAGTAGCACAATTAAAGTAATTGGCATACTGCCAATTACTTGACCCAAGAAAGACAGCAGATTGTGATTATGCTCAAACACATCCTCAAATATATTTCATCAGAGGTGTAAAATATTTACCGTAAATGTGCCTGCCAAATCCTAGTTTAACACTCATGTATATTTATGTGAAAGTGACCTCTTATAGATGAACACACAGACACACACTGAGTTGGTTACAACGTGGCACTGATAATACCAGGGTCACTGGTTTAATCCCCATATGGGTGCCCATTCCTGCATTGAAGGAAAATGAACTAGATGATTCATGGGGTCCACTCCAACTCTATGATTCTGCCATTCTAGCATAACAATATTGAAATAGACAGACTCAGTAGAACAAAATATGTTCCCATCCTCTCAAAAACAAGTTCTTCCAAACATTAATTTTTTCTCTATTATTTCCAAATGCCAATCCTCCCTCAATTCATTTGTGCCAGTTGCGTTTTCCTTCAATACAGTCTGATCTTGTTTGTAGCTTGATCCTCTGCCTCCCCCCCGGGGAAATGGGACATCTCCATCTTCACAAGATGGGACTCAGAAAGCAAAAATTAAGCTGCAGCTATTTAATCAGCAGCCACTCAATATGCCAGCTATCCAACTTCTCAATACTGCAGCCCAGCAAATGCCAACATGTTACTCTAGCTTCTACTGTAGGGGTGGCCCTAGGAAGGAAATTCAGCGATACCTCCAATTTTTTTGTGTGCCTCCTGATTTGGCATGAAGTGCCATCTCCATCTTGGATACTTTAAAATCAACACCAATTCTGAAAAGCCATCTTAAGCACAAAAAGTTCATAAATTTCTTTATTTACCTTTTTGCACTAAAGACAGTGGTTTAGCGGATTAGCATAATGAACCTCTGTGTCCTGAAGCCTGGCATACTCTGAGGTAAATCTTGATAGACTATGCTGCTTGCCACTTGCCATGTGCACTAAGCTAAAAGTTGTACTGACCACAGTCTCAAAGGCAACGTTAGAGAAGAGTCAGGCAATCCTATTATCAAATACAGGTTCATGTTGAATGCAATGAGAAAGGTTCAAAGTCAAACTGTAAAGCCAGGTTCCCATCTCTGACAAAGATCCAGAGTTGGAGTCCTAGGGTCAGTCCCAATATTGCTTTCCCGAAACAGTCTGGTGGCATTCCCAAAATAGTCAAGCCGTGACCCACCAACTGTGAAGACTGAGCAGACAAAGTTCATCCATGAACTGATAAACTCCTTGTTGTTTAGGTGTGGATGTAACCCCTTCCCTAGGCCAAAGACTAAGATCTTAAACCAGTATTTCAGGGCAGCCCACCATGCTTTTGTTGAGAGAGGGCATTCACCTGTCTCTAAAAATAGAATTGCATTTGGAACACAATTTGAAACCTGTAAAAGGGACCAGAGAAACTTTGCCTGGAACCCATCAAACATGGGGAATGAGCCATTGAACAAGACGTTTGAGGTGTAGAGGAGCTGAGAGACAGATGTTGTATTAAATACCCTAGTGGCTGATGGAACATAATGCCCCCCCTTGTATAAAAGAACTGAAGTATAGCCAGTTTGCTTACCTCTGCCTTTTGACAGACGGTCGAGCAGACAAAGAGACTCTGCCTTGCTTCTCTCTTTTCCCCTCCCAATCTTATTTAACACACCAAAACTTGCTTCAGCTGTGTGGCTGTTGCTCTGCTGAGTTGCCAGGTTCCAGGACCCTTAATGAAGCATATGGCCATCACCTGCCCTGAGCTCAATCAAGCTGAGTGAAAACAAACCTCCTCCTGGACCTAATGAGTCCTATTATCGTCACCTGATCAACTAGTAAGCTGGACTGTGTTCTCCTGCCTGTCTCAGTCTCTTAAAGTGAACTTCCCACTGTTCACAACACCACAAAGCCTGTTGTGTTCCAGAGAAGGGGGCACTTCAATTTCTGGTGATGTGTCCACTTCCCCTGGCTCCCATGTACTTTTGGCTGCCCCTTCAACATCCTCTCATGTCCATTGAGTGCATCCTATGTCCCCAACCTCCCCTTCACCATCTTCAGCTTGCCCCAGTGTGTACCAATCATGGCTACATCCCTTGCTGGAATCCCCTTCCCCTTCCTTGGTGTCCTGCCAGCTCATGGCATTCTGATGCCTCAGATGGATCAAGAATTCTCTAATACTAGAAGTTATGCCAGACCTGACCTTCACTCTGCACTTTCTTAGATTGCAATCTTATGGCTCTGGGATGCATAGTTTAGGATGCAACAGATAACTCACTCAGCCAGAGTTAATTCCACGATCCCAGCTCAGCCAAAGATAGACTGGCGTAACTTGCTCAACCTGGTTTCAGTTGAAGGGCATTCTGGGGGCAGGACCAGAGAAGGGCGGCAGGCTGGATCCTAAGCCCCTAGAGTTCAGTCCTGGGACCTGGCAACTCAGCAGAGAACACTATTTTAAAGGTCTTGCGCACAGGATTGCTTCCTAATTCTGTGAAATAATTACCTTTGTACATTAGCCACAGCCCCACAATGGTCGATTGTGCTTTATGAAGAATGAATGATCCTTAAAACAAGGTGCAATGACATGCTTGCAAAAAGCACATAGGAAACTTTAAGTTAGGGGATAATATAAACAAACAAATAAAAGGCATTTGAACTTGTTGACAAAATCAGCAACACTGAAATGTGTGCCTGTCATTAACATTCAAAAATTCTCACTCTTTGAAAAAAAATTGTATTAATTAAATGAAATAACCCATGACTATATTTTCAGTTGCTGTTAACACTTTAAATTAAATGTTCTAGAATGCAAGTGAATGCAAGTGTGAAGACAACATCACAACATCATCTGAAATTTCAGCGAATTAAAAACACATGAGCCTGGGAAGACAGACAGTAGCAGAGAACACCCAATATCCAAACAGACCAGCTTTCCCCAAGCTGGTGCCCTCCAGATGTTGTTGGACTACAACGCCTATCAGTTCCAGGCAGCATGGCCAATGGAACAGGGAAGAAGGCAGCTGTAGTTTAAGACATCTGAAGGTCACCAGGTTGGGGAATGTTGGAGTAGAGTCTAATGTAAACAGACAGGTACACACACACACACCAGTTAAAGCAATACACCAGTGTGGTGTAGTGGTTAAGAGCGGTAGTCTCGTAATCTGGGGAACCGGGTTTGCGTCTCCGCTCCTCCACATGCAGCTGCTGGGTGACCTTGGGCTAGTCACACTTCTTTGAAGTCTCTCAGCCCCACTCACCTCACAGAGTGTTTGTTGTGGGGAAGGAAGGGAAAGGAGATTGTTAGCCGCTTTGAGACTCCTTAAAGGCAGTGAAAGGCGGAATATCAAATCCAGACTCTTCTTCTTCTTCTTCTTCTACTCATTTTTCTTGATGTGTGATGTGTATGACAGGACACACAGTTTATTTTTCCAGTTTACTGATAAGTAAAATATGCCAAATCCATTGTGATTCTAGATTTTATAGCCACAGGGTAACAATGCAGATAAAGCAAAACATTTTGCCAAATGCTGTAGAAGTAATAAAGGAAATGACCCTATGTACAATACAAAAAGCAAGTATTCTCTTGCATTTTTTGAGCGGGAGGGGAAACATTTCACTTCTTTTTAAGGTATTCCTGCAATTTAAATTGCGGACAATGAATAAAATGTTAGACATATGTTGCATTTTTAAACACACACACACACACACATTTTATTGTCCTAATTATCCCTTGTGATCGATTGTCTTACATAACAGACACACAATGAACATCATTCTTAAAAATGAAAATCTGGGCTACAGTTCTCTGTGGCATCGTGATCTCATGCCATTTCCCTCAGCATTAATCAAACTGGAAATCATGTGTCAATAAACAAGCATTCCAAAAACATTATAGCCTACTGGCTCTTAGCAACACAACTCCAAGGAAAGCTAGGAAGAGAGACTGTACTTGAATCAATTCTACCCTTGGCAATGACTGATGTTTGCTCTTATAGCTGGCCGATGGAACTATAGCCACTGCAGTGAAGCCAGAAATAAAGTAAGGAGGCCAGAGGCGTTCTGCAAGCATGGAGTGTTTCATTCCAAATGATGTACTACAGATCTCATAGGGCCAAGCTCTACCCAGTTAGAGTAACATGATCTTTCTCCTTCATAACTGGAAGGAAGAGAAATGTCTCTATGGTGAGCTCTTCTGGGTTTTGGGTTCTGTTGCTCTAACTGTTTCAAGTGTGCAGTATCACACAATATTTAGCACTAACAGAAAGTGTATCATCTTGTGGCTGATATGTTTTGCATCCATGTAAACAAGGAAAAATCTTGTTTGGGAACAGAAAGCTATGCAAGTATCTCATGCGAGACTAAAAAAACTTGCACTGGGTTTACACTGGAAGAGACTTAAATGTCAACTATTATGAATTTGCTCCCCCATTGAACCGATTGCACAATAATCACATGTCAATGTCATATTATTGTTTTTATTATGTGTTTAATAAATAATAATAATAATAATAATAATAATAATAATAATAATAATAATATTTATACCCCACCCTCCCCAGCCAAGACCGGGCTCAGTGCGGCTAACACCAAATATAAAAACAATTGATTGAAATACAGCTTAAAAAACAAGATTAAAATGCAACATTAAAACATTAAACTACAGCCTCATTTCAGTGGAAACTCAATGAAAAACTTGGGGGGGGGGGGATGAAAATGTCAAGTTTAACCAAGGCTAACTATCCAGACTGGTCCTACATGGGCCAGAAAAAAGCCAGGGAAGTCCCCAAATAGGAGTTCCAACACAGAAGGAGAAAGGAAAAAAGAAAGAGGGGGAGGGAATCAAATTGATTACAAGCCAAATGCCAGGCGGAACAACTCTGCCTTAGAGGCGCTGAGGAAAAAAATCAGATCCTGCAGGGCCCTGGTCTCATGAGACAGAGCGTTCCACCAGGCCGGAGCCAGTGTTGAAAAGGCCATGGCTCTGGTTGAGGCTAATCTGACTTCCTTAGGGCCCGGGACCTCTAGGGTGTTGCTATTTATGGACCTTAAGTTCCTCCGTGGGGCATATCGGGGCATTGTCTTCTATTTTTATGCTATTAGCTGCACTGAGATCTATGGATTAAGGGCGATATACAAATTAAATAAATAAATAAATAAATAAATAAATAAATAAATAAATAAATGTCTTTGCTTGTTGGAAATAGAAAAAGAAAGAAAAAAAACCTCCATAATTTTTCTTCTTTATTTTTTTTTAAAGCAAATAAATGGCTTTACAACGGATTATATAACCTCAAGGGCAGAACATAATTCCAAATTGTCTGAAAAAAACTAGGTTAAACATTTCACCCCACTCCCCTTTAAAACACTTTTTTAAAAACCTGACAAGCTGCAGTACAAGTTCCTAATAAAGAGCTGCAAAGAGCCATACATCTAAGTCATTTGAGTATCTAAGCAACCCAGTGTTAAGGGGAAATTGCCCTGTTTCGTTTCCTGTGTAAGTGAATTCAGAACTACAGCTGTGCAAATTAGGATAAGCTTGCCATAGCTCTTTACATTAGCTAAATTGTAGTATAATTCATCTGTATTGAAAATAGCATAAGAGGGGCTTTCAGTCTATTTCCAGCTCTTCCTGCAGAGAGATTCAATTGTAAAGTCCCTGGAAGGAATGACAGTGAACTTTAAACTGTATTCATCGAGCACCCTTATAGTATACTTGTAAACTACACTTGGTTTCTGGGCTATGGTTCAGACTGTAAATTAGGCGGCTAATTAAGCAGCATTTGGAAAACTGTAGCTCAAAGATTCAGAAGGAGAGATGGCACGGAATAAAAGGTTCTTGCGAAAAGTTGGCCAAATGCTAATTGTTGACTCTGACGACAATGTTGCTTTTCTTTCTTAACAAAGCAAAGGCTAAACCCTCGGCTTGCTGTGTTCTAGAAAAACAAATAAAGGAAACAAATGTGAAGTGTGTGACCTCTTCTTTCAGTAACCATTAGCAAATGGAAGCTCATTCCTTGAGAATCATCTGAATGAAGCATTTCTCACTCTCAAGCAAAACAGTTTTGTTCGAAAGAATTATAATTCTCCTTAAGTGGTTTGAACAAGCTAAGTACCAAGGGGAGAGGCCAGTAAATCACCTCCTAAAAGTAGTCATTGTCATTGAATATCCCTTTTTCATTTAACTGGTAAAAAAACAACATACAACTATTTTTTATATATATGCAGGAATGGGGCATCAAATGCCCCTATGCATTAAAAGAACATGTAAGGGGGTGTCAGGGAACATGCTAGTCATTCTAATGGATATCCACATGTTCAGCCAGCAGGTGAAGAAGATTCACATGGGTAGCTATGTATGCAAGCAGAGCTACTCACAGTGGAAGGGAAACCTTGATTTGACTGGGGGCCATCCTCATTTGAAGGAGCTCTGTGTGACATCCAAGCATGCAGATGCTGGGTTTGTAGCTGCTGGACATGCTCACAGCAGTGCCAGTCCACACAGCCCCATTCACATTCAACACACATGATGGATCATCTGAAATGTCCTACATCTGTGTTGCATTCCAACATAACCAGGCAGCGGAATGCAGGATATGGCTCTGTTGATAGAGGGACAAGGCTCTACAAATGGCAATGGATTCTTATCTGCAACTGGATGTTGTCAAGAAGCAAAGCTCACACACAAGGAATTTTGGGTGCCAGGGGCAGGATTATCCCCTTCCCCAACAGAAATCTTGAACACCATCTTTATGTTTCCTCCAACGTAAGTGAATAGCTGCCATTCACAGCAATGGGATTAAAGAAACTTTGAAATTAGCACTCATTTCAAGAGGAAACACTGTCGCTTGTTTACCAATATAAACACTGTATAATACTAAAATGTCGTTTGAAAATCTGTGTAGCTGTAATTACTGAACACAGCCCAAAGGGCATACCTTCCACATTAAATGTAAAGGAAATAAAATGCTTGTTTTTTCAAGTAATTTATTCATGGAAGTTTTATTGGTATATGCCATCATATTACCTTGACAGGCATTCTAAAATTTAATGTGAGAATAGCCTCATAAACTAAGAGCTACTGTATTCACCAATTAAATTAAGTATACCGTAATTTGGAAAAGGGGCTCATTTTTAAATGACAGATACCCTTAAAGTAAGTGAAATTAAGTACTCTCATTAGGGATCCACAAGTACTGTAATTTTTAAGACACAAGAGGTTAATAGCAAATGTTTCTTATAATAAACAACTACTTCATTTGTCTTATAAACATTATCTTACTGGTTATAACCCATGGTGAAATTCTATGCACGTCAAGAGATTCTATGCACGTCAATGCAAAAGAAAGCCTTACTGAGTTCTATACCAACTGTATGCAGGACTGCAGTCTTAGGAAAGCAGTGATTCAGCTTTGGTTGGCAAGACAATTACAGCCATTCCTGGATCTGGATAGCCTGACCACACTTGTCCGTGCATTGGTTGGATGACTGCAATGTGCTCTATGTGAGGCTGCAGTTGGTGCAGAACATGGTGGCTAGGCTGCTTATGGGGGCAAATTTCCTTCAGCATATAACACCCTTCATCTGAGATTTGCACTGGCTGCCAATATGCTACCAGGCCAAGTTCAAGGTGTTGATACCAATATATAAGGCTCGATATAGCTCAGTACTTAGGTTACTTGAGAGACTGCCTTGTCTGTCAGTAGATTGCTGCAGTTTGTGGAAATGTTTCTCTTGCAAGTTCCAAGGATCTCAGAAGTCTACTCCACAGTTAACTCAGAGTAAGACTTTTAGTGTGACTGCCATTGTTTTGTGGAATAGCATTCCTGTTACAGATGGTGTCTGGAAGCAATCAAAGACATTTTTGTTCTGACAGGTTTCCCCAGCTGCCATGAGTGCTGCTTTGCTGCTTTTATCATATACTGCCTCAATTTGATTAATCAATTAATGGTGACAATGTTTATAACAAAACCTTTCCACCCTCTCAATATTATGTGGCAAAGTAGTCTGGAGAAAGAGATCTCATGCTAAACCACAAGTGACAATATGGTCTGGTATTGATAACATTTCACATGACCATGTGAGACCATTCCCACGAAATTATCTTGTCTTGCAAAAACTGAGAGGAAAACCCACCATATACTAGTAGTGATGTTTTAATTTCAAAAATATCCAGGATCTGTAGAGCATCCAGCTGCAAAGATGATGACCCCAAAGGATGGTAGGGATACAGCCCTTTGAAGCCCCTTAAATGAGGGGTATGTGCAGCTTGCAATGATTATGTCCCCAAACTGTATTCTGCAAGATTCAAAAGAATAGATACAGCTTCCCTGCTGATTAATAGGATCAGGCTCACTGGGAGTAGCAGTGTTAGACATTTCTAGAGACAAGAATGCAGGCAGTAAAGCATTTCTTGTTGGCCCTCGGGGACCTGGGGTGCAGATTCCTTGTCTTTAGGAGGAATCTTTAATGTTCAGCAGTGAGTAGATGAGAAACAAAAGTTTAACCGAAAACAACATAATGTCAGTATAAATCCACATTGCTTCTTCATCAGTTGACAAAACCTTTGCAAATCAACCTGTTCATATCCCCCTGCCCACAAACTGCATCTGAATTTAATGAACACTCCACCCCATCACTCTACTGTGGCGGCAAATTCTACTTTAACAAATTCTGCTATTGATTGCTGTCTCTTTGGTGTTCTAAGCATATTTGCAAGTAAATTTGCAGTGCTCTCTACCATTCAGCACACACTTTGCCTGAGGAAGGAAGGGGCACGAAAAACAATCCTACAGAGTCAACACGTAAAGCTTCTTCTCCCTGAAGCTTTTCTGGGGTGTATGCTTTAGTATCTGGCATAGACTTAGGGTTTTTCAGTCCATCACACACAAGCAAATGGCTTTTTTTTCTTAATCAAGTCATTCTGGACAATTATTTTCCTGAGTTAATTACAAATAGTGGTTCTCCCCTCCCCCCCTTCACAAGAAACTGTGATGCAATCCAGTAACATTAGTGGTTGAACTCTGCAAATGAGGACAAGATAAGTGTTCATAAACATCCACACACACCAACCACCTCTTAAGTAAGGGAGGTCATTCAAAAAGAGACGTACTACAAGTGTGGGGGAGACATCACAAATTTGTATCTACTGATTTACAGGAATACAGGAATTGTAGCTATGGGCTCTAAGGCAGGCAGGAAGAACTATCCCCACACAGTCTCCAGCAATGTGACACAGCATAGTGCTAATTATGGCTGTTTGTCCCATATTTTACTTTCTTTTGGTACCCACAGGGTGTTGGATGAGCAGTTTGGTAGTAAGGTGAGGAGAAGGCACATGGAGTGAACAGTGAAAAGCATCATGGGGAGAAGTTCAGCTCCAAAAGAACGAGGAGTGGGACAACATAATGGGAACTCAGGTGTGAGTGGAGCAAGACAATTGGCAAAAATTACCTGAACCTACATTTATAAAGCTGTTTTAAAATTTTTCTTTTAAAAACTTTGCTCAGGCAAACACATAAAATGAGCTAGTGCCATTATTACAAAACAAACAAAGCAAACTTTACTATTTGCTTGCCAATGGGGCATTTTGGACCGTGACCTTCTTTACAAAGCAATTACTTGCAACTCTACTTTTGTGCATTCACCATGAAAATCTTGCTAATTAGTTATCATTTTCGCCAAAATGCTGCATTGCTATGGTGCCCCATCTTCTTAATTTCTTCCATTAGCTAGTTAATATGCAGAACACCTGACACAGAGATAATCCATCAGATACAGCACACATTCCCATCTGGCATGAGTGAAGGTGCTTATGAATTTTGTATCCATCAGTACGTGTTGCAGTGGAAGAACCTCAGGTGCTATCTTATCCTGGAACAGTAAGCCAGTGGGATATCAGGAGCCATCTTTTCATATAAAAGTACCTCATATTATTTGAGTGTATTGGTGGTGTCCATTTATTACTTTATTTGCTTCTCTTGGATTTTTGGAAACACAAAGCCCCCACTCCTCCACACTGTACTAACTTATGTGTGACTGGCATGATGTGAATGTACTCTTATCCTTAATATAGGTGCAAAGAATAATAGAGGAATAAGATAAAGGTAAAGGGACCCCTGACCATTAGGTCCAGTCGTGACCGACTCTGGGGTTGCGGTGCTCATCTTGCTTTATTGGCCGAGGGAGCCGGTGTACAGCTTCTGGGTCATGTGGCCAGCATGACTAAGCCGCTTCTCGCAAACCAGAGCAGAGCACGGAAATGGTGTTTACTTTCCCGCTGGAGTGGTACCTATTTACTTGCACTTTG
Organism: Podarcis tiliguerta; assembly: GCF_965153285.1. NCBI lineage: Eukaryota > Metazoa > Chordata > Lepidosauria > Squamata > Lacertidae > Podarcis > Podarcis tiliguerta. Next base: position 65,254,031 of record NC_139538.1, read on the forward strand.
ATGTGCTTTTGAACTGCTAGGTTGGCAGGAGCAGAGACCGAGCAACGGGAGCTCACCCAGTCGCAGGGATTCAAACCGCCAACCTTCTGATCGGCAAGTCCTAGGCTCTGTGGTTTAACCCACAGTGCCACCCGCGTCCCTAATGGAGGAATATATGGAGGTATATAAAGGTAAATGTATATAAATTATGCATTTGTGGAGAAGCTTACATTCCATGAGGATTCAGAGGCGGGGGGGGGGGGGGGAATCACCCACCTGAAGATTGAAAGCTTAGGCAATAACAGCAAACATTACTCATACACTCAGGGATTCATTATTCCTCATTTCCTTAGTAAAACATGTCTCTGAGCATATTCGAAAGGCTTCTTTGGTGCAAGAGAAACATGCAGCTCCAGCATCCAACTGACTGATATGGGACAGAATGTGTGAATGGCATGAGATCTTACAATGGAGAGCAAGTAGATGTGCCACACTGGCTAGGAAACCAGTCAGGCTGTCAGGCTGGAGCAGAAAAATGCAGACTGACCTCTCAAAACAAAGCAAACAAATCAGTATGTACCCACAGATATAACTGACTACATGCAAAATAACTCTGCCAAAGGTTTGAACAGTTCCACCCCCCTCCCAATTGAACCAGTGCACACTAGTGCCATGTTGATAATTTCTCCCCTTTGCAACATGAAAGGGGATGAAAAGAAATTGTCCTCAAAATGGGGGGGGGGGGGTTGGGAAATTCAGGGGACTCTTACCTTAAGGCTTCATATTGCTATGAAGGGGCCAAAGGAGTGTGGTTTGCTTAAAGAGTGTTGTTTAAAACAATCCAGCTCTGGTCCTATATAGCTTCAACAAGACCCCCAGCCATGCACTGGACTCAGTTGCTCCTCAGGCCTGGCCTCATATCCTGCTCATGCTCTGACATTCTCCCAAGATCTTTCATTAAGTGCAAGCAGACAAGGAGATTGCCTGTTGAGCTCCTGAGACCAACAAAATGGGAGCTCTTTTGGAAGCTAAAATGTACTTCCTGGTAGGAAGGGGGCCCACAAGCTGGGCTCCAATCAGGCTGCTGGCAGAAGCCAGAGAGTGAGAGACATGCTTGATTTATGTTTGAATCCAAGGCTGTGGTTACGGGAGAAACAAAATCTTCTGGAGTTTTGATTCTGTGAGTCCCTCCATCATAAGCTCAGGTTGTATATATGTGTAGGTGAACCATGTATCATAAAGACACCACAGTCTCCGCTCTCCCTTATTCCAAGGAAACCGAAAGCAGCTGGAACCCGTGCAGCCTCACACTACTGGCGTGCAACAATATATTGTTTAATTGCTAAGATGCTTAACTCATTATCTCCCTGAGGTTAACGCTTCTTCCACTTAAATATTAAATGAAATTTGCATGCAATCTTTAGCTAGCAGCATCATGTGGCAAATGATTTATTTAGCAAATGTAACCAAGACAGCTATATATTCCTTGTATCTTAACAGCTTGATTCCCCACCACCAGTAATGGACATTAATCAGTCAAATATGGTTTATTTTATTATCTTTAATGTGTTTTGTTGATAGATGGGAGATTTTGTTTACATATTATTCTTCATTGAACTACCAAAGCTTACAAATTATATGATTTTTAAGGGAGGCTCTGAAAGTAAAGCTTGTACTGCTAAGGAAATGAGGTCACATCTAGATTAGAGAGCTGCACCAGAGCTGTACCGCTAAGGAATTGTCTGGTTAACAATTGCCTGGGGAGCTGCATAAAGAATGTGGTTGGTCAAGGTAGCCACCGAAAAGCACTGTCTTAAGCCATTGCCCATTGCCCATGCTGTCCTTGGGACTACTTCGCTATCTCAATCCTGTGTATTTCATACGAATTATGAAATAACCTTTTCAAAACGAATAGACCAAACATTAATAGTCCAAATATTTTGACATTTATCTGCCTTTTAAAAAAATAGAAGCCCAAAATATGTTTTAACACATATTTAAATGTGTGTGTCCCACCCCCACCACCGAATTCATGTTTTCAATGTGTATTTTGATACATTTAAACTGCTGAGAGCTGTGCTACAAGCATTATAAAAAATTGTGAATTCTGGAGGACAGCAATGTTCCAATCCTCATACTAGTCTAATCCTCATACTAGTTCCAATCCTCATACTAGTCCTCCTGCGTTCCTAAGTCCATAGGTTTGGGGGCTCTTTTTTTCTCCTGCGATCAAGAGCACAACCTGCATGTAAGCAATATTTTCCCCCATTTAATGAGCTTTAGCACATGAACAATTAAGAAAACATAATTGAATGAAGCTAATCAGTGAGATATGGGAGCTTGCCTTAGGGATGCTGCAGAACTAAACTGCTCCTTCAATCTACAATTTTATCTGTTAAGCTAATGGCACCAGTGTGCATAGAGGCATAGAGCAGTAATTGTACACCTCCAGGGGCCCAGCATTTTATTTATTTATTTTTAAATGCTTAAGACTTAAACAAAGGGGGGAGCTGCTATTTTGCTTGAGCAAGTTCTGCTAACATATCATGGGGGTGTTTGTTTATAGCTTTCTGGCTAATCAAACACAAAAGAGGAAGTATAGATAGAGAATGTCATATTTGGAAGATAGGAATTCTAACATTCTATCTGAGGACCACGGGTGGCATAGTTGGTCAGTGAAAAACCAAATGAGGGCAAATAGAGAGGGAAGAGGAAGACAGCTAGGACAGGATCCTAAAGAGAAAGCAGACATAAAAAGGCCAAGTGGAACAAAACAAATCACCAAGGAGGTTCAAGGCATCCTAAGCAACGGCTGTTGATCAACCTGCCAGCAGTCCATCTGTGAACTATGACATCTAATTTAATGTGTTACAGTGTTTATTCTCATATAATGAATTGTTAGGGCTTGAATATTCCATTTATTATTGAAATGGTTTGTTCTGTGATTCTTCGTTTGGATTATTTACTCATTTTTTATTATCAACTTGTTTGCTCTGGGATATCGTATCTGCGTCTGTTTCATGAAGCCACTTTTGAGAGCCATAAGTGCAAAACAATGCATATATAAATCTCCCTACTGCCCAGTTCACATGACGTTTGCTCTCCATGACAAATGAGGGGTAGTTCTGCAGTACCTCTGGGGGTGGGAGAATATTGGGGACTTTGGGGTGGGGCAAAAATTGCAGGCCTTTCACTTGGAGTACTTACTATTGTTTAAGCTGGCATTCCTATCCTCCCCACCCCCCACTTTCTTTAACTTTAAACAAGCTAAGCTGTTGCACCATGACATTTTGGGAAAGAATACCCGTTGGAACAAAAAACATTCTTTCCAAGGGCATACCTGGGGGGAAATATGGCTGCTCCCTGGGGTTCAGTGGAGACAGACATCAACCCCACCCCCACTGCCTGCCCGCTCGCCAGGAATGGTCCAGGGAATAAGGGATGCCTTGGGAGTGTAAGAGAGTTCTGCAATTTATTTTTTATAAAAGGAATTAAATTTCAGCTTCCAAAAAACTCCCATTATGATGGTCTCTGGTACAAAGCAACTTCCTTTCTCATGCTCTCTCATTTCCCCAAGAAATCCCCCAAACTCACAACAATTTATTTATATCTATATCTATATATAGTTTTATATTTGTTTGACTGTGAGTCCTAGGAATTATTAACATATGAAAATGTAATGTTTCATAAACAGCGTATAAGCAGCACCACGTGTATATTGTGATGAGTTTGGAGTGGTAAACTGGGTGCCTGACTCCTCTAGTCCCTGGATCTGGCAAGTGTTACAATCTAATCAAGTCAAGCTAGCTTCCTCATGAGGTGATAGCCTGGGGGATGAACCATTAAAGGGAATCAAGGGTCTTATGTGGGAGACAGCAAATGGGTGGGGCCCCTTCCTCAACTCACAGACAGCAAAAAGGACAAAAGGACAAAGTTTAGAGCTGAGAGTGGAGTTTTGCACTGATGTGACAGGGAAGTAAAGCAGCAAGCTGGAGAGACAGAGAGACAGAGAGTAATGTTCAATGTCTGTTTGAATCCAAGGCTACAGCTCTGGGAGGAACAACTCCTTTGGGGATGTTGATGCTGTAAACTCCTCCATCAAAGGCTCAGGTTGTATGCTTTTGTAAGCAAACCACCACCTTTATATCCTAAAGACCCTCCAATCTCCGTTGATCCTCATTTTGGAAAGGAAACATGACATACCCTCCAACATTTCTCTGATGAAAACAGGGACATCCCACTCCATAATGATAATTTTACTATTTATATCTCACACATCTTACTGGGTTGCCTCAGCCACTCTGGGCAATTTCCAACATATATAAAAACATAGTAAAACATTTTGAAACCTTCCCTATACAGGATTAGCTTCAGATGACTCAGGGATTGAATAACTCCAAACCCTCCAACATTTCCCCAATGAAAATAGGGACATCCTAAGGAAAAGTGGGGCATTCCAGGATTAAATCAGAAACTGGGACGGCTTCTCTAAATCAGGGATGTCCCTGGAAAATAGAGAAACTTGGAGGGTCTGACATAAGCCCTGGGTAAGCATCTGGGACTGCTGGAATCTCATGGTTTCAGTGGGGTGGCATGGAACCATATGCTGATATGTCCACCTCAAAGGAAAATGTATTACAAAGGACCTCTTTAATTCTTGGTCTCTGTATTTTTCAAAGAATTAGCCACCTGTTAACATGCAAAAATATGACCTCTTTGTGAATGCAGGGCAACAGTATTTGCTTTATATGACTGCTACAGTTCCATTCATTATCTTGCAAACTAGGTGGAAGAATGTTTAATCAAATCAGCTGGACTTAAGAGATGAACGGCATCCCATGGGTCCCCCTTGGATAAATAATTCATAAATATAAATGTATAAATGCCTGTTTACAATCCAACACTCCAGTCTGGCGCTGTCCCTCCTCTAAACCTTTTCTCTTCATTCCACTTCCTTTGTATGTTTTGTCTTTTTAGCCTGTAAGCCTGAAAGCAGGGCCTGTTCTCATATTCCTTTATGGGCATTGCATACCAGCAGCACCGTTCTGAATTTTTGATTGATGTGAACTGCTTTGGGATATGCGTGTCTGAGAAGTGAGATAAAAATCTACCACATGAAAGAAAAATAAACGAATAGCAGCCAAGCAGATATTTCAACCTAGATAACCTTATGTCCAAATTCAAACCAAATTCAAATGAATGAACTTGGAAATAGCAGAAGTTGTCACAAGATGTTCCCCCACCCCCCGCAACAACATAAAACCAAACTACATTCTCTGATTCTCTGACACCGATTGCTTTTATAAAAGAAATCATATATAAGCACAGTTTTGACATGTTCTCCCTCCTAAACTGTAGTCCCATGGTCCCTATTATAGCAATCATTTTTAATGTTTTCTCATGCCACAAACCATGGCTCATGGACCACATGCAGCCCTTAGCTAAATTCAGTGTTTGCCATAGCCCCACTCCCCAATGCCAGTTGATTCTTACTGCTTTGCTGCCCAGGCAGCTGATTATAGCAACAACTGAGAAACTCCTTAGCTCTTCCCACCACCAATTAACTAGGCAAAGGGGGGAGGCACATAATATGAATGGTAATATGATCTCAGACTCCCCAGTTTATTGCGACTAGGAATAGTTAAGGAGAGTTCTAGCGCTCCTCAGCTGTTTTTGGTTCGAATCAGCTGGGCAACTGGGAGTGGGGAGGTGTGCAATGAGATCTCCCCATTCTAACATGGAGAAATGAGGGGTGGGGGAAGTGAGTCTCTGCATTGGAGATAGTGTGTGTAAGAGAGCTGTGGGGGTGGGGGAACCCATGTCCCACCCATGTCCTCTACCTGGTGGCTCCACACACTGCCTGCCGGCAGCTCCTGAGCCACCATCCACTACTGCACAAGGGACAATATTGTTTCTGGCCACCCCAATCTCTTCTGAATGGTGCATGGTTCCAGGGGCCTTGACACTTAACCAGGGTTTGTGCTTTCTTTGCGGCAAATGAAGCAAAGTAGAGATTGTTGTGTCTTTGTAAAATATGGCTTCTTTAAATATATTTAAACCTGAGTCTGGATGGAGAGAGGGTTCTGAGCATCACATCTGAAGAGGGGCCTGCTCCCCACAGCAGCACAGTATTGCATTCAAAGGCCACCTCTGTGTCTCCTCTACACAACTTGTCTATCTCTCTGTCTGCATGGCATCTGGCTCCACCCTTCTTCTTCCCAAAAACCATTGCTTAACCACAACCCAAGACTCACACAGAAAACAGAGACTTTTTTTCCCATGGTGGCATCACACCTCCTGTAACCCAGCCTCCCAACTCTATTATCTTTTGCTAACTTACACACACTCCACTCTCTTTCTTGTCTGACACTGAATGTCAGAGTAATGTCTGACGTCACCTGTTTTGTTATTTGATGGCACCTTTATCAGTCAATCTCCTGAAGAAGTTGGCTTGACTTAATTTTTAGGGCTTCATAAATCCATTGATCAATTTCATAAATTATGGGTTGAACCTGGGACCCAGAATTTTTAGGGGGTTCCTTGCCCCCCTGCAAACCTGTAACACTATGGTATGCCATGCACTCATAGGTGGTGTTTGAAAACCCAAAGCCCCCCCTTGGGGTTGAGAAACTAACTGCAATGGTATAACATAATTATAGGATTCTCACTAATCGTATGTTATCTAAATTGGACTTTCGAATATGACAAAGAACTCTACCTTAAGTAACTCTGTGCAGCCTGATATTTTTCCTCATAATACTTGGATGACCCTGTCGCTGCCAGCTGGTATGGCTGTTTTTAGTATCTGCTAAAGGGATGTCTTTTCTCTCTTTTATTTCATTAATGCAGAGTTTAATGCACTGGCTTGTTATACTGACCGACAGAAAATATGACCTTGTAAAGGATACACAGCAAGGAAAACAGCAGTGCTATTACACTTCTAGACATGGCAAACTACACTTTCCAGTGCCTTCAATGCTGGTCCTAAATACCCCTGATTAAACAAGAGTAGCATAAGGCAATCGGATGTGTCAAACATATAAACCTTGGCCATCTGTTACTTTGTATGGAGCTTACCCTGATTTTATGCCTGTAGCAAATCTGTAATTTTGTGTGTTTCTCTCTTGATCTTTAGTGCCTTGTTGTGCATATAACCAGCTGAACAACAGAGCTGGCCATTTGTTTAATTCCTCTGCTGGTACAGAGAAAGAAGTTACAAGAGGGGTTGCTTTGATGGTCCCAATGAAAAGCAGATGAGAGATTTTATTAGTCCAGCTGTGTAGGTAAGAGTACAGAAACAAGTTTTGGTTTGCAAATAAGGGAGCTTTGTGAAATTCAGAGCCTGCCAACCTGATTAGATCAGTAGTGCTGGTCAAATCTACTTTTTTTTAATCAACAGGGAGAAGACTATGCAAGGAAATGCAAACAGCAATACAACAAAAAGGGGGGTTTTAATTAGGCTTCTAAAAGTAACAAGCTGAGACCTTTGTTTTCAGAAACTGCGACAGTAAGGAAGCTAAGGAAACACACAAATGTTACCATTCCAACATTTCACATGCTTTAGCCTACACAGCAAATAACACATCATGGTCATTGAACACTAAGGCATCAAACTACTCCAACAAAAGACAAAGACAGAGGAATTTTCCTTTTATACACATTACACTAACATTACTTTTCGTATTCTTGCATCTGTGATACAAACATAAAACCTACATTTGCTGGAAAGAAATTTCATTACTGTATTTTTTTTTTAAGTTCCCTTCCATTTTTAATTCACCATTAGCAACATTCACACATGTAACCAAATAGTAAAAGGGAGGCTCAATAATACTTGGGTGAAAATGTCCTTAGAGTCAGTTATAAGAACAATGCATTGGAGCTGGGCTACTGCATGTCTAGTGAGAAGGCTGCTTCCAGAAAACAGAAGGCATCTAGAAGACCATTCTACATGCAGACTTCCATCATTTAGGCTTTTAGACTGTGGTCCAGAGATTCTTCCAGGTCAGCAGTTTGTGCTGTGTGCACATCAAGCCTTGTATTCTGAACAGCAAACTTTTGCTATTCTCTTGAGTTCCAAAAGCTCACATGGTTTTCTAGACTAGAAGCAGAAGATTTTGCTGACTTTTTAAAGTCATAATTTAACTGGCCAGTTTAGGGGATTTTTGCACTGTGAAGATTATGTGCATTGACTATTCAGATTGATGTAGATCTCAGAAAACAATTCATATAGATCTCAGAAAATGCATTTTCTCATTTGTACTGGACAAGGCTTATATTTAAACAAAATAGAGAGGGAAACATGCATAACAGAGTTTCAGAACTTCTATACTAAAACAGATAAAAGTAGAGCACTCATCGCAGACTAGAATAGTTGTTCCTATGTGTATAAACTCCTACCAATGACTTTTCAGATTAAAATAACTTTCGCCTACAAGGAAATTCAATTGCAAACATAGCAAATCACAAAGCCTCTCCAAATTGCAAGACAGACAATTTAAACCGAGATATTATCTCTTGCAACAGATGTCATCCTGCCCACAGGCTGGGGGGATGGAGGGGAGAGAAAGCGATTCAGAGATCATATTGCTAAGAATAATTAGTTACCATATAAAAGATGAATGAATTGAGTATCTTTTAGTATACATTAGACTAATAAATACATCTTGCACTTTCCAAATGCAGATAAACAATAATTGAGATTCATTTTCAAATTGGACGTGGATTTAGTTGCACAATGGATTACCTTTATTGACAGAGAAACAGAGAGAGTGCAACTCTGTTACACATAATCTCTCAGTGGCCTTTGATACCATTGATCATGGTATTATCCTGGATACCATGGCATGAGATTCAGAGGCACTGTACTACAGTGGCTCCATTTCTACTTGTGTGGGCAACTCCAGAGAGTAGCACTGGGGAAACGTTCTTTTGACCTGGCACTATTATGTTCCCAGACTATTCAACATCTATATTAAGCTCCTGACAGAAGTCATTAGTTTCGGAGCTTCGTGTCACCAGTACATTGATGACAACAGTTCAGTTTCTCTGTAATGGCTGATCAGCGCCTGAATGCAGTGGTGGATCAGAAGAGGACCAATAAATTGAGTTTGACTGTTGGGAAGATAAGAGGCTCTTGTCCGTAGGTGGTTGTTGTGTCTGGAAGATAAGGCAATCACCTGTTCTGGAAAGGAGCAGGTTCGCAGAGCTTCCTGGGCATATCCATAGCCTCTTTTGTCATCTATGATCACATGTGGATAGCCTGGTCACTGCAGTCCATGCATTGGAACCCTCAAGACTGTATTACTGCAATACACTTGGTGTAGGGGCTGTCCTTGGTCCTGATTTAGAAGCTTCAGCTAATGCAGAATGCAGTGACTGAATTGCTCACTGATGAAAGCAGGTGACCAGAGGATCTCTGCTAAATCATATGTACTGGCTGCCCATATGCTTCAGGGTCAGTTTCAAGGCTCTTGTGCATACAAACTCTTGAACAATTTTTTGTTCCAGGATACCTTAAGGGCCACCTTAACCCTTACATCCCAGCTTCATCCATTACACTATCCACTGTTTGAGAATCCCCAGAGCAGAGTTCTTTCAAAGGGACACTCTTGAGCTCTGTTCAGGGGACACTGCTACTGCTGCTGCTGGAAGGAACTTTTGCTGACTCGTCCCTCCTCTTCAATGCCCAGCACCAGCTTTCACACTGTTTCGGTCAGCTGGCAACACATTTGTGGGGTAGTGCATCAGGCTACAGGGTGAGAGGAGAATCAGCAAAAATTCCCTTTCCACTGGATCAAACGAAAAGATATTTTCCATCAATGGAAGGAAATGCCTGGCTCCAACTCAGCATTGTATCTATTTCCAAAGTATCTTAACAGTTTCAGTGAGTGAAGCAATCCCATCCATCCTAGTTTCAGTATGATTTACTGTATATTTGTTCGATCAAAAGATGCTCTCCTTAACATTTCTTCTTTCTGCCCATCTGCCCATTTTGATGCTACAGGAGGTCTTACCATAAGCCTGAGTTGAAATCACACACACCCCATTTCTGACAAGTATATTCCCCCTCCAAAAACGGCAGCCAGTTTTCTGTGGCTTTCTTGGAGGGTGGAGGGAGCAATTTTCAGGATGTTTATGCCGCTTACATTACTGCCAAGTGGTGCACCCTGCAGGAAGCTCCTACTGTTACACACTGACCACACTGCTGATAATGCAATGGAAATGATGTGATGTGCTGTGGTGTTGCTCCCAAGGCATCACTCGACTTGTGGCCAGCAGGAAGTTGCAGAAAAAGCCTTGTACTACTTTGAGTGGCATGGGACATTTTTAGTTAAGAAAGCAAGAAAAGAAAGCAAAACCCTTGGTTTAGTAAGGTAAGCAGCAATGCCACCCTGAAAAATCCAGATAAACTTCTCACTTCCCCATGACTTTTCGCAAGTGTCATGTTTCAGGTCCTGTCACCCAATCAGTGGTTGAAAAAGATTTTCAGCCTGGCTCTACTTTATGTATGTCCCTTTTGGCTCCACTGAAACTAGCTGTTCTGATGACACAGATAGCCTCAGCAGCTGACTATCAGTATTAAACCAGGCAGGTGATAGTTAAGATGGTCTGTGACATCAGGGCAGATCAAACAGTAGGGTCAGGAATTAGATTTCCACGGATCTTGAGGAACTGTTGCAAAGCTAAATACCCTAAGTACCTCCCACCATACTGGTTGAAAACAAATTGGTTCAGCAGCTTCTGAGCTTTTCAGCTCTGTTGATGAAAACAGACAAGACAGATGACAGTTGCTGCTTATAAGGAAGGGCTGGTCTAAATATAGTTGTATAAACATACAAGAGTGTTGTGGAAAGTAGTAGCAGTCCTTTGATGCACAGCATGAACAACTAATAGTGGTTACTTTTCAAACCACCATTGCATATAACAAAGTAATAATGATCCATAGCAAATAACAGCATAACCCCCTCCCACTACCAACCCAGCTAAAATAATTTAAAAAACAAAAACGAAAAACACACTTTCCCATAGCAAAGTGATACAATGCAAAGCAACAGGCTAAATATGAACCTGGGGCTCTTGAAACCATTCTAGCACTGCCGACTAAAGAGGAGCCTCCAAAAACCAACTTTCTCTACCTCCTAGTGATTTAAGCAAAAGCAGCAGCAAAGTTTACCATGTGCTGGGGGATATATTTTGTGAGCCACAACTACTTGTCAGTTTGTACTGGAGAGGAACTTAATTTCTGGGTTATATTGGTGCCTTCTGGGTACGGAAGGCAGGCTGAAGAAATTAGAAGTTTTGAGTGTGTCCCTCCTGAATACTGTTGGCTCTGAATATTTAGACATTTGCTCATGATCTCAATAATATCAGGCCATAGATTCCTGTATAACTTAATGTTCTAAAGCAAGAATCTGTGACCTTTGAAGGACTCATTCAACTCATTACATAACCTGTTCCAAACACTATGAAAACGAACAACTCATCAAAACTTAGGTATCACATGAAATGCTTCCAGCACAATCTTATAAGTAGAAAATGACCCATATCTCACAATATATGTTTATTTACATATCAATCCTGAAATGGGGGAGGTACAAATATTCTGTAACCATGTAACAAGGTGACCAAAATCCCAGGAAAATTCATAATATGAAACAAGTCATGTGGCTGCTCTTGCAGTTTCACTACACTTTCCTAGAACCACTGCTGTACAATTGGACCAAAAGAAAAAGTAAGAAAAGGCGCTGACAAGAAATTTTGACAGAATATCAGATGAAAACATCTAGACACTTATTAAAACTCACATCCAAGATATGGTGTATTATAGTTAGTTCAGTAAAACACAATTGTGTGCATGCTAATCATGATCTATAGAATAATATATGGATTGTAGGATCTATGTTTTATTTTTATTGAGCTAATTTTCTTTCAGTTAAATAACATCATAAATAATGTTCACATGCTAATGTTTGCTATTTTTATTTGAAAACTGGAAATGATCTTAGAATGTTTTAAAAAGAAGAGGATACACATGCCCACAGAGCTGATTGGTCTTTCTGGAGGGGGGAATTTTTTCTCTGACTCATAGAGTTGAACCTTGCAGGTCAGGTAGGATGACCTCAAGGCAGTCTGCAACTACAGCATCCCTGACCGATGGCCATTCAGACTCAGCTTACCTATCTCTAGTAAAGGGCAGCCCACTACTTTATGTACTAGCCTGTCAAACAGTAGGACATTTCTCCTAATGTTTAGTCTGAATCAGCTTCCACAAACTTTCCATCAAGCAGAATCATTGGTTCTGAGTGCAATGCAAAACATTGTTTTGATGCAAAACATATGATGACTCCCCACATTTTGGTTTATACCATTTGGGATTTTCTCATGTTGGTGCCACCTTGCTATATCACACCATTTTGGATGTAAGTAGGCAAATCCGATAAGAAATAAATGTCCAGCCAAGGGGAAATAATAGCAGAAATAGAATGAAGAGCTGCATGCAGAATTGTCCGTAACTGTATAGGTTCATTCCAACTTGGCATCACAATTGCTACTGAAAATCAAAACTTTCAAACCATATGTTCACCATATGCCAAAACATGCCATCTTAATTCATCCTTCTGTCTACACTGGTGACCCAACCAAAAAACTATGGGGTGTACAAAGCTGAGGGTTTGTTAATTGCTCTGTAATGATTCTACAGTCTGCAGCTGTAATTCTAGGAGGTCTGAGATTATCATATATTCACAGAATTTGTGGGCTCTATCTTTTACCCAGCACTTTAGCCAAAGCAGACATAGGGTGGTCCTTTGAAGATGTGGGAGAACTTGCTTTATGAATTATATATTTATGAAATCAAGTATAGGTTTGTTTTTTTTCAGAATTATCCAGCACACAGAAAAACACTTACCATCATCATTCTGGGCCAAAGAATCCATGAAGACAGCAGAAACTGCAATCCCTATCGCTAACCATTTTGAGAAGCAAAGCCGCTGTAACATTTTATGTCACACTTCAATCAAGGCAGATCTAGAAGGAAGTAAAAGAAGAAGAAAAATCGATTTTAAAACCTGTTTGTGTAAATTCAGCTGAAAAAAACTGCTCGTTTGAAAGATTCACACAAAGACCATCATATATCTTCTATGTTTCGGGATACTGCTTTGGCTCAAAAGTAGACAAAATAAAATAGGCTAGGAGGAGTAAAAAAGAGGGATAGTTTTAGATCTGAGTGGTTTGTTTTTGCAGTGCATGTGAATAAGGAAATGAATGATGTTATGCTGCCATCTCAGCATACTACTTTGTGCAACTCATAGTTGTTTATTTTTGCTACAGTAACTTTAGAAATAATAGTGACATTTGTCATATCTCTATTGTACTTTGTAGAAAGTAATTGTTGCCTTTTAGTGTCTGGAAGTGAGTTTTATTTGTTATGTTCAGGAGTTTGGGTATAATCCATTATCCTGCTATTACCATCATTCCACTCCTCAAATCCCAGGTGAAGTTCCCAATCCCACAGAGCCATGGGCAGGGCATAGGGGAAGGGAGGAAGTCCCGTAGTGGGGCTCACTGTACTGACTCCTGCTAATGCGACTATTTCGTTGAAACTCAACCTTTATTTATGTTTTACTTTATGTTCTGTATATGCTTCCATTAAAAAAAAATAAAAGGATTAACTTTTAAATTCCTGAAGAATAACTCTGTTTTTGAGATAAATTAGGAACACACTGTTCAATGCAAAATCTTTTTTTCCCCTCTTTCTTCATTCCCAGTTGTTAGTCCAAATGGCTCAGTGAAAACACATGAACATTTGGGCTGCCAGAAAGGAGATTGTGGGTGCTTCACTTCTCCCTGGTGATTTGATCCTGCTCTGTATTGGGTTAAGACATGGTTTGGCATAGCATGTTATCCAAACCCAGGCTTGTGGTTTAGCTCTCTCCTAACCATGAGAGAGCGCCATGAGAGAGCTACTAACCAGCGCCTGCCAACCTAGCAGTTCGAAAGCACCCCCGGGGGCAAGTAGATTAATAGGGACCGCTTCCTAGTGGGAAGATAAATGGCGTTCCGTGTGCAGCTCTGGCTCGCCAGAGCAGCGATGTCACGCTGGCCACGTAACCCGGAAGTGTCTCTGGACAGCGCTGGCCCCTGGCCTCTTGAGTGAGATGGGAGCACAACCCTAGAGTCTGTCAAGACTGGCCCGTACGGGCAGGGGTACCTTTACCTTTAACCATGAGCTGTAACCAAGGATTGTCTTATGGCTTATGTCTCATAGTTTGTGCAGGGGAGCTAAACTGCAAACTCAGACAAACATGACCTATGACTGTACCATCTTAGCCAGGGATGCCACACTTTTAAATCCCTGTCCTGTGAAAAACCCAACACTCTAATCATCTGGATTTGTAGGAAACCAACACACATGCCCTTCTATCTCTCCCACCTTCCCCTTAATATTAAAGAGACCTTTTATAACTAGCTGTTACTTCTGCTTAAGAAATCTGTGCCATGGATTGATTGACTGACTGATCTTGAGCCAGTCATTTATTGATTTGCCTCTGTGTTACCGTACTTAGCTGTAAAATTGAATGGTTGCTAAACATATAAATGCAACATAGTATGTATAAATGTGTGTTCATTTATACCTTTATATATGTAACTGCTTTTGGCTCACAGTTGAGATCCCAAACTCTGTCTGTAGTGCTATAATACATATATTGGTGTGTATGGTGCCACACAACTTTTTGTTGGTTTTGCTGCAAGAGGCTAGTGCATCTACCCCTCTGGAAATTGAGATAATGTATATTAAGCATGTTATAAATGCTAAGTATTGAGTATTTTTCTTATAATGGCAGCATCTATGAAATAGCTAATTGTAGGAAGAGGATGAATGAACTAATCAGCAATACCCACCACATTTAATAGAGCATTTAAATTAGGAACCAGAAGAAAATGCCAAAGGATGCTGACAAGAGTCTCTTTTTTAAGCATGCAGGAATAAAACAGTAGCAAGGACACAAAATGAATAACATGATAAAGGCCCATATTAAAGTAAGTTTGATGCATTATTTATAGAAGTGTGAAACAATACAGGGTTAACTCTTTAAACTGCCAAATTTAGCGTATTTACTCACTGTCACTGTTCCATGATTATATTTTGTATTATGGTCACATAAGCAACACCCCCCCCGCGCCCGCGCACACACACACACCGCTTTCTGAGTCAGAGTCCCCCTTTCCTACCCTCAGCTCAACATCAAAACAATCTGTTCTGCCTTCATTCTCAAATCATTAAAGTCACTGCTATCATTTTACTTCCAGAAGTCAACTTTTCTTATCTGTGCATTTGCAGTGTCGTCTCTGGCAGTTATTTACATCACAAACAATGGTATCATGTCAAGACATTAAAGCTCCTCTCTGCATCTTTCATCACCTCTTTATATTCATTGCAGTCAAGAGAAAATAGGCTTGCCTTTAACGGGGGTAGGTGGCATTTTCATGGAAAGTAGGAACAGGCAAGCACATCTATCAAAACTTGAGGCACTGAGGAATTGCTCTTGATTTCTCAACTTATGATTTGTATGGTATTCGGGGAGAGAAAGCAGTCGTTTCAATTGACTATATGTTTTGAGCAAATTCAGCAAATAGATATATGACATCCGTTAGAAGGGAAGCCAACAAATATGATATATTTGAAGTAAAAGCTAGAATTCTTTTCAAAGATAGTTGCAGAATAATGAATAAAGGGCTGACAAAACTGGTTGTCGGAACCAATACTCTGATACGTCACTTTATTGTATGGAAAACCACAGTCCACCCTCATTCACGAATACAAAATTTATCAACTATTCTTGTTTTTTTAACACACATATAACCAACCACCTTTCAAAAAAAATAATCAAGGGGCTTTTGAATGCCATAGCACTTACTACAATGAATGGATAGGTCTTTGCCACGGGTGTCTACTTGGCATTGGTTTTTATATGCTCCTATTTTTTGTAGCGTTTTAAGCTGTTATTTAGCTGCTTTTATTACTTTCTGTACATTGTCCCAAAAAGTGTGTGCAAGGAAATAAATAAATAAAATAAAAAATACATTCCAAGAACTCCTAAAGTGGCACATCAGATGCTTGGGGATTGTGTGTGTGTGTGTGTGTGTGAGAGAGAGAGAGAGAGAGAGAGAGAGAGAGAGAAGGACACACAGAGTGGGGAGAGACAGAGGATAATGCAAGGAGGTGAAAAGTGGGCAAGACAGTAACACAACATTGTTTTCAAGGAAAAAACATTTCAATGCAAAAAATGGAAAGCTTTGAAGAAAAAGAAAAACACCTCAGAAAAAGTATACAGATAAAACAAAATCGGTGATGAAAGGTTGAAGGAATTGGGTATACTGAGTCTGGGGAAGAGAAGACAGAGGGTTTGACGTGATAGCGCTCTACAAATACCCGAAGGACTTTGACATAGAAAAGAGAAAATATTTGCTGCTGTCCCAGAGGGACAGAGGAATAGATGCAATGGGTGAAAATGACAGGAGAGTAGATTTTGGTTAAACATTTGGGGAAACCTCTTGACAGTAAAAGCAGCTTGTGTAATCAATTATCTAAACTGGTGGGTTCTCCCTCCTTTAAACTCTTGGAGCAGAGTCAAGTCAGCCATCAGTTAGAGATGCTTAGCCCTAGTTTTCATACAATGAATAGGCGATGGACTGGGTGGCTTACAAGTCCTCCTTCAATTCTACGGGAGGTATTTAATGCGTTTATTCTTTAGTGTAAGGATTTATGCTTGCACTTTTAAACTTTTCTCTCGTCTCCACTTTTCCCCAAGACTGGGTGATCCTCACATTTCCCAAACCTGCACCAGAGGATTGGAGGGAACTCCTAGAAGGGATTTAGGGTGCTCAGGTCTCAATGAAAGTAATGGGCTGCATCAAATGGAGAAAATCTGATTGGGGGAGTTGTTGGTGAGGTGTTAAACACATGCGCGCACACAAATTCTCTCAAACGAATCTTCCCAGCATTTCCACCACTTTGCAGTGAAGTAGCAGCTGGGGTTTCCAGATCCATGTCTGCTGCCAAATATTGCAGACCAGTCCTATGCATCTGCACCCCCCAAAACACCCATCTCCACCCTCCTTACATATCCACTCACAATGTAGTTTCTCTCTATCTGTAAGTGTCTTCTTGCTGCCTTCTCAATTCCACTGTCAATTCACCCTTCCATCCTTCAGCCCAGGTGAAGATGCTGGGTAATCTATGTTTTGGACACCACGGACTGCATTATTGCCACCTTCCTCTCCTTGAGTCGAAGTGTGTTTCCCCTTGGCGTGCATGCTTCATTTATTTCTCTTCCTATTCTCGGTTTCTTGACCTTGAGACACAGTTTGGCCATCCTGTCTTGTTCTCAGATAAACTACAGCATTAAAGGCCAACTATGCTTGGGGCTGGGGAGAGAAACAGCTACTTCTAACAATAAGGCATTCTAATTTATTTATTTCAGCAGAAGGGAGATTAATTGGCTATGTTGCGAACAGGTTCAGCAGATGAGACAGTCTGCAATATCCCATATTCCCTCTGATGCCTCTAGAAATGGGTCAACAATTTCACAAGCCTACGAATAAATTAATTCCCCAAAGGATCACAGTAGTTTGTTGAAGTGATTTTCAGAATGTGTGCCTGTGTATTTGTTGCTGTCAGCATTACAAAGAGGATACCTGATCTGAACTAAGGCCATTCTTCTGGACAGAGAAATCCTAATTCCATAGGAATAGTTGGGAACGGTGTTTTGTTTTGTGAGCCACCCAGAGAACTCTTATTATCAATGTAAGTAAATGAATGAATAAATGAATTCTGCTAGGAAAGGTTGGCTATTTAGGAGTAGATTCAAAGAGCATGGTTTAGTCCTCCTTAAGACCGAACCACTTTGGAATAGGACAATATCTCATCAAGAAGGAAGGGCTTCCTTCAGCCTTTTTCACATGTACCTAGGTTGAAACCTGCCTGCCTGTACTTGTTAAATTGCTTTGAGATGTTTTCTTTCATATAAAATAACTGAAAAATATCATATATAGTAATGACTATACCATATACTTTCTCTGAAGGTATGACTCAAAGCTTATGCCATTTAAAATGCACTAGCAAATCATTTTACATACACATGCATATGCTATTTTTAGAGATTAACAATGCAATCCTATGCATTACTCAGAAGAAAGTCCCATACACAACAGGGTGTACTCCAAAGAAGTGGATATCGAATTCCAGCCTTAGTCTGAATTGTTTATTTTGAACAAGGGACTGTATTTAAGTAAAGTTTAAACAGTCAATTGTGCTTTGTTGAGCTGATAAAATTAATTTGGAATGGTTGATTTCATCCCCCACAAGGCTTGTGAAAGATGTGATTCTTAGAACAATTAATTCATGGCATTTTAATTGAAAGTAGCGATGAATCATAAATATGCTCAAGTATGTTTGGATCTGTGTTCTATGATGCATTCTGAATACTTTTGAGTCCATGAATAAAACGTCCTCAAACTCAGCTCACATTCTAAAAATGATCACCTGTTGTACATATTGCCAAATGTGTTAAAAGCTGAAAGCAGTTATTCAAGGGCTGATAAAAACACGTCGCCCACGGGAAGACATATAGCAGGGCAATGAAGACAATGCGAGATGTTGCTAATTAAAAAGAGGGCTTTCTGTTGGTTTGACCTTCTTCTTAATAATGTTTTCAAATAGAAACCTCCCCATTTCACTTCCCAACTGTTACATACTTATTCTCTTTAATCCATTGTGAGAACACTTTTTTTTTTTTTTTGCATAATACAATAAACATACTGATTTATTTTCCTTTCCTGTTTTATTTTGAAATTTCATTTTTAAGGAATACAAATAATTTGAAATGGTTTCAGAATTCTACATCAATATATTTATATGTGCTGCTGATCACATACAAATTTCTACATGATGTTTGAGAAGCATCACTTTCAAATGAGTAGGCAGCATTTATTTAAGGCTACCCCCCCCCCTAAATACTTCAAAAACACAGGCAGATTTAGGGGAGAATGGCTGGTTTACATGCACTTGGTGCCCAATCGAGAGGGTGTTGCAGGGGCCTTGCAACAATAATGAACAACGGGGGGGGGGGGTTAAGCACAACACAGGGCACCACTGAAATTTTAAGAGCCAAAATCAGTCACTGGAAATACACATCTTTGATACTAAGTCAGCATGCTGAGTTGAGACCAGAACACTGAAAGTCTAATTTGTCTGGTTCTTGCACAATCATTCATTCATTCATACATACATATATGTCTCTCCCCCCCCCCTCTGTGTGTGTGTGTGTATGAGAGGATCCAGGGATATAACCACAGTTACCCAGATGCAATTTTCATGATTGCAGCTGTAATTATTACAAGTTCTCACTAAGGTGAAAACTTATGCCTGGGCTTTCTCACTTCAGACTACACCTAAAGACAAGCTGCACAGACTAAATTGCATTATCACACTCTACTCCATGCAAATACAGCAGCTCCCTGCATATAGAAAACTACCGTAGGTGTCAGGGGAATGTTCTAGCCTAGTAGTCTAGTATGTCTAGTAGACATACTAGTTTCCTATTTGAAAAGTTATTCTGTTTTTTAATTTTTGTTCTAACCCATGGAAGCATTCAGTCATGTGTTAATTTCTACCTGATTTTTGAAATGTCACAGCCTATGTTTTGCCACCTTAGTGAGAATCAGACGAATGATTATCCATGCAAGTAAATTATTGGTTTGACTTGTAGCCAAGATTTATTGATCCTGGAGCTGGATCTTTGTAATCAAGTCCTCCACCCATTTTGCACACAGAAAGGAATGGGAAATAATTTCAGAACCAACTTAAGGATGACAGCTCACAGTAAGAGCTGTTTGGCAATGCAAAGGACTACCTTGGAAGGTGGTGAACTCTCCTTCACTGGAGGTTTTTAAACAGATGTTGGGTTGCCATCTGTCAGGGATTATTTAGCTGAGATTCCTGCACTGCAGAGGGATGGACTAGATAACCCTTGGTACCTCCCAATCCTAGAATGATATGATAACAAAGCTCAGCTGTATCAAAAGATATGCCATTTTAGGCTAACAGAAGGACCAGACTGCATCCTGATGCTGTTCTTTCCCTTCCATTAACACTCTCAAAACATACCCAATTACAAACAGTAAACTTTCTCAGAGGTTAGCTATGAGAACAACTGATGAGATTTAAACTTCCAAATCTCCTTGAATGTGGGGAAGTGAACAATTAAACCTGGTGTATTCTTATATGTGAAATTCAACTTTTCCTCACACACATTAACAAATAAAACCAGATACATGCAATTTCCACGTGCAAACTAATTATACCACTCAAAAAGTGTTTCCCAAATACATACTTGCTTGTACAGAAAATCCTACTTTTAGCAAGTGATTGGCACACAATCCTATGCACATTTACTTAGAAGCAAGTCCCCTAGTAAGTGTATTTGGCAATGCAGACTGAATACTTATCTGCCTTCCTTTCCACTCTGAAAGTGAACACAAAATGTAAGACACATTTTCTTCTATATTGTCCTGATTGGAAAGGAATGGGATTTCACTTTAACTCTTAAATCAAGGAAGACACACACTGGAATTGGTAAGGAAAATATTGTAGCTTCTTCAAGTAATTGAGGGCACCTTTCTAGGATGGTTCGCTTTATGGTTTGACAACGACGCTCTGCAGTAACAATTCAGGGCTTTATTCTGAGTGCATCAAGCTAAGCCCATTTGCAACAGTGCTGTTAAACACTGCCTTTTGATTACAATGGCCATGTTCAGTTGTAAAAGTAAACCATGGTTTAGCGCTACATGGATGTAAAGTGTAATAAGCATCTCCTGAAGATGGCCCACAAGGCAATGGGTTTACTCCCGAAGGCTTTCTCATGAATGAATACAGCCACAAGGCAGAAGAGGCTTAGGATCAGAGTTTTCTTTCTCCCGGGCTACCTTCCCAGGCTGACAAGAATCATCTGCCCTACAGGATACAAATGCCTCCATATTAGCTCTATTAATACTCCCACTTGGTAATCTTTAGTACCATACAAATGAGGCATACTAAAAGGGAGATAACTTGAATAGATTTTATGAAAGTAGTTTCAGTGTCCACCCCACCCCCCGCATTTATTTGGCTATATTCACCCTCTATCATTCTGTAAAACCATTGTAACTGCACAATCCTATAGATGTCTAGTTAAACTTGTGGGTGCAATCCCCTATCAACTTACCTAGGAGTAAGGCCCACTGGACTTACTTCTGAGGAGACATGTATAGGATTACCGTTAAGTTTTATTGCGTTTAAAGGGGTTTACTCACAAGAAAGTTGGAGAAAGACTTGCAGCCTTAAAATTCATTTTCATAAGTTATAAGTGGACAGAAGTGGAGGCCTACAATATCTGACTTCATTTCCTCAAGATTATGTACTGGATGATAAATCAAAATCCACTATATTAATTGCCAAGTTCAACATAATCATTGCAATTTTCCATTATGCAGGCAAAATGAACAGAAGGCTGCCATTTTGCTAGGCCTTTCAATTCAAGGTGATAGCAGCAGTAGTGTCAATAAGATGTAAAATTTAATTCAGTTTCTCCTTAATGAACCTTAAGAGCTTAATAGCGCACATTTTAATTGAAAGTTACAGCAGTGCTAAATGTGAGAATCGGGGTGGCTCTTTGGGTTACATCCATGCAATTGGCAGAGTAACGTAGCTAGAAAAAAAGCTTCAGAGAATCAGAGTTCTATTATCAAAGGATAATGGGAAATTACAGAGAAGCAAGGCCTGAGACACAAGCATTGGGAAAGAGCTGCCTTGCAGGCATAAGTCATCTGAAAGCAGTGATGTATATCTTCCTCTAGGGCAGTAGTTCAGGCTTCACACTGTGTAGTTTCTCTTATCCACAGGGAGCACAATGTCACCCTATCTTGAGGACACATGCTGTACTAAACTGATGAAGTTTCCACCTGTCCTTAGTCTTCAGGGTGGTTTTGTTGCTATTATAAAAAAAGATTGCACTCATACAGTTCTCTTTCTAAAAGGAGCAACATCCTGTAAGTCTCTCTTTGTCTACTACCATCCATCTCTCAAAGGCATGGGTGCCTTGAGGGCCTGAGCAGCACCAGTCTCAATTCTGCCCTAGCCTCCAGAGCAAAACCTAGTCGCTGACAACATCTTAGTACAATGCTTCCCCAAAATTGCTAAACAGACAAGCTTTCAGAGAGGAGCTGCAGCATAATCTGGTCTATGGAAACCCACCCAAATGCTTACTCTCCTTCTTCTGTCCTCTGTATGCAAGTAAATTGGGGAGAAATGTAGTGGGTGACACCCTGAATCAGGGACCAGCAAACTTTTTCAGCAGGGGGCCGGTCCACTATCCCTCAGACCTTGGGGAGCGGACATAGACTATATTTTGAAGGGGGGAAATGAAAGAATTCCTATGCCCCACAAATAACCCAGAGATGCATTTTAAATAAAAGGAAGCATTCTACTAATGTAAAAACATGCTGATTCCCAGACTGTCCACAGGTGGGATTTAGAAGGCGATTAGGCCGCATCCGGCCCCCAGGCCTTAGTTTGCCTACCCATGCCCTGGATAATAAAGAAATCATAAGCATAACTGTATTACCAATTCAGAAACACTACACAGACCTGCATTCCAAATAAGATACAAAGATTTTTCTAGGAGGGATTTCCTCTTCAGTGACATTATTTATTTGGTTAAGTTGTGTGTTTTACTCACAAGACAGATAAATGATTGCAATGACAAGCAACCACCTTTCCTTGGAAGCAGCTCACACAAACTATCACATAGGGGGTTCTTCCCAAAGAGAGAAAATTGGAAATGTCACCCTAGAGACAGAATAGAATATAATTTCAGTGACAACTGTAGAAAGGGAGGGGTTTTTCTTAGAGGCAAGTAAACCAATATAGTTATTTTGTCCAAGGGTTGTAAAAGGTAATTACAGAAAATACTATGTCCTATAGGCTCTAATGAATCATTGTCTGCAAATGTAAAACCCTATAAAAAACTTAAGTGTTTGAACTTTTTCACTGACTTTTGCAAGGGAACATCCTGCAATCAATGATAGCTGAAATTGCAAGATTTATTGAAATAATCTTGTGGCCTGGTAGATAATTATAATTATCTAGATAATTATAATTCATGGTTTGGGGCAAGCCACTATGCTTCAGCATTCCTGCTTCACGGGGTTGTTGTGGAAATAAAATCAGGAATTCCTGCAGAACACCCTGAGCTGTTTACAGAAGAAAATAGAATGGAATAAACAAAGCCAACATAGAAGAAATCTGGTGTCGATCTGGTAGTTTTTGCTGAGACCACCTTGCAAGGAACTGGTCAGAACTTTATGGCCATCATGACAACCAAAGTTTTGACTTTTAAAGCCTATTTGCAGCTTTGAACTGGAGAACCTGTCTCTAAATGTGTCTTTCTATATGCGTCTCTTAAAATATTCACCAAAAGTTATTAACAGAGACCATTTTAAACAACACCATAAAAACTGTTGTACACCACCCCAGTCTCCGAGCAGTGTGAGATTCCAGGGGTTCTAGGTGCTATCTCCTGTCTTCCACTGCCTCCCGCAGTTTGGTCAGACTCGAAGCTACAAACATGAGTCTGACCAAACTGCAGGAGGCAGTGGAAGACAGGAGTGCCTGGCGTGCTCTGGTCCACGAAGAGTCGGACACGACTAAACGACTAAACGACAAGGTGCTTTCTCAGTGTTCATGTTTCCTTTTGAAGATGAGGCACAGCAGTCTTTATGATACAGTAGTACCTTGGGTTAAGAACTTAATTCGTTCTGGAGGTCCGTTCTTAACCTGAAACTGTTCTTAACCTGAAGCACCACTTTAGCTAATGGGGCCTGCTGCTGCCGCTGCGCCACTGCAAAGTTATTAACCTGAGCTAATATTTCTGGGTTAGCGGAGTCTGTAACCTGAAGCGTATGTAACCTGAAGTGTATGTAACCCGAGGTACCATTGTATATGGTTTGTTTACACTTACATACAACCTCAGCCTATGGTGGAGGGGTTCACAGCATTAACATCCCTAAAAGGGTATTCCTCCCCCATAGATGCAGCATTGGATTAAAACAGAAATCAAACATGGCAGTCTCTCTGCCTTTCCAGACTGACACTTCTGGCTCACATCACTCTACAGTGGCATGGCGGCAGCGGGAGGCCCCATTAGCTAAAGTGGTACCTCAGGTTAAGAAAAGTTTCAGGTTAAGAACGGACCTCCGGAACGAATTACTGGTAAGTTCTTAACCCGAGGTACCACTGTATTCTAGCCTTTTTTCTTTCTAACAAACAGTTGAGGTGTGTGGGGGGGATACTCAAGTGTTCTCCAGCCCAGAGCCACACCCCTTCTCACCTTCAGGACATGCTTAGTGGGCCATTACCAAGCTGGCCTGGCTATTCCAGCAATTGAATCTGTGCTTGATCCAGGAATTAGAGGGGGGGGGGGGGTTAGGCATTAGGAGGGTCTTGGCCTACAGCTTACTTCCCCAAACTCAAAACAATACATTTCTCAATATAAATGCAATTGTTGCCAGGTGTTCTGACTACTAAACAAGCTTCCGTTTGAGCTAACAGCAAGTGCCCCATTTAAAAGGAAAGAAAGATACACTAGACCTTGTTGCTGTTTGTAAATAATCTCAAAAAAAACCTGTTCATACTATGTCCATTTAAGAAGTCAGTATTTTTATTCTCTTGATATTGATACGTGTGTAGAAAGGGAAGGTGGTGAGTTCAATAAAAGTGAAGCAGATATTGTTTTAAGCTCTGTTTTTCCTGATCCCACCACCGAAGCCTATAGAGCAGCCTGTTGCAGTTACTAATTCAAAAAACATGCTTTCCTCTATGGGGAGGGGAGACGCAGAATCCTAGATGACAGGAATCAAGTTTACATCTAAGCTAATGAGATCAGTGTTGATAAGGTGCATGTTTTGGAAGGATTTTATTGCACGCAGTTCTTATCAAGAAACAGCAAAACAGCAAAAGTCTTTATATATATAAAAACCTAATCTCCCAATTTGTTACTGTGCAATCCAGTCTGTGCTGCAGGGGAAACAAGGCAGCGGTATGCCCACAGCAAGTACCCTATATATTTATGATGAATGGGAAGGGGATATTTAAGGTGCATAAAGCAGATTAGGAATTTCATTAATTTCCTGTTGCCATTGTGCTAACACCACTCCAGGTTTAATCTATTTTAGGGGAACAAACACCATTAAAAACCCAGCATATGATATCTTTTGCCAGCAGGTATTATAGGACATAAGCGAATTATTTATTTTTGTGGTTTTTTTTTTGGTGATAAAGATCCAGACAAACTTGTCAAGAACACCCACGTTGTGATTTGCTAAGGTAGGGCACACGTTGGAATTCTGTTGCTTCTCTACATTTATTTATTTAAATTGCAAGCCTAAATGAAAACCCACATTATGGTGCACATTTTAAAAGTTATGTGAGGTCTTAAGAATTAAAAAATATCATATTAAAAAGAAAACAGAGATAAAAACCCCCAGAGTCACAATAAATCCCATATGCATTTAGAATTGATATGTTTAATATGTTGGAGAAGCTTTTACCAGTCACAGGAACTTGGAGAACATAAAGTATGAACTAGAATTATTTATGTCTTATATTAGTTTCAAAATGATGCTTAAGGCTGCAATCCTATGCATAAATTCCTGGGAATAAGCCCCACTGAACTTATTTCTGAGTAAACATGCATAAGATTGTTTGCCTGCATTTCCTCCAGGTGTGATACATATGCAAGAACATATACTTCTTCTGCTGCTGCTTCTTAGCTTAAATTAACTACAAATAGCACAAGGATGCTTTAAGTCATTCTGAACATCGCATGTAACACAACCATTTCCTTGAGCTTTTACACTCTGAAATATGATTTGGAGAATATGGAAGCTACTAAAATCTGTAAGTTGCCAGGTCATGTATAAAGATGGAAATAAGAATGGACAGTTCCTGTGAGTGAAAACAAAAGTGCTCTATGTTATCATGCAAATGTGTCTCTATATGTGTTTTCTTGTTAGACAGACTTGGATACATTTCCACCGTCTATCAGAAAAACAACATATTCACAGCTGCCTCAGCCTCCAATGCACCACATAATGCTTGTCAATAAATGGATTCACTAGGAACCATTAGGGTGACCATTTATATTACCTTACCAGCATATGATGAAAAGGTTATCTCAAGAAGAATCATCACCACCTCATGCTCAACACTTTAGTCAAACAGGATATCATCTGACAATAGCAGCCATGATGTGAATACCACAGCTTCTTTTAAGTCACCTGTAAAATATCTTTGTTTCCATCAGGTAGGTAAACAGTTGAACACGTCACATGTGATCCACAAGTCACGCTCTAACAGGAATTCTCTATCTTTTCCCTAATACTCCTGCATCTCTTTTAAGAGCCGAAATGGGTCAATTCTGCATCAGATAAATGGCCCATTCCTAAACATGTTCAACCAGAAGGAAAACCCACTGAGTTTGATGGTGCTTACTCTGAAATATGTGTAACACTTTAGCCTAAGGATACAGACATGTGCCTTTTTGAACAGGCTAGTAAGATTCACTTGCAGAACATCAAGTATCCTTACTTTTGAATGTACTCACTCACCTAGTCCTTCAAACAGGCCCCACATAATCCAAATGGAAAACCTGGTGGTCCTGAAGTCATCTACACACAACTATCACAAACTAAGCAACAAAAACCGCTTAAATTATTTCAGATGCAGTGGGTTGTATCCAGTGGTGTTCCTCAGATGAAGAAAGAGTCTGTGATCCAGCAGGGGCTTCTGTCAGTGGAACAGTGAAGGATTTATATATTTTTAAATTTTTTTTGAAATTCATAAACTTTATTTAAAAAAAAAAATTCATAAACTTTATTTTAGACCAACACCCACCCCTCTCCCTAAAAAAAACACTCTCCTTCAAAGGGTTGGGGGACATTTCAGAAGAGTGTGGACATATGGGTGGGGGAAGCTGCAGGGGGAGAAGAATAAGCAAAAACATAGCCTCTCTCTCCATTCCACTGACAGCATCCCCACTGGCTCAAAAAGCCTGCTATCAGTAAAAGGGGGGAGAGCATTTGGATTCAGCAGCAGCAGAGAATTCTCCTACATCGACTTAATTTACAGCATGGGTAGGCAAACTAAGGCCCGGGGGCCACATGTGGCCCAATTGCCTTCTAAATCCAGGCGGTCCAGGAATCAGCGTGTTTTTACACAAGTAGAATGTGTCCTTTTATTTAAGATGCATCTCTGGGTTGTTTGTGGGGCATCGGAATTTCTTCATTCCCCCCAAAAAATATAGTCTGGCCCCCCACAGGGTCTGAGGGACAATGGACCGGCCCCCTGCTGAAAAAGTTTGCTGACCCCTGATTTACAGCCATGCATTATGAAGCTCAGCACATGAAGCAGCCTTAGGTGCTGGTTGAACAGAGCACATGGGAGACTAAGCAGCTTAATTCAGTAGATTCCTAACTCCTGAAAAGTGTAATTAGTGTAATTAACTCTAACAATTACAGAGGAAACAACAAATCAAGAAGTCAAGAAGAACAGAGGAGATTGTGGCCTGGCTGATTTGTACAGAATGCCTAGAAAAGAGAAAACCTCCCACATGCCCAGATGACATCCTCGTGCCCACAGGGTTTTTCTTGCAGCACCAGAAGAAGCAGTGCTCTTTTTATGCCTTTTGATGATATAAAAATCTCCATGCCACCAGCAGGTGAGGGAGACAGCAGATGAGCATCATCACAGCGAGGAAGGTGTAAATGAGTGTCTCTCTGGTCAACTGTAACACTTTTAATTACAAGCGCCAATAGCTGGTATAACTAGCCAGAGGCTTCTGACCACATGGAAGCATTTTTAGGGTTCTTGTGAGAACCGTTCCTGATATGTCTGAAGAAGAATCATTAATTTGTTCATAATTATCCATGCAGAAGTAGCAATTCATTAAGTACAGTGGAGCACCCTGTTAATATATCATTAACCAGACCTGAGCTAATGTGTATACTTTGGCTGTATGCAATTTGCATTATGTGGCCATTTTTTATGAATGGTTTGGATTCTCCTACACCTAATTCCTGGTATTCCAGCTGAAGGCTATGAATAGGGCAACATGTGGTCCTTGAATTATATTGTTCTTTCACTCATCTAGATTTCTGTGTATGAACATATGACAGAAACACATCCCATCCCACAGGTGTTCTTCACAACTGCATTTTAAACAGCGGCACATTTGCAAAGCAAGGCATATGGCACATAAAGAGAAAACTACAGTGCTGATGAAACATTGTACCTTGGGCTGAAACACAGTTTAACCAAATCCTTAGTTGCTGCTAATGGTTTCTGCCTTGGAATTTCAATTTCTGGTCAATTGCTTGGGCCACTACATTTTACATCCTCAATACTGGAGGCTGGGTTTTTTTGGTTTTTTTAAAGCAAAAATTAAACATCTGTTACATTGGTAATATCCAGCATAACCACTGGAGCCTGGAATTTCACAGGAGGGAAAATCAATAAATGTGGGCAAGAAAATGATGGTGCAATTGATACCTTAATTAGAGGCTTAATGATCTGGTTTAATTTAATAACAAAAAGTATGATTTCACTTTATGAATGTGTAAAAGTGGTAGGGGAGGAATTGCTCTCTGTCCACAGTTGTGTGGCTCTTCAATGATACATTACAATGTTATTAGTGCTTCATTACCCAACTTGCTGCTGGGCATAAAGCTAGAAGTCTGATGGAGCCCAGCATCTTCTATTACATAAAAGCCTAGGCATTAAAACACCACTAGGTTTTGTGTCTTTCACAAAAATGTTATGATTTGCTTCTACGGTTTCATAGAGAACTGATGAAGTGCACGCCTTGCTCATCAATGGCATAATTAATTAGGGTAATTAATAATTATTGATTAACGTTGTCATTATCCAGTCCAATGTTTTTATTTTTTTAAAAAAACTATAAAAACAAAAGGACAATAATGTACTGGAACAATTTTCAGCAACTTGAGGCAAGTCTGAAGTACTTGGCCTTAAGTGGAAAAAGCTGTTTGCGGTTCAAGATGGGGAAAAAGGAATTTCCCAAGTGGTAGTTATAGCAGACACAGAGTGATATACCAGCATTTTAATATACCAGCATTAAGGAAAAACATTTTCTTAAAAAACTTAATTCTGCATACCAACTTTTTCCACACTTATATTTTTCTCCCCTTCCCCATTCCTCTCAACTGTGTGAATCTGAAACCATGTTAAAGAGAGGTTTAAGATAACAGGTGCACCAATACAATATTTACAATCCTGATCCAAACATGTCCTGTTCCTATGTCCAAAAGTCTAGGGCAACTCATGTGACGCAGTAGATCTTGAAAAATAAAGCCTCAGCTTACACACACATGAGTCAAGCAAGAACATACGAAGAGCCCACTGGAGTGCCAACTTGAGAAAATATGGGGGGGGGCAGGTAAGCCCCACCCTGCATAATCGGTCACATGATGCAACACGTATACATTATTTGAATGGCAATGTCAATCAACTTTGGGGGGGCCCTGGGGCCCTCTAACAACAACAACAACAACAACTTATTGAATTTATATACCGCCCTGTACCTGGAGGTCTCAGGGTGGTTTGCAGAACAAAATAAAAACATATCAAAATAAAAACAACATCCCAATAACTCCCCCCCCCCCAAAAAAAAATACCCCAAATTTTAAAAGGGCATAGGGTGTCCATCAAACCAAACCAAAAGCCTGGTTTTAAAGGAACATTGTTACCTGGTGCCTAATGGTGTATAATGAAGGCGGCAGGCAAACTTCCCTGAGGAGAGCATTCCACAGATGGGGAGCCACTGCAGAGAAGGGTCATTCTCATGTTGCCACCCACCCTTCAGACCAAAAAATATTTGGGGTGTGTGGGTATGCAGGCGATCCCTCGGCCCCTAGGAACCGGCTCCTATGGAAGAACCCATTTGTACAAACCAAAGGTTCCTCTATCTCAGCACAATGCTTTTCATAGTGACCAACCAGATGCTACCTGGGATATCTGTTCTGTACTCATTTTTACCTTTACTAACAACCAAAACCTCACGTTTTTAGATTACACCTTGATTAGGTGCACACCAGGCACCAAACAGAGTTGATCAGGAGAGGGGCCAAGGGCCACCAACAAATGCCAAAGTTAAGGTTCTTCCTATGCCCAGTCTAGTTTGCCTAGGACCACACCCCCGCCTCCCACTTTCATGTGCTGAAATAAATAAATGAATTTATTCTAGTAGAGAACAGTAAGGAAAGCGAAATTAAACACCTTGTAGCATTCAATGTAAATATTTCAGTGTTCCTTTCTGTGTTCAAACATCAGCCTGAGGCAAGATAATAGACAAGGCCAAACATCACCTTGGGCTGCCCATTTGCCAAAAACATAAATTTTGCGATATAAATGGTCAAGGCCTATGATTGCTACGACAGTCATCAATAGCTGCTATTGGGCCTGACTACCAAGTGAGCCTAGTTTTTGCAAGAGCAGCACATGATAACAGTTTCTGTGGTAGATGAGATTAAATGCGGCATATACCTCCTGGAAAAGTGTGCAGTTCCAATTGATCTGAATATATAAAACTAACATTACATGTGGAAAACAAATGAACACAATTTAATGGTTTGTGTATAGAATAACAGTTCTTTTCATGCAGATTTTATTGTGGAAAGTTTGAATTCCAAATGCTTATTTCACAATATCTCAGAATAGTCCACTAGTTATTTCTGTAAAATGCATAGCTTTTTGAAAACTGCACAAACATTTTCACCTGAGAAAATTAACCTAGTCCAGCATGTTATGTACACGAGTTGCTTTATAAATAATTGAATCAAAATATGCTCTTGAGCAATTCCACCTCCACAATCTAGACTTCCAAATTGACCAATTTCTATTGCCTCCCTATAACTCATCCAGTGCCAGATCAACAGATTTTGTAATAGGTGGCAAAAGTCTGAACTGCCTCCCACACCCTCAGAAAAAAGAGAGGGAGGAAGGCACAGGTCCTGAAAAATTCATAGGGAAAGCCTTTTACAATGCTTATCACTTAGATGCACCCTCACCCTTTTAACCATTTTAATCATGTCTGCATCTGCAGTCAGCAAACATGGATGTTTGCTAAAGCAAGCATGTTCAGCAAGCTAAAAGGAAAAATTTAACTTTTTATGAGAAATACAAAGTGTACTGTGATGAAGTGCTACTGTTTAAACAGCCAGTGTGAAATGGAAACACTATCAAAGAAAAGGAAAGTAGTATTTAGGTAAAGGTAAAGGGACCCCTGACCATTAGGTCCAGTCGTGCCTGACTCTGGGGTTGCGGCGCTCATCTCGCTTTATTGGCTGAGGGAGCCGGCGTACAGCTTCCGGGTCATGTGGCCAACATGACTAAGCCGCTTCTGGCGAACCAGAGCAGTGCACGGAAACGCCGTTTACCTTCCCGCCAGAGCAGTACCTATTTATCTACTTGCACTTTGATGTGCTTTCGAACTGCTAGGTGGGCAGGAACTGGGACCGAATAACGGGAGGTCACCCCGTTGCGGGGATTCGAACCGCCGGCCTTCTGATCGGCAAGTCCTAGGCTCTGTGGTTTAACCCACAGCGCCACCCGCGTCCCTGTAGTATTTAGCCCCTGCTTAATTATTTTCCACATTTCTTATTTCCCCTATGCTATGCTAATCTATCTCAAAAGAACTTGAAGGTTCACCTCATTCACTTGCCAGAAAAAGGAGAGCCCATCAATTATCCTGGCATTATATGTAAAAACAAATCTAGACCTGCACTTCTTTATTATCCCCCAAAACATCACTGCATGTGTATATTAGACTAAAAGATTCCACCCAATGCCTAACTGGGGTAACCAAAGCACCACCCCCTCTGGCCAACGATTGGCTAATTTCAAGCTTGTGAATGGCAGGCTAGCCTGCCCTCCTTTGCAGCCAGCTGCAAAATTCCCCAACAGACCAGCCCACAATAGAAGCCTTTTACTCTGTGGAGTTGAGGCCCTTCTGTGAGAGACCACAACCACTCCCACCCAGAGACTGGGTAAGCAACCATTGTCACAATAAGGTCAAAACAGCTGTAGTGACTAAGAGTGCCTTTTACCAGCTTTGCTAAGTAAATCAACTGTGCCCAATTCTGAACAAAAATAGCCATGCTACTGTGCCTTATACATTGCAACTTCAAGACTGGGCTACTATAATGAGCAGCATTCAACAAGGTTTTTTTCAGAGCAGACTCGCTGAAACTGGAGTACATGCCAAATTAGGTTCATTCATTTTAATGGGTCTACTCTGAGTAAAAAAACATAGCTGAATACCACCCAATGTGTTTGGTGTGTTCTATGTATGGCTGGTCCAGAAGCTGAAGGAAGTGCAAAACACAGCAGCTGGACCACTTTATAGGGTCTCTTATTGAGTGTGTATTCTACCATTCTTAAAGGTCCAGGTTTAACATTTTTGGAATTCACCTATAAAGCCATAAATGACTTGGGACCAGGGTGCAGTAGCAACTTTCCCCTTACTGCTCTGAATGATGCTTATAGTCAACTGATGATGACCCCTTGGCTGCATTGCAGTATCTGGAAGCTCAGTTGGTGGCAACCAGAGGGAGAGCTTTCTATGAGATGGCACCCATATTGTGGAACATCATCTCCCTTCTCAGCCTAGGCAAGCTCACATATTGATGTCTACTATATTCCAGTACTTTGCTGGTGCTTAATTCCGGGTTATTTTATTTTATTTTTCTTACTTAAACTGTACCCGACTTATCAGCAGTGCAGTATTTTATTCTGTGTGGTGATTTTAATACCGTTGCTGTTTAAATTATTGTACACTGCCTCAAGAGTAAGGTACGTAGCATAAAAAAAAAATCTGTATGAATAAATGAATTAAGCAAATCCTTCAAATCAAAAGATAGCAATAAAAAAGAAGAAGAAATGAGGCAGTTTACTTAGCATGGTAGCTCCAAAGCTCTTTCCGCCCTGGGCACTTTTAGGACTGCAATAATACCACAGTAAGTGATCATCAAAGAACAAATGCTAAAGGTCCTTTAGCCATGCTCATAAGATGAGCTCCCCACACCCCACCTGCCCAGATCAGAACTGACATGTTATATTCATTGTAAACTTGAACAAAGAAAACATTTATTTTTAATGAAGGCAGCAGGGAAACAAATGGTTGCACAGCTATAGTCTGTCATATATGACAGCCTCAAGACTTGAGAAAATATGCAAATACTGTCCAAGATGATATATTTCTTAGGCAATCAATAAACATACAGAGATGTCTCTACATGAGGCACCACCTCAGGTTGCAGATTTCTGACATGGTTAAAAATGAAGTTTTTGTTTTTAAAATGTCAGTTATTTAATGCCTTTATTGCTGGGGGGAGGGGGATATAATTTGGATTTTTTGCCTCAGGTACAAAAGTGTCTTCAACCAGCCCCAAAACTAATAAGTTAGAATAATAAAAATGGCAAAGCTCGAATAAATCCCCAAACAGCCCTTTGCCAGTCTGATTTTGATTTAGGAGCAAAGTTGAATTCCTTGATAAATGCCCTTAAAAACAGTATAAACTGTTGTAAGCTTTTCAGTATTTAATGCTGTGTGCTAAGAAATCACCTTAAAATCGATCCGAGCAGTGGAGGGGGTTAGAGCAGCTATCACCTTCCTGGTATCCTTCAAAGGTTTTGGAATACAATTCCCATCATCTCCAGCTACTGGCCATACAGACTGGGCTGATAGGAGTTGTAGTCCAAAATGCTTGGAGGATACCACCTTGGTGAAGATTGAGTTAGAGCGTCAGACTACCCCTGGGAACATCCAGATTCAAATCCTCACTCACCCATGAAGCTCTCTGCATGATCTCAGCCTAGTTACCATTTCTCAGCCTAACCTACTTCACCTCACAGAAAAGGACAACTAAAAAGCGCTGAGATACATGACTCTGTCTGGATCTGGCGGGGGAGGGGGGAGGGAGGGAGAGGAAGGTATGTGCAGTGTGTGCAGAATTAGGACCTCCTGTGGCCAAGGGATCCCAAGTTAATAATATACTTTGTTAACTAACTGAGAGGATATATTTGAAATATGACTACGAAGAATGAGTTGCCATTGTTGAATTTTAGTATTTTATTTGGTTGTATTGTTCCCACTCTTCATTCCTCCTAATTCCCAGTGAAAGTCAATGAAAGCTGGTCTACTAAGTTGGGAGTCACCTTCATTTGTAAATCTAAACAGGGGCACCAGACTGTTACTCTTTTTTCTTTTAAAATCAACTCTCTAGAACTTCTAGAAAGAAAGTTATGAAGCATAGTATGCAGGTACCCTTTTAAGCAATTTCTGCTAAATGAGCCAGTCTGGTTCCTCCCACCTGTCAGTCTTTTTGGCCATTGAGTGAAGTCACACCTGTGATTAATAAGAGAGTTCTTTTAGCACTAGGCAATAGGAATCCTTAGGCCTAGGCCAGGCATAGGCAAACGTGGACCCTCCAGATGTTTTTTGGGACTACATTTCCCATAATCCCTGACCACTGGCCCTGTTAGCTAGGGATGATGGGAACTGTAGTTCCAAAACATCTGGAGGGCCGCAGTTTGCCTATGCCTGGCCTAGGGTCCTAACAGGAACAAATTTATAATGGTGCAACTGGAGTAACTGCACCACGACCCATGCTAACAGAGGCCCAAGGCTTTCATTTTGTAAAAGAATGTCTGTAGCTATTCTACAAAGAAAGTTATAAACATAATGTACAGGCAACCTTTTAAGCTGGGGGTTGCAACCCGAACACAAGCAGAGACACTGGCTCTGTTGCACAGGGCATTTGCTTTAGTTGGAAGGGCCCACCCACTTTCAACTCCAGTTGGCTATGATGTTAACTCCTCCCCTTCTGGAGGCAAGTATTGGCCAGGGCAGTTGCTGTGGGACAAAGATGGAGTGGAGAGGCAGGATAGTTGCCACCCCTTTGGATTTTTGAATGACTTTCATGGTCCTGTACTTTGGTTGCCCATGGAATATTTTTTTGAAAATGTGGGGGTGGGGGAGAAACTAAGAAGTGTTGTGGCCTGCTTGCCTTCCCTTCCCTTTGCTGGCCGTGGAAGGGTGTATTTTTTAAAATGGGGGAGTGGGGAGGGCAGAAGGGTGTTTTGTTCCTGATGGAAGGGTTTTGGAAAATCAGGGAGAAGAAGTGGCAGAGCCCATCTGCCTCTTCTTTGCTTTCCTGACCTCTAAGCCTCATGAAGCAAACAGTGGGCAGTTGCTCTGGCAATAGATGAGTTTTAGGAATAGGGCAGGGGCATGGTAGAGGAAGATGTGAAGGACCCAGCCAAGGAGCTATTTCTTTTGTTCTGCTGCCTGTCAGCCACATGGAACAGTAGGCAAGCACCTCCTTAAAAAGAAAACAGATGTTGGGATGATCAGAAGTAGATGATAGCTGACAAAATTATTTTAAAATGCTTTTAATTCAGATTTTCAGTCTTCAAGACTGACAGAGATAAACATTAAAAGATCTCAGCAGATGTTCACACCTGTTTACTGCAAACTACTCTCTTCATTTGTTACTGCCATCTGGTTCCCCACCTCTTGTTTCTTTCTCCCCACCCAAACAAGCTACGCTGAATAGACACTTGTTCGAATTTGTTTTCATATCAAGAAACTGATTTGTTTTGGGCACTGAAAACTTCAAAATACTCTAGAAAGCATAGTACCAACCTTATTTGTTCTTTGTTATTTTATGGCCTATTTTATTTCAAGAGATCAGTATCTTTGACTAATATAAATTCCTCCTACAAGGTGGTTCATTTTCATAACACCTCCTGTTTCTTCATCAGACAGCTAATTATGTGTACACTGCTTTGCATTTTTCTAAAAAGGAAACCAGAAAGCGATTTGCCAGAGATCTGGTGGCAAAACATCAAGAGTCAATGCAAGAACTGATAAATTCAAACTTACAGGTTTCTGCTTTAATTGCCACTCAACACTTTCATCATCAGACATATGTAACTGTTTGATGTTGTAGGAAAACATCCGTACTATATGGCAGCATAAAGAAAGGGAATATAGCAACATCAGCCTCTGAACGCAAAGAAAAATGATCACATTATTTCTTATTAATACTGTGTCACTTGGTCACAATAATAAATGCCTAAACCATTTTTGTAGTTGGTTTAATGGGAAAGTGGGGCTATTTTATTGATTGATAAAATGTATTACTTTGCAAGGAAAACTAAATGACAGCTTATTACTTCACTAATATTCAACAAAGGGCGTACTTATTTCTGAGGTACCCTGATGTGTCAATTAACTCTGAAGAGGCACCTGGTTATGTAGGCATGTCATTGGTCTCTTCACCCAACTCAGTTTTAATTAATGGGATTGTTTTATTATGGATCTTTATAGCTTAATGGGATTACTTTATTGTGCATTTTAATTGTGGGCGTTTGTATTTTAATGCTTGTGTGTTTCCTTTTTTACTAGTAAACTGCTTATTTTGCCATTAAACAGCATATAAACAAACACTATGCAAAGTATCCTGCCTCTTTTGGAGCTGGAATGAAATTTCTAGGAAAACAATTTCATAATAATTTTTCTCTTTCAAGCTCATCTTGAACTGCTTGGGAATTTCCCCCAAGTGTTGAAATGTTCATGCGGCAGCAGCACTGTGTCTTGCTTCCTTTAGATGAGAGAGCTTCAATGACTCAAGGTGCCTTTGTAATATCTACCTTATAAACAAATATATAAGCAGAGCCAACAGAAAATGGAGTCAAATGGAAACCAACAGACACTCCTAAATGGCAGAAAATCCACTATCACATATCAGATCAATATATAAACGAAATTCTCTGGATGTGTGTTGGAATGACCCAGCAATGAACTGAGTTGTTCCCATAAAATATATAAATAGTTCATTTTATGGTCCCATCAGCCCCCAAAGCACCCCCCAATCCTTTTCTTTCCTAACCTTAACCTTCATTGCATATTTCCTAAAATGAAAAGTCACTTTAAGAGAAAAGGTTAGGAATAATTAATTTTGTGTGACAGTGGTATATAAAGGTAAAGGACCCCTGACAGTTAAGTCCAGTTGTGAACTACTCTGAGGTTGTGGCGCTCATCTCGCTTTGCGGGTCGAGGGAGCCGATGTTTGTCCAGAGACAGTTTTTCTGGGTCATGTGGCCAGCATGACTAAGCCGCTTCTGGCGAAACCAGAGCAGTGCATGGAAACGCCTTTTACCTTCCCGCCGGAGCGGTACCTATTTATCTACTTGCACTTTGGTATGCTTTCAAACTGCTAGGTTGGCAGGAGCCCTGTCACAGGGATTCGAACTGCTGACCTTCCAACTGGCAAGGGATTCGAACTGCCGACCTTCCAATAGGCTCAGTGGTTTAGATCACTGCACCACCTGCGTCCCAACAGTGGTATATAGTGTGCTACATAACTCTGTTATCCTTTTCTTGGACAGGAAATATTTATATCTTTATTTATTTTAACTAGATGTATGTTTTTAAATGTGTGTTCAATCATTGTCCCAATACCACCATAATGAATACATTAATTCATAACTCTATCATTGCTTTTTACAGCAACCTGAACCTTTGGTGAGATCCCAGATATAAGATTCAGGTAGTTATTCTGCAATAGTTTAATGCCACATACTAAGTGGGTGTCCTAATCTATCCCTCTGACGCTGAGAAATCACTAAATGAAGTAAAGTATTTAAAGATGCCTTCGGGCCAATTATGTAGTTCCTCACACAAACTAATTAGGCTTTTGGACCAATGCCAGGAGTGGGTGGGAAATATATGAACAGAAAGTTAAGCTTTCAAGAACTTATGTTTACAAACTCACACGAGGATGTGATTGGAACACACTTTTTAAACAAACAAAAAAATCACATTATATCCAAATTAGTAGTGCACATAAACAATTGTGAACTTGCAAAAGCAAAAGACAAAAACAAAAAGCCTTTCCTAATACATCACACTCAATATTACATCACATTGTGACATAACCAAGAAACATAAGCTATGTAGTTTAAATAATAATGGTTTGATGCTCAAATTCAGATTGCAATTCACTATAAATGGCTGCATTTAGGAATGCAGTTTCAGTGAGGGCAAATGTACACCTGGGCAACCCAGTATTCACTATAATGGATTTTAAGCAGTGTGTACGCGTGTGTGTGTACATGCACACAAACAATGTGTCTCTGTAGGCAGAGTAAGCAGAGGCTTACTGGACAATGTAAGTATTTCTATCAAAACAATGGGGGTACTATATAAAAAAAGCCAAAAATCTATCTTCCCAGGCTACCAGAAAGGGCAGTGAGAGTTCACACACCACACTGTTGAAACAAAAGTACTGGAAGGCTGAATAATAGTAGTAGTCATTACAAAAACAAGACTGTATCAACCTGTTTGTAAGAGACCAGAGATACAACATGGAAGGGCAGGATTAAAAGCTGAAAATGCTACTGTAGAGAACAAATGGATTTCGATAGTTGTTGGAAAATGAGACCAGATGAGGGTTTTCATGGTATGTAGCATGTATGATCTGTCTCTTTAGGGAAAGACCTGGATTGTAATAAAGCGGGTATATATTTACAGCTAGAACCAGTTAGGGTATGTTAGTCTCTCTTGAATACAGAAGGTTCTTGAAGTAACCCTGCCCCTTGACACTTGCTGGTTCTTGGCCTTGGGGAAAGCAAGTTGGAAGGTCATTTCACATAGTAAATATTCTCCTCCAGATCCAGATGAATAGAGGAGGAGACATTTTACATGGAACTAATCTACAGGTAAAAATGACCCCTGGACAGTTAAGTCCAGTCAAAGGTGACTATGGGGTGTGGTGCTCATCTTGCTTCAGGTCAAGGGAGCCAGTGTTTGTCCACAGACAGCTTTCCAGGTCATGTGGCCAGCATGATTAAACCGCTTCTGGCACAATGGGACACTGAAACGGAAGCCAGAGTGCATGGAAACATCATTTACCTTCCCGCCACAGAGGTACCTATTGCAGTGCTTGCACTGGTGTGCTTTTGAACTGCTAGGTTGGCAGAAGCTGGGGCAGAGCAACGAGAGCTCACCACTGTCACATGGATTCGAACTGCCGACCTTCCGATAGGCAAGCCCAAGACGCTCAGTGGTTTAGACCACAGCACTACCCATTCCCTGCAGGAACTAATCTATGCTAGCCCAGAAGTGGTTGGAATGTCAAAAGACTGTACTAGATCATATCTGGGCAGAAATGTTGATATAACTGTGGGCCTAGAGTAGGACTGTGGCCAGCTAACTGGACAGGGTTAGTACAGAGCCCAGGAATACATCACTATCCTACAATATACTCCACCCAGTAGTTCAGGGGCAGCAGCACACAGAGCCAAAGACTCTTGATTCTTGCCCTGGTGGTCCCAGCCACATCTCCAATTAAACATTATCTTGAGGACAAAGGGAGGGAAAGGATTTCCAATGAACAAAAGGTATGTTCAGATATTAAGCCAAGATGGTAAAGCCATGGTGTGTTGGCTAACACTAAAATGTTCTGGCACATGGCAGAATCATTACTCACCACCCAGCTGGTTCAACCCAGCCTTGATTTTATTTTTCAATAGATGGTCGCCTGCAATGTAACATGTAAGTAACATCTCAGAGCATTCAAAGAAAGAGTCACCATCTCAAGAACAAAAAAGTGCCACTATTTTAGCTGTTTGTGGTTAGAGAAAGTAGATGAAACTGAGATTAAGAGAGAGGTATAACAGGGATGATGATGAAGAAGAAGAAGAAGAAGAAGAAGAAGAAGAAGAAGAAGAGTTTGGATTTGATATCCCGCCTTTCACTCCCTTTAAGGAGTCTCAAAGTGGCTCACATTCTCCTTTCCCTTCCTCCCCCACAACAAACACTCTGTGAGGTGAGTGGGGCTGAGAGACTTCAGAGAAGTGTGACTGGCCCAAGGTCACCCAGCAGCTGCAGGTGGAGGAGCGGAGACTCGAACCCGGTTCCCCAGATTACGAGCCTACCGCTCTTAAGCACTACACCACACTGGCTCTGTAGTGAATATAATCTTTCCCCTCTGTGGAATAGGGGCAACATCTGCTTGAACGTCTTGAAATTGCTTATCATGGTTTGATATAACTTAGTTCTAGGCTGGAGTAGAGTACACAGGGAGATTTCATTTTATCTTCACAATAGCACTAGAGTGTTAGACTAAGAGACACTCATTGAGCTTCATGGTCCAGCATGAACCCTCATCTCCTCAGCCCAAAATCTTACCCTCTGTTCAAATTGAGCTGCTTCCTTTCTGAAGAGCAAAAGAATCAAAGAATCAATAGCAACAGTAGTAGTAGTAATAAATAATAAATACGGTAGTAGTAGTAGTAGTAGTAGTAGTAGTAATAATAATAATAATAATAATAAATTATTTATACACTGGGCGGCTTCCAGCAAAATATTAAAATACAATAGTTCCTCAAATATTAAACGTTTCCCTAAACAGGGCTGCCTTCAGATGGCTTCTAAAAGTCAGATAGCTGTTTATTTCTTTGACATCTGGTGGGAGAGCATTCAACAGGGTGGGTGTCAAAGGGTTATAGAGTTGGAAGGGACCCTGAGGATCTTCTAGTCCAACCCCCTGCAATGCAGGAATATTCAGCTGTCCCATATGGGGACTGAACGAGCAACCTTGGCATTATCAGCACCATGCTCTAACCAACTGAGCAAAAACAAACAAAAACTCACAAATGTGCAGCAAGTTAATAAGTTTGCAGTGCAGTCACACTGGCAATCTCTTTTCAACAAAGCTATAACCTATTTACACTTTTGATCAATAAAAAACACTGCGTTTTATTAAGTATACTGGCATAGGCAATAAGAAACTCCTAGCTAAAGAGCCAAGTGTATTTTCTTAGGCATCAAGTGATTCAAAGCAATAATATAAAAGACAAATGGAGGGCTAAGTAACAGGAAATCTAAATAATTTCTTCATTGAATTATATTGATTTCTTTTCCTGGAAGGTGTTTACTTCATTAACATGATTAGTGAAGGAGGATAGTAGAATCCATAATGAGGAAGTATCAACTGGGCCACTGTAAAGTGTGATACCCCAATGCATCATAAGCAAGATGAAAAAATAAGCACACTGTATAAGTTGGCTCAATAGCCATATTATGTAGCCCAAGAGAGAAGAGTCAAGCCTACATGACTAACCAGAATTATTTTGTTCTTTTTAATCAAACTAATGGTGGCACTAACAAAATTGCCTGTGAATAATTCTTGTGTTAGGTCTCTATTGCAACACAGTGGAATTATTCCCATTCATTTGCCCTGTTAGCTTCAATTCACCATGAATTCTGTTTGTAGAAATGAATGAGAAAGTGGAAAGCTTCTTGGGATGTACCAAGAATACCCAGTAACTGTAAAACACTAGAAATAATGAGAGATTTTAAAATGTGCACAAACAAAAATAATAGTTTAGTGATTCCAATCGAAATGCTTTCTAAAGTCAGCTTAAAAGAATATGGGGCCCTGGTGAATTATAGCTGCAAAGCACCAATATGAGGCAATCATGTGTTCTAGCTAACATACAGTAGACAATACTCTGTTTGAAAGAGTATCTGGTCTAAGTACACTTTAAAGATAAAGAACCCTAAGGAGGGAAAAACATTGAAATTGCCCATTATCAATTAGCAGATGGATAGCATCCTGAGCCCGCACTCAGGTCACTTGGCCACAGCCCTCCCAACTATGCTGAGATTTGTTGTATTTCTATTTAAATTATAGTAGTTATTATAAATTCTGCATCTATACATTAGCACATGCAAATTTAATGTAAATCTATTTCCTGTTTTGCTCTCCTTTCTGGTGATATGTTTTCTCTTTTGAGGCAATGCATAAGTGGCCACCCTAGGAAAGGATATAGTCCTAATCTTTACTTGGATTCTGATTTCCCGTATCATTGGATAAGGCATTTAATTATAGCAGAGAGGTCTAGAAGGAACAAGATTATGAAGAGCTGGAGTTGTTGACTAAGAGTGTAAAGCTGTGTGATGAGAATTCTTGAATACACTCAGCCCCTTCCCAGCAATGTATGGATGATGATGATGATGATGATGATCATTATGATACTGGACTGCTTCACAGGGTTGTTGTAGAAGCACTTGGAAATAAAAGAGAAAGAGAGGGGGAAGGGAGTGAACAATAATAAATGCTAAGTATTCCTTCTGTATTCACATAACTCAGTCATATAAATAATTTCCATAACTTCTGAT
This sequence comes from Podarcis tiliguerta, assembly GCF_965153285.1. Taxonomy (NCBI): domain Eukaryota; kingdom Metazoa; phylum Chordata; class Lepidosauria; order Squamata; family Lacertidae; genus Podarcis; species Podarcis tiliguerta. The sequence continues at coordinate 65,296,375 of NC_139538.1, forward strand.
TTTATATCAGAAGATTTCAAAGATCAAAAGTATTTGCATCTCTTTAATACAGCATCCATGCTACTTCTGGAATGCCTAGATCTATAGAAGTTTCCAAATAAAATATTTTGTCTGTGTGTCACATTTCTCCTTACAGAACCTTGACTGTGTTTTCTTTTATGTTTTCTTCTCTATAATTTTCTAGTCTCCCGCTGGTTTCCTTCTTCATCTTTTCTTCTTCCTATATGCCCTGAGGCATCTGTGTGTGTGCGTGTGTATTCTCTCTCTGTGTGTGTATGTATGCACACTCATGGCTGTCAGACCATTTTATTTCCTGTCCCTCTTTATTACTATTTTTCCTTCTTTCTTTCTTCTTAGGCTTACTTCTCCTTGCATCATTTACAGCAATATTTCTATAACGTACCTGCTAAAAATCAACACAAAGCAAGTATTACTTGATCAAAAGGGGAAGCTTCAAAGTCTATATTCAAAAAGATCCTGCCAATTTTTTGCTCTGAACTCCAGATATAAAAACGAAGACCAATTTTCTGATTGCAAGCAAGAAGCAAACCAGGACAGAGGTCTTAAGAGAGAAAGGCAGGGAAGCAAAACAACCTGAAATGGAGAGTGAGGAGGGGAATGAACTTACTATTGTCAAACTATACTTACATCTAACAGCTTAATCTGCTGTAGTTCCAGAGCAAAAGGCTGAGAGCTAGTATTTCAGGGCTGGCACAGAAGAGCACTCCATTCTTGCTTTACTTATGGTATTATTAACTGAGCTGAGACAGGTCTGGCTCTATTAAGTAGTGATGTCAGTGAGACTCATATTTCCAAGGTAGGAAGTACAAGTCCCAGAGCTTATAATGCTCAGCTCAGATAAGAAGCAATGATTATGGACGCAAATTCTTCTCCAACTCTAAATATATAATCCAATCTGGAACAGAATTCCCCTCCATCAGATCCATCTGTGCTCTCCCTGATCCTTAGCCCTATCTCACTCATTAGAGGAAAGGTGGGCTATAATAATGCGAAGGATTCGACAAATGAACTCTGAGCTGAAGCCCTGTGCATGACTTCTGCTTGTGAAATAGGACTTTCCCTCCTCTCCTTCCTTCCCATGCCCCCACAAATTGGCTTGGAGGTATCAAAAATGCACTAGAACATCACACAGGAGGAGAGGGGAGATTTATTCTGTCTGGCAAAAAGAAATGCTTTTCTCCTTTGGATGATGGTATCCAAACAAATATCTCTGGATAAACTGAAGCATGTCCCAATGTAGTAGGATAAAGGAGGACATCTCCAGGTCACCTGTTTATTGAGTATTCATCCTGGTTTGCTTGCAGAAAGTTTCCAGGGATGCTAGATTACCTCCTGTCTCTATCGAGCATGTGTTCTGATTTGTTTACAGAGGGGTTATAAAACAACAAGCACTTCTCCTGCTTTCATCCTGATTTGCTTAAATGGTGTTTATATGTTTTTTCTGTTAGTTATCCCTCCATCCCACACTTTTCAATGCATTTTCCCATCTCTTTATTAACTGCAACAAGTCTTGTGGATTTGGTGTGGCAGGGCAAGAAGAGTACTTTAACTGCAAAAACCTAAAGTTCTGGTATGCTCTCGAATCCTTCCTGCAAAACTGGAGGTGCCTGTAGAGGAATATGACATAGATGTTCTTGCTCCATGCAGGCAAGTGAGTTCTTCACAAGCTTAAACAGTTCTTTGTACTTCAGCATCTGGAATGCTTGCTTGTCTTGATTGCTTGGTTACCTTTTATCAGTTTCTCTCTCCAGCTAAATTATTGTTTGTCCAGAAGCTTTAGAGTCAAATTAGCAGCAACAGTTTCCAATGCTGCAAAGATCCACTGACAGCAGTTCTGTTGGATTTTACTGATACTCGAGGGCTGTGTGCACATCATCATTTTTTTAGTAGGTCTGAGATGCTCGTTCTGTTTCACAATCACTGCAGACAGTATAGATTGCTTGTGATAAGCTGAAAGTCATTTTTGCTTTAAAAGGTTGCAAAATCTTGACAGCATGGTCAGCTGGCTGCACAGCCTTTTCATTGAAGGAATCTGACTTCTATGTCACTTGCAGTGTAAAGCCACAGCTGTAGCTGCTGTTCCCAGACTGCTTTTTTAAAAAAGTAATTGAGCATCTGTTGATTAGATCAGAAGGAGGCTATGACTTGTTCTACCAATTCAACATCTCCACCAACTTATATTTATTAGGCTATTTTATAAGTAATCTACTGCCAGGAGCCAATGTTACTATAGGTAACATTCCTCAGCTCTGTAGTCAGCTGCCCATTAGAAGTGTGGTTTGGAGCACCTTCCTGAGCAGTAGAATATTCTTATGCCCTGGGCTGGCCCCACTCAGCCAAGATGGCCATAACCCCCCTCTGGGTAGGAACAGCTATAAAGCCTTCAGGTTTAGACTGGCTAAACTTTGCCTGCACTAGTGATTAGCCCTCCCAATTACTCTGGTATTTTCTGTTTCCTTGTGGCTCCCTCCTCCCAGGCTTTAATTGAAATGTGGGCACCCAAGAAGACTGCAGAGTTCACCACTGCTCAGATGAATTGCCGAATGAAAGGAAGGGCATTCGCAAACATTCCTCAGCTACCTCAAAATAAGGTGTACGCAACTAAATCCATCCACTTGGCCTATGAGAATTTCACCATAATTATCACTCCACTTTTATAATTTTTGAGTGCAATTTCTTTTCATATTTATTCATGGGAAATTGTCAGGAAAACTCTGGGTCCAGGTTCAAAACTTTAGTTCCAGGTTGCACTCATTCATCAATTCTGATTTGTTCTTTTTATTCTTGACCCTCCAGTGACCACTGCTGTTTCCTGAGTCATATTCTGACAACTTCCTATGGCTCAGCCTTGATGTTCATTTTTTTTTAATTTTTGGCACACTGTTTCTCTGACAAGGGGATGCAGGCGGCACTGTGATCTAAACCACAGAGCCTAGGGCTTGCCGATCAGAAGGTCAGCGGTTCAAATCCCTGCGAAGGGGTGAGCTCCCGTTGCTCGGTCCCAGCTCCTGCCCACCTAGCAGTTTGAAAGCACGTCAAAGTGCGAGTAGATAAATAGGTATCGCTCCAGCAGGAAGGTAAATGGTGTTTTTGTGCACTGCTCTGGTTCGCCAGAAGTGGCTTAGTCATGCTGACCACATGACCTGGAAGCTGTCTGCGGATAAACGCCCATAGCTGCCAAGTGTCCCTTATTTGAAGGGACAGTCCCTTATTCCAGCGCCATGCCCCGCTGCTGTCCCTTATTGATGGATGTCCCTTAAATGATGTCCCTTAAATGATGTCCCTTAAATTTCAAAGGAATGTTGCTTGGCTGTGTTGCTCACCCAATAAGAAGTCTAAGAACGACTGGGGGGTGGAGCTTGCATGCCTTGTGTGTGGCTAGTTAATGCAAGCTGAGGGTTTTTTTGAATGCTGGACGCCATTTTGTTGCACGTGCTGCTGCAAACTTTGCAGTGCAAAACCAGGCCGGGGAGCCATCTTAAGTTGAGGCTGCATAGGCCTTGTGGTGCATGTGATTCAGATTCTATTCAGTTGAACCTCTGGTTACAAAGTTGGTTGGACAGTGTTCTCGAAGCTACCCAGCATGAGTTTGACCAGACTGCAGGAGGACAGGAAGACTGGAGTGCCTGGAACAGGTGAGGCTGCAGGTCCCTTATTTTGGCTGCTGGTCCCTTATTTTCAAGGCTGCTGGTCCCTTATTTTCAAATCTGTAAGTTGACAGCTATGTAAACGCCAGCTCCCTCGGCCTATAAAGCGAGATGAACACGCAACCCCAGAGTCGTTCGTGACTGGACCTAATGGTCAGGGGTACCTTTACCTTTACCTTCTCTGTCAAGGCAGGCAGCATGTTAATGTCCTGTCTTTTTAGTAGATCTCCTAAACTGATTTTTAATTTACGTTGTTGAAAGTAATGTTGTTAAGACCACTTGCTCTTTATTATATACAGGCTGTCATTTGCTTTCTGTCATCTTCTCTCTGCAATATGCATATAGCATATAAATCAGTTATCTCCAAGTATACTTGAGAACACTTATAGTTTCACTGTGCTGATGCTTGACCAGCTCAGAATGACAAGTTTGTGTAATAGCTTTCTGAAGCACTTGTAATCTCTGTGACAGCTTATCATAATAAAGACCTACTACAAGACAGACCCTGAGAAGGTCATCTTTGAGGATAAGATACTTGCAAGACTTTGCCAGTGTGTCTAAAGACATAATAAAGTTGTCTATGGAATCTGCAGGTCCTTAACTTTAAAATGCAGCCCACACATAAGAAATGCCCCCACCCACCCATGAAATGGGTCTGAAAAGACATCTGCCAATTTATTATATTCATCTTTGTGCTCTTAAGGAAGGAATATTACATCTTATTTGTTTGATCCTCCATAGAATAGAGTTGGGTACCACTTGGTAAACCTCAACATTTATATGTAAATATCTGGGCTGTATTAAACCACCTTTCATGGTTCAGTTTCTATAACTACTTCCCCACACTCCCAGCTGGCATTTTCTAATCTGTTCCTACTGCTAGCTGCTGGGATCTCTTAGCTTGTGTTTCTTGTGAGGTCGATGACACAGTCTAGCTTCTGCACATACAATTCAGTTAATGATGATATATGGTAGCATGGCTGTAACTTTATACGGATGTTAATCTCTCTCTAATGACCAGGAGTTCAATCCTTTCTACTAAAAGTAGACAGACAAACACTATTTCTGAGTTACATATCTCCAGAGAGCTGGTGTTATCCTTCACCCAGGAGTCCACTGGAGATGCTGGTAACCTCTTGAATGCAACAATGGTGGCATTTCTCAGATAACAGAGGGGAAAAGAAAACACAGAGTCCTCTCTCAAAGGCAGCTCTTAACCCTTGTCTCACACAGAAAATAGTGGACCCTCCCACCTGTCACATGGGAGTTTTCCTTTCTTTTCCCAGTCTCTTACCTTGGAAGGCCTTCCCTGCCTCTCACTCAGGGTCCTTCAACCACTACCTACATGTGTGTGTAATCCTGGACCCCAAAACCAGCTAAGAGAAGAGGACACGAAAGAAAGAAAGAAAGAAAATTCAAAGGACTTCTGATTTCTACCAGACAGTTACATAAAGAAATTATTCCAAACATTCACTCTAAAATGACATCCATCTGCTCTACTTTCTGTTAGGCAATATTTTCCCAATCTCTCAACCAGAATGTCTCAGATTAGTTCCTTTTCCTTTTTCCACAAAAAGTCCAAAAGGCATTCTCTAATTATTGTTATTAAAAAATGTCAGCAATGGTTTTTCTCTAATCAAACGAATCAACTTTGTCTCTAATAACTTCAACAACCATTCCTCCATATTAAAAAATAATGAATCTTTCCATCTTTCTCCATACAAGAGAATCTCCGCTGGGACCATATATTAAAATAATATTTCATAGTTCTTTTCTTGTTATGTATTCATTAATTTGCATCCATTTCCATTCTTCCATCCCCATTTCCTGTTGTATTTGCCATGGTTTTCCAACCTGATTAAAAAAAAATAGCCGTTCCATTTATGCTTCTTCCTTGAAAAGCAACAAAGGTTTGATAGCTTTTTCCTCTGAATTCACTTCAAGTTGTACACAGAGTCCGTTCTCTCTCAGCACTATCTCTGCTAGCTCAGGATGTCTCTTAATCTCTCCATTCTTGGCTTCATTACACTTCTCCAACACCACAATTCCACCATTTTGCTGTTACATTCTTCTAAATACCTGTGTGAATGACTTTTCCATTTCACCATCTGTTGCCTCTAACTCTACCATTTCACCCTCCTGTTCTGACAATAGTTTATTCATATTATTCTCCAAGGTCTCTGTGTCCTCTTTGAGTCTGATTTCCATTTCATTCTTCTCTGGTCCGTTTTCATTCTCCATTTCATCAGTCTTAGATCTAATCAATTTTATTTCCTCATCAAACATTTGCTGAAGGATGCCAATAGTCATGGAATGTCCAACAATATATTTGTCATTCTGAATGTTCTTTATCTTATTAACAATTCAGTCTCATTATATCTCCCATCTCCACCTTAAGATCTCCACAGTGTTCTCTTATCAAACTCATTCGTTTCCCATGGAGGAAGTATGAAGGGGCAAAGTTACTTTAAATTTAAAGGCAACATTTACATTGCTATCATCAATCAGGATGGAAACATAGATTAAACACAATGGGGAATTTATTCCTAAACCTTAGCACAGATGTGACCATCTCATGTTTTTGAAGTTCTCTCAACACTTATCACACCAAGGATGAAAATACAATCCCATCTATTTTTTGTGATTAATGTTTCAGTATCATGCATTATGCAACATATAGTTAATGTTTATGATCGACATGCCATCTAGAATACCTGGAAATCAGAATTCAACATCAAACACAGCTTACTGAAGTTTGGTGTTAGATATGTAAAGGAAAAAGTTCCACAGAGGACGACAGATATAGCTGCTCTTGGGCTGCACTCCTGTATTCTCTTATCTAGGAGTAAGCCCTATTGGACCAAGTGTGGCTTATTTCTGAATAGACATACCTAGGATTGTACTATTACTCATATCTATCTTTAATGCAAAAAATAATAATCCATTCATTTAAAAAGCTGCAGCCAATTCTCATTCATCTCTTGAGCAAGCTTTATAATATTAGAGCACCAAACTATGAGCACCAAGTCTGAAACAACTACAATCTGAAACATGCCTTCTTTAAGTTGGACATGCTTCTAAAATGAGACCAAAAGCATCAGTACTTTATCATTTATCACCCTGTAAAATTCTCACACTTCAGCAAGTCATCAAAATAGTTTATATTGGCACAGCAGATGTATTATCTAGCAATCTGTTTGGATTTATTCTGAAAACCAGCATATGGTTGGAGCACATATGGAGAATAATGGTTTCAGCCAACAGTGAGTGAACTGCAGTCAAGAAGTTAAAATGCAACCATTGTGCTATTCGCCGTTTTGTGTGCAATGCTAATATTCTGACTCTGTAGAATAACAAGATTAACTAGAATAATTTAATCACAACTGGCATTATAAATCAATATCTAACACATAGCACATTACACACACATCTAAGCAGAGAATGCCTTAATGTTGCATATTCACTTCAAGGAGAAAAAAGACACCAGGGAAAAAGAAATTTTCAGCAAGTACCACCATCTCAAAGCATGAATTTCATTTGCAAAGAGGCTATTTGTCCTTTATCAGTAAATGTCATAATACTTTAGAGAACTAGGAATTTCAGTTGATTCAGCAAATTAAGGACAAGGGCTTAATATCCATCACATTCATGGAGATACTGGCTGCATTCAGATGTTGGGCCAGACAATGCCTTGCTGAACGTGAATGAACATACCCTACTCCCAGATTCATATGTCTCTCTCACCTTCCCTATAGTCAGGAGAAGGAGTTGAGAAACTTCTGCTTCTGCTTAATCAAAACTTGATGTGACATTCAAATTCATAATTATGGCTAACCTTAGCTGTAGTTAGTTTAAATGAGCTTGCTACAGTTTGTAGTTGGTTGGTTTGAAACTATCATAGTGAATATTTACCACAGTTTGGATAATATGCCAATCTGTGACAAATCAAACCATTGTGCTTAATCTGGAGAAGGGGAGGGAGGGAGGGTAGCATGTAAATCAGGGAGGGGGGCTAGGTTTGTTTATGCCTCACTAAACCATAGTTTTGTATGGCATCCAAACACAGCCAGTGTTAGAACAATTTTGATTTTTTTTCTAGTGATGAACTCACACCCATTTGACACATATATTTTCATATACAGTCATTCATCAGGTTACAGATGCTTCAGGTTGCGTTTTTTCGGGTTACGGACCCACCGAAACCCGGAAGTACTGGAATGGGTTACTTCTGGGTTTCGAGGGTCACACATGTGCAGAAGCACCAAATCACAATCCGCGTGTGCGCAGATGCGCCACTGTGGGTTGTGAATGCTGCGGGTTGCGAACATGGATCACGTTCGCAACCCAAGTGTCCACTGTATATGAATAAAAAAACCTAGAATAAAACATGAAAAATTGCAGCAGATTAAAAAGTTACTTATACAGAGTCCAAACAAGTTATTGGCATTACCTAAGGCATTACAGACTTTAGGCCAACAAAGGAAGACACTTATATTGGGCAAACATACACACATATTTTCGCAGGGAAAGTATTCCAAAGATGAGGGTCACCACAGACAATATCATTTCCCTGATATCTGTCAATCTAACAACTGTCACTGGCAGACCAGTGATCTACCCTCCAGTGCCAATCTCAAAGGCTGGGTAGGTTTCGTGGGTGTAGACAGTCCTTCAGATAACCTGGCTGCAAACCACTTAGTACAACAAAGGTCATTACTAGCACCATGAATTGACTTAGGAGAGGAAAACCAGTACCAGCACATGGACCTAGCTCTAAGCCAAGAAGGAGTGCAGTAGCCAGCTCTAGTATTAGCTCTCGGTTTTAATCTGACTGGCACTGGTGCAAGAACTTCCATAGGGTCTATTTGGAAACTCCAACTCACAACCCCAGTGCAAGTGCCAACATTTGCATGTCTTCCCACCCTCTGGGGACTGAGAAACAGGCAACTCCCCATTCAAAGAATTAAGCATGTGCACAAATGCTTGTGGGCAAATTTTATGCTCATGTATTTCAGTTATTACCTGTAGCTAAAACAGAAACTAAGTTTTGTTTACCTTTTAAACAACTGTCTTATCAGTTGATCACTGCCTTGTTAATTGGTTTCAGGTAATTGTCACTTTCTGCTCAGTTTGCATTTCATTTCCCTCTGACCTCACTCCTCTACATCCCCACTGAGTGCACATTCTTGTCATTTAGGATTAGAATCCATGCCTCTTATGCAGTGGATTGTGGTCCACAAAAGCTGATGCCTTCAGCATGCTGCAAAGGCTCTTTGTTGTGTTTGCTACGAGAGAGAAACATGACTGCACTTCTGGAAAATGTCTTTCCTCATCTCAAAAATTCATCCTGAACAAACTGGGAGCGTACACAACAAACATAAATGAAGTCTCACTTTGGAAGTTCAAGTTGACGGAGTGTCCTATTCTCAATAGATCAACAAACACACACAGGGAACAACTGCATAGCCACTCATCATATACCATTCTACAACTACAGTGACTCAAAAGCAAATACATTCTTATATTTATCTCAATTAATGTTAACCTCTTATGATGGATAACAGCTTGTTGACTTCCTATTGCCTGCTCAAAAATAATTCTAAATGCACCACAATAAGAGGGATAGAAACAAGGTTGTTGCCACAGTGCAAGGCAGAGAGGGAGAAAGGAACAGGCAAAGAAACAGATTTCCGAAGAGAAGACAATTCTGATCAAATATTTCCATGTCCTAATCCAACTAAGCTCCTTCCAAAGATCTGAACTGCTGGGTAGCTCTTTACCCAATGCCCACTGGATTGTGTCCAGCTGTGAATTCAGAAGCTTGTTTGTGATTTTTCAAACGTAGAACCACAGTCAGAAGCTTGAGTGTAGGAGTAGCTACAGACAATAGAGGAAATATATATATATATATATATATATATATATATATATATATATATATATATTTGTCCAATATCATGGAGAGCAGAGTCTCTTCTCAAACATCTCCATGGTCTATTCTGTTCAGTCACTAAAGTTTCTTAGAGGGCTGGCAACATCATCCAGCACCCTCAGCCAGCTGCCAAAGACCACACATTCAGGCAGGGCCCACCAGTGCTTCTGTTTGGCTCTCCCACCTGCTCGGTCTCTTGGCTGTGGGATTATAGTGGCAGCAGCTAAGAAGCCACTCATCATTTTTAATTTTTCCGCAATGCCCCAGAACATCTAGAAATTCTAGAGCACTGCAGGAAAATACAGGGGGGGGGGGTGGCAAGCAGTCAGGAAGCCTAGAGAATGACCTGGTGGGTAGACATCTGTATGGAACCTAACCACAGGGCACTTTCATGGGTGGTCTTCTAAGCTAGCCTTAACTTATCATGATGGTTGTTATTGGAACTGAGGCTGGAAATGCCCTGAAAATGAAAATGTACCTGCCTTCTCACCTAGAAACCATGATGAAAGTGCATTATATTATCTTTTGCATTCTTTGTACACAGTCAAACACAAGAATTATCCTACCTTCCAAAAATTACTGAGTTCTGTAATTAATGGGCAACTGATTCAAGACAAATTTGGAGAAGAAACCATGGTTTTTCAGGGCGAAAAAGAAGAGGCAGTTCTGCCCAATAAACTATAAAAACAAGCAAGCCAAATAAACCCCGAGTACTATGAGATCAAAGAGCTCTTTTCTTGCTCCTCTTGTGTAGCTTCAGCTGGATGTGCCAGTGAATAACAAATCTGTGATCTTTGAAATGCCACAAACTCAAAATAAATTAATTTTTACCCAGGAATATCTGAAACAGTCTTTGGTTTTTAAGCTTTCTGTAACAGTCAAAAAAAAAAATTCTTTTAAATCCAAGTGTCACTCAGCCATGCTAACCTTGATCTAATCTAAGCTTTCCCACTTCTACTGCTTGAAAAGCAAGATTGAGCCAGACCTTTGAACCTCAGTAGAATCGGTCAGCCTAACTCTAATAGCCGCATCAAGCCAGAGAGGATAAAGAAGAATGGATACATTCAATGTATCATTGAAAGGGAGGACATGAGAGTTTCAACCACGTTCATACAGAAAACGGTTAAAATGTTGTAAATGAACAGAGGCAGCAACTTATCCTTACTAGTAATTTCTCCACACACATCTCTGACCATCAGTGAAAGGTTTTTTGACACAAGTGCTTACAAATTAGAAAGAAAAGAGGCAGATGCAGTGGGGGGGGGGGGCTACAAAAAAATCCAGGTACTGTATTTTCCCAATGAAAATCACTGTTGCCCCCTTGCTTCTTCCCAACAGATGGGCCTACCAAGCAAGAAAGAGGCCCACCTGAGACTGTCCTCACGTGAGCTGTGTTTTGACTATCCCCTCATAAATTAAACAGTTGCACAATCTTTCAAACATATTTTTCCCTGATCACTGTGGCCTGTTTAGCCTTTATATGTGTGTTAAAGGGCAGGAGAGGATATATTAATTGCAACATAATGTGCCAGTGATTCACGCTATACATAAACACAAATCAGAGAGACTTAACTAACACAAGGAAAATGCTATTTACATTGTGGTATTATTCATTCCATATAGAATTTCAAGACCTGGGCTTTAGGCAGCTTCATGAAACAACAACAGATTGCTATATTATTTACACTGATTGTATTTCTACTCCCACGGAGAAGCGCTCATGGGAGTTTCTGTCTACAGTTGGCCAGTCTTGTGTACAACCGGAGTGGTGGTGGGCACCATTTTCTCTTCTGCCTTAAGCACCAGAAAATATGTCAACAGTCATGTAAATCAGGTAAACACTGAGTTACAGCCTTTTATTTCATTGAAATAAATATATAGTTATATTTATTTCATTTAGTTTACCATAATTTAAACACCACCTTTCCACCAAATGGTGTCCAAGGCAGCTAACAGGGATCAATACAAAACAATAACCAACAACATCATAAAAATAGAGCACATAAGACACATGCAATAAAATCCCGGTCAATTAAAATAGATTACTACACTCACTGTGTCAATAAAACAAGTCAACCTGGAAGGCCAAACACCTGTCTCAGGAAGCTGTCTTCTGCTTAATTACACCATAGGTGCATCAGGCTCAGTACTATCTACATTGACTCAGAGTGAGTCTCCAGGGCGTCAGGTGGGAATCTCTCCCAGCCCTACCTGGAGATGCCAGGGATTGAACCTGGAACATTCTGCGTACAGGACAGGTGTTCTGTTGTCAACAGAAGGTAACCAGAAAAGGGGCAAACCAGACTTCCCCTGGCAAGGAGTTCCAGATCTTCAGATCCCATCAAATGTTCCTCTGATGTTTGTTGAACACCACAGAGAGCCTCTCCCACAGACATAAAAGCCCAGGCAGACTTGTATAGAAGAAGGCTATATTTTAGGTAGTCTGGCCCCAAGATGTTTAGGGCTTTATAGGCCATAGCCAGGGCCATGATGCTCCTCGAAGGGGGTATGGAAACTTCACTGGTTCAGCATTCTACAGCCAGACTGCTAATCAATAGATATGAGAAAGCACATACTGTACAAACTTTTGATGTACAAAATGCAGCCTTTTGTAGAGCATGTTACAGTAGCTGAAATGAGATGCAGCTAAAGTCCACTTTATATGTTTCTCCCATGAAAAGGGAAAGTGAATAGAGACTATACTCTTGGCCCTGTTCTTCTGTCATACGGCAGATATGGGACAGAGGCACCTGGAAAGGTTCGTCAAGCAGGCAACAGAGACCCCTGATGAAAAGGCTGGTGGAGGAAGGAGAGAGAACATTGAAGAATGCCCCCCCCCCTTCTCCCTATGGAGAAAAGGAGTAGAAGTGGGAAGAAGTAGTGAATAGTCAGTGGGGATGGGGACTGTGGGAATCCACTTTGGGCTATAATGGGAAAGTCCCCAATTTGTACCCTTTCTGAACTGCAAATCAAGTACTCTTCAAAATCTGCACTTCTCCAAATTTTCCAGTCAAACAATAGGTACAAAAGTGCTCATATCAGAAGAAAGTTTGCAGAAAATTCATAAAACACCAACATGCATTATATTAGGAAAGACAGCTTGCAAAAAAAATAAAAAATGTGTCTGTTAGGAAAAATTCTCACTAAAATAATGATAAACACTTGTGAGGATTTTTTTTTAAAAAAGCAAAAATTGCTGAAAAATGTGAAGAACTAAGAAGAAACTCAGAAAAACTGAAATTGACAAGATTCATCCATTCCTTGCAGTCAAGCAAAAACAACGGAATCCAGTCCCTCCTGGTCAGGGTAGCCAACAACGGAGTGCTGCACTTGTGGTTTTATAATAACTGAACATTAGGTACATGCATGGCTATGTATGTAGGACATGTGTGTATGTGTTTAAATTGAAAGACTGTGACTGCCTGCCTGTCTCATCCTGTCCAAACAACACCTCCATGCAGTGCCAGTCTCACCCACAGTGGCAGCTCAGAAGTACTGCCTGGCTTCCTTCCAGCTAGACAGACACCAGTAGAAGACAGCAGGTTGGCAGATGACCAGAGTGGCAGTGATGGTATGCCATGCAGGGGATTGCCGAGTCCTTACATTTCCCTCCATATGCCATGTACACGTACAGAAGAATCACAAATCCATTTGAAGAGTACCACCTCTCATAGAACTACACCAAGTGAGCTGTTTAAACACTCACAGTGGACTTTAAAACTTGCGAGGGAAGGACAGAAACTGCCAGTAATTAGAAGTTTGGCTTAAAGCATGTGACTACTGAGCACAAACATTTTAACTATAATCTTGCCATGAGTAAGCCATACAAATCACAGTGGAGTGGGTTTTTATAAATGTGAAAAGTACAACCTCCCCATTGTGAAGATGATGTGATCAGACTTTAGGGAGAAAATCCAATTAAACTCCAATAGATTAATGTCTATGACATATGGTGTGTGTGTGTGCCTCTGTGTGCATATATGTACACACACACACATGCCTAGCTAGGTATACTGAGTACATCATTTTAAGATCATATTAAGTGCTGCCATTATTAACAATGTATTGTTAAAAACATAAAGGTATTTCCTACAAAACATAAATCTATAGTATTATCTTCAAAAAGAGCAAGGAGAATAGTATTTTTTCCCCCCAAAGGCTGTTTTGCTGGTCAGGTGAAATGAAAATATGAATTAATTTTAGGTCATGAGAAATTAACTTAAAAATGTCCACAGAACATAGTGATCTGCCACCAAACATCTGTTGCACAACGGTGTTTATTGGTTGCCATTTTGTACCAGTTGCACAACCTACAACAGCCTCCACAGTTATATCTTGCATATTATATATACCTTACATATTACATATAAATATAAATCTAGAGAGCAGGAGAAGGGGGAGATAAGCAGTATATCCAGCCTTTTCAGGAATATAGTTGTTGTGTGTGCATGAATTCTCAGGATGTGCAAGTTATGGTTACCTTATGGTTTTGTGAGGTGGCCAAGAGTTCTTTCCCCCACATTTTCGTTTACCATTGTAGTGGGTAATGTGCTATCCAGCATCCTTTGCACCTATATTACCTGCAGAAAGGATGCCCATGGGACCACACACAGGAATTCTTTCACCCAGGTCCCAGAACTGATGTCTGGAGGAAAGCAACATAATCTACTTTAAAAACAAAAACAAAAACTGAGAAAGTAACCATCAGCCAACCTATAAAGCTATAAAGTGACCCAATTTCCACCAACTGCAAGTATGCTTAGATGCAGCACTAACTCACATCTAAAAGTAAATTCCAATACCCTGATTTCGCTATATTCACTTGTATGAAATGCATGAAAGTTGACACTGGTGCAACTACTGTATATGATTCTTCAAGATGACAAAATGGAACTAGTTGGGTAGGGGAACCTTTATCCAGCCCCTCAAGGGTTTATTGTGCCTTTATTGTAATCCCCCTCATTACTTTAATTGACTGCTTACATGGGTCCATTATGTCTAAAAAGAAATCGGTGGTCCCCCAAGCGCCTACACATTTGTCCATTTACTAATTCAAAAGGGGATAATTATTAAATTTACAGACCCAGGGTCCCAGGGGTTGCATTTTGGAAGGCAACATTGTGAACTGTAGTTCTCACCCCACCCACTTTTACACATTGACCACATCTACTTTTACATTCTCCCCAACCCTGGTTAAAGGTCGGCCATAGAACAGTGCCGTCTTCAGCCTAAAAAAAAACATTTAAAAAGCCATCCCTGGTCTAGTGGCAAACAGGTACAGAACCAAGCCAAAGTGGCAAGACTTGTGAAATAGCAGAGAAGTCGCTAAGTACTTTTCTCCATTTGATGCAGTCAAATCACCTGGAAACCACATATAAAAGAAAAATGACTATCAGAAGCATTTCAGTAATATAGCGGTGCAGAAAGGGTTAAGCATATCATACCTTGCCACTTCTCTCCTCCAAACTGCCTCTCTCTGTCATTCATCACTTTACAATGGTGAAATGGTGGCAGGGATTCCCAGACTTATGTTTGCTATATATTAGCTTCTTTGTATAGGGAAATGAATGTCCATTTCATTCTAGTTCAATATGTGGAAGTCAATGTAGGTATCAATTTCCCAGTGTATTTCCCAGTACACAGTAAACTTAACAGGCCCTAACCAATAGGTAAGCTGAAGCCACTATGCTTCTTTTTCAGCCTTTGGAAGGTCTTGTCTCTTTGATTAGATGCTGTTCATCCAATTAGTAAGTGAATAAAAGTGTTTAACTTAGAAGGCCACTAAGAATAATTTTAGTATGTGCAACAGCTAGCTGACTGTTTGAATATAAGCCCCAAAAGCGATTCTAATCTTCAGCACTTCTTCAACATCAAAAGATACTGAAAAATAAATGTGTTATTAGCAAAGTCTACTAAAAGCTAAAACTATAGGTCACTAAGTAAATGTAAATATAAGTGAGCATTCAAATTCAATACAGGACTGATTTGTGTAAGGGTGATATTTCATCTGATAAATAGCATGTGACTTACACTTTGTTCCCCTTTTTTACAATCTTCGTAAGACAAAACATGTGGAGGTTTTTTAACATCACAAACTCCAGATCTAAGAACACTGTAAAAACCAGCACATCCCACCCTTTAAGTCTTATAAAATCACAGGCTTTCAGGGGAGAAACATGGTAGACTGAATGTCTTTTGTCATCAGGCTGCTGGTGGAGATAATGATGTGGAGACTGATGATACCCAGGCATAAATCTTGGCCAGGCATAGGCAAACTCGGCCCTCCAGATGTTTTGGGACTACAACTCCCACCATCCCTGACAACTGGTCCTGTTAGCTAGGGAGGATGGGAGTTGTAGTCCCAAAACATCTGGAGGGCCGAGTCTGCCTATGCCTGATCTTGGCTATCGAAATCACTCTGGAGATAAGTGAACAGAGAATTAACCTCTGATGCTCCGAAAAAGCCATATTCTACATCTGAAGACTGAGAAGCTGATGTGGGTGAATGACGCATGAGCAGAAGCATCAACATTTTGCCCAAAAGCCACATAAGAGCCCTGTTGGGAGTTCTGAGTGCTAAGAATTTTTATCTTCTTCATTTTTAATTCTCTGTTTTCTCAATAAAAGTGTTGCTTGGAAATTGAAAGTAACTTTGCCACTTCATTTTTCCTCCATAGGAAAGGAATGTGATTTGAAAAGAGAATGATGTGAAGATCTTAAAGTGGAGATGGGTGATAAAGTGATAGGAATTGTTAATAAGATCAAGAACATTCAGAAAGACAAGTATATTGCTGGGCATTCCACTGACTGTTGGCACCCTTCGACAAATGTTTGATGAGCAAATAAAACTGATTAGATCCAAGACTGATGAAATGGAGAATGAAAGCAGACCAGAGAAGAATGAAATGGAAAGTGGGATCAAAGAGAATGCAGAGACTACGGAGAATAATATAGATAAATGATTGCCAGAACAGGAGGGTGAAATGGTTGAGCTAATAACAATAATTAGAGAACCCCTTTTGGACTGAAAAGAAAAATGAATTAATCTTAAACATTCGGGTTGCAAGATTGGGGAAATATTGCCTAACAGAAAGTAGATCATCTGGATGTCATTCTACAGTAAATTATTTCTCTGTGTAAGAGACGGATATTCTGCTTTTTTCTGTATATTTTTTGTCTTCCTTTGTGTCCTCTGCTCTGGTCCATTTTGGGGTCAAAGGATTACAACCACATGAAGGTGGTGAATGGTTGGTGGAAGGACCTTGAGTGAGACACAGGGAAGGAAAGTCCTCTCAGGGTGAGAGACTGGGAGAAGAAAGGAATGCTCCCAGGTGAGAGCTGGGAGGGTCCACCACCTTCTATGTGAGACAAGAGTTAAGAGCTACCTTTGAGAGAGGAGTCTGTATTTTTTCTTTTCTTTCTGTTTTTGTGCTTTATTTAGATTGCATTTTTTTATCTTATGAAAAAGCTTGAATTTTTTAAAAAAGTCATAAAATAATATTGCAATTAATTCACCCATGTATTATTTACAAAACCTTTGTAAATTTGTGAATTTACCTTTTCTACTACCAACCCCAAGATTTCTTTTCCTGGCGATTTCAGCCACTTTAGAGTACATCATGTGGACTATGTGAGTGCATATCATTTTGCACTTAATTTGAAACTCATCTGTTCATATTTCAAGGAGATATTATTCTGTAGCCATTAACATATTTATATCAGCTGTTATCATAAATGTTTTTTGTTAAAAAAGTACACAGGAAATAAATACTGAAAAACAAATGTATCAGATCTCCATGCTTTTATCATTATTCCAGGCATCTTTAGTGAGGGTTATGTTTTACTTCCATTGAGCTCTTAGTTGATATGATCTCATCAAGTTTTGACTGTAATAGCAAATAATTGTATGGCTAAAAATGTAACACCCCGCACTAGCACACCAAATGTGAAATGTAAAGTAAGTAATAGACTTGCATCCTGAATGTTAAAATAAAATTAAAGGAGACTCTTCTCAGACAAACAAATTGTGCTTCCATACGGATTCAGTGATCCAGAATCAGAGAAGTGTCACTCTGGCTCCTTTCTAAAACAACAGGGAAAGCATTCATTAGGAGGACTTGCTATTAGAATGATGCACTTCATTAAGTACATGGCTGTCTTCCTTTACACAGGAAGCTGTTATTAATTCTACTGGCCATGCTCAAGCTTTCCTTTCACTGAATACAGAAATGAAAGAAACTTCTAAATAATAGAAATCACACATCTCTCAGCAATAGAACATTCATATCCAGTGGGAAGTTACTTCTAATTCACAATTCAATTCCGAGTGTGTTTCTTTCATCCTGAGCAAACACTATTCTGCCTAGCCCTACTCACCACCTTAACTTAAGAGATTATCCTTTCAACAACTCAAAAGACTGCCAGAAGGATTCGTTCAGAAGACAAGAAGCAAATTTATTTTAGAATGTGCTAGAATGGCAACTTATAGGGTGTATTTTTCATCCCACGAAGGAAGAACATGGAAGCCATAACGTTCAAATGAACTGCAGCCATCAGCAAAAGCCCATTGCAGTGGGTTTCCCAATGAATTTATCTCTAGGTGTCTTTTCTTACTACATTTGCTGAATGATTATGTTTCCTACGTGATACATTGGTGTTAGTGAAGAAAATGGAACTCGGGGAAATGCAGTTTCAATAACAAATGAAGTATACAACAAAGGGGTTATATACTACTGAGGCCAAGTCATACAACTTCTTTAAGTGTGGGTAGCCATATAAAAGGCCTGTGCATGCTACCCTTTTCAATCCTGAGGGAATAGCTATGGCAACATCCACACAGAATTTGGGTTTTGGGTTGTCACTACAAATGCTCAAAAAGCACCATTCAATGTGCCATGCAATAAGTAAATAAATAAATAAATCAGAATCTTCCACTAACCAGCAAACACATACAAATATCTCACAATGAAGCTGCTTGAAGCCCTCCTAAGCACCACAGGCTAAAGCCCCTTATAGATGCAAGTTTGCCATTCATCTTGGACTGCTTACGTTCACACTATCTTATTTATTTATGTATTCGTTTCAATCCTGGCCTGGAGCTGAAAGTGCCATACAAAGTTCTTCCCTGCTCTTAAAACAACTATGTGATGTAGAGCTAGGTTGACAGACAGTGACCAGTGCAAGATCAGCTAGTGAGCTTCATGATGGAGTAGGGATTTGAAAGCAGCTCTCATTAATCCCAGTCCAATGCTCTATACACCACACTGATTCTACTGCTAAATGCAACTTCAGCAGGTCCAACCTCTTGAACCTCTGTACAAGCAAGGGGTGCTCCATTCATTTCAAAGTCAGGGAGTCCAGTGAGGAGGGCAGTCTGTGATTGTGCTGAGCATTATGTGAACATCGGAGCCAAGAGGGCTCTGGATTCTGGCCAAGGGATCATTTGCCCACAGAAGGTTGAGATAATTAAAAACATCATTATCTTGTGCAATCAGTAGCCAAGATTAACAATATACAAGTTACGAACTGGAGCAAACTTCAAATAGGGAACAATTTGTTTCCGAAGTTACTAAACACAACCACAATGCAAATGGATAATAAAATAATTAGATCAGCCAAGCTAGTAAAGTTGTTACAGCACTGGCTAAATGATTTATGTTAATTTAAAACCCGCTGGAACAATCATATACTTGAATAACTATGAACAGATGGAAATCAATAAATGATACTGCCTGTAGACACTAAGGCATTAGTTTTCTCTAGATAATATTATTAGATAATGAGGTCTTTTAAAAGCAAATGTGCATACATCAAGTTATTTCAAGATTAAAGTTTAGTTTTATAAAATTTTGACACATGAAGAATTTCTACAGCTTGCTAAACACAATAAACCAATTCACAGTGGAGTTTTTGTAACTTTTAAAGAGCCCGTTCATATATTAGCTTCGCCACTCTGTTGCACATTAAGTTGTGCTACTTAGCTGAGCAATGTAAGAATCTTACAATTCAACTTCCTCAAAAAAGATTTCTCAGTAAGGAGTACTCTGGGCACACAGAAGTAGATAGGTTCCTTTGTCTGATATTACACAACTCTTGTGAGTAGATCCACTCATTGAGAAGATAAACGTATAAAAGGGTTAGCAACATTTAACACATCAATAGACTCCTCAGAGGGGAATTATTGCAAACTTTCTGAAATTTTCAGCTCAAAGGAAAATTGTGTAGCAGAATTCACATCACTGTAAGAATCTGTCCTTAGGATTCTCAAAGTCTGGATTTTATTGTGGAACTAGCATTGCTCATGCATTGAAGATTTTTAAAATAAATATTGTGTCCACACAAGCTCACCTTATCAAAATGTCAGCCTACACTTTAATAAAAAACATTTAATTACTGCAGAAAATTTCATAAGTAAAAAAAAATCCATTATACATCTGTAGCCACTAGCAATATGGAAGCTTGCTAGCATGCTGCCATTTTTGTTGACAATTTGTAACATGTATGGTGAAATTTCAGTTGTGGCCTCTAATGTCACACCCTGAATTCCCTTTTTGCAGTACCTGAGTACAACATAGCCAATTTATTTCTGGCAGTCCAACTCAGATGAGCATCCTGATTTCCATCAATTGCCACATGCTGAAGGCATGTTTAAATTTCAACAACCAAGTTAGGAGCAGCTGTTCTCTTCAGAGCTTCACACCATACATGTAGGGTTTGCTTGGGAAACTAATCACAGTATGTACACTGGGCTAATAATTATTGAAAAGCATTTCCATTTTTTTAATGCCCCAAAGCATTTCCATTTTTTTATATTAACATTTTGTGGTTTTTAAATCCTGAACACGGAAAGGAAGTATAGAAAGTCCCCTCCACACACAGCTTACCTTTTTTAAAAAAGCCCTGGGGTGCATGCCCTGAACTAGTTCATAGTACGTAAGTTTCTGGCCCTTGGGAGCAAGGGAACTGTAATCTCTGAGCTTATATTTGCCTCTGGAGGAACAGAAGAGTCATGGAAGTTCCTGCCATTTGGACAGGATGATACAAGGGGATCAGTTAAAAATGTAACTTTACTTCTGCATAGTGAACTTGATTTCCACAGGGAGGCATAATGTATCTTGACTTTTGATCACAATTTGGATGGCAAGAAGAAACTAGCACAAAACGAACACAAGAATGCACCAAAGCAAATGCATTCTTCACCACCCCTTCATTGTTATGCATTGCAAGGAAATACAGCATTGGCAGAAATAATTCAGTGAAGTGTGAATATCTTATTTTAACAATGCAGGATGTGAGGTCTCATCTTGCATGGTGGAGACCTCAATTCCAGTTTTGCTCTCCTTTTTCTACTTGAATTCACAAGATCACTTCACAAGGGTTAGAAAGCAAAGAGCATTCATGGAAAATAATTTTCTCACAGTATCTTGGTAGTGAAACTGGAGTATAGGACAGATTTCGGAAGCAGAAGTGATAACTTTTAGTTATAGGTTTTTAAATAATTATAATGAAGTTTTTTTCCATTTTAGTTGTGAAAACTATTGGTTGAAAAGTGGGATATAAATGTAATAATGCATTAAACACTTAAATTTAAACTGGATCAGAGGTTAACATAACGTTGAGGATATAAATGTGCAGTGAAATAATTAGAAAAATCTTTTTTCTGAGTTTGAATCTGGTTTGTTATAGAAGTGGGAGAAGTGAGAGCTAGGTTAAAGTGTATACACTAGCCTTTGTTATATGATCTTGAGAATGTTTCTTTAAGTATTGTAAGGGGATTCTAATCTATTAGTGATTCGGGTTACAGAATCAAGAGGTAGCATTTATTCATGATTACTTAATTGTGAATAAAAACTGCTAGTTCTGCAACTGCCTCTTTAGGCACAGATGGGCAAATTAGGTCTAGGATAGCTTGAATCTGTATTGTGATGTTGCAGAAAGTGTGAAATCATGAATGCATTGGACTACTGGTAACATACTAAACTTTAAGTACTCACACATATTCCTTCCTAAACTATGGATATATTTGTTCGACAATAAAATTGTTTTTAAGCTACCACAGGAATGTTTGTAACTTTTGCTGCAACAAACTAACATGTCTATCCATCTAGAGCAGGCATCCCCAAACTTGGCCCTCCAGCTGTTTTGGGACTACAATTCCCATCATCCCTGACCACTGGTCCTGTTAGCTAGGGATGATAGTAATTGTAGTCCCAAAACATCTGGAGGGCTGAGTTTGGGGGTGCCTGATCTAGAGTTTGCTCCTAAACTCTTCTCATGTGGTCGGATCTGCTCACCTGTTGGCACTTGGCTCTAACACTTCAAACTGACGGATCAAGGTATCCTTTATTGTATAGTTCACAAACTTCATTGCTTGATCCTGACTTACTAATTCAGCACTGAACAGTACCTAATATTTGCAACAAACATACCAGAGACACACATGGGTAAATCAATAATCCAATATGAAAAAAAACACTTTTCAAAGATTATTAAGAACTTCAGTGCCACTATTTTTACAGGCGACTGCTCCCCTGGCAAAGCTATTGCACCTGAGCTAAGATGACATGAGATGACAATGCAATTATTCCAACCAGTGATTTAAGACAAGTAGATAACTATAAAGCACAGAGGAAATTCCATAGTTTGCTACAGCCTGCACGCTTACCATTCAAGGATAACTGGTGAGGCAAAGTGATTGAAGCTAACATTCCAGCCCTAAGCACATCACTGCATCAGCAAAGAGAGAGGTGCTTTGTCTTTAAGCCGAACAGTACGCTGTCTAAACTGCACTCTTATTTCATAGGGCTCTGACTCCAACCTAGGTAGATTATATTGCTGAAACAAGAGTAACACCACAACCGGATAGAAGCATCAAATAACACTTTATCAGCTATAAGGCAACCCTTTCAAACATGAGAGAGAGAGAACCCATAATTGGACTAGAGTAACTGGAAGTAGCATAGAAAGTTGGGGTTTTCCGCTATAACCGTTAGGCTAGCCACAGCACAGTTAATGCTGAAAATGCTCCCTAGTGTGTAAATTAATTGTTCTTTTGTTATCAGAAGAAGCATCAACTTCACCTCCTGCCAAATTCACTTACCAGCTCTAACAATTAGCTGTCTGTGAGAATCAGAAAAGTATGGTTGCAGACTTAAACTTGCAAGATCTATCTTCTAAGAATGACCCAATTAGTCGTGTCTTATATCTCTTAATAATAACAAACAAAAATAGCAACAGTGATTGTCAGAATAATGTGGATATCTGTTAAGCACACGGAATTTCACACCATAGCTGGACACATTTTGGGGTGTATATAAAGTAAAACTATGCACATGTTTAGGAAATTGTATGCTGACTTTCCACAAGTAAAACACACTAACTCTGCAAAGAAGTTATTACTTCAGCTATTTTGTATTCATGCAAAGGGCTTATTGCTGCAATGAATAAACCAACCTCATATATTTTCTCTGAACAGCTTTCCAATTAACTTAATATATGGATCAAATGGTGCCTCATTAGACAACAAGTAAAATGCAGCCCCTTCTTTCTGGATAACAGCCCTCTCAACTATTTTCATCAGACAAAAAACAAAACACAGAACAGCCAAATCCATAATTAAGGTAACTTGCTTTCAACACCACACTAGAAAATTGCAAGCATATACTGACTTACACTGCAATTGTGAACAGACAAGAATTTTAAGAAGCAAAACACAACAAGTAAAAGCAGGCATGCTACAGAAGTTAATATGCAGAAGACAGGGTGAGAGAAGCTACTGAACATCTAAAATAAATGGTTAGTAGTACCACTTCATTACTGCCGGCTTCCAGCTATAAACCTCAAAGCAGATGATTCATAAGCTAGATACATTACTTCGCTCTTTGAGAGAATCTCCACTCTTCAGGTAGTTTACCATCAATGCCAGTTTAAAGTGGGGAAAAACAACTTACTGAATAGCTGAAAGTTTCATGCTTAGCCAACGCTGGGTTGTGCATTAAGTTTCTGTTCCTGCTAAGCCTGTTTACAGTGAGTGTCTCGCACATAAGAACGAGGTTTCCTTTTTCTCTTTTCAAGGTAAACAAGGTGAAGTGAAGAACCGCAGCAATCTCTTTGCATGAGAAACATTCATCACAATCATAGCCTGAACAACAGCGAACATTTTTCTGGGGGGGAAAGAATACCTTCTCATATCAGAAAGCCACAAAAAACATTTTCCACGTTCTGCTATGCACTCCAGCCGCTTTAGTCATCACAAGTAACTAGCCATACACTCCAAGCAGGAATTTGTGTGCCCTCTATCTGCAGCTATTAGCTCAGCACACTGATTCACTGGCATTAAAGCAATAGCAATTAGCTGTCCTGCTCTCAGCAGCTACTGGAGAGACAGACAAACACACACACACACACACACAGAGAGAGAGAGAGAGAGAGAGAGAGAGAGAGAGAGAGAGAGCACGAGCTGTGGGGTAAACTATACAGTGACCACTGAGCTCTCACCAGCAATTAGTAGCAGGTGCTGCAGCCCTAAGACAAATTGATATCCCACTGATAATCAGGGCTAGCTCCTTGAATATACTGTGTGTCCAATCAACCTTTGCCAGGGGCTCTTTGTTTGCTTTTCCCACTTCATTAGCAACAAAGGAGTACAGCAGCTTACGTTCATTTACAATGTATCATTTGACCAGAAAGGAATAATCTGTTTAAAGCCTCTCAGCACTAGAGGAGTGGATACTTAAGTCCACTTTATGTTTAATCTATTAGGTAAACAAATAAAGAGGAGTAAAAGATATTGCCCTTTTTGCTTTTTCTAAACTAGCAGTGAAAATATTTTTGCCTAAAAATCTTAATTAGTAATTTTCATCAATGCATTTTATATACAGTGGTACTTCAGGTTAGAGACACTTCAGGTTACAGACTCCGCTAACCCATAAATAGTACCTCAGGTTAAGAACTTTGCTTCAGGATGAGAACAAAAATTGCACTGTGGTGGCGCAGCGGCACCAGCAGGAAGCCCCATTAGCTAAAGTTGTACCTCAGGTTAAGAACAGTTTCAGGTTAAGTATGGACCTCCAGAATGAATTAAGTTCTTAACCTGAGGTACCACTGTATATGCATCCAGAATGCACATCCATTTTCGATTTAAGGAACCTTCCTGTAATACTCTTCAGCATTGTGTGGTTATAAGATCATACAGTGGCCAGACTAGATTACACATTCGCTAATTGCTTCCCTATGCCTATTTGAGAAAAAAATTGAGTTGCCTTCACTTTCTGCTGCCTCCCAAAGCCACCAGGAATCCTTGATCCTTGGGAAGGGAGTATGAAATTTTAATTGGAGAATCTAGTGAACATACTAGGGGCTGCATCCCTGCTTACTCTACTCACCACCCCCTCTTTGCCCACACAAATGAACTACCATGAGCTTCCCTTCACACCCCGTGCAACTACTAAGCTCACTGTTCATCTCCCCAACCAGACTTCTTTCTTCTATCCTGCACCCCCATTTTCACCTTCTCCCCATGGCCATGACTCTGTCACTCGCATGGGCACAAACCATGATAACCACTTGCATCTTTACAGACCCACACAATGCAACCAAGCAGCACCCCTTTCACCTTCTGCCCAGTTATGGAGTCACTGTCCTCTCCTATTATTTAGACCTTTTCGTGTCTCTGCTTTCATCTTCAACCCCATTCCCTATGTCCCCTTGGCCACGTCCATTTTCACCTCCACTCCCTTTTCCCCTCCACCTTCCTCCTTACTTTTCTCAACTCTACCTTGCGCACAGATCACCCCCATTTCCACGCCTTCTTCTCTCTCCTATTATGCAATCACCTCATGCTGATCTATATTGCTGTACCTTTGAGATTAATGGAATCTGAGGAGCATTTTGGTTTCAAAATGCCACTTTGTCATATTATTATTGAAGCTAAGTTTGGACAACTGACTTAAAACACACAGATACGATACTAAGACCACCTTACAGTGATCCTACGTTTCTGCCATGCCCTCACATTCATTTTCAGTACAATACAGCTAAAATAAAGCTGTATACATTTGTGATTAGGCCATTTTCCAATATATATTTAAGACTAATAACATCACATCCCCTTGCCTTTCCTGTGAACAAGACTGGAGTCAGTCTTCAGAGAGAACAGAAATTGGAACAACAGAGGCAACATCACCAATGGTACGCACACTCATTTCTTTTGTCCCATTGCTGTGTGTGGAGAAACAGGTTTCCAGGGTTTTGAAGTCTACATGGCACAGTCAACAAATGCCCATTCTCTAATACCCTTTTTCAACTCTCTGAAATAACTGTAATCTGCCTCTAGTCCTTGGAGCATTTAGCAGTGTCTTATTTTGTTGGAAAAGTAGGGATATAGGAATGATATACTGTATAATTTGGAACCCCACAAGTCTTAGTGCACATCTTAACATACTTGTGTAGAACCAAATGGTGAAAATGTTCCAGAAGGCCTATATCTTGACAGTCAATATAACCCCAGGACTAATGGTTAGCTACTGCAAGAATGAACTCACATATGTTTATTTACCTGCTTTGATATATGTTAATTGGCTTGCTTTGATGCTATGTTTATCTGTGGGCTTGGGAGGCTCAGCTAGTCAGGAGAGAGAAGGTGTCTCACACTGGTTGGCTGCCAGCTACTTCCTTATTGGGGTGATGGATGAGACCTGGAAAGTGGCCTCCAAGCAAGGGGTGAACAAAATGGGCTACTGATGCCAGCTTACACAGCTTGCTTCCATATAAGTAATTGCTATTTGTTTCCTGGGTTCGGACAAGTCATGATGACTGCTTAGTGCTTCAGTATCTGTCCCAAGTCTATAAAGGCAGCAGGGCTCTGATGGCTGTGTTGTAAGTTTACACCTTTCTTTAATAAAGCACTAGAACTGGCCATTCTATCATTTTCGACATCTTCTTCGGTACCCCTGCACCAAACCACTTGGGCCTACAGATCAGGACCAGATTCTAGGCTGTGTCCCCCATTCAGTGTGATTTCATGCAACTTCATAAAAGCCAAGTAAGTTTATTAAGATTAGACTGAGTAGAACAGAAGAGGGAATAGCCGCTCACTCTCTCACACACATTTTGGGTAGATATACAGTTATAATGCTACTATTGAATACAAACTACAAATCATACTTTCACCAGCTCTTAGAGAATGCAACTTGGGAAATGATGTCAAAATAATGAGGAAGGCTGTATGTTTTCAGGTATTTTCAAAATAAAATTGATCCTTTAACTATAGCCTGCTGATTTGACTCTTGGTAAGTAAGCAGTAACCAAATAACTCCAATTTTGAATATGCAATTCTATTTTAATGGAACTGACCTTTCCCCTAAGATGGTGTCCAGTTTGTGTTGAATTTATTCCATGCTGCTAGCAAGTATTGTAGAGCTCCCTAATTAATTGCCTGGTGCCTCTCCCAGACTTTATGATGGATGAGAAAGACAGGGGCTCTCGCTATAGCATATGTATTGGACTTTTGATATTTAAAATTTCTCCATTTTGCCTGACCTCTAAACTTCAAGTCAGTGGAACAGTTCACACACTCACCAAAATGGTAATTCTCAATGCATGGTGGGACATGATGGCTATGTGCATTATTACTATTTACAACATTACATGTACCCCATGGTATATGCACCTGAAAAAGGGGGCTTCGCCAGATGACCTGTTTATTAATAATTCTGACTTGCTTATACAAAGGATAGACTATGCTCAGTCTTTATTGAACATTCATTTGATTCATTTTCAGGGTAGTTGTGTGACAAGAAACATTCATCCTGATTTGCTTGTGGGGCATTTATATATCTTCTCCCCAATCATTCCTTCATCCCACACTTTTCAGTGCATTTGCCCGTCACTTTCCTAACTGCTAAAGGTATGTTGTTGTTTTAAGTGGATTTGTTATAATAAGTATTTGTATTTTGTATTTATTGAACTAAGGTAGCTTTTTCTGGCTAGCAGGCCAGAAAAATCACCTGATGTCAGGACTTCAAAGTGCATCACTGGACCGCTTTCAGAGGCTGTTTTAAAACCCATTTGCAAGCAGCACCAAGCTGCTCTTGTAACATCCAAAACTGCAGGTTTAAAGAGCAGCATGGGGCTGTTTGTAGCAGGATATTAAGACAAAGCACTGAGCTTTGGCTACATGTCCTTGTTCTCAGCAGGGAACAACCAACTGAGCAGGATTTAACCCCTGCTCATCAGCTGATGAGATAATGCAGCTAAAGCAGAACCAAACTCTGGCACTGTGCCTATCAGCTGATGTCACCTCCTTCCATTTGGCAAGTTTAATTTTTCTTAATGGTATTTCGGCCTGAGATTGGCCTATGAGTTCCCCACCCCACCACTTGGGTTACCTAAATTTCTGGTATGCTCTTGAATTCCTTCCACAAAATATTGAGTGTCTGGAAGCACCCTGGCTCCAACAACAATCTGTCCATAGTGGAGAGAATACAAACTGGGTTGGCCTGTTATTTGTTTAAGTCTCCCACAAATAACGCAATGAAACAAACCCGTGACAGAATCCTACGGGAGAACATCACAGATGATGAAGGGCATTAGAGTAGATAACAAAAAGTGGTTGCACTATAGAGCAAAATTGGTGGCAGAACAGAAGCATTCACCCCTGCCATCTTAAGTCAATTTGCATGTTACAAGAGACCAGGCTTGCCAAATCACGGTTGACTTACTCTTCTGCTAGACCTGCTTCTGATGAATATCTATATAAGCCCCGTATTCATAGCCACAGTTCTAAATATATTTGCAAATGCAAGTGAATTTACTTTTGTGAACTTTGTAGCTATTCTATTTAGTTGTTTGATGTTTACTTCCCAAACATGTATCAAATCATATCATTTTTCCCCCCCAAATTTAAGGCCACTTTGTATATTAATTTTAAATCATTTTTTTCCTGGACAGGCTCTCAGAATCATAGAATTGTATATGTCAGTCCTAAATCTAAAACCGATATCTGCAAAGCATTTATAAAATGCTACAATAAAGATGCCAGATATGGCAATATTAAAGAGTCTCTAATTCTCCCTTATTGTTTTAAAAACACTGTCTGGGGTTAAAGGCACAAAGGAAGGTTGGAGAAATATTAGAGGGGAAAGCAAGGTTACCAAAAAATACCATTATCATGGCGAGCTATTTTTCCCTGTAAAGTTGTGACTGAAGCATCTGTGGCTGTTCTAACAACCCCTTTACCAAAAGATGGTGTAGGGAGTTGGAAACTTTCAAAATATATTTAGTGCAACTATGGAATCTGCGTCCCTCAATATACTAACAGCAATCATCATCATCATCACCACCATCATCATTATGGGCAGGATTCAATTATTAAGTCATGCAAGCAAGTCTTCCACTTGCACAATGGGACTCCCCCCCCCCCACACACAATTGGCTCTGGGGAAGTTGGGAGAACCTACAGGAGAGAAGGAGGGGGATCATTCTACCTGGGAAGTTGGAATAATTGCTAGTCAGGAGAGAGAAGGCATCTCACACTGGCTGGCTGCCAGCTACGCCCTTATTGGGGAGATGGATGAGAGTTGTAAAGTGGCCTCCAAGCCAGGGGTGAGTTATATGGGCTACTGATGCCCTCATGCAATGCCTAACAACAGCAACGTCCTTCTTCTATAAATAGCACAATTCACCTGTTAATTGAAATCCCATTTGTTCTCGCTTTAAAAACTGACAACCACCAGATCTGTATAATTACACACTAGTTGCTCCCCACCCCCAATGTTGATATAAGCACTGCTGGGGATAGAAATGTATTGGGGGGGGGGGCGCAAAACCTTTCCATGGAGTATTGTTAAATACTTCCTGACTTTTCTCACTTTTCCTGCAGTACTGTGAACATTTAATTGCTGTTGCTAGACTTATTTAGGGTTTAGTTTGTGCTGAGTTTTATTCTAGGTTGGTTTAAATTGGTTAGAAGTTCATATTATGTTCATGGAGTTAAGGTGCTGTGAGCCTGAGATGCAGTTATAAATCTCTGAAAGTGGGATGTGTTAGAAAATGCTGACAGACTTATTACAGTAATCCCTGGGGATTCGTAAAAAGGCTACAACATTCCAGTGGGTATACAGATACCAGGAACCGCAAATGCCCTGTTACAATCAGCTCCATGTGGTATGATTCTAAGAACAGCATGGGGTGGGGGATTGGAAAAATAAGCTCTATCTACATAAGGGCATTGCAGAAAAGATGCATATCTGAAGGGACTCTGCTAGCATTACTTCCATTGTTATTGTTGCTGAGTGGCAGGGTGTAAGGAAACTTGATTATAACTCAGAACACAAGGAGCAGGGAAGCAGTAGGACATATTGTTCAGAGCCCTGCAATCAGTCCATCTGTTCACCATGAGGTCTTAATCTAAATCCCATATTCACAAATCCAGGGACAGTAGTAATTGACTATTAAACAAATGGAAGTTTCTGTTGCATTTGCAATTTCATGTTAGCATTTTGCCAGCACAGGTTGGTTTCCCCAACATAAATAGCTGTTTTTTTCTCTACCTTTCAGTGCTTCTAAGAGATTCCGTATACCTACAGGGGGGCCAAACTGCTTCGTTAAACTGGTGCTTTGAATACCAGCATTTTATTAGAATATATCTTGGTTGCTGAAATACAATGACAACTAATTGCATTGGTATGGACAAATTGCTTTTTATAGAACACATCGCTCCCATGCCTTATAAAGTTATAGTGCTCTAAATTGATATGAACAATCATCTACATTTTACATACAGCTGTGAAGAAGATTATAAAAGCTGTTTACGTTCAACCCAATTCATCTGTGCTGGGACCATATGAGTGAGAAACTCTGGCCAGAGACTCTAAAGTTATTTTTGCTGGTCTGCTTTTTGGAATCAGCTACTGCCTGTGGAAACATGCATGGAGGCATTCCATATAATCTAAACCTTATGTCTTATACTAACAGTAAACAGCAGTTTGGTCAAGTGCCAAATCATTAGTTTTCTGTAATTGGTGCTGCTGTTGGTGGGCTGTTTCTGTTCCAGTTCATCTGGCCCTGGCTCTAGTTTGGGCTACTAAAGTGTCAGCAACCTTTTTTGGTGCTCCTGAGCTGATGGGTTCATTTCTATATATAAAAAAATAAGTATCATTACCATTACAATGCTTATTTCAGTATGTGATAAAGACACCACTGATCATGATCACTATGATATTGTACCCTATCCCTACTACAAGACATTTAATTATGCTAGGCAGAAAAGCCTACGAGTGGTATAGGAAAATGATCTATAGCAGGAATGGAAATATGGAAGAAATATGGAGAAATAATGGACTGATCTCAGATCACCACTCAATATTTACGGAGATGCAATATTAAGGGACATACGTTTACATAGACATACAATATGTTTGCTATCTTTACTCCAACAATATCATATAATGTTGCCAGATTCTGTGAGTCTCTTGGAGCTGCTTTAGATATGGAAAATATAAAAGCTGCTGCACCCTGCGCTGATTATAGTGCACTTCTGGAATATGGCTCAGAGCCTTTTCAGGATCTGTCATGGGTAGAAGGCATTGCAATAGCAGGACAAGAGACAATGCTGAATCAGTTCAGATCTGGCAAGTTTGGAAACAGAAAGGCAAAAATGTACGCAAGAAGATTCAAAGGCCAGTGAAACACACAATCTCAAGCAAGCTGCTGACATGTCTTCTCCTTTACCTAGGCTATTGGTATTGCCTCTTCTCTTTCCTTCCATTGTCTCAGACTGGACCCTTTATGGGTTCATCCAGACTTCCTTTTGCACCACGCTTCCCATGGTGTTCAGGCCCATGTCTGAGCAGGGCTATTTTTCTTTTTCATTTTTTGTCCCACCACTTTCCCCAGGGAAACCCAATGTTTACTGCTGAATGGGAACAAACAGCAGTCTGCAGAAAACCCAAGAACCAAGTTCCAATTCTGCAGTTAACAGCAGGTTTTCCCAGAGAAAGCAGAGGGACAAAACAGAAACAAAAATGCTTGTATACAGACCTGCGCCTGTAAAGTGTGAAACAAGGGGAAATCTGGATGAACCATCGGATACCAACATCATTCGCTGCTCCTGTCAATCTGCTCTGGATTCTGGATCCAGGAGCTTTCCTTGGCCTTACCTTCAAAGCCCTCCACTTCCCTGCCCAGATTATCTCCTGACACATCCCCTTCTATGACCTTTACTCCTCCAGTTCCACCTTCTTCCAAAGATCTGCTGCTTCCTTAAAAGACCCTTCATTTTCACGCTTGTTGCCATGTATGTTTGGAACTACCTTCCAGAATGTGTGTTGAGATTCTATCCATTTTTACTACTTTCGGATCCCTCCTCAAAACTCATCTGCTTTTAAGTTTTTGGCACACCCTCTGAAACAATCACAGGTTCCTGCCTCCACTTTTTCTCTTCCTTTGTTGCTTCTTCTGTGTTGAATTTCAGATTGTAAGCTTCTTGGGGCAGGGACCTGCCCTCTTGTATTCTGTAAAATGTCACACACACTGCTGTTGTTTTCCAATATTATTATTATGAATACCAACAGCAACTGAGTTTATGGATAGTTATACCATAGTAAACATCCACCTGGAATGAAAGCACATTTATGAAAGTAAGCTTTTATTCCTCTCATCCTTAATCTGAATTTGAACTTGAGGTCAAATTGCAAAAGCCTACATGCATATGCTGTTTCAAAACCCTTGAATCCCAAGACTCTTTTAATAAAACTCTTATGAAGAAAGACCCTACTAAGTACTGGTAAAAGGAAGCAATGGGAGGAAAGGGGAGAAATGGATAATATGTTAAAACTGTTTTTAAAATAATCCTTATGCTTACCCACTATTTTAAACCATTCGGATGCCTGATTATTATTCATAAATTAACTGTTGGACTTTCAAATATATTCCAGAGGTTTGCATAATACACTACTGTACTATAATGAATTTTATTTTCTCGGAAGGTTTTGAACCATTAGAAATGAACTTCTGAGAAGCCAACGTCAATACTATCCTCAAGTTTAATAGGACAGAGCAGCAAATGTACTAGGGAAATTATTACAGCTAGGAGTAAAATTAATCCAGAAGTCAAATAAAGTTTTAATTCATTCTACTTTTGCTGGACTAATATGAGAAGAAGAAGAAAAAACAATAAGCTGAGATCTCAAACATATAAAAGAAAACTCAACTGAAGTTATTTCTAACCTGGATTAATTTCCACACGTGAAACAATGGCAGTCTTGGCTGAAGCATTGGCACTGAGTGGATCCTCACATGAACTCCACTCTGGATAAAGAAGGCATGAATTTGATAGTCCTGTTGTTCACACATAGGTATGGTAAGAAGAACTTAAAGCCCACTGTCTCTTAGCCACTTCCCTCTTCAAAGGCAAATCACACAAGATTAAATGAGGAACTCTCTAAGCAGTGCTGGGTCCTAAAGCCCAACAGCTTCAAGAAGCACTCGCTGTGCTATTTAATACAATTAGAAAGCAAAGCAAAACCAGATGATGTTGGAGTAACTGCATATCTCACCGGGTTGGGAAATTACATTTCATTCTATCCTTGCCTAAGCAAAGCATTTCTATTATTATTATCATTAGATAAAGTGAACACTCCTCAAAGTTTTTAGCCTTTAGGATTCTGTATTACATAAAAGACAGAATCTGGGCGTTGAAACAATTTGAGTTACCCAGTATGAATCTCATGCAGCAACAAGCTTGCACATTACTTAATTAATAAGCATATTTTGACCCACTGCTTATCCTATTATTTTAGAGCTGGGCACAATGCAATTAAAATGCAATCAATTCCAAGACAATTAAAAGAGCAGTTAAGAATCACAGCACATCTGTAAAAATTACAGAAGCGAAAACTATGGAGTCATGCCCCCCTCTTTAAAAGCACGTAGCGGGATACTATCACTAGCATCCTACAAAAGCCTAAGCATGTAGTTTTAGACACTACATGAATAGAACACATCACCTCCACTATATGTTGATAAAACTGCTACAGATTTTAATAGTGGCGGATTGTACCTTTGTGCGTGGCCAAGTGGCTCCCATTCCTGAGCACGCTTCCAGATTAATGATCACTAACATTCAAAGTATGAAAGAATCAAATAGCAGCCTTAAATTCCTTGGATATCACTTTCAGGCTATGGCATGGTAGAAACCTTATTTTTAAATCCCACCATTTCACCGGAGTGTACACAGCCAATCACATAATGCAGTTTGAGTCAAATATTTGGCAAGGGAGGCCTAAAATGACTGAATAGTCTTTGGGGAAACTTTCCAGACTTTTTGATCTGGGTGTTTGGCATAAATTTATGGTGGGCGTAAGTCCTAATTTACAGAAGACAGGACAGATAAACGGCCATAAGAAGGAAGATCAGGATCTTGAAGCTGTCCACCAGCAGTTAGCACCTGACAGAAGGCCCAACTTCCATCCATGGTGAGATGTATTAAATTGCTATTTAAATTACTGTGAAAATTTCTAACTTTGCATCTGTGCATATGTTAGCATGGGCACGTTTTATGCAAATCTGGTGTCCCCTTATTTGATGTTTCCTCTTTTTTGGATGGGGGATATATTTGTAAATTTGCGCCCATGCACTGATTGTTCTTTGGTTTTGTTTGTTTGTGGGGGAACAGTCTTCCAGGCTTAAGCATTTGCACCTTTGAAAATACTGTAATTACAGTTTTATCATACGGGGCAGCTAAAAAAAACAAAACGAAAAAAAGACCTCACTTCACAACTGCAAATGACTTTTAGCATTTTTCCCCCACCAGGAAAAGATCTATACTTGAAGCAGTACAAATCTTCCTATCCCTGAAGGGTTTAAATCTGCATGTGACTGAAGAAGATTACCATGAGGTTAAAAAAGGCACACTGCCTTATTCTGCTCACTCACACCTTAGCTTGCAAGTCAGCAAAGAAGCTTGAATTCCCACTCCAAGCGCCTTAAGCAACACTCTTATTTTAAAAAATAAACTTTTTATTCCCTTTACCATGCTCACTGATAAGACAAACAAATATGACAATGCAAACAATGATAAAAATATTTTGTTGGGGTGAGGGGTTGTGGTTACACAGCTTGTAAATGTGGTGCCTTGTGCATTGGGTGATAGATATATCCCTTAACGTTTAATGTGAAAATGTGGTTAAAATAAATAAGGTTTGACTGTGTGCATGCAGCTTACTTACACAGCAGCTATGGTCCTCGTCATCACACATATGAGCAAAATCATGTAACACCAGAGCATCCCCTAGAAAACTGGGTGGGGGGGGGGTAGAACAGTTTAAAACACAGTGAGGGACAACAACAGCTCTCAGTCTTCCTAGCTCAGTTGGTAGAGTGTGAGACTCTTAATCTCAGGGTTGTGGGTTCGAGCCCCATGTTGGGCAATGGATTCCAGCATTGCAGGGGTTGAACTAGATGACCCTTGTGGTTCCACTTTACAATTCTATGATTCCACACACTATGATTCTCTCCCTCACTGGATGATGCTTCAGTGCATCTGGCTGCTAAACAGAAGGTTGGTGGTTTCAGCCCACCCCGGAATGGCTGTGGGCAGGATTCCTGCATTATAGGATGACCATTGGGATCCATTCCAACTCTACAGCACCATGATTCTAAGATATGAGGACCAGGGGAATTGACCAGTAGCCAGAAGAAGTGCTTGGCTGTGGTTCAGATCCAGAGGTGGGCTGCATGGGCACATCTGCTGCTGATTTCTTTCTGAGGAACATGGTGATTCACAACTGCTACTGTTGCCTTTTGAGCTCGTCAAACATTTAAGAGTTTCAGAGTGTCTTTAATCCCATGGATAATCTTGAGGCGGAGTTCTATGGAGCAATCAAGCTCCACAATCAGATCATTTGCATATTTTATGGCTTGCTGGCTCATGCTCACCAATGTCATCTTCTCATTCTGAACTTGATCTGACCACTTCCTCCAGCTCTTCAACAGTCAATTCCTGTTGGCCCTCAGTTAGCTCTTCCACTTCTTTCTGGATGAGGTCAACAAAGCCATCACTACCCACTTGCCTGGTCATCTGCACAGTGTCCTTCACCTCAATGGCAATGCTTGGGAATCCCTTGAAATTGTGCACACCTTCCTTCCACAAGTTCCACCAGTGTTCATTCACTGCTCCACGCATCATTGCATCCACTGGAAGTGATGCATTGGGCAATGCTGAAAGACTTCCAGCATGCTGTGAGGTCAAGACCTGTACCAGCATCCATTGCATTGATCATCCAGGATAAGGTGAGTGTGATGGCCTGGGAATCGGATTCAGAGGCTGAACCTGAGGAATCCCAGCCTGCACAGGAGTCCCTGCCTCCAGGACCAGCTGAGCCGGGGCTGGGGCTTGAACCTGAAGGGCCCTCATCTGTGCCGGATCCTCAGGAGCAGACACCAGCTGAATCTGCTCTGGCTCTGGAGGTGATCAAGGACCCATTGCCTGCAGGTTCTCCACTCTCAGCCCCATCAGGGAAGGTGAGGATGCCTCTGGGTCCAGTAACCCTCCAGCCTCTTCTGAGCTGCAGAGGCTCAGGACAGAGAGGTGGAGGGAACTAAGCTCTTTTGGTACACGATGCTGCTATCCACAGGAACACACTTCCAGTTCATGTCTCCCTGCCACAAGTTCAGTGCCTTTTCTGTCTCCACCAAAGCCTTATCCCACTCCTGGCTGGTCACATGCTGTTAGTGTGGCACTTGCCACCACAGCCCCACAGTTCTCCTTCTCAAAAACCTTGATGACACAGATGTTGGACTTGTTCTAGCCAAATCTGCATGCCACAGCACCCACAGACGTGCCACATCTCAAGCAGTCCAGGACACTCAACTTCCAGTGTGGTAATCACCATCCACTTTTTTGGTTTCTCAGCAGCTGATGATCATCATAATGATGATGCCTTGCATTTTAGGGTCATTCTGCCGTCTGAAGCTCTGTCAACCACCTCCTCTGCATTCCAACCCCATCTGTTGGCTCTCCAAATCCCTCTGCAAAACTCTCAGGCCTTTTCCAATCCAATGTCTCGAACTGCCTCTTCCCTGTTTCCGCCCACGCATGCTATTTTCACACCATTTCCTTATTCCCCCCCCCCCACGTGTGTCTCATTTTTGCATAATTTTTACTTATTTATATTTATTTTTTGGGCAACGTGCATTTGTTAAATAAGCAAGTTTCCTTTATTTTGCTTAATACTTTTTGCTTATTCTCTTGCTAAACTAAACACTTTTTCTTTTTTAAAAAATAACAAAACATGCACTGTTACATGAAAGTTTGGTAAAGAGTCAAGAAGCTGTCATGCCTCAGGAGAAACAATGTAGGAAGATAGACTGAAAGTTAATGGAAACCAAAAATATCCACAAAAACCCTCTTTGAAGACTTTTAAGTTCCCCCAATTTCATTTTTTTCATGTCAATTCAAGTCCAGTGGGTACTAAAATTAAAACAAAACTGATTCATTAAAAAAAAAGGCAGAGAGAGGAAGGAGTCCCCTCCGTCACGCTGCCTTTTATGTCATACAGATAAGTTAGGCATGAGAGCTGTGTTAGGATGGTCCAAGATTTCCCTGAAGAGTGTATGTTAATCAGATACTCTTTTATCCTACATTCCTTTTACCTCTCTCTTGAGGTGCACAAATGCACTGAA
Source organism: Podarcis tiliguerta (assembly GCF_965153285.1). NCBI lineage: Eukaryota > Metazoa > Chordata > Lepidosauria > Squamata > Lacertidae > Podarcis > Podarcis tiliguerta. The sequence continues at coordinate 65,333,656 of NC_139538.1, forward strand.
ACGAACTGTTGGAGGTAAAAAGAGAGGCATATATAATGCTTAGGACAAATAGGCCATCGGACTGAAATAAAACATATCCTGTAAGAGTCATCTGCTTCCCAAGACTTCAAAGTGCATTTGAAGGGTCCTGGATAAGGAAAATATCCTGGAAATTTGGGGAGAAGTGAAAATATAAGATGAGCAAAATTTCATGCATTCCTAATAGGACCCACAAAGACACCAGTGCAGGACTATTCTGTGTGTGGCGGCTGACTCTTGTCAACACTACATGAACAAACCCACTGTGTACTGGGCAAAGCTGATATAATCTGGAACTAGTGTTGCTATTGAATTTTCATAAAAGTGACTATTCATGGTGAATTTGGACATTCTTACATGGAAGATGCACCTACGCAATTCTGAGGGAAGGAAAGGGAATTTAGGCAACACTAATGAGACATTCTTAGGGACATTTTCTGCCAACCTTTTTAATCAAAATTTAGATATACAGGAGGAAGACAGTAAGGTACAGTGAATGTTGGTCTTTGAACACATACATATCTGCACTCATCCACTAAGAAGCTCACTGTGTGACCTTGGGCTAGTCACTTATCTCTCAGCCTATTGGGATAATGTATGCCACTCTAATAAAATGGGATAATGTATGCCACTCTAAGATCCTAGATGGTATAAAAATAATAAATAGGCCAATTCTTCAAACTGTCCTTGACGAATTGAAGAATGAATGTAGGGAAAATAAACTCTGATTTAATTACACCTATAAACAGTTGATCTATTTGAGTCTCAATAGGTCTCAGTTTCTCTCTTCACTGAGTTTTGGAAGGTAGCTAAAACTCTGCTTTAGTAAAACTACTTCAACATCTGGCTGAAAATAGTCCACTACATAAATTAAAATGTTTATCAGTATTAATAAGTTAATGTCATGGACATTGAAAAAAATGCCTGCTGAAGTGGAATGTCTATCATCAGGAAAGCAGTGACTGGGAAGGTGTGAAATCTGGATAAGTTAAGTCAATGTTTATTAGACACTCTTGCCAATGAAGCTCTCAATTGATGAAATGGACAATGAGCTGATGTCTTTAGTCTTATTAATCTACAGATAAACAAAATCAGCAAAATGCAATGAAATCAAGGCCACTGATATTGCACTTCAAAATAAATAAGAATAGGAACCTGAAAAAGCAGGCTCCCCAAAACATCAGCTGAGCAATATGCAATTTACATGATGTATACTTAACTTATAGTACTCTGCAAAAATGTGGTATGAAACTTATACATTGGGAATTATTGAGGTTTATTTAAGATATTTCCACATCCTTTCACTATCAGTTCAAATTGGATAGTAATTTATTAACAAGATGCAAAGGAAATATTTCTATGCTGCAGTAATTAATAATATTTTATTACAAAACATCTATCTGGAGAAGCTGTTTGTGTGATAAGAGCTCTCATAAGACATGGCTGTTTTTAACTATAAGTTTTCAACTGCCTTGTACTGGGAACAAATCCCTTGTTGTCAAGAGTTGTGATGTCAACTATGTGCCACAAATCAGATGAAAACATACACAAAGGTTTATGCTTCACTGTCTGTTTTATATTCTCCACTTTCCATTTTCTCCTGTGCATTATAGCTCTCACGTGCCTGCAAATTTCACCAGCTTCTGCCTTAAGGGAAAAGGGTTACAGCATTTTTTAGATTTTAGATTTCCCTTAAGGGGAATACAGAGCTTTGTTTTATAGAGTACAGCTTGTTACCTGAATCACAAATTAAAGTAGACTGAGGACATTTTTCAAAAAGGACAGCTATGGATACAAGGTGGATTTAGGGCGCCATGCACACCCCTATTTTAAGCATGCCAGAAAAATACTGCCAGGCATCCAGAAGATAGGGGAGTGACTCTAGTTTAGTGGTAGAACACTTGTTTTCAGAATTGCAAAGTTGAAAGGGATTCTGAGGGGCATCTCCTCTCAGTCTCCTCTTCACCAGGCTAAACATACCCAACTCCCTTCACTGTTCCTCGTAAGACATTGTTTCCACACCCTTTATCATCTTGGTCTCACTCTCCTGAACACATTCCAGCTTGTCAAGATCCTTCTTAAATTGTGGTGCCCAGAACTGGACACAGTATTCCAGGTGTGGACTAGCCAAGGCAGGATAGAGTGAGACTATTTCTCTAATGTGTTTCAAATTTGCAGTTTGGTACCTTCTAACTCTACCTTACTTTACAACAAGTCTAGATGTTATGTCTGCTACACATACACAAGCTGTATATGAAGGACAACTAATAAAGATTGTGTCTACCTACAACTTAAATCAATGACACAGAAACTTAAGATACAACAGCACCAACTTCTATCCAACTTATATTGTGAGTCAATCTGAAACAATGATGGAAAACCTTTGACATTCTAGACAATGCTGGACTACAGTTCCCATAACCCCTTACCATTAGCCCCTGGGGCTTACTGGAGTTAAAAGTCAACAATATTTGGATGTCCACAGGTACCCCACTCCACTTCTGAACAGTAAATATGGTGTGCTTGCATATGTGTCTCTGTGTAGAACTCACTATTGAGATGCCAATTCCCTTGGTGCCATGACCTTGACAGTAATTAACAAGATTTTCAATGATCAATCTGATCCAATGGGTCAGCATATCCTGTTATGTTCAATTAGTCTTATTTCTGTAATTGGCAAAAATTATGCTAGGCTTTTATGGAATCAAGTTTTGGAATGGATGAAGTAAACATTCTGGAAGATGAACAAATTGGCATTAGATCAGGCCAATCAGCCATAGATCATGGTTTCCACTTGTCCCATCTTGCAGAAAGCACTCAAATCCAAAGGCTTTTTGAAATGAATATGTTATGGGCAGGGTTGGAGACATTGGTCATTGATAGCAGACTTCTGTTTTCAATCTGGAATTTTTATAGCCAAGCTGAAATGCAGGCAGACAAGCGCGACACTTTTGTGATTCAATTTTAACCACGAGAGTAGTGTGTAAAGGGTATGAAATACCTCTGCTTTTATTCATTTTGTAGTGACCTTGGTAGTATATTATTATTATTCATTATACAGTAGTACTAATTATTATTATTTGTTTTCACAAAAGTAACTCAAAGTGATTTATAGAAAGATTCTGTCTGAGAGCCTTGAACTTTTGGATTTGGCTATACTGTTTTCAGATCACAGGGTTCTTCGGTCACCTATGTAAAAATAAATAAATTTATGTTTCTGCATGGATGAAATTGTTTAGGCCTAAGATATATACTAGATCTGCTTCCCTGCCCCCGGTCCCAATGATGACGGCTAAACAGAAAAAAATCATTCAGAGAGCTATGGATGTAGACTTTAAAGCATTTAGTCTCTAGGAAGTAATATATTTATTTATAGATATGAATACCAATTAAGAAATGAAAATGAATATATATATATGTAGAAATATGAAATATTCCTTGCTGCCTATTTTGCTGAGTGATTTTATTGTACTGAACCTTTCAGAATTTTGTCTATATGCCAATAAAGGTTTGAGATTGAGATATTTCTTGTTAGGATTCATCAGTGCTTACCTTTGCTCCGTATTTCAAGCCACAGATCTGTGTTTTAAAGCTCCCTGTTTGAGCAGTTTTTCTTTCTTTTTGCTCTGCCGCTTTCCCCAAGAAAACCCACTCTTTACCACTGAATCAGAGCAAATGGAAATCTCCTGCAAATCTAAATTGTAATTTGCTCCGATTCAGTCATAAAGATCAGATTTTCCTGGAGAAAGTGGCGGGGGTGGGGGTGGGAAGCAATCAGACACAGAACGGAAAAATGCGGACCTGTGCCTAGAAGATGCAAGGCAAAAGGAAAGTGTGGGCAAGCCTTTAGAGACTTAACATTATGACAGGGGTTCAAGGTTTTATCTTCTGTAGTATTGCAAGGAAGAATTCAATGGTATCCTTTTCAATCCTTGTGAGACTAGAGAAGTTGAGTCTGTCACACATGTCTTATCGTACAGAGTCTGTCATGTAGAAATTAGATCAAAATTGATGTTAGATTTAAGGAAATCCTTGAATTATTGAATTGGATGTCTTATTTCTGCAAATCACAAATAGCCGATTGGGGCTTTAAAAAAAAATAATGTAAATGCAATGTGAGTAAAATTTGGAAAAAAAATTATTTAATGTTTTCAATTGATTTTTCATTTACATCATGCTGGTTTGGTATTATAACAGATATCTGATTTGATTTTACCAACGCCAAGAGCTATTTTTAATCCTGTAACCACCAGTTTTGCTGCATTGAGGCTGGTGTCTCTTCCGCCAAGGCAAGGCTTTTCAGTTATGTCATCACAGTATTTAATTAATATAATTTAAGAATTTTAATCAAAATCCACATGCCACAAATACAGCTCATTTGCTCTCTAATAACTTCATTTTGGAATCAAAATTTAACACTGAAATGTTTCAATAATCTTTGTTTTCCTAAGTCTGAAGGGTAACTGCTCAATTGAACTCATCTTGCAACGCTTACTATCCATAAAATATGTTAACTTTCATTCTGTAATATCTTGCACCTTCCTTTGGGAAGGCAATCACCATTGCCATCAGAGAGATAAGTTCCTGCTTGCATAAGCAGAAGCTTCTGTGACTGGTGTTTTGATGGCAAAGAATATATTACTTACTGCTGATTACCTTTGCATATAGCTTTGCTATTCACTTCTTGGAACCCATCGCATTTCCTTCTATAATGCTATTTTATGGACCACTGTGTACACAAATCAAAGATTCAATGGTGATGTAGAAAGAATGAACGTTGACTTCCTCCTATTGGAAAATAGGTTTGTTGTTGGGCTTTTCTCTTCCCTTTGAGGATATGACAGTTTCTTTTCTATGAAGTACAATGATGCTGATGGAAAAATAAATCTACCAAAGCCAATATGCAATAAAGTCAGACATAGCAAGAGATCACGCATATGACCCCCCAAAATGTGCTGGGTAGTCATCTATCTATCTATCTATCTATCTATCTATCTATAGTGGTACCTCGGGTTACATACGCTTCAGGTTACAGACTCCGTTAATCCAGAAATAGTACCTCGGGTTCTTTGCTTCAGGATGAGAACAGAAATCGTGTGGCGGCAGTGTGGTGGCAGCAGGAGGCCCCATTAGCGAAAGTGGTACTTCAGGTTAAGAACAGTTTCAAGTTAAGAACAGACTTCTGGAACGAATTAAGTTCTTAACCCGAGGTACCACTGTATATCATATTGAACTCAGGGCAGAGTACACAAAAAATCAATTAGTAACAATGATTTCATTAGCAATCAGAAGAGATGAAAGCGCATGTGCGCGCGTGCGCGCGCACACACACACAACCCCTTACAACAATAGAGTGACTTGTTCTCTCAGAATGAAATATTCAGCTACATAATAAATGCCTGAGAGAGCAACCAGGTCTTAGTCTAGCACTGAAATAAAAAATAAATTTGGCACCAGATGTTCCTCACAGGGGTGGGCATTCCACAATCGGGGAACTAACAGGGAGCAGCACTTTCAACCACATATGTTAGAGCAGCCTTCCACAACTCCTATGCAGTGGTACCTCGCAAGACGAATGCCTCGCAAGACGAAAAACTCGCAAGACGAAAGAGTTTTTCGTTTTCTGAGTTGCTTCGCAAGACGAATTTCCCTATGGGCTTGCTTCGCAAGATGAAAACGTATGGCGCCTTTCTTTAAAAACCGTCAATGCATTCCTATGGGAAACCATCAATACACAGTGGTGCTTCGCAAGATGAAAAAATTCACAAGACGAAAAAACTCACAGAACGAATTAATTTTGTCTTGCGAGGCACCACTGTGTCTTCCAGTTGTTCTGGACTTGAGCTTCCATCAGCCCTGGTTACAGGCCGTGCTGGTTGGGGTTGATGGATAATTTTATTTGTATGCCACCTTTCCATAGCTCAAACCATGCTCAAGGCCACTTACAACATGGAAAGAATACACAATGACATAACAAAGTAGTCATAATCAATCAATAAAGCATTAAAAAATACACAATCAAACTGAACAATTTCCATATAAATCACAAGAAGTTCTAAAATAAAGACACCCCAAAAATAAAACCCAGCAGCAACAGCAATAACCCCTGCCAACAATCCCTCACAAAACAATACACCAGCCCAAGAATCTGTTCAGAAGTCTCAGCTTTTGTAGCTGGAGTCAGTCTGGGCAGTGCCCTCCCAGGCTGGGTGGAAAAGGCCTGCAAGGCAGGGAGCAGGTCTTCCATGACTTACAGTCAACAACATCTGGAGTCCACCGTATTGACCACCCCTGTAGTATAGCTACAGATGGAGATCACTGATGTTTTCACATTCTGATGGTGGACTTCCTGGAAGCATCTGTCTGTCACTTTGGAAAACATGAAGTTAGACTAGATAATCATCAATGGGGTCAGCTAACTGCATGTTCAGATATATTAGTAAATAGAAGAGAGTTACAAATCTACGTGGACATGACTATGGGTTTGCTTTCGTGCACTCTGACTAGGATGACCAGAAAGAAAGGAGACAGTACTCTGGTATTATCAGTAGTTGCAGAACAGATTGAATTTGTATGGAAGAGTGATTTCCCTCCTCAATAATTTCTATGCTTTAAATGTAACTATGTTTCCCCCTTTTTCCATACATGTTACTGGAGATTTCCATGCACACTGCTGCCTACAGTTGAAGACAAAACACTGATATAGGGCTGGTTTGCACTTTATATTTTGCTTTGGAGGATAACCACCTGCTTGGGTGAATGTTAGTAGCAGGGTATATTAAAGGGGGGGAAAGTCACCTTTATTTGCAAGGGATTTTTTTTCAGCAGTTCAAATTCTCTGAAAAAGAGATGAGAGAGAGGAAAATGAATATTGATATGTATGAGGGATGGAAGTGAGGTTTTTTGCACAGAGGAGCTCTCTTGAAACCAGCCATTCTTTCTATTTGCTCCTGTTTATGAAGCTTCCTGTCCTTTGCCAGTGACATTCAGGAGTTTCAGTTTTTGCAGTGTGAAAAGTAAACCTTTTGGTCAGGTTATTTGCCAAAAGAATAGGTTAAATTGTGCTGTGCTGTGAAGTATACAGCTCATGCAGTTTGACAGGAGTGATATTTGTCTTTTTCATTTGTGCCATCAGCTTATGAAATTGGTCCAGACATAGTCAACAGAAACTACAAATTCATTCTTTTAGTTATTCACACAAGTTACAGAGCAAATTTGATTTGTATTTCAGTATTTATGTTCCATTACAAACGAATCAGAATAAAAATATATTCATTGTATCATGTTATATACTGTGGCTTATATAACTCCTAATATGGTGTGCTATAATTTCATCAATTCTTTTTATTCCTTTGTAAGTTGATTTTTTTTAAAAAAGAATCTACTGCACACAAAAAATACAAATTAGTTTGAATTTTATGACTGCTACCATGAAAAAAGCAACTTTTGAAATAAATTCATTTGGTTCAATCCTCCTCCTGCAACATGATCACAAATGAAACTGCTCTTAACATTTGATTTCTTGCTGATGTGGATTAGGGTAATACAGTTATTCTCCTCTTTGAAGTAAATTAAGGAGAACCATAGAAATCAATAAAATAATTAATTATATGGAGATCAGGAACTTTTGCATAAACAATTCCTATAGTTCAGCAGAGAGCTATAGTTTCAACATAAAACTAATTTATTCTTGGCAGAAAACTTGGTTCTCTCTCTCCATAAACAAATGCATGCTGTTCAATTCAATAAATTATAAGACTTGGCATTCTTATTGCAAGTGCTTACACTTTCTGTATCCACTGAGACAATGAATTTAGGGCAACGACAATATGGGGGAAATAAGAGGACTTTTATGTTAGTGCATGTTAGGCATGCAGACAAAAAGGACAAGAAAGGTTTGACATAGGTGTGCTTGTTTTACACCGGCAGCTGGTTAAGTGTGAGCCAGCAAACTTGTGAGTGAGTCAGTCAGAGAGTGACTCAACACAATATAAAGTTTAAATACTCTGGTGTTTGTAGCAAGTTTGCCTTGGTCCCTGTTCCTTGGCTAGAACCTAATCTGTGTTGGAATGGTGCAAGAAGGACACGTTGCTGGAAAGACCCTTTATTACTGTTGCTGTAAGCTGTCTGTCTGTCCTTTGGCTGATTAATATCTTATATCCCATTTAAATGTGTTTATGGGAGGAGATCAGGAGGTTTATTCCTGTGTGTTTTTTTGTTCCATCATGCATTTTGTGTTTTTACATTGAATTTTATATTGTGAACCGCTGTGAGATCTATGGAAGGAGGATGGTATACAAATTTAATAAATACAGTCGTTCCTTGGTTTTACGACAGCTTAGTTCTCAAACCTTTTGGCTGCTGAATGCCGCAAACCCAGAAGTGACTGTTCCAGTTTGCGAGCTATTTTTGGAAGCCAAATGTCCAACGGGGTTTCCACAGCCAATCAGAAGCCACACTTTGGTTTCTGAATGTGTTGGAAGTCGTACGGACTTCCGGAATGGATTCTGTTTGACTTCCAAGGTACGACTGTAATAGTAATAACAGTAGGACTTGCTTCATGTGTCTACACTATGTAAGAGGTGGACATCAGCGGCAAAGTGCAGGGTGTTCCCCAGAACTGCTTCAAAGTTATCAAACAGTCTCATCAAATGAGTTCAAACCTGTATTGATCTTCAGGGAAGATGTAAAGCCTACTGCTGCTGGGAGTGCACCATTTATATCCAATTACTCTCTGTGATTTTGTTAGGGTGGGGATGAAATCGTCTTTTATTTTTTCTTTATTGGAAGTAGCCTTGAACGTTGAAGAGAGGCAACTCAAATTAAATAAATATTAATGTGAAAACAAGTGATCAGTGGAGTTGCAATTGTTATCCATTGCAAGGCCTTATACCAGTGGCAGGCAATTTCTGGAGATCCTCTCTAGAGCAACAGCATTCTGGGGAGAAAAGTTATGTGACAAATACACCAACTGACTCGAGAACAGAACCTTTCATCAGAACGAAACAAGAGAACCAACTTCCATTCACATATACGCAACTGTCATGCCTACAGTACAGCTTCACAGAGAATCATTTTCAGAGAGAAACACCTGAAATAATCATTCTAAATAAAACATGTCTTCCGTTCGTTGTGCATCATTTGGTTTCATAGTCTTCAGGGAAAATTGCACAAGTAAAAGCAGGCTGCCAACTGACAACTTGGCAGTGAAAATAATTGGCATCAGACTTTAAGGTACACGGATTGTGTGACAAACACTAGTACAGCATATATTAATGAATAAGTCTAACAATCAAATCAATCTGTTGCCATCAGACCTGCAGGCCAGACTATTACCATTTATTTTCAAACATAAGCATTTGGTGCTGAGTGCCAACTGCTGTGTCTATTATGGCAAAATGTGTGCATTATTACTTAAGGGTGGTATAGGGGGAAATGATTTTCACTTACCACTAAATTTTATGCTTGGCAGTTCAAATTGATCTGATATGCTTTAGATGAGTAATGTTCATTTATTTCAATTTCTAACCTCCCACATCTTTGGGGCTCACACGAAACAAAAACCGCCTGAAAGAATTGTTTCCACTTATTTCAAAACCTGTGTGACTGTAGAATACCTATAATATCTAATTGCTCATTTAATTGCATTTCCAATTATTGTAATGGAATTCTTAGAGCGATTTACAAAATACTTTAAAAACAGATTCAGAGTTTCTTGCAAAAAAACAGTAACACAGAACATGTAACAAAGATCAAACAGACTAAAACTAGCAACAAATTAAAAACACCAGAGGAAATAAAAAGGCTTCAAATAGATATCAAGACAAGGCAAAATTGAAGTGGTTTGATTTTGCATAGATTTAGATGAAGAGCTGAGAACGGTGCAATGAAACACCCAACCTTGGATGCTGAAACCACCGCAGAATTATTATTTTTCTGATTACTGTAAAGTATCATGTGAATGTGCGGTACGCATGCCAAGAGCTTAAACCTATGAAATCTGGATTAGGCTACAAGACAGACAGAGAGTTAAACCCTCACCACATGTTTGCGATATGCCAGAGCATATGTTGAACTACTGATCAGCATGCCAAAAATACTGCTCACTCCATGCTGTCTTCATGATATCACTTGCCAGTTTATCCCAATCTACGTTCTGTAAGAATTCTTTTTGAGCATTTGTTTAAAACTTATTTCTTCATTTATTTATTTTTTAAAAGATCCAGAACATTTACAACCAGATCTTAACATACAATAGAGGAACTACAGTTAATAAGAAACAACTTTTAATGCTAAAAAGGATTGCAACACAAAGTGAAAACCCACCGGATAGTAAAGGTAAGAGGTAAAGGACCCCTGGATGGTTAAGTCCAGTCAAAGGTGACTCTGGGGTTGTAGCACTCATCTCGCTTTCAGGCCAAGAGAGCCGGTGTGTGTCCACAGACAGCTTTCTGGGTCGTGTGGCCAGCATGACTAAACTGCTTCTGGCACAACAGGACACTGTGACAGAAACCAGAGTGCACGGAAACACCGTTTAGCTTCCTGCCACAGCAGTACCTATTTATCTACTTGCACTGGTGTGCTTTCAAACTGCTAGGTTGACAGGAGCTGGAGAGAGGAATGGGAGCTCACTCCATTGTGGGGATTCGAAACGCTGACCTTCCAATCAGCAAGCCCAAGAGGCTCAGTGGTTTAGACCAGATAGTAAATACACCTGGTGCCTATACGACATCAACACTGGATTCTGGCTAAAAGCATGGGGAAAGAAGCAGAGGAAACACCCTTTACGTTATATATTTCTTTATACCCCACTTTTTCCCTTAAGGTGGCTTACAGATAAAAAATAAGAACAGCTAAAAACAGAGAAAAGCCCTTCTCTCCCTGATTGCCATCTATTACAGTTCAGACGGCAAAGGCACCTGGAGGAGAACTTCAAAGATGACAGTGGTGAACCAGCAGGTTGATGTGGAGGCAAAAGCTAGGCTACTTAACACACACACACACAGAGAGAGAGAGAGAGAGAGAGAGAGAGAGAGAGAGTTGCAGGAACATTCATCCCCCAGTAAAGCATTTGACAACTTTCAGTGCTGTCTTTGTGCTATGAAGGAAAGAAGAAATACAGTTGGTACCTATCTGAAGGGTAATTTTACATTGGCATCTAGCCTAGCCTGGAGATTGCTGATGGGTTGAATTTCTCTTGTTGGCTCACAATTTGGGTAGGCCCAGCCTTATTCCAGTCCAATATGATCATTTTTCACAACAGAGCACCAAAAATTGCATGTTGATGATGCGTGGGGTGATGATACAGTTTTATGCTGAATGTTTACAGAATATTTTACTGCTAAACCCATTTTCCTGGAATAAATGCAGCTCGAACCTGACTCGATCAAGCTGTGTGATATTCTGCTCAGTGTATATTTGCATGTACATCACCAAGTACTCATTATGTACGGATATGACTTATGGTTCCACACTTCAGTTTATAAAGATAACCACCTCAAGTTCTAAGGTATAATTTATCTTTTCATAGAAAGGTGCCTTATACTAAGTCAGCCCTTTGGTCCATCTAGTTCAGAATTGTCTATTGCCAATGACTCTCTAGGGTATCCTACAGGAGTTTTTCCCAGTCCCACCTCAAGACTTGGGGCAATATGCTGTCCCACTGAGATATGCCTCTTCCCCAAGGTATACCCATATGATACTGTGGCTATTTTTTTTAACTCTTTCCATTTAACTGCTATTTAATAACTCCCAATTATCTCTTATTTTCTTCTGTGTTAAAATTCATAAATTCCAAATCAAACTTGTAATATCTAATTTCCATTACAATCAACACAGCCCTTTTTAGTTTTGTCCTTCTCATCATTTTTCTTCACTTGATGTAACTTGCTGAAGTCCCTTGAAACCTAACTTAAGCATCTTTCAGGTCTGCCTTCCTTCCTACAGTTTATTTCAATGTTATAGGCCACTTAATATGTATAGACTATGCTGACAAACTTTTTCCTACTGCCTTTTCTGTTCACATGTTTTATTAAGCTTTTCATTAAATTTGTGATCCGTCTTGGACGGACCCCTGATGCTACCATCAGCTTTTAGAGTTCTGCTTGCCTCTGGGCAGAATTAAGGTATTCTCTACTTCATTCCACCCCACAGAAAAAGGGGTGGTTAACAGGCTCTCTGATATAGCAGAGGGAAGACTCCCACTGAGGAAACAGGGGAGGCTTATGAATAACCCATCCAAACATTTCTGAAGGCTTCCAGATCTAGAGAGCCCATGAAAAAAGATGTTCATGTGAGCAAATAACTTCCATTTCCAACAATATGACTCAGTACCACATTTAAGTGCAGTAAGAAATGAATGGTAATCTCTTGGGGATGCTTTCGTAGACTACTAAAAGGGATGCAATGGATAAACTCTTGCAAATGCAGAAGTCACTGGTGTTTATTTTCATAGCAGAACTCTTACTGACACAATGGTGAAACTGATATCAAGGATGCATTTCCTAACATGGGCAAGAGCTGAATATCTATTCTTCTCTTAGTTCTTAACAGGCCCAACCTACATTCCAATCGTTTTAGGAAGGCGTTGAATCAGCTCCCCACTTTTTGTTGTTGTTATTTGTGTAACACTGAATTCTTCTTCATGATCTTGATTCCACATTCTAATTTAAATGCGAATGAATTGCCAAACTTTTCCTATGTTTTGTAAAGGTAAAGGTAAAGGTACCCCTGCCCGTACAGGCCAGTCTTGACAGACTCTAGGGTTGTGCGCCCATCTCACTCAAGAGGCCGAGGGCCAGCGCTGTCCGGAGACACTTCCGGGTCACGTGGCCAGCGTGACAGAGCTGCATCTGGCGAGCCAGCGCAGCACACGGAAACGCCGTTTACCTTCCCACCGGTAAGCGGTTCCTATTTATCTACTTGCACCCGGGGGTGCTTTCAAACTGCTAGGCACCCCGCTGCGGGGATTCAAACCGCCGACCTTTCGATCAGCAAGCGCTAGGCACTGAGGCTTTTACCCACAGCGCCACCCGCGTCCCAATGTTTTGTAGCTATCCATTAAAATGTCTGTAAAGCCAGTGATATGAAGTGTTTAAATTCATGTCTAGATTATCTACCTGAGAGTTGTTTGAAGATGTGTAAAACTTGTTTTATTTTATTTATTATAATTATAATTATTTTATTATTATTATTGATACTAAAAAAAGAAAGAAATTATATGCCACCCTTCATCAAAAAACCAGAGGGCAGTTTGTGACACAGAACACAAATGTCAATAAATGACAAAATATCTATTCAATATAAAAATAAAAACAAGTTATATATAAGCACTATGTCGAGTGAGAAGCAGGGAAGTGAAGATCTTCCAAGGTGAGAGACTGGGAGAAGAAAAGAAAGCTCCCAGATGAGAGCTGGGAGGCTCGACACTTTCTGCGGGTGACAAGAGTTAAGAGCTCCCTCTTTCTGCTTTTGTTTTTATTTAGATTTGTTTCTTTTATCTTATTGCATTAAGGAAAAACTTCCATAACTGCTTATGGGGGAAAACAGTTATAGAAACAGAATTATAATAATAAGAAAGATATAATTGAATACAGATTCTCAGAAAATACATATTATTGTAAGAGCAACAGCACAGGAGATAAGGGAAGAGAAAATTGGCACCAGGGTCCTCAAAATACAACAACAACAACAACAACAACAACAACAGTTGCACCATTACTGAATCTTCTCTCTGCTGAAAGTAGCTTTTAATCCAAGCCACACATACAAAATGACAGAGCCTCCTAGCTCTCACCTGGGAGCTTTCCTCTCCCAGTCTTTCATTCAGCGAGCTCTTCCCTGCCTCTCACTGAGGATTCTGATATCATCTATCTGCCATTTTCATAACCCCCAATGGTGTCTTAGAAGCGAGACATGGGAGGGGAAATTCCGTGTGGTGTCTCTCCTTCAAGGTCACTGTGCAGCAGGCTGCCTTTATCATTCCAGCCATAGTATCAGCTCTGTACAGAAACTCATTTATTTATTTAAAACATTCTACTCCCTCTTCAGCTTAGAAGGGAGTCCTTATACTTACAATATTAAAAAAAAGCAAACAAACCTTTAACATAAAATAAAAAGGATAGGGGTGGGTGGGAAGTAAACAGACACCATTTCTTAAAGGTACAAAGATCATTTGTGATGAAAACAGATTTGGGGAAGGACAAGTCAAAAGGAGCTTGTCTCTCAGCTGAACTGATGGTGCGGTGCTTGAAATTCCACTAACAGTGCCAGATATTCCAGGAAACACAACAGAATTTTGCGGTTTCTGAACAAATTTTACACATGCCTTTATTTCCCCTCAAAAAAAAAAAAAAAAAAAGGGAATGCGTTTTCTAAAAAAAAAAAACCATTGTTATTGGTGTATTTACTCAAGCCCCTGTGAAAGGCTGAAAGAAACGGTGAAACAGACAAACTGCCTCCACCCCAAAGCTTGGAACCTCTATTTAAGTTCTGCTCTGAAGAAATATATATATATATATATATATATATATATATATATATATATATATAGCCTTGGTTGAAGAGGTGAGGGGGAACAATGTTGGCAGTGACTGTGCCCTCTGCCCCTTCCATGTACAATTCTCCAAAGAAATGCAAGATGTAACACAGAACACACTATGTACTATCAAGACCTGTTGCGAAAGCTGCAAACAACACCAAAGAAACTGACAAGCTTGAGGCGGAATCCATTTCCATGGTGAAATAACTTTTTCTAATCATGCTACAGAGTTAGAGTAAGGCTTCTCAGCATCAGTGATATCTGCTCTTAGCGTCCTTTGCACACAAATCTGCCAGTTTGTGCAAAGCATCCAGGCACAAATAATTGGTTTCTCGGAGGAGTGTGGACATCAGCTTATGTATCCAGAAAACTTCCAAATAATTGTTTTTATTACCTTTATGAAAACTAAACTAAACAGATATTTGCCCACTCAGTGGATCTACAATATCAATGTCAGAAATGAAAACTGGTGGATTACTGCAGTATACCTAGTTGTTTAGTTGTAAAAATAAGGCTTTTAAAACAAACAAAGCTTAAACATAGGAAAAATAACAGCTGCATTTTGTTTAGAGGTCTGAAAGTTTAAGGTACTAATTAAAAGGATTATGGGGTGTGATGAATGCTTACCTGAACAGTGGATAATCTTATTCCGCCAGGTCTTAAATAGTCCCATAAACTTAGAAAGAGCTTAAAGCAAATGTTCACCTTACCTTTAATCTATAGTGACCCAAATAAAACTTCATTTATTTGCCCTACCACACAACATTTGCTTATCTAAACAATTCTATGATAAGCAAATAGTTTCTTATACAGGCATAGTAAGACTGAGCAAAAAATGTCCTGTTGTCTCACATTCAGATGCAAAAGAAGATCTTTCAGATGCAATGAGTGTTTTATTCTACTCTGGAATCCTTTCTCAGTAGGACAAGAGTAGGTAGCTCACTTAGCAATTTACCAATTTTTTTTTAGGATAACAAAACGTTTTGAATAGTGCGAACCTAGATACTGCCTTAAAATACATATCCAGCTCCCAGAGAGCATCTGCTAAGGACTCTCTTGTTTAGAGCTTGAAAAACAATTTAAACAAATAAGCAGCATCAAATAAATAAATAATTTTTCAGTTAGCATCAATATTTCTGGCACCAGTCATGCATATAGCTGGATAAATATCTGACATTCCCATTGATGGCAAGCATAGCATAAAAAAAATGTATTCACATCTCTGCTCTTTTTTTTTTTTTGGTATTATGTCTGTCATTACTTCTTGATAAGAGCACAACCTCATCCCCAGCCAGTGAATGTGTTGGGTTGTGTGGGTTTTTTTTTGGGGGGGGGGGGAAGCTTCAATGTAATATTACAAATTTATATACTGATAATTAAACTGATTTTTCCCCATTTTGTAAATCAAATCTAACCACCACTTTTACTTAGTTTGTATCAGATGCCTAATGATGACAACAACAGGCAAGCAGGAGCAGCATAGTAGGCTGGAGGAGAAAAGCCGTGAGATTTAAAGCTGTATTTGTCAGGCTTCATTATTTTTGATGGGGCCTGGCAGTGCCAGGGTCAGAGGTGCTTGAAAACAGCAGTGGGAAAGAGAAGCAGACAACATACTTAGTGAGCCAATAACAAGGTACATGCTTCCACAATCTGCACATTTAGCAGGGCTTTGCTAATAAAACAGACCATGCCTTCTGCCCCTCCCTGGCAAAAAGTTTGCTTTTACTTTACATGGATTGATCATCAGCCTTCATCTCTGCCACTGACACTAGCTTCCTCTTTTCAGGTCCCCTGCAAATGGCCCCCAGGGCAAAAACTGGAGAGGACAGAACTGAAATACATTGGAATGATGTTTCCACAACCCACAATGTGGTGAGAATACTTGATTTGTGTTTTGTGAAGACTAAAAAAATGAGATTAGATCCAGAGAAGGCAGTGTTTGATGGCAGTCTGTAGCTAAGAAGGTCTGGGCTGAGCTACAAAATGGATGGGAATGAAACTGCTTTGTAATCTAATATGTGCTGCCGTGAGTTTCCTTGGTAAGTGCTAGGTACTTAGAGTCTGTGGGTTATAAATGTGCAGTGTTCTTGTGTGCTCCCGTCTTCCTTAAACAGCAAGAAATTCCAAAACCAGCACAGCATAACACATGTTAGAGGGAAGGAAAACAAGAGACATGAGTTGCTATTCCACCAAGAATTCAGAGTAGAACCACTGGAATGAATGGATCTGAGACACATTCATTCATTCATTTCAATGGACCTACTGAATGCCACCCCACTGGTGGTGGTGGTTCTTAGTAATTGGTTCTTGCTTTAGGCAAACCATGAATGAAGGTTAGGCAAACCAGATGAAGGCGGGAATTCCTTTTCCAATGATGCAGCAATGCTTTTTAATGTGCTGGCCTTAGAAATGGAAGGCATCACTTGCACTGAGCCTCAGGCAGCAAAATATCTTGAACTGGCACTGCATAACAATACTATTAGCTATCTATCTATCATCTATCGATCCTCTATCTTTCTATCATCTATCCTTCTCTGAGAAAATGCATGCTCTTAAGAGTGTCGGAAGGGACCACAAGGGTCTTCTAGGCCAACCCTCTGACGTGCAGGAATCTTTCGCCCAACATGAGACTCAAGCCCAGTGTTCTTTTCTGTGCTGCCAGGCTGATCCAGACAATTAAATAATAATTTTAAAATTATGTTATAGTTAGTGGGCTGCAGTTTAGATTTTTATGTGGTTTTCACTGTACACGTATCTGTTGTACACCAGTGTGGTCTTTTTTAATGAAAGGATGGTATACAAGCATTAAACAAGTAAATTAGCAAGAAGAATTCTGGTCATGGAACACTCCTACTGGTGGAAGCAGGAAGGTAACTTTCACTTATTTCCCCTTCCCTCTTGTGTCATTCCCACATAATCTGTTCTGGAATGTTAAATCACCTTCTGGAATAGTGTTGGGCGGGAGACTGGAGGGCAAATCTGGAAAACTGCCTCCCCCCTCCCACTAGCAGGATTTTCTTTTGAACCAGAATCCTTTAATGAATGGAAAGATCACTGTCTGTATACAGAAGTCATTGAGAATTAGCAGGTGTGTGTTTTATTACTTTGCTTATTGATTCCTTTGCAGTTGCTTCCTCATTGAGCATATCCACAAGAACACAGTAAAGCATTTTTAAAATGCTAATTCCACCAGTAACATTTCAATCATTTTCAAGTCTATTTTATCACACAATTACTGAGCACTAAAGTAAGGAAAAGCATAGTGTTGTTTTTTGTTGTTGCTACAGTAAACTTTCTGAGGTTGATTAAAGATTTCTGAACATCTTTTCAGGCTTCTTCAAACATTGTATGCACCTATATATTGGGAAGATGTTCTTTGTGGTTTATCCCTAGTTAATCTACCTGATTTACTGTTGCGGGGATTTCAAAGAAAGAGGAAACCCAGATCAGTGAGGTGAATAATTTTGTCATTTAAAAATGCTGCAAGCCACAAAAATAAGTCTGTTAACACTAGAAAAATTACATTTCTACATATGCCTGAATTAGATTTTAAATGAATGCTGAATCCCTTGCATTTTTATTATTTCACTCCAACTGCAGAGCAAATAGATCTGACAGTATATCCAAGGATGCACTGGTTGTCAATCTTTTTGCTTCTGTGGAAGAGGAATTTTTGCCACATTTCCTCTGAATTTAATCTTGAGTAAAGAAATAAAAAACCATCAAAAAACTATGTGTGAAACTAACAACTGTTACAAAAAAAACATATTTGCTGTCCAATACCAATTCACACAGGTGGTACTGTGATCTAAACCACAGAGCCTAAGGCTTGCCGATCGGAAGGTCGGCAGTTTGAATCCCTGCGATGGGGTGAGCTCCCGTTGTCTGGTCCCAGCTCCTGCCAACCTAGCAGTTTGAAAGCATGTCAAGGTGCAAGTAGATAAATAGGATACCTATGCTTTACTTTGGAGAAAGATGGCTGGGTAAACCTAGAATGTATGTATTTTCTCTTTGACCCCACCCATTGAGATTTAGGAGAGCAGCCTAAAGAGAGTCTCTGGAAGGGGAGTGAGGGTCAAGCCTCCATTGTAAGACAGACTCCCCACATCTTACTTAAAAGTCTAGCTGTTCCAGCCTCTAAGGTATAATTATTTAATTGATACTGAAATGGGGAATGCTGAAATGTGTTTTACTGCAGGCTTTAGCATGGAGAAATTCCACCAGAGTAGAGCTGCCATATGTCCTTGTTTTCCAGGACACACTTTTTTCATGGGTATGCAAAATGAGAGTCATCAAAGCGATCCATAATTAAAAGTAAAAGTGTGTCCTCTTTTTTGCTCTTCAGAATATAGCAACCCTAAAGAAGCCACTGACCTCGTGGGTTGATAAGTAACTATTGTTTTCTTCTAGCTAACACATGATTGTTTAACCCTAGATCAGGTGACAAAGGTATTTGGTTACAAATCTCAATTTAGAAAGGGAGCTGCCTTTAGTCTTTGCTCCTGGGCTCTGTGGGAGTAAGGATTTACATGAAGCTTTCCAGGAGCACACAGCCTCAGGCTGCAATGGAGGCTGGGGTGGAGGAGAGATGGAGTTTTGATATCAAAGCTGTTTAAAGTTACCTTTAGGAAGTAAAAGTTGAGAAATTCCTCCTTGTGGCAGTGCCAGAGGATAGAGGAAAAGGGTGCACTTATGTGTGAGGGTCTCATTTATTCAGTTCGCTTTTATAAAAATTCTACTGCAAACCTTCTGGTACACTAGTTTAGTAAAAGCTATAACTAGCTGCTTCTATTGCAGAATGCAGCAGCCAGATACTTCATAGCACCAAGTTACTGGCAACATGTTACCCCATTGCTGATACAGCTTCACTGGTTGCATACCTGCTACTAGGCCAAGTTTGTGCTGTTTCACAAAGCCCAAAACAACTTGGGCCTAAGGACTGCTCCACCTTCATCACTGAGGTCCTGTGATGAGTGGTTGTCCCACACAACAATCAAGTTCAATTGACACTTACCAGTAAAGGTTTGGCAGGAACCTTTGCCTTCATTCAGACATTGTCTGAAAACTGAACCATTCAGACAGGACTTTAAGACATTTCCACCCTTTTTAACCAATCAGTATTTGTTGATGTTTCTGTTGATGCTTATGTTACATACCACCTTGATATATTTTTATGAAACTGCAGGCGATAAAAATTTCAAACAGTAAAAATGTGCATGTCACTGCTGCTATGCTCTTGTTCTCTTTAAATGCCTCCTTTTAAATTTACATGTTATTAATTTGAGTAAATATTTATCAGCCAGTAACTTTAGTCTTATAATCTCTGCGTATTTTCCGTCCCCATTTCATTGTGTAACCTCCGTCTTCACTGCCTTCAACTCCAGCACCGTCCTTGCAACTGCAAATTTTCTGTAAAGATTATTTCCAATGGGAAAAGAAATATTTTTAATGAGCCCTTTACACCTTCAGCTCTCCATGCACAGTAATTTGAAGTATCTCTTTAATTTGGTGTAGACTGCATAGTCAAACATAAGCATTATGACTTTGATTACTGAAAAGTCTGATGGGTCTTTATAAATCACAGCAGCTAGTAGGGTCCAGTATGATGGTCTTGGTGATGGCCATACAGCCAGACTTCACTGCCATAGCAGTCTATGGCACATTTTAAGTGGATTTAAGTTCCTGACCCCAGCAACAACAAAAATGGACACTGATTTCTAAGTATTTTACTGCACTCTGCAAACCTTATGGAAGCCAGGATGCCCAAATAAGCCCCTAGCTGCTAGCACAGATGGCTTTAAAGGGGTAACTAGAAAAATTCACCGAGAATATCTTAATCAACAGCAACTATTCATGATAGCTAAATGATGTCTCCACATTGAGAACAACCCCATGTTGGATGAATGCCTACTGGTTTGGGGCATGTGAACAGTTGGAGAGGCCTTTGGAAATTGTATCCACACAGTTGTTTCAGAGAAAAAAGCTTGCTGATTAGACAGATTCTGAATACTCGGTTGAAGACCTCTTGCATCTTCCAACCAATTTCTTCACCTTGGCCTTAAACATTTAGAGATTAGTTTCAGTTGTCATGACAACAGTGGAAAAAGGTGGTAGCTACCCCTCATGGTACATATTTTCACCACAGAACATTACTTAGCAAAACAGAGTGCCCATGACAATTTCCTGATTTTTTTCCCTTCCCAAAATATATCAAAACAATATTGCAAAAGCCATGTAAGTATTTGAAGTCACTAAGCAGTCTCACTAAACAGATAAAAAATGCACAGCAATGTTTAACGGATTTGGCAGTTTTTAAAATGATACCTCTTGACCTAAACTTTCTTTGACATATCCTAGGAAAGCATGCAGAGCTCAGTAATAAAAGCGGATGGTATGTTATATAGATTTGCCTGCACAGATTATCATTAGGTGCAAAGCATTCTGTGAAATATATTTCTCTCTCCCCAGGATGAAGAAATAAAATCTACTGAAACAGAGCTAACAACAACATAAAAAGATTATATAGTTTCAAAACTGGATGACCTTGCAGACTGCCCCCAGAGTCACCAGAGGAAATGTTTTCCAGTAAAAGTGTCTGGGGAACCTTTCACCTGTTATTTTGTGTTTTACAGGTGCAAAAACTGAGCTCCTCAAAGTTTTCTGTAGGAATTGATACACACCATCTCCTTCACAGAACTAACACAGCAACAAATTACAAATAGTAATTTTTGAATGTGACCTGTTCTGAAAATCAAAGGCTTATTCCATTTTAGAAATAGAAATAAGAAGAAGAAGAAGAAGAAGAAGAAGAAGAAGAAGAAGTAGAAGAAGAAGTAGTAGAAGTATTTATAGCCTGCTCTTCATTGAATGTGTTCAATTCAAGAGAATGGAACAAAGACTACCACACAAGCAACAGAGCAAAATACATACACAACAGAAAAATTGGGTGGCAATAAACCATAGCTGGTATTTCTCTTCCCTTTCCAGGAAACTTATGGGCCACAAGGTCAGTATGGCTGCTAGGAAAGACATGGAAGTGGATTTGCTGATCTCTCCCATAAGGGCCAACAATTTACTTTAATTTCTATTTATGTGTGTGTAACATCTGTTCCTGTAGAGAAGGGGTTCTCTAAATGATCCTGAGTAGTATATCTATTTCAGTACTATTCACTTTTGTTCTTGACAATAAAGAGTCAATTGACTCAGGAGATACCAGTTCATTGGTATTTAAGGATCTAAAGCCTTGTCATTCCTTGGGGATTATCAGTTTTCCTGCAAACATAGTGGGCGGTCATTTCCTAGAAACAGTATCAGATGTCAAATAAGGATCACACCCAAATAACTTGACAACAAAATAAGGCTAAATTGAAATTTCACAGAAAATAATTTACTGACAAATGTTTGAAGCTTTTCTCTTTCTTTTTGAGTTCCTTTATAATATTTCAGAATTTCAGTCTTTTCCCAGAGAATAATTTGCAAAATCCCCCCCCCCCCCATATTGCCAACCATTCATTTTGGGCTCAGTTGTGAATCCAATTTTATTTTTTCCTACGTAGTCTCAAACTGCGTCTGTGCACAACTGATGTGCATCTGTGCACAACTAATCTCTGTTCTGCTCTTTTTATTCTCAGAGACCAAGACAGGGAGGTGAGCTGGTTGCAACTCTGCACTCTGCCATAGACTCTTCCTGCTCACTAAACCCTGTTGCCCCTCCAGATTCCGACACCTCCTCCCCCCAGTCTTCTCCCTCTGGTCACTCATTGTTGTCCCACTACCAATCCCCTGGCTCTGAGCCTTCTCCCCCTGGGGGTTCCTATGGGGGTTTCCCGGCTGGTTCCTCCTACCATTCCTCTATATTCAGCCAGTCCATGACACCTGCTTAGCAATCTGATTAATGCCAGACTTTTCACAAGTATTAAAACTATGTGATGTACCAACATGTTTAATGTATCCCCCCTTCCAGCCCGCCACAGTCTTAATGTGATGAAGTTTAATCTTTGAAATACTAAACAGGCTCTGAATATGCTAAAGGATTGCTGAGCAACCAGAGTTTGGAGCTGGGTGACAGAAAACAGTTTAGGTTCTGAAGGGACTGAACTTTGATAGCTGTGAGTCTGGTACTACAGGTAAAAAAAAGGTAAAGGACCCCGGATGGTTAAGTCCAGTAAAAGGCGACCATGGGGTTGCGGCACTCATCTCGCTTTCAGGCGTTTGTCCACAGACAGCTTTCCAGGTCATGTGGCCAGCATGACTAAACTGCTTCTGGCGCAACAGGACACCACGACAGAAGTCAGAGTGCAAGGAAACACCATTTACTGGTACTGCAATCTCCCCTCTGGCCTCATAAGATCAGCTTAGGCTGTGCTAAATTAACAGATAGTTGCAAAGATGACGCAAAGCCCCAATGTCCATACCTATAATAGAACCCCAATCTGTGAAGAGTGTCCTGATTTTTACCCTGCTTGGGTAGCAGAAGCAGCAGCATGCAATGACCCATCTTGTGTTAACAGCCATGGCCAAAATGAAAAATGATGTTGAAAGCTATAAAGCAACATTTCAAGGAGTATGCTGTAGCTAAAATATACTGATATGGAACATTACGTGATTACCACTGAGAAATTTACTGTTCAAGCAGAATTGTTTGCACCATTTAGGTTTGACTAGAAAATATGGCACATCTTCTGACAAGGATAGGCTTATTGAATTCTTATTCTTCTTCTTATTTTTTTAAAAAAACTTGCTATCTCATCCAAGGATAATACACACTTCATGCTGCACATGTAGGTGAGGGGAAAACACTGGAATCCCCTCATAAGTATGCAGAGCATACATTGTGGTTTCAAAACCAGGCTGCTTATTTCCGGGGAAATGCCATCAGAGAAGCTTTGCCCCCCCCCCCCCAAGTTGTGTCAGGTAAGGAAAGCTGAAAGGCTGTGCATACACATGCTTTCAACAAGTGCTGGAAACCCGAGCCAGAATTCAAGGGGTGAACCCCCATCCTTTGATACTACTTTTTTCCATGTCCGGGGTCAGAGAAAGGAGCAGCAGAGAAGCTGAGAGGCTGATAGTCATACAGCATTATCTGGCAGAGTTAGATGAAGTCGAGAGTTAACTGAAGCACAGAAGGAAATTAAAGAAAAAGAGTGGGGGGGAACTGCATGCTGCTTCCTACTCAGTTCTCTCTAGAAAGACGACACTGAGAGTTTGACCTCTTTTTCTACACTCTGCAAATGAGTCAAATCACAATGGTATGGAGACATAATAGCTGGGTTTAAATGGCAAGGGGGAGCGGGGAGTGGGGCTGAGAGAAGCTGAGAACTCCAACATTTTTACATCCCTCAAGTGTGATGAGTAATGGACCTTTTCAGCAAAGCCAGCACATAAATTGCTTATGAACACACAGTTATAGGAATAAGCACTTTAGTGCACACTGCTGTTTAAAATGGATGGTATCCATTTTATCCGGGAATTGTGAATTTATCTGAAAGGAGGGAGAGGGATTAAAATGATGGAGAAGTTCATTTTTGGGGGTGGTGGGGAGGGGCATAGAGCAAAGATCTACCTGCTAAATAATAGCAAACAGCAAATGGCAGCTGGCAGTTGTTGTTATATTGTTAGTACCTCTAGAGGGCAGTGAATAAAAGAAAATAGAACACCAAGAAGCCAGCCATGGCACACAAATCACAGTGCAGTTTTAATACACAGTGAACAACCTCACATCCAAAAGCTAGCCTGCATTTCTCATGTTAACATGTTTTATTATTTTGCTTCTTCACCCTATAGCCCCTTTTGT
The DNA here is from genome assembly GCF_965153285.1 of Podarcis tiliguerta. Classification (NCBI taxonomy): domain Eukaryota; kingdom Metazoa; phylum Chordata; class Lepidosauria; order Squamata; family Lacertidae; genus Podarcis; species Podarcis tiliguerta. The sequence continues at coordinate 65,358,006 of NC_139538.1, forward strand.
CCTTGTCCCAAAGGAAATTAAGACTACTATATATATGAAACTACAGTGGATTACTCATCATAATATCTTTGGCTTTGCTTTCCTTCAACCTGTTTCCTCCCAACTAAATTTGAACAATAACACAGGGACCTGTCAGCAACCTGATGCAAAGAGATGTTGGTGACTGACTGACTGGCTGCATTTAAATAGTATTTTATCCTGTTTGAAACCAGCTGAAGTTTGTCAGTGCTAATAATGAATAAGCTTGTTACAGCTTATTTGAACATTTAAGTTAGAATGAGATATTCCTCATATACATTTTTTCAGGGGGAGGGAAAAGTGAAAGCTTAGTGAAAGGAAGGAAGATGGGCCGACAGATTTGCCTGAGAATGGGAAAAAGCTATTTTATTTTATTTAGCAGCAACGCGTGTTGTTTAAAACATCCATAGAAGATTTAAGCTGGTTTTTGAATTTGCTAGTCTGTAATTCAAATATCAGCCTTACATTGGCTATGAATTAAAAATAAAAACCACAAGCACGCTTCCATGTGATGTTTCAAGTGTCACATGCAGAAAACCCCCTAAGGGTATAACTTAACCTTACTTTAAATGTGTGATTAGAGTCAACCAAGTTCAGGTCTCCTGAAGACGGGCAGGAAGAGGGGATTTAACCCTTTCCACTACTATCCTGAAAGGGGGGAGCTTTTCTGCATAGAAAATCAAAATTTGAAAACAACCCCCCAAAAAACCCAGTTGCTTCCTAAACTTGTTTTTAATATTATTATTTTTTTTAAAAAAACCCTGATGTTGCTTTAAGTGACAAGTTTACAGTAATGTATGGTAACCCCTAACTTAATACTAGAAATAGCCTTTTCACTACTTCAAAAATAGTCGCACAAGACTAACTCCATGCTGTGGATATCAGAAAGCAAACTTTGAGATATAACAGAAAATCCAGAATAAAAGATACAATGAGCATACATACACCAACTGGCATTATCAAAATGAACCTCAGGTACTAAGCTGACCAAGAGTGAAAAGCCGTTCTTCAGACCTAGGGTGTTTGTTGATAGCTTCATTTTTAAATTAAAGATTTCTCACTTTTCCATATAAATAGAATAGTGTTAATGCTAGGGATCCTCGTCTGCTTTTTGCCAGACAAATAGTGGTAATAAGCTTCATCTTTACATTTTTTATTATTTTGGAAACATTCTTCAAGCCCACAAAAATAAAACAGCTGAACATTCATCCTCAAAATGTAGGTTCATATTAATTGGCTGAGCACAAGAGGACATGATGGAATGGACGAAAGACATATCACAATATGAAGACACTTGCCAAAATACTTATACAAGATACAAGGGCATCCTGTTATAGGGATCCTGGAGGATGGGGACTAGGGCTATAGCACTTCTCCAAAAGGTGATCTTGGTGGGGTGGTACCTATTTGATGTGTCAAAGGACTCCCCACCACTGGCTCAACCTTTCAGTGAATCAACCAGCAGGAGACGAGCTGATACAGGTTATATCCAATGCCTAAGCCAAACCCCTTAGATCTCTAATCAATAAAGTTGTGACATAATTTGAACCAAAAGGGATTTTGTCACAAGTGGTCATTCAATCTCATACACAGTGTGGGGTGGTGGGCTCATGGTGTCTGAGCATGCAATCAATTACATCATGAACTTACTTATAGGCACACACACATTTTTACTGCTTCTATAGGATGGATACTGCTATTGAACCAATATGCAATATCAAAATATCCGTATTACTTATATACCCAATATACATATATTGTATTATAATAATATATATTGTATTATAGTTTTAAGCACTGGTTTTGCTTTCGGATATCCTATTCATTCCCTTCACTGCATTTCTATACCGAAAATTTTCAATAAAATATAAATATTTAAAAACAAACAAACAAACAAATTGTATGATACCTGCATTTCAGGTTATGTTTTATGTAGCAAACATTGGTTTTGTTTTTGAATTATGTGTTTTTGGTAAGAAAAGAAATGTACCTGAACTCTTTAGGGTCACTTCATTTCCCAGAAGAGTATGTTGTTTCATTGCAACTGGATGCATTCTGGAAGGGAAAAAAGCAAAAAGAGATAAATGAAACGAAACAAAAATTATTCCTATCAACAGATAGTGAAATATTTCTGCAAAGGATTAGGCTGCATTCCCCCCCCCCCCAAGTTAATGTGTGGTCTCTATAGGATCTTTGCTGATCATTAAATCCTAGTCTGAACTGGTTACAATATTACTTAGGCACATACTTTCTAGTTGCACTAATAAGATAAGTTCATTATCTAATAACAATACATGCTGTAGACTAAGTAGATGAAGGCTTCCATGTGAGTAACATCATTCCCCTTTTGGGTAGATTAAGGCTGCAATACTATATACAGTTGCTGTTGTTTTGTTGTTTAGTTCTTTAGTTGTGTCCGATTCTTTGTGACCCCGTGGACCAGAGCACGCCAGGCACTCCTGTCTTCCACTGCCTCCCACAGTTTGGTCAGACTCATGTTGGTAGCTTCGAGAACACTGTCCAACCATCTCGTCCTCTGTCATCCCCTTCTCCTTGTGCCCTCCATCTTTCCCAACACCAGCGTCAGTTATTTAGGAATAAATAATCCTATTAAATTAAAGGAACACTTCTGAGTACAGATGGTTAAGCTTCAAAAGAAACCCTCAACTTAACCTGGAAATAACTTGAGTTGAGTTCTTCCCCCAAAAAAAGAATTGGAAAAGATTAGATACTATTCCCCAACCAATCTGAGGCTTCATAAATCCCTATGAAAAGGATGCTTTACAGCCAAAAGCCTAGAGTGGGAAGGATAGTCGTTGACTATCCCTGCTGAGGGCAGACTAATAGAGCTACTGAACTACATTAAACCTGTATGGGTTATAGGGGAAATTCTACAGGTGCAAAACTATGGATTATTCTCTAGATAAGGTTTCAGTCTATGTTGGAGAAAAATTAGGGGGCATTTGAAACTTGTCTTTCTTTTTTTGCGGCAGGCTTTAATGAGTCCTCAAAGTTCCTGTCAAGGCTCACTCAAGAGAACATCACTGTTATCTATTTCTGAGTAGGCATAAATAGAATTGGGATGTATTTCAGAGAAAGGATAATTTGATTACAAAGAATATGGCCTATTATAGTTTTCACTGGAAAAAACACAAAATTTATTATAAAATGAAGAAAACAAATGTGTGTGTGCTGCTTTAATTTTTCTTCTTTGGGAGTCATTTCACATACTCTGAGGCAAATCATCCTGAAACTAGTGGAAAAAAAGTTCTTTTTTATTCTTTAAAACAGAATAGAACATAAAAAGACACTTTCATTCATTCTGAGTGCAGATGCAAATAAAATATTACATCATAGTTTTACGTGCAAAGCTTTATTGATTGCATATTTCCCAATGGTATGTGTATCATTTCTAATTTGATTTCCCCCCAATCTTTTCTTGCACCACATCAATATCATATGTTCTATGCTCTTATGGATGCAGAAACCAATTTTAAAAGAAGCATCTGTATGGAAATCATTGAAGACACTCAATGACATCTAAGTTATTTTCCTCTTTCGAAATTTGAAATACCCCCCAAACAAAACATAGCCTAAGGGCATCTAACTGCATTTGCACATAAATGCCACCCGCACCCCCAATCATTGTTAGATTGCAGGCTTCCATCTCTTGCAGGGAGGGGGAAGCTGTCTTCTGTATTTATGTTACTTTGTGAAATGTTATATACATGGCCTATGTAAACACCAACACATTACTTCTGAAAGGTATCCTTTTTTGAGGATCTGCAATTCTTTAGGGACCATAATGAATGCAAATTATATAGGGAGGCTGCAAAATGCTAACAAATGATTTTATCTACCATGGCCTAGATCTTAAAAACAACTAACCCACTCCACAAGGTCTTGTTTTAATCATACAACAGCTTCCAAGACACCATGGCAATTACATTTTGAAACTGTGAGGAGTTTCAAAAAATTTATAAGGTGGGTGGCAGGGGAATCCACTTTTTAATCCTAAACCCTTAGGCATTTTTAATGTCTTAAAGGGAACATGAGTAATGTCATGCCACATTAGACCAATAGTACATGGAGCTCAACTTTTTTTTTTATCTAACCATGACTAACCAGATGCCCAGGGCAACTCCTAAGATGACAACACCAATCCTTTCATGTGTACCTGGATAACACAGGTTTTGTTCACATTGCTCCATAGGGAGCCAGCATCCTTGTAGCTAGGGCAGCCTGCAGTATTGGGTAGGTAAGTAGCCAGGGGATGAACACAAGTGGCAAATGGTTTCAGGGCAAATATTCAGTGGAGGCAGCAGTGAGCAGGTGGGGAGGGGGCACAATTCACCACCCCACCAATCTGGTGCCTGAGCCAACAGGCTAGCCTCAGATCATGGCAGGGCTGGCCCTTATGAGGCAAGTCCTTATGTAGGGCTCAGCAGAAAAATGCCCTAATACCGCTTCAGCCACAGTCAGCTTTAGGGTGAGCCTCATTTGGAATCAGTAGCTCAGTTGTAAGGTCTGCCTTTACTAAGGGGGGAAAATGTGCCTTCAATTACTTGTAAAGTGCAGCTGCTCCAGCAATCTTTTACTCCAGCACAGCAAGGGAGTCCCTTGTTGCATTCCAAGTCACAAGAGACAATGCAACATATTTGGGGCAGAGGTGCCCTAGTAACCATTGGGCTTCTCTTGGGGACACGCTTCTGGGTGTGGAGCTACATGCAATGTCCTTTCTTATTCAGAGGCCTTATTCTCACCCCCTGAAAAAAAAGGAATCCAGTCCCAGGGACCTGGCACATAAGATGCTACTCTGTGAAAATATTTTATACAGGCTAATTGTGCAGAGTATGAAGAACTCTTCCCCTCCTTACACTCATTGCATGTTAAATGCATCTTCATTGCATGCAGAGTTCTGAAAGGAAAGGATTCTGGGGCTGTATCAAAAAGAGAAACTGGAGCAGAAGTTTGTGATCTGCCCAGTCAGTAAAGGATGCTACTCTACCACCTGTTCCAATATGAATCTTTCCATGCATTCATAAAGATCTTCATGAGTTCCTTCTCCATCTTAGCAATGAAGTGGGTGTGACATATAGCATTCATTATCATGGCACCACAACTGTATAATGTTCTGCCCCAGGGCCTACTAGGTCCAAGGATCTCAGGTGCAATCCCTGGAATCTCCAGGTAGGGCTAGGAAGTACTCTGGTATGAAATCCCAGAAAGCAGTATTATTGAACTGATTTGTACAATGTGAAATTCTTCGTTGTCAAATATTCCCTGTTGTCGCATGCATTCCACACAGAACTAAACCTAAGGCATTGGCAAAGGTGCTAGATGTTGGTTAATGAGAACACCTTGCATCCTACATTTTAAAACTGGAGCTATTCTCCAAATATTACAGTAATTCTTTTTTTTTTTAAGTTGGAAGCAAATCCCACTGAAATAAATTGTAAGTGCTTCCCATCATCATTATCATCAAGTTTGTTTATATTCAAATAGCACATTGAACCACTTGAATAGCCAACATACTCAAAGAGGTTGAGGTTGCAGCATTCAGATGAAGTAATATTAGAGCCATGAAAATGTAAACTTCAATGTGGATTCAGTTCTTCCTCCTAAAATAATCACAGCAGGAAGAACGGCTCCAGCAGTTGAATTTTTATTTTGTTTTCCCCATGCTGGGTGAAAGTCACAAGATCAACATAGAGTTTTTTAAAAATGATGTGCAATCACCAGCACTCTGAAAGTATCCATAAGGCTACCATCATTATCAGGAAGCTAATGAGAACACTCAAACATATTTAAGCCAGCTTGTTTGGGAAAATGCTCACGTGAAACAATACACAGTTCATGCTCTTGATCTTTTATTCTCATTAACAACGGTGATCAAGAATAGACAAGGAGCAGCTATGCTCATATAAAAAAATTAAACAATTTCAGAGAGTGCAATTTAAGACAAGGGAATTAGAGCATGACTTGCTTTTTAATTATTCTCACTTTAAAACAAAATGATCAAAACAAATTCCTATTCTGACATTATTCTTCCTTGATGTAAATCTGCTAAACCTCACAGCCTGTAATGATCTCAGTTGTTCCAGAATCAATATAATTATCTGGATAATATGCCATTTTAAGGAAGGTTGGCATTTGGAAAACATGATTTGATGAAAGAACTCAAATAATAGGACTGCCTTCTACACCATAATTTCCTCCCTTAACAAGCTCCACAATAGACAATATTTTCCTATTCCTTGCCCCATACAGGAAGGCTCCTGGTTGTGTACAGTTGCATCAGCTTTGTCTGTCTTGAGATGATCATAATGGATGTACAGCCATATCTTGGAAGTCGAACGGAATCCATTCCGGAAGTCCCTTTGACTTCCAAAACATTCAGAAACCAAAGCGTGACTTCTGGGTTTACAGCGTTTGGGTGCCAAAACGTTCGAGTACCATGGTGTTCAGGGTCCAAGCTACAACTGTACATTAGCCTGGTTGATGTTAATATAAAAATGCTATTTGGACTAAAAATATGATAGATGTAAGAAACACTTGCCAGTGGTAGATGTGAAAAGGATCTAGAGGTCTTAATAGACCTCAAGCTTAACATGAGTCAACAGTGTGATGCAGCAGTTTAACAAAACAAAAAAAGCTAATGCTATTCTAGGCTGCATCAACAGAGGTACAGTGGTAACTTGGGTTACAAATGCTTCAGGTTACAAATTCCGCTAACCCGGAAGTAGTACCTCAGGTTGTGAACTTTGCCCCAGGATGAGAACGGAAATTGTGTGCAGGTGGCGCAGTGGCAGCAGGAGGCCCCCATTAGTGAAAGCGTGCCTCAGGTTAAGAATGGTTTTGGGTTAAGAACGGACCTCCGGAACAAATTACCGTATTTTTCACTCCATCAGATGCACCTAGTTTTTAGAGGAGGAAAACAAGAAAAAATATTCTGAACAAAACAGTGGATGTATAATTTTTGTGGTTCATGCTGTGGCCACAAACATGTGATTTGACGGTGAGTTTGGGGTAGCCCAATGCAAAAATCCTGAGGATCCATGTGGATCCGTGCTATGTAACCACGTTTTAAGTGGGGAAGGAAGGAAAAACACTGAAGGGACAAGGAGCATGCGTGGGGTGTGTGGAGAAGGAGCTTTTCACCAAGCTGAGCTGGGGAGGAGGGAGGGAAAGAGAGCACGCTCGCTTTAAAGCAGCCAACTGGACAGGAGCCACTGACACCCATGTAAGCAGCTCCTCTCCTCTCCCGCTTTGCTCTGTTAAAGCAAGCAAGCTCTCGTTCTCTCCCTCCTCAGCTTGCTGAAAAGTTTTGCTGCTTTTCAGCAAGCTGAGTGGGGCGGAGGGAGGGAGGGAAAGAGAGCACAGTTCCTTTAAAGCAGCCAACTGGACAGGAGCCGCTTACACCCATGTAAACGGCTCCTCTCCTGCTTTGCTGCTTCAAAGCGAGCCACGGAGGAGGGAAGGAAGGGGAACCATGGATCCTCTGCTCACGACTGCAGCAGGACCTCCCCGCCATCCATTAGGCATTTGCTCCATAAGATGCACAGAAATTTCCCCTTACTTTTTAGGAGGAAAAAAGTGTGTCTTATGGAGCGAAAAATACGGTAAGTTCGTAACCCGAGGTACCACTGTAGTGTTCGGGTCATGGGAAGTAATATTTTATCCTACCTTGGTCAGTTCAGACCTGGAGTACTGTGCCCACTTCTGGGTACCACAATTTAAGAAGGATATTAACAAGCTGGAACATGTGGACAGGAAGACGACCGAGATAATCAAGGTTTTGGAAACCAGGATGTATGAAGAATGGTTAAGAGAAATGGGTATGTTTAGCCTGGTAAAGAGAAAACTGAGAGGAGATTTGATAGCCATCTTTGAATATCTAAAAGGCTGTCACATGGAAGATGGAGCAAACTTGTTTTCTCCCTCCTGAGGCTAAGACCAGAATCAATGGATTCAAGTTCCACGAAAGGAGATTCCAACTAAATTTCAGTAAGAACTTTCTGATGGGAAGAGCTATTAAACAGTGGAATGGACTCCCCTGGAAGGTGGTGGCGTCTCCTTCCTTGGAGGTTTTTAAGCAGAGGTTGGATGGCCATCTGTCAGGGATGCTTTGGTTGAGATTCCTGCATTGTAGGGTGCTGGACTAAATGACCTTCAAGGTCCCTTCTAATTCTATGACACTGTAATAGGAAGCCAAAGCAGCAAATGATTTCACACTGCCCAGATGTGAGCTGATTTCACTCTCTGTTTTTTAATACAGCATATTGGCTTCATCTTAACACCTATTATAGCTTCCTTGTCTCTGAAGTAACACATATAAATGCACAGTAACATTCCTTAAACAACCTGTTTAAGAGAGCAAAGAGGTCTCTAAATAAACAGTGCTCTGATCGTTCTAAAATATTATGTCTTCCTAACACATTTGCGAAGCAGTGTGTCACTGCCTCTTCTACGTTTTCTTAAATGAAATTTGAAGTCTGCTAAATTAAAAGTCGGCATCAAAGCAATGTAACGTGTAGGAACAAATCACTCTTTCTATGAAGTAAAAAAAAAAATCTAGAAGTTATCTAAGGATGAGTGAAAACAATGGCAGAAAGTAATGGCAGATAGCAGTTTCATGAAGATTGGTAATATAAACAATGCACAATCTGTGGAGGTTGAACTAACAGGCAATCCCTATCTAAGGAATCCTTCATTTTGTGGCTACTGAGAATGCAAAGTCTTCATTGGATATTTTTTTGTGGTACATGCTGGTACCTCCCTCTTGTTTCACAGTACGCTCCCCTTTACTATATAGCATTTGAGTTTTCTATTAGTACATAAATTTTTATTTTATTAAAAGAAGTGATTGCAAAATAAATTGTTCTTCTGATAGGTTGTTTGGTAGGCTGTGTTGTTTCACCTCTTTCTTTAGCGGGATCTAGCATAGCATAGCTCTTGAAGCACAAGTGTTTTGCATGCTTGTTGGTATTTAAGCAAGCACAATATTTTTTACATGTGGGAGCAGTCAAATAGAGGTGTCTGCAAATTAGATCCTTCAAGTGAAACAATAGTGAAGTATGTGAATATATGTACGTTTCATATGTTGAGCAGACAACATCTAGGACTTGGACTGATAGCTCAGTTGGTAGAGCATAAGACTCTTAATCTTAGGGTCAAGGGTTCGAGCCCCACATTGAGCAAAAATATTCCTGTACTGCAAGGGGTTGGACTAGATGACTCTCGTGGTCTCTTCCCACACTACAATTCTATGATTCTATGTCAGGAAAGGGTGCATTATGTCATCATCACTTCCAGTTTTTCTGTCTTCTTTCTGGCATCCCTATGTCAGCAATGTTGGCATTAAACCAACAGAACAAGGCAAGAGATTGCCAGGAACCTCTGAAATATGTGGTTAAAATGAACTCATTTGGAAATAATGGAAATATTTCATTAATACTTGATTGAACAGCTTATGGGATTAATCTTTTTTTGTCTTAAAGTGGATTTTTTTTATATAATTCCACACTTTTCTCCTGTACTAATAGTTTGAGCTATGACCATTTATGAAGGAGAGATAAGTCTCTGACGTCCTCTGCATTCTACAGTGAGAATAAAATTAAAAATGGGAAAGGAAACAATTGTTCAAATTAAAGCAGAATAGAACAAGTCATTTCTTAAAGAGGTATGAGAACCAAAGGGTAAAGCATTTACTGAAGTCATGGCACTAAACTTTAAAATACCCCACAGACTGGATTACTTTAATTCCCACTTAGTAAAGTTTACATAAAGGCTTCCCTGCCAAATGCAATGGACTTATAAGTGTGTTTGTTTATGGGTTTGAATAATGCATTGTCTGTGTTGTTGTTAAATTGATTTTTAGAAAGTGTTGTTTAAAAGTGCTAATCTTTAAAGGACACAGCATTTGGTATTGGCTTTAGCTGCCTCTTTTTATCTCTTCCTTCAACCTTTTTTATTTCTTGCATTCAAAGTCCATTTATCCTTCAGTGAAGTCAGAGTAACATCTTAGTTTCCTACCCATTCTGTGAGCTGGTTAAGCTAAGGGACAGTGACTAGCTCAAGGCTATCCAATATGCTTTCTAGTGAACTGGAGAAGTGAGCTGAGATTTCCTACATCCAAGCCCATTCCCAACAGTGATCTCCAAATAATGGGGTATTAAGAGAAATTTAATAACCATGCTGAGTGCATCCATCACTCTGTGCAGAGACTACCTGTAGCATTGACACTGCCCCCTTGCCATGGTATGATCAGTGATGTCATCTTAAGGGAGGAAGCAAACAGTGTGATTCCCTTATGCAGCCTTTACAACAAAAGAGAGGCTCAGAGAATCCTGGTGTTACCATTGCCCAGAAACCACAAGCTTCCTGAGTGAATGGGGAAAGGATAATATAACTGACTGATTGGGCAAAAGGCAAGACTTGCACAACAGCACAATCTTAACTGTGCCATTCTTCTGTTGGAAGTAGGACACACACCCTGTGTTTTTGCAGCTGACTCTCTGGAAATCAGATCTGGGGTAGTGGATTTTGCTATTGGTGTGTTTAAGCCAGTTCAGCACACAGCCCGAGGGCCACATGCAGCCCTTGATGCCTTTTTGGCAGCCCTCAGAAACCTCTGACCTCCCACACAACAAGGTTCCATGTCAAAGTATTCTTGTGGCCCACTTAGTATGAAAAGTTGGACTGGCTTGGTTAAGCAGTCTGCTTCAATCTGTGGCCAATTTGTATGCTCGTAAATAAACTCAAATATTACAAAGTATCTAGCAATCACTTCATCCAAAGGAAAGAGTGGTTTACAACAGTTATACATATTATTAAAAATACCACCCAAATATTTAAAATCAGAGCTCAGTTAAAAACATGTATTCTTAATTTGGTGTATTCTTCATTGCTTGTATAAACCTGATGGATTGGAAGCATTTTCAGCAGGTGTTTAAAGGTTGAAACAGGAGGCACCTGCTGATTCTTTATTGGCAGAGAATTCCACAAGACATGCCAATGTCACTAAAGGCTTGTTGTCTTGTTGCGGATAAATGAGCCTAACCAACTGAGAAAATGACTAGCAACACGCCTGCAGACAATCTCAGTGATCAAGCTGGGATACAAGGCTTTAGGCAACCTAAGACACCCTGGACCTAACGTCTTCAGGGCTTTGTAAATTAAAATAGGACATTGATCATGGCTCAGTAGTAAATGGAAAGCCAGTACAGATGTTTTAATAATGGTGTCAAATATTGTCGGCGATCAGCAGTCTGGCTGCCACTTTGCGTGGACAGGCGGAGTCCCCAGGTCCCGAGCGACCCCCCCCCCCGTCATGTGGAATAACGACTCAAGACAACGTGCTATGGGATTAAATTGGCCACAACTTTAGTAAATTTCAAATGTGGGTAGACCTTGGCTCAGGCATTGGGCGTTCTCCCTCCCCAGTCCCCAGCCGGGGATGTAGGGAGCATCAGGGTTATCCAGTGTTTGTGTGGGGGATGGGCTGGCTCTGGAGAACATGTGAGGATTCCCAGGTAAGATCCTCCCCATATTGTGTGGGCAGGTAATCCCTCCCCCACCTGGCCTGATCTCTTTGGCAACGCTTCCCTCAGGTGGGATTGGACAACTGACTGGGGTAGGCGGAGACCTCCAGGTATCCCACCTGAGGGAAGGCAAAGCCAAGCCTATGCTGAATGGAGCCGCTCCAGATCCAGGGGCTGCGCGCGTCCACGCAACGGTTGCCCCCCCCCCCCCGTTTTATGCGGGGAGCGGTCATTCTGCATCGGCTGGAGTTTCTGAACCAGGCCCAAGGCAGTCTCACACTGCAGTAATCCAGCCTTGGAGTTATCAAAGCGTTGACTACAGTGGCAAATCCGACAAGGCTAGTAAAAGGCACTGCTTTTCTTTAGTGTAAACTGTGTCTAACACCAACGTTTGTGTGGTGCAAAATGTCTAAGTTCTCTCACAGATTTGCTTTCTTGTTCATCAACATAAATTATGGGAGAGGGGATTACTGGTTTTGTTCTTGTATTATGTATTTTGTGTTTTTATTTTGTATTTTTATGCTGTGAACCACTCTGATATCTTTGGATGAAGGGCAGTAAAACTAACTAAACAAATATTATAGAAAAATACTCTTTCACAAAAATGGCTCTTTCACCAGCTCTTCATTCTTAGCTCTGGATAGCCTTGGGCCCGGAGGTGCACACATCCATACTAAGTCATGGTTTGGCTTAGTGTTATGTGTAGACACAGCCAAAGTAACTAAACAGGTAGAATTAAGAACACTGAACTGAAGTTCCCCTTGAGGTGTCCATATCCATTTCACTCACTGAATTTTTAAAAACCTTTCAGGACCTGAACTTCCCTGCACTCCACCGCAACGAAAAGCTGTGTGTTTAAATAATGTAGGTTTTATCATTCATCTAAAGATTCATATTCAGCATTCATCTGTACCACAATCCTTACAAATCCATTGAATCTACATACATGCAAGTTAAATAAAAATGTGACATATAAAGGTCAAACATGTATAGAAAATGGACCATTAGGGACAGTGCAGGAATCAGCCAAGAAAATGTGGTACAATGAGCATACAATAGTTATTTCTACACTGTGCCATTAAAAAACCCATAAAATGATTAATTTGGGGGAATTGGGAAAACATATTGTAAAATTTAACTTTGCCTATAGCATTTCTATATTAAAAGAAAATAAACTGTACCTTATTTGCATTTCTTCACCAGAGCTCTGATGGCCTGAAAACAAGAAATACATGTGTTTTTAAGTCTTTTGTTTACATTTTTATGTACTAGCTAAAATATATATAAATCTGCTTATTACTACCGCTGTTTACAGTTTATTACAGTAAAGTTTTACTCTGTCTCCTAGGGCCAGAATTGGTTTGCAAAATAAATAAATAAATAAATATAATGTCTTGGAAGATATTTTACACCCACATAGTGGATGCTTTAATAAGATAAATAATATGGAGATGATGCTCGAGGCATTCCTTCAGACAGTCTGCATATTCTAAGCAAGCATTTGTCAATTAAGGATCCAGACAACTAATGCAAGATTAATGCATCAGACACAAAGATATACACAACATGCATAAAACTCAGAAGCAGTTTCAGCCCTTCAGGGCTTTTACTTCCTTACAAATCTCTTAGGACAAAATGTATTCACATCTGCAGTTCATACATTTGCATTTCTTCAATATTGTTTAGTCATATTAAAAAAGAGAATTTACATCCAGATTGAATTTGTCTCTTCCTTCATCCCATTACAAAAAACACCCTGGAGTATGCCAATAATACAGCTAATTCTTGATAGCATTCAAGACTAATTCACATTTGCATGCACATGTATGAAATATCTCCTCTGAAAAGTATTGTGTCTGAAGTGATGCAAGAGTTCTGCTTGCGATGTGTGCTATGCAATTGCTGTTTTCATCATTCAACGAGGATGTCACAAAGGCCACAGTGTTCATGCTGGGTATTTTAGACTCTGGACCTTATGAGAAGGATGGCCTTTTATATGATCACTATCTTCAAAATGTGGTAAGAGAATCCTTGACTGAACAAAATTCTATACAGTGGTACCTCCGGTTGTGCACAGGATTCGGTCCGGAGCTCCATTCGGATCCTGAGGTGGGCGTATTTGGAGGTGCCACTTAGGTGCATGCGCACAGCACGGTTTAGTGTTTCTGCGCATGCGCACGGGGAGAAACCCGGAAAAATACTTTCAGGTTTGCTGCCTGCATATCCCAAAGGATACGTAACCGGAGGTGAACATAAGCAGAGGTACTAGATGGGCCTTTAGTCTGATACAGCAGGAATCTTCTTACACTACCACAGAATATGATTAGAAACATTACAATCCCTCCAAACAAATTAACAGTATTTACATAATTGACAAAGTCTTGGGATGCTGGAAGGATGGAACCACTGCAGCATTTTCAAATGACTCTTAAAGAATAAAGGCATTCCCGCTTGCAACATGTGCTCATTGAATGCAGCTCTCCTGCCACACATTTGCAGAAACTCTCAACAGAACAAATGTACACATAATTAAGAATTGTGTTTAGCGCATAGGAAGTCTATGTGCACATATATGCTACCATACAGAGTTCCAGACACACTTGCTACTGACTGTCCAAGTTTCTGCCTCTTGTTCTGGTGTCACATGAGAGTGAACAACACTAAACAGAGCTATTCAATGATGTCAAGATACCACCTTAGTACCCCTCTTGCTGTTTAGAAGGTAACTCATTTGTCTTCACCTGGTGGGTCACAACCCACTAATGGGTCATGGTCTGATCTAGTGTGGGCTTCAACTACAACTATACAAACATTTGATTAAAATAATGTGAGAATGGGTCCCCAGTGCTTGCTTCAGTTAAAGTTGGTTCCCAGGTCTGGGAAGTTTGAAGGTTATTGCAACAGATAATTTATTTTGAAAACGTTCTGTCCTGATTGGACTGAATTTTCACAATTCTTTTCAGTGCTTGTGCATTGAAATTAATTGAATAATTCTGATGTTCATGTGAGGTAGGTATGAATTGATTTGTTACTCCTATCTTGCCAACAAAATGACAAGGCCGTCACAGTCGTGGCTTTTAATTGGAGTCACTGGAGTCATTTATTGCATTATGCAATCCATTCAGTCAAACATTACTGTCATTAAGCTACAGGTACAATATCATATAGATTCTTTCACATCGATTGCAACAAAGAGAAAACTGCTCTACAGAATCACTTAGTGATAATTGGTTAACCAGCCATTTCAACTAAAACTACTTTTTATGGCAGTGTCAACTCTGACACTCAGGAGACTCCAGATTTTCTGTTTACACTGTGTTCAGTGTGGTTTTGTGCTCAGGTATAAATTCATTTTCAAATGAGCTATATTTGCAGGCACTGTACTCAATTTTTGAACTTTTTAGATCACAGGGTGGTTCACAAGCCTGAATTAAGTGTGATTTAGAATTACTTAAAATAAGTAAATACAATATCTTACTAACACCATGAAATGAGTAAGCTGGAGGATGTTGCGATTGGGTTTAACCTATGCCCCTCATTGTCAGATTGTTCACCTAGAATGATGCAAAAAGCCCCACACCAATAAAATAAGTTGCGTTTTTAAAAAAAAAATGGACAAAACACAGATATAGAACAAAATAAACTAACAAAATCTAATGCATGATTACTTGAGTGGCTCTTCCCATTGGTAGACCAGCTCTCAGAAAATGAATTGTGGGAAATAACTGTCTTCGTTCCTGAAGGATGTTGACATTTCTGGTAATCAGTTTGAAAGATAAAAAATCCAAAGCAAACAACTCAGCCGTTACAGGCACCAAGGGGAGAAATGTGTTTCTTTTTCTTAAATGCTATATATATTGAGAGGTGTATACACACACACACCCCAGAATGGCTGCATATAATATGCTTTGGAGGCAGTTGTTAATTCAGTTTTACTAAAATGGACTATAAAAGACTTCATCCTAGCTTTGGTTTTACTGAATATTTCACTTACATTTTTCTCCCAAATATTTTATCCCACAGTAGAAAATAAAAATATATAAAATCTATCTTCATGCTTAACAATAGCAAGCAAGAGTCCTTAATACTTGGAATGTTTAGCCCAGGTCAAAATCCCCACTCTGCTGTGAAACTCGGCATAATTTACCTCAGGGGTTTTTGTGTGAATATAAAATAGGGTGGAGAGAGAACCTTGCACACCGCACTGAGCTCCTTTAGGGAAGGGTGGTGTGGTAACCCATAGGTTTGGAAAGAGTACTCACTGTGTGGGGAAAGCCTACTCTAATACCAGGAAGCAGCAGGAGTGAGGATAACTTCAACAGTTGTATTTGTTGGTGAACAACAGAACAACAGCTCAGCATAGCAGCTAGGACTTGTTACACAAACAAAACTAAGGTTCCAGCTTGTTCTCAGCAAGCTATGGAGGAAAACACACCCGGAGACGGGATGAAATTTTCAATTTCAGAGTAGGCCGTATTTACTACCAGTGGAATATGAATAAGTAAACAAACAAACAAACATTACATTTCCCCAAACCGGAATGCCCAAACCCAAAAATTATGAATTTTTAACTAGAGATATAAAGGAGTACTTCTTAATTCTGGCAAATTGTTCTTGAACATGTTCTCATTATTTTAACAGTTTGCATTGAATATATGCTATTTCTAGTCAATATGTTTTCAAAATTTCTCGAGCAATTTGTAGATATTCTTACATTTGGTATGTTGCCAGGTTCTTGTTGCTGCCATGTGCGACAACAAGCTGCAATCAGCAAAATACAAAACAGAAGCGAAGAAAAACAACAAACATACCGAAGACGTTGAACAAAAAAAGAATCTAGGTTCAGATAGTTTAATTAGACTTTGCTTAATTTGTTTAGGCTGCATTGACTCCAGAAAACTAGCTAAATGAATTAAGTGAAGTCAATCTAATTAAGCAAATTTCAGCATTGTCAAAACAAGACAATTGAAGTAAATGTCAATTTCTGAGCATGCATTTCTGATGGTGTGAGGCTTGAAATTTAACCAGTTAGCAATGATAATCCACAGTAGCTTCTTTCTTCCCGGACACCTAAAGCTGGCAAACACTTAACACCGTGAAAAGCACAGGATACATTATAAATATTGGTTGAAATGCAATGGGTGCCCTTGTCCTCACAGGAGGGCTTCTGATCCTGCAGATCAGAGAAGGGGATGCCATTTTTGCCAGTTCTCTGTCTCCCTAGCACACCATGAAGATCAGCTCCAGAGACTTGAGGCTCCCTACAGAATGGAGTAGAAGGTGACATCAGTAAAAATATCACCTCCTACTCTCCAGTTCTTGGATGCATACCCTGAATGAATAGCCCTTTGTGAGTGAAAGGGTCCAATTGGATTATATCCCTAAATTAGGCAAAAGTTGTTGCTTAATCTAAAACCAAACATTCAGTAGGGCAGTACTATTAAAGATAACTGGGTAATTATCCCAACTGCAATATGATGCTCAATTCAGAGAAAAGGGGTAGCTGTGTACCACCTCCAGTTTCAGAGGGAGCACAATTGCTAGGGAGATTGCTGTGGCGCTCAGGGTCTACTTGCAAGCTTTCCTCGGGCACATTATTTGTCACTCTGAGAATAAGATACTGGCCTAAATGGACCTTTGTTCCTATCCAGCAGGACTCTTATGGATAATGGCTTTCATGCTAGGCGCAGGGTGTTAGGGCAAGGACCCATAGGAAGGGAGAGTAAGCTATAGCAGGTTTAAATAGCTCTCCACACTAGCTACTGGGAGCCCTCTCCTGAATCGCTCTAGTCTCAAAGACTCCAGTGTGCATTGCTTTCCTGTTTTTAAGCATTGGTCTATAGAGTTTGGAAGCCTGAAGCCCTGTGCCATGTGCTCCAGTTGTAGAGTGCAATATCACAGGAGCAAGCTATTCGTCTTCAGAGTCCTTTTAGGTTTAACTCTAGTATCATCAATACTAGAGACAGGAGATGTAATAAAAATATTAGTTTCATTATAATGAAAGGCACCCTATGGAAAAAAGAAACTGTGGAAAAACTCTCTTCCCTAAAGTCATGCATGCTTATATTTGTTACCCCTGATATCTTTTTCAGAATTTGAACTGACAACCCTGTAATATAAGTTCTCTCTCCAACTATAAAATGTATTCACATAAGTGAAGCACACCATGTTTCAGGAGACAAAGACAAGGAAATATAAAACAAACCAAAGAAAGTGGGAAAACGCGGCAGTATTTTTGCCTTTGTTTTAATTTTGAAGACAGCATGTAACCTGCTTTTATTAAAGAAATTTAACATCAATGCCTCTGAGATGCTTTTGTTTTGAACGATGGGAAAGCCTGTGAAAAGCCTGCATTTTTCAAGTGTGGCTAGGTTTAAACCTTTTTAACTGAATATTTGTGCATGTAAAACTTGTAAAACCATGTAACTTGCTGCACATTCTTCATTTCTAAGGAGCTTTATCAAGCCCGGGCAGCAGGGCACAGTGGAGGCTCATCTTGTCTGAAAGTACATGATGTAGAGTTTAGTCACAGAGCCCCAACCCACAAGCCCATCAAAGTGGAAGATTTTGATTAAGTTTAGAATAGCAGGCATGGGTGATGGTTGCAGATTGTTCTTCCCATGAAAGAGCATTTTGCTCTCTTAGATGCAAGCTGCAAGCTGAACCCTGTGTCAGAGGCGGCTTTAGAGAAGTGTGACTGGTTTGGCCACATTGGA